>NC_140939.1:160593044-161793044 GCF_014529385.1 Adiantum capillus-veneris | reverse complement strand
GGAGCCGTTCTTTCAGTGGAAGGATTTGGCGACTACACATTGGAATGGCACATGGCAAGTGACTTAAAGACTCTTAAGTGTATGTACAACATAACACACAGAGCAACTGTGGCAAATCCATGCTTATATTGCATGGCTGGTGCACAATCACTTGAGAGTGTGCAATGGATTAGAGCTCCCAACAGACATCTTCAAGATAAAACTTTTAAACCAGTACTTGATATTCCTCTGAGTAGAGTTCACGTCTGTACACTTCATGCACTCTGTCGAATAATTGAAAAGGTGGTTCATTTGTACATATGTTTTGCATGGACATTAAAGCCAGAGAGTGAGTCGAAAAGAGTGATCAAAGCATTAGAGGGAGTGCTCTCAGACATTGGTTTGCATGGAGGCAATGTCAAAATCGAAGAGGACCCTAAGATGTCTCAAAGTCGGTACAAGGTACCAAGGAAAGCATCGATAGACGGAGTGAAGGCAAGAAGGTTTCTTGGGTTTAGCCTCAAAGATTCAGATAGAGAAGAAAGGAGAATCCTGTTCAACAAATGGAAACAGTTACATAAAGTGGTTAAAGACAATGCTGGTGGTGGGGCAATCCAGAATCACAAAGCGAACGTGTGGAAATCACTAGATAAAATTTTCCACTACCTTGAGCAACATTCTTGGGACCAAAGTAAGCTCACATCATTTCAAGCAGCCTTGCTGGATTGGAAAAAGGCTTACCTTACAGGGTGGGGTGGGCAACATATCACACATTACATGGTAGGTTGGCATTCTACGTATACAAAACAAAATTTTAAATTGTACTCAACTGACCATTTTGTTTTATTTCAATGCAGCACATACTGTTCAACCATGGTCCATATTTTGCCAAGACATACGGCTCACTATCAATATGGTCCACACAAGGCATGGAAAAAACCCACTACATGGCAAGAACAGGTTATTTTAAGCACACTCGGCATGGGGGAGGAAAAGAAAAGGCCAATAGCCTATTAGAGTTACACCAATGGACTTATAGACGACTAATTCATATGGCAAGGCAGAAGGAACTTCTTAAGAGTTCAGAAATTACACGGTCTTTACAACACATCCGCAAAGAGAAGAAACACATGGCTTGGGGAGCATCAAATGCAGTCGAGCGCCATGCGAGGTGGCACCGGTCACGAGTCAGGAGCGGGAGAAGATGGACCTGAGCTCGTCGTTTTTATCCTCTTCGATGCACCTCCTTCCTCCTCACTTTGTACCTCTTTGATGTGCAAGCTCTGTAGACGAGCTCGTTCCTCTGTTGATGGTAGCATCCCTACGGGCATCATGCGTCTTCTTTCCCTCAGAAACAACCGCTTATTGTATGGATCTAAGCTTTCCGGGTCTTCAACCCCTGCAGCCAGAGCCTGAGCTGTGTAGGACATGATATATGGGGCTCTGAGTGCCTGGCATCCATACCCAATGCCAAATACACATAGAGCAAACTGTTTTTCAATCAGAATTAATCTTTCTGCGTTTAGTGGGAGGGGGTGACCACCACACAATCTTGTAATAGCTTTCATTGCAAACAGAGGGAACTTTGCATTGTCATAGGAATATTCCTTGTGGTATATTATGATCTACATAATAATTGCAATCAATTTATTAGCCGTAAGTGAGATGAGTACAATTGTCAAGTACTTGAATTGTTTCTACAAACATTTTTGTGGTTGAAACGCCCGATGTAGTGAGACAACGCTACATCCTTGCCTTGGACTCCAGTGACAAGCCCTTGGCGTGAGCTTCCCGCTCTTCTAAGGAAACTATCGTCATACACTAGCACCTGGCAGCAAAAAAAAATGTTCATGATATTTTATCACTCGGCCATCTCTAATACTATATGAATGCTCGACAAAAGTTACCATCTGATTCTCATCCATTTCCAGCATCGACCTCCCCCATAAGTGAATAGACTGACTATTCATTACATGATCTTCTGGTGCCACGTGTCTACCCATGTTTTCCAAGCCGAGTTGTTTTGTTGTCAATTCAAACTGCTCATCTGTTGGCAAATCGGCCTCTCCGGACTTCGCCGCATTGAACGTATCTTTAATCAGTTGCGACCCTGAAGTGAACTGTGAGTCATGGACAGCTCTGTCAGCAATAAGATATTGGTCCACTGCATCATCGTCCACAAACCCCATGTCTGCCTCACAAAAATTTGCAATTGCCGCTAGGCAGTAGTCCTCCTGTATATTGAGCTCATGCATGATACCTGTGAGCAGAATATAGTGGGTGTCGCCCGCCATAGCAAAGCTGGGAGCACAATTGAGAGGCAAAGTCGCTTCCATACTTGGGCTTTCTTGCCTGCACCCTATTGCTGCATCCGCAAGAGAAACAAGAGTTAAGCCCGCATCAAAGGTTTCCTTTAGTACCTCTTCCCGCTCTTCTTCTGGATTGAATTGCACCTCCACATCCTCTACCTCTTCCTCCGGCGCCAATGGACAACTACCGAAAGTTGTTGACTGCGAAGTCTCTGACTCGCCATCCGTCTGCAAGTATAAGTAACAGACAAACCCATGGTAGAATTCCAATAAGAGACATTTTTTTAAGTGCTTCATACACCTGTCTTGTACAAGTAGTGCATTGGAGGGACACTTTTCAAGACAGCGATTCAGTGTCCTTGAAGCACTCTTGTCAGGGTCAAGGTCGGCAAGGTGCACATATCTCATGCCATCAACTGTCATGGAATTGTCACAAGTGACTGCCTCATACTGTTGCAAATGGTTTTGTAGGTACTCAAAGGAGCAATCTATAATCCTCTGTATAGAAAAATCTGCATTGAACATTCCTGATAGTTTTGGTGCACGGTGATGAGCTCGGGCGTTATATAAGAATGTGAATAGTTTTTCTTCACATGTATCCTCGCTCACGTCTGTCTCCAGGACTATGATCCCCATGACTGAAAGAAAAAGCAAGCCAAAACTATTTGGTGTCATAACAAAGCAAATGTTGGGCCTCGAGTACCCCTCAATGTCCTATTTTGCCTGGTTCTCGACCCATTGCGCTCATGTCATAAGAGGTGACATTAGTTGAGTCAGAACCAAGCGAGTAGGGTCCCCAAGAATTTCCGAAGGACCCTCTTCGCTTGGTTATGTCCCGTGTGCTAAATTCATAAGAGTTGACGTTAGTTGAGTCAGAACCAAGCGAGTAGGGCTCCCAAGAATTTCCGAAGAACTCTATTCGCTTGGTTATGTCCCGTGCGCTAATGTCATAAGTGGTGACGTTAGTTGAGTCAGTACCAAGCGAGTAGGGCCCCCAAGAATCTCCGAAGGGTCCTATTCGCTTGGTTCTGTCTTGTGGCATTCAGAATAGGTGGATAAGAAAAGAGCATATTATGTTTTTTTTTAATACCATAAGCGCGAGTGAATAAATTAGAAGAGCAAAAAATAATTTACAAGAGGGGTAGCTACACATGACTGCTGCATGACAGTGATAGATTTATAGTTCACATAAGGAGTAATTATTCCAACCATGAATGCGATACGGTCACCACATACGGAGTAATTATTCCAACCATGCATGCGTTTTTACCCTAACACAGTGGCTTCGGTGCGCACACAGTTAACAACACACAGGAAGGGGAGAGGCAGGGAGAAAGAACCTGTCTCTGCAATATCCAATGGCGCCAAGTTGTATGGTGATGTCGCAGGCCACCGACAGCAAGAACCAGTAGGGGGGCGATGGTGATGGCGACACGGCAGCAAAGGACTCGACCCAGTGGAGGTCACTCAACGCAGGATCACGAGAGCTCGGCAAGGGGAAGAGCGCAAAAAATGCAAAGGCGATGGCGAATGCAAGGGCGATCGGCGTCTGACTCTAAACGCAGGATCATGAGAGCTGGCCAAGGGGAAAGGTGCAGAAAAGGCAAAGGTGATGGCGAATGCAAGGGCGATCGGTGTCTGACTCTAAACGCAGGATCACGAGAGCTGGCCAAGGGGAAGGGCGTAGAAAAGGCAAAGGCACGAGAGCTGGCTAGGCAGAAGGTGCGAGATACAGATGGAGATGGCGATTTCAAGGGCGATTGGCGTATGTCTGACCCTTAACGGTCACTCAAAAAGGCACGTGGGCTGCGCTCTCAAGGACAACCAGTATTAAATGGTCTCAGATTCCCATGCAGTACGATTTACCAACCGCAATCTCGCGCATAAGTGAAGTTGTCACCCTCCCCGAGGTAAGCATTCTAAGTTGAGGCATTACCCCCGCCAAACATCTCAAGTTTCAACTATTCTGCCTCTTTTCGCGTCCTCTACTGCGCATCATTCTAATTAACTCTACCCCCATCGACGCTACGTGGTAAGCAAACTCCATCACCTCTGAATCTCGCTAATCCTCCTTCTCTTACTCTTGTTCTGCAGTGCTTCAGCGACGCGGAACTCTACACACAGTGAAGAGGTATGCTACTTACTACCCTTCTACGCACTTGTATTTTGTGTAGTTGGTCAGTACCAAGCGAATAAGGTAAGGTCACTTAGTCCAAAGAGCCCTATTCGCTTGGTACTGACCAAAAGAAAATTTAAGTGATGTCTGCTAGTACAGAGGTCAATACTAAGCAAATAAGGGGAAGGTAACCCCTGCTTGTTGCGGATTTAGGGTTTTCCTTGCCAAATACGCCTTTTGATTTCGGTCCCATGCGCTTTAATTTGCTGTAGTTAGTCAGTACCGAGCGAATAGGTAAGGTCACTTAGTCCGAAGTGTCCTATTCGCTTGGTCCTGACCAAAAGAAAAGTTAAGTGATGTCTGCTAGTACAGAGGTCAATACTAAGCAAATAAGGGGAAGGTAACCCCTGCTTGTTGCGGATTTAGGGTTTTCGTTTCCAAAAACGCCTTTTGATTTAGGTCCCGTGCCCTTTAATTTGCTGTAGTTGGTCAGTACCAAGCGAATAAGGTAAGGTCACCTAGTCCGATGTGCCCTATTTGCTTGGTACTGACCAAAAGAAAAGTTAAGTGATGTTTGCTAGTACAGAGGTCAATACTAAGCAAATAAGGGGAAGGTAACCCCTGCTTGTTGCGGATTTAGGGCTTTCTTTTACAAAATACGCCTTTTGATTTTATAAGAAAGAAACAAAATTACAACTGAACACCGGGTTTGAGTTAGAAAACACTTCAGACTTTACAAAGAGTGGCCTATTAATTTCCGTGGGGTTTAGGGTTCACAGCCATCTTATCTCTTCGCAAAGCATGTTTGCAAAGTTAATGGCCTCCTCATATTTACTGGCTAGCTCAAGCACTTCATCCTTCATTTCCTGAAGGCAATTAATGATTGCCTCCATAGAGCCATTCTTGGCGAGCAATCGCTGCATGTCTTCAGGCCTTCTTGCTTCCAGAGAGTTTTTAAGGATTGAGACCCTCTGTCTAACGATCAGCATTTGCTGCAGCTTTAGGCTAGCATCCTGCATAGAGCATTTAGCAAGTAAGCTCTTCAAACTAGGAGCTTGGAAATTGGGAGCAGAAAGCAAAGAATTACCAGCAACTTACCTCGAGAATAGACTCCCGTGTTGACAGCAGCCACTCCCGAGCTGTGTCGGTCGAGAACACTAAAGGTAACATCGGGGGAGGGCCAAGGGAGGACCTCATGAGGAGGGCCCGGATGCGGTGTTGCTGGCGTTGTAGGAGTATACCTTGGAAAGGCATCGCCACTATTCTAAGCTTCTTTTAGTTGTTCTGCGAAACCCTGAGGGAGGTTTTGAAACAACTGCTTCTTAAATAGACTTTCAGACAAGCCTAAAAAGCAGAGCCTGGGCATGAGGTTTTATGAGAGGGTGGTACTGCCATGAGGTTTCATGAGAGGTGGACGTGGGAGAGAGAATCAATGGTATCATCCCCCCGATATTAGGGGAGGTGATCGGAGGGAACGACATGACAGTTAGAACCGCATCGATTTAAGATCTCCTTCACATTGCTATTTTGTATAAGCGGATGCAAACCTGTTCGCTTGCTTGTACACTTTTCTGAGGTCACCACCCAGCGAATAAGGTATCTTTTTCCAGGGGCTGCAAACCTGTTCGCCTGGTAGTGATCTCAGAAAATGTAAGTGATATCTACTATTACTATTTTTGAAGTCACTACCGAGCGAATAAGGCAAGGCAAACTCTTTCCTATGCACCTATTCGCTCGGTAGTGACCTCAGAACATATAAGTGATGTCTACCATTACTATTTTCTGAGGTCACTACCGAGCGAATAAGGCAAGGCAACTCTTTCCTATCCATATTTTTGCTTGGTACTGACCTTTCCTTAAATCTGAAGTCCCTTGTGCTGACAAATGAATTGTCTTTTGGTGTTATTGTATTTGTAGAGATGCCTCGTGTTAAGGCCTGCGCTAGGAGGGCAACAGGTGAATCTTTGAATGCTCAAGCAAGAAGACATCAATATGAGGCGCACAGAGGTGTACTGCAAGAGCTGCGCAGGATAGAACGACACGTTCAACCTGCTATTCCACGTCTCCCTTTCCAGCGAGTAGTGCGGGAGATTTGCGAGCAGTGGAGAGTCGGCATGCGATGGGCCAGCAGTGCACTCCTCTGCCTTCAAGAAATTTCTGAGGACTACCTCGTGGAATTCTTCAGCGATGGATATATCCTGGCTGCCCATGCACACCGGGCCACTATCATGCTGCGGGATTTTGATACTCTTCGTAAGCTTCGTTTCCGCTACGATGGGCTGCTTCAGCCAGTACCAATCCGGGATAGTAGAACCATGGATATTCTCAACATCCCCCCTCTCCATCCTCGTGCACGACAGACAGAGCCGTCTAGGGCTGAAACAAACAACAGAAGGACCCGATCACGGGTCGAGAGAAATGACACAGATGGGCAGGCTGAGATAGCCGTAGAGGGCCAAGAGCAAGCCAGAGTGGACCCCGAGGCATTCATGGAAGAAACAGAGACAGTTATCGAGGATCCAGCTAGACACCAAAATGAGCAAGTCATGGAGGATCCGCAGCCCACCGTGGATGATGAGGGACAAGAGTAGGTAAGGGTGGAGCCTGAGGCATCTATGGAGCAACCAATATTGAAGGAAAATGATCCAGAGCCTGAGGCAGCTAGGGAGCCAGCTCAAGAAAGGGAAGCGCAAGGCTCTGCATTAGAAGGGCCATCCAATGTATCAGATGAGTCAATTATTTTAGAGCAAATCAACGAGGAGAATGAAGAGGAGTTGAGAATTTTTTTGAGCTCACCGCCTCTGCATGCGCACATACAGCTGCCTGCAAGGTCAGAGGAGGCCTGCATTACCAACCTCGATAGAGTAGACTTCATGTGCATGCGCAATTTCATCGACTCGCTCGCAACAAATGAGGTCGTCAATGTTGCTTTGTGGTAATTCTCATTCTCTTTAATTCTTATGCTCATTAAATGGGTCTCTACCGAGACATGGGTCAATACCAAGCGAGACAGTGGGTAATGAAATTGAATTTTGGTACTACTCGCTCGGTATTGACCCATGTCTCTGTGGCCGGTGCCAAGTTTTCTTTATAATGGTTCACTACCTTAAAGACATGGGTCAATACCAAGCGTGTCAGTTGTTTATGGAATTGGAATTGCCACTGACTCGCTCGGTATTGAACCATGTCTTTAAGGTTGTCGTCAAGTTCTTCATTTCAGCCAAGACAATGGTCAATACCAGGCGAATCAATGGCGTATGGAATTCGATAGCTGCCCCACTCGCTCGGTATTGACTCACTTGGTGTTCAAGTCTAATTTTTGCCTTTTACGTTGTCTCGCTTCTGCCCCCTGAGGTTCAAGAGAAAGTATACGTAATAGATCCGCTGATATCGCCTTATCTGCAGAACAACTCAGTTTCCTTTTTGAGTCTGATGAACTGGTTTAGCAGAGTCAACTTTGATCTAGCGTGCTTTCTGGTCATTGTGTACAATCAATCGTGAGTATTTTCTTTCCTTGTAAAAAACATCTTGCATTGTGAATCTCTCCTCATCTTGATGGTGTCTTTGTAGTGATCATTGGAGTTTGATGTTATTTGACATGGAAGCTAAGATTGTTTACTACGCAAACTCCGGGCAAAGTAGGGCGTATCACGGTCGTGTAAAAACTTAAGGTCCATTTGGGTACATTTGGAAAGCAGTGTAGTGTCTCTTTGGAATGTGTTGCTGACTCAAGTGGTTATGTATGTAGTGCCGCGAAAAAACTTGTATGTTGTGTAGAGCATCTTTTGTTAGAACACGATCTAGGAAATGTAGTCAAGCACGAACGGGTAACCGTGCCCACGCAGACTGATGACTATAGCTGTGGCTGGCGAACCTGTTTAAATTCCGTGTTGCTCATCAGTCAAATTATGGATATACCGAACGTAAGTAATCTACTATTTTATTGTTTGCTGCAACGTATGTATGAAGCAACAGATATCTGTATCACGCTTCTACAGGAACTTTGATTACATAACTACACCAACAACGATGTGTGACATTTTTCTGTAATGGCCATCCAGCATATTATAATCTCGGTAAACAGACGCACAAGAGAGGAAACGGCGAGAGTTGACGAGTTCGAAGAGGCTCGCATTAACGAAATGACCCAACGCCACAATCAGACTCAAGAAGAAGTTCGAAATATGCAAGAAGCAATACACCAATATTATGCGGACGCCGCAGAAGTAGAGGAATGGGCTGCACGTCGACGGCAAGAGCAAGAACAGCGGGAAGCTTCACAGGTGCAAGAAGCATGGGAAGCCATGGAAGAGGCCCATGATTTTGAGCGACGCAAAAGGATGCACGAGACCAGTGTCCCCAGAGGCAGAGGTAGCAGCAACCAAAGCAGAGGGCAAGGGACGAGAGGCACAAACCAGGGGAGAGGACAGGGGACGAGTGGCACAAACCGGGGGAGAGGACAACAGCTGGGAAAGGGAGAAAATTACTCTTGACAGATACAACACAAGATGTAAAGTTTTGAAACATTGAAAATGTACATTTTTGAAACATTGTTTGACTGCCAAAAAATATCTCTGCATTAGTCATTTTGAAGAGTACATCATGGTTTGCATGGCATCAAAGCTCTTTGCGTGCACAAGGTATGTGACCTAGCTTCCGGTGGAAGCAATTAAGTGAAGTGTATTTGTTACGGACTCCTTTCACAATGTTGTTTTCTCCTTGCACCTTGGAATCTGAAAAGAAGAAAAAGTTAGATTCAATCATAGTGTATTAAAGAAAATCAAAATTTATCGATTTAGTAAGCACCTTTCTATTGTTGAGACTGAATGCATACAATTCCGGCAAAAGTGGAAGTTCTTCACATGTAAGATCTATCCTGAGTTGTGCCAGAGTTGTGCTTGACATTGTCTCCATCACAGCAAGTAGGCTGTCTCGAAAGTAGAGCTCCATTGATAAAGGTTTGTTCTCGAGGCTGTTCTCTGTATTTTGGTCGAGTGGAATAAGCTGCCCACTAAGAAGATAATATCTAATATAGTAAAACGATACTAAGAAATTTTGAGAGCTTATAATGAACTTGCAAATTATGGACTTCTTTTGCAAAATACAGATTTTGTTCTGTGATTGTTTCGTATCCCAGTTATCATCTAAAAAGTCCAAACAGCTCTCAGACTTGCAAATGAACATTGTTGCGGTAGTTCTTATTTTCTCATCGAAGAAAAAATCTGCAAACACTTCAAGAGGCATAAATAGTGCGAGCCGAACTATTTTTGTGGCAATTGAATACTTGAGGGACTTTTGTATATCCTGAAACAACTTATTCCTGAAGCTTTCACTAGTTTGCGAAGTAGGCAGGGACCAATCCTTGCTGTCAAAGGATGGAAGTGACAAAGGAGCTACACGACCCCAACCAATGGAAGTTCTCAGTTCCACATATGACATATCATAAAATAAAATTCCATTATCTGCAAGTTCCTTGTGTTGTCTTCCTCGGTACATTTGCTCACCAATAAATGCATGGAAAGCATCAAAAATCCCAACTATACTCTCAACTGGTTGTCAATCTGTCCTATTCAATGGATAAATATCTGAAACATACCAAATATGATATCCACCACTTAATATTCGAATATAATCATGCACTAAGCGAGATGCTGAAATAACTTACAGTTGGGTCGATGCCTTGGAAAACTTGGAGGAGATGTTTGTAACCTTAAGTCTGCATGCTGGAAAGCATGTTGTATGAGGACCTCTTTCACCCGCTTGCTTTGTTCACACACTTTAAATTCTTTAACTTGACCCTTGAAAGCCTCCACGAAATCATTGCGTTGCCTCCTCTTCCTCCTCCTAGTTTGCAGTAGAACCCAACTTCCGATAGTTATACGAGATGGAATCCATGCTTGATCGTCTGTAGTATAACTGTTAAAAATGCTAACAGAGTCAATGGTAGTGCTAGGCCTTCAAGAAGTAGACATGTTTTGCAGTAGAATGAATACACAGAAAGGTTAGCGCAAATATAAAAAAGGGAAGAAGTTTTGAGAGGGAAGTAGAGCTACTCAAAGTCATATTTAGGCGGGAACAAAGTACTAGATAGAGTCTTCAATGAAAGTTCTGAAATTCTTCGGTACATAGTTAGTATGACTTACGGCATTTATGCCTTGAAAGCGTGAAATTGTGCAATTTGATGAACCAAAATAAAATTTCCTCCCTTTTTTAAAAAAGAGCTTGACTCCAAAATGTCGATTTTCAACGTAACGTTAGCCTCTTCCTCATTGGTCGAGCGCCACTCTCTCTCTAGAACTGAAAGGCCCAAAAGTGAGTCCAACTTTCTCCTAATGAGAATTTCTAAACTCCATAGCCATCATCTCTCTCTCTATGTCGTTTTTTTGAGTAATCACCCTCCTGGTGATTGTTTTTTCGTATACGAGTGCATGTATGGATTAACGAGTACGTATAAAGTTGCCTCATGATTATTTCATCACGTTTAACAGGCTGATTTATGCACATGATACGTTTATGATCATGTGCGTGCATAAAAAGTGCTTTTCGTTTCACGTCATAGAGGCGGTAGGAACATTGTTTTGGTCATAACTCGCAAACCGTTATGAATCGGCCCGAACCCTTTATACCAGAGATAAAACACATCATTTAGAACATTTTCTCTCGTGGGTGTCATCTGAAAATCATGCACGAGCTAAGAGATATGGTCAAAAAATAGCTTGCTGCCCACTGCACAACCAAAGTTTTGACTCCATGCTCCTTGGAGAACCACTATGTAGATTCACAGGATGGGCAAACCAACTTAGCCAATTGAAAATCTTGATAAAAGTTGATGATAAATGAATTTAGGTCTCTGTTATCACCTCGGGAATGCGAGTTATTAATCGTTCCATAACTGGTTTTACGTACACTTTAGAGGCGCTACCTAAGGGGGATACAATATGACGCCTTGAGTTAACTGAGCTGTTTATATATGATTTATGGTTTGTTTTGGTAGGTTTCTTTCAGAGAGTATATGTTTAGACATCCCGAACCGCATAGGCAAATATTATATAAGTGGCTTACTTTTTAGGTTACCATTTGTTGTGTGAGTACCATATGGGTGAAGTGATGAGATAGACTGCTAGTCTATATTACGGAGATAAGCTTGATGCATTGGTTTGAGCCCAAATAATTTCATTTGTATGTTATGCACGCTCCCAAAAATGCCAAAAAGTTGTCTTTTGCATATGTGTGAAGTTATGGTTTAGGGTTGACCTAAAGGTCAGAGTTGTTTTGCATCATGTTCAGGGTGATAGAATGTTATCATATGATGTATGGGAACTCATGGATTGATGTGGATGCCTTATATGCATGGTTATGACTGCTTTCCACCTTTCTAGGTCAAAACTAGCTCTATGTGCTAGGGAGGTGAAGTGCAGATGTGATGCGTCAACTTTGCATGGTTGGATGTTGTCAAAATTGGATTTTTATATCATGATTAGTTTGCTGGTTGGAATCTTTTTTTGCATGAAAGAATCATGTCTCAAGGGTCATATGTGTGCGGACTCCGATTGATGCAGGGGTTATGTCAAACTCCAAGTGTGGGAGTTGATTCAGTGTGGTTATGATTTATGGTTAGGGGCTGAGATTCCCTCATGGATTATGGTTGATATTTGATGGTGGAATTTGGTGTGGCTCAATTTTTTTTTAATATGGTTATGCTGCTGAAAGTTTTGCAGCCATGCTATGTTCTAAAGTGGTTATGCAGGATTGGTCGTGCCTCACCAAGTTGGGTGGAGTGCTCGCCCATGTGATGTGATTGGATTATGGTTTATGATTTTGGGAATGGATCATGAAGTGATATAGATGGTTGATGGTAGACGTGTAAGGATAGAGACCCTGTGTAAGGTCTCTGATCCCGACCAAAAAGAGCACCCTTGTACCATGAAAATGAACATAATGGAAAAAGTTACTATTTTTAGCAGTTTTCCAAATTCTGTCAGTGCCATGATGTTTAGACTGTTTTAAAGTTTCGAGATGTGAATTAAAATAATTTTTGTAAAAAAAAATTCTAAAAATAGTAAGTTTTTGGTCACCCGACCCGTCCAGTTTTGACCGTTTCGAAAAACTGCAAAATATGGCAGGTACTCGAACCAGTACGCCTTAGTTAGAGCTTAGTATAGCAATTTGCGGCATTAAATTCCGACTCGTAGGGCCCGTTTTAGCCTAAAACCAATTTTTTTCTAAAGGTGTGCGGGGAGGCACCGGGGCTCGAGGCTGTGTGGGAACAGGTTCCAGGCCACTCAGAGCCAACTTTAGCAGCTAGGGAGCGCCCTCTTGTCTTGTGGGAGTTGTGGGAGAGTTTCCAAGCTTGAGAGTGAGTGTGAGAGCCAGTTAGACTAGCTAACTGGACACTTGGTAGGAAGGTAACTAGACTTGCCAATGCATTAACTGAGTGCTCATTCACATGCAAATAGCAAGCCTGGTCGATTTTTCAGCTTGAAGGAGCCTATTTAAGATTGTGCTCACACACACACACACACACACACACACACACACACACACACACACACACACACACACACACACACACACACACACACACACACACACACACATGCTCACACACACACACACCCAGTACACACACACACACACACCTTGGGGGGGTGCTGCCGGCACACACAGTTTTTGGAGGAGAAGCAAAGGAGGGAAGTGTTGCCGGACTCTCATCTTGGGAACTCATTTAGGTCAAAAAATCGAGAGGATTTCAGCCCCTAATCACGGGAATCATGATTTAATTTATGCTCTTCTGTAATCCTCTTCATCATTCTCTCAATTCCTCATCTATTATGCTTAATCCTAGCTATAATTCCCAAATAGCTGCTCTCTAATCCTCCATATCTATATTTCATTACATAATCATCATCCAATAGCTAATTATTCAGCCATTCATCATTCTTAATCAATGATTAATACATGATTAGAAGAGAATTCTCTCTCTAGGCAGCATAGTAATTAATTGTCAAGCCGGTAATGATGTAGATTTGATGAAATTCATTCTTTTACCACACAATATTGGTGTAACTAAAGTTAGATTCAATTTTCTCATACATTAAGATGTGATTAAGGCACAATTAATCCATCATTAAGCCACTAAGAAGAGAATTTTCTCTCACCTATGCATGCGGTAATTCTGTATCTTTTTAATTGCATTAGGAAAGTGATTGAGCTGGCTTAATTCATCTCTCTTGTAATTTAATTAGTAAAATTTTGATATTCTTAATCATCTAAGCCAAGTGATTAACTTTAGAGCCGGTTCCCATAGGACAAGTAAAGTATTATCCATAAAATTAACTATGTCTCGAAGGAAAAATCTAACCCTCTTGTATAAGGGGGATTGTTCAATGATTCTAATATATCATTTTGATTGTTATGATGCTCTCGGACATTAGCTCTTTTCCCCAATTTTATCATTTAAAGTAGTGAGTATAAAATGACCCCGATTAAGAGAACTCGCTTCGTGGTGCCACGACTGCGAGGCGGGAACGAGCAATGTGAATGGAAAAGGAAAAGCTCCCATGGACGACCAAGTACCGGCCATATCATGGGCTATTGACGAGGAAATGGAGGAGGTAGGTCACAATTTTATTCAAGTTGTTTAATTTAACATTGCATACGATTAGCTAGGAAGGAACATATCCCTAAACATGTTGGAGAAATCCGACGGAAACCTTGGCATTTGAATTCAATTGTATATTAAAGTTTAAGTAGGAAAGAATGGTTGACGGATATACTGTTTGCAATAGGAAAGAATGTCTGCTAGGGAAAATTTAGCTCGGCATGTTCATTCTATTTCCAATGTTGAACTAGTCATGATCCCCCTACTGATCACAGGGGGTGGCACGCGACGATTTCGCAGTAGCTAGAGTTACTAGCTTAGGGCCTTTACCCATGACTTGCTTTCTATGCGGTGGGAATGTCCATGTTGTTCTTTCTATGTGGTGGACATACCTAGTTGTATGGGCAGCCAGGCGACAATGGGAGGAGTAAACTCTCGCTGGAGGGGGGATGTTGTACCTCCAAAACATTGAAGTTTTAATGAATAAGTTTGAGTAGAATTTTGCTAGAGTTTTTGTCTTGGTGCCGCTTTGCAATACTGGTTGAAGGGTTGTCTTAACAAACATTGTGATTCGAAATCTAATCAAGGAATTTTTATGTTGAACGACAATTGTGGTAGTAATTAGGACACACGAGAGAGTGTGAGTGTGGGGGTGAAAAGTGGGGGCTTGGCTCAGGTTGCCAATGCCTATGAGAAGGGTGGTCCCAATTGGTTGGGAACTCTCTGTCCCCATAGTGTTTAAATCGACACTAGTATTACTCATTGCCCCTAGAGGGGCGAAGTCTCAAGTGTACGTGCCTATGAAACATGGGGAAAAGGGCACTCAGGATTTCTCTCCTCTTGGAAGGTTGGTCTTAAGATCGCTAGATAGGTTAATCATGCTTCCCCTATGAGGTGGAGCTAGATCTCATTGCTAGCAGGCTTGAACTCAATTCACTTTATGATGAGAGATCATCCACTAGATGAACCCTTAACCACTTTGTTTGCTTCCGCTATAGATCTAGTGGCCACCAGGTTTACCATCAGATCCTTCGTCTAGGACGACGGGGTGGGGACCTCACACCCTGTACAATCTAACTACTTGGAAAAGATTGTTTGTGAATATGGAAAGTGCTATTGTGATTGGACTCACGTGATACATTTCTCATGACAGTGTCACTAAAATACTAGAATCACCTACATCGCTTAGCCTTAGACTAAAGGGTCGTTGACCTGGGGCTTTGCTGGATCGGAGGTGTTTCCTAGTTAGGCTCATCTACACGGTTAGTGCCTCAGGGGTTGAATGACCTACACGGCTAACATGTCATGGATTTTGCCTTGGATTTGCCTAAACACCCCGTGTTGGGCATCGAAGAGGCTTGGCGCCTAAACTAGTATGGTTGGTGTTGATACCCTACCACCTACTAGTACTTGGGATCCTTTCAAAGCTCATGTTCATGGAGGGAGGCAAAGCCACCTTAGCTTTTGTTTGGCTCAGGTAGGTTGGAGAGGTTCTGGCTCGCTCTCGGTAAAGTGAAATTCTCTTTGTCCGTAGTAGAGCGGATGTGGATGGGTGGACAGGTCGATCCCTACACAGGGTCCCGGTGCTTTGCTAGTTATTTTGTCATCATCAACTTTTTTATGTTATGGTATACCCAGATTTTGTCATTGTATTAATACATGGTTGCCTGTTTCATGTAGACAGGGCATTTAAAGATTCTCTGTGGTCATTCTCTCATGTCTCTGTGCACTCTATTTCACCCTCCACTATATTCTCTATCTCTCTCTTTCCTGCAACGCGCTGTACACATATATTCACCCTCCACAATGTTGTATTTTTTCTTGAGTAAGCTTTCGTTCATAACACCCATTCAGGGGTAGCACTAGTCGCTACGTACGTCTGGATGCAGTCCGGCTCATGGTCTAGACTCCATGCTTATTTGGGCACTGAGAACTCCTCCCCTATGAAAATGCTTCCACTACTCTGATGTATATTGAAAATTGTATAAAAGTGTAAATTGTATAATTTGTGCATAGACCCCCGACGAGGGGTATCTCTCACATGGTATTAGAGTCAATGCTTAAGGTTATGGGGATAGCCTAAAGCTTGATACTATTTGGGTTAGTTATGCATTGTGCACACATTCATGCATGCTGTTTGAGAAAAGATATTGTATTCATGATGCATCTATAAGTGACATTGGTTGATGGTACTTGTTCGACTTGTCTTCCTCAGTGGAAGTGTTGTGTTTGAGTTATGGTAAAGTGGTTGAAGTATTCAAACAAGGTCGTTATAATTTCTTTGAATGTTTGTGTTGTAGTAACAAATTGCTTCAAGAGTGACGTCAAAATGCTTTAGCCAGGGGAATGTGGTTTTGGCCATACTGTTCAATACCATCATTCTACAAAAATGATATAAATGAGCGACATGCTCATGTAAACTGATTTAATGGATTATCACCCAAGGATGTATCATAGGGGGAAGAACCGTATGAAAAAGTGCACAAGTTGAAGTGCTAAACTTTGACACCCGAGATGTGAACAAATATAGGGGAAGAACCTCAGTTGTAGGAACCAAAAATTGGTTCATAGGATCTTTTTGTATTTATGTATCTCCCTAGAAACACTATGTATCTTCTTGGTCTTTTGCGGTTATAAAAATTTGATTTTGATATAACACAGATTGTTTTGAGGATATATTATTTGAGTTTGAATCTTGGTTTTATCATTCTAACTAACTTGAGTGATGTGGTGTGTGTGTAGATGACTGACATTTTACCTCGAGGGATACGGGTGGATATACTCTCTCGCCTTATGGTGGAAGAGCATTTCCAAACTGAAGTGGAAGTGCAAAGGCTTGTCACTACCACGCATAGCGGGGAAGAGAAGAAAAGGTTGATGTCTATGAATTTCATTGTACCTAATACCTTCCAAGCTTGGTATCATTATACTGTAGGGAACCCCGAGTTTAGACCACCTGAGCATAAACCCTTGCCTATTGGGAATGTTGGTGGATACAATCCAACTTGGGAACGGAGATTATTGTCACTAATCAAATATTGTACATAAATGCTTTTGAACTTACCCTAAGACCGAAAAAGGAAACATGGATAGCCAGAAACATACTTCCTTTAGTAATGGCTATGGGATGCTTTGACATTGTTATGTTTAATGTATGGGGACGGCAATGCAAAAACAACAATTGACGTTTCTTTAGCCCGGTACCTTGGAAATTGTTCTTTGACTTGTTTAAAAAGTCACTGATCTACAATTATCGTAATGTAAAAATTTTATATAATGCCTACAATAGATCTCAGTGCGTTGCAGATTGTGTAAATATACACAACTCAGTTGGATGGGACACACTTGATGTGTTTCCAAAAGAATCTTCCTACTTCGATGATTACTTCGGGTACAAGAAGGCGATTGTTCACACCGAAATGGGGATACCTGTAATGAATAAATCTCTTACTCAAGAATGGTATGGCTCACACGCCAACAAAGAGATGTTCCAGCCAAAGATCACAAAGGATTATTGGAATCACCCATCGGACATACTCAAGGAATGGGACAACTATACTAGATTGGTGGAACAATGTCACAATGTATATTACCAAGTGCATTATGTCAGCACCATTAGGATTTATTAAAAACTTTCAAGACACCTTGTAGACTTTTTCCAAAACCCAAAGTTTTGTGATATAGAAATTGGATTAATTTATTCGTTATTCTTTCTTCTATTTCTTTCTCAATCTTATCTTCAACTGTCTAATCTAATTGAATTAAAGACTTCGAACGGGTTAGAATATTTTATTAAGCGTGACCTTGGTTGATATGGTGCAATAACCTACCATGTCTCCTACAAGAAATGTGGCTGCTGCTAACGCAAATGCACCTATTGTTCCTCAACACACCATCATCAATAGAGACATTGATGCTATGCTTCGCAAGTCTCAACCTGGAAATTTTAGCAGGGAAGGCAAATATGTAGGCAAAGTTCTTAAAGGTTGAATTGAGTGCATGGATGACTACTTTGATTTAGTCCATTCGCCAGCTCAAAACAAAGCTATCATTGCTAAGTTCAAACTAGAGAAGACAGCCAAGCATTGGTGGAGAGACCATTTCACAGAAAACAATGTTGATTTCAATGCTGCAACTTTGGATTACCTTAAAACACAGATCAAGAAGAATTTATGAAAAACAAAGTCTATCATTTAGACCATATGAATGAGTTTCTTGACTGTACTTAACACTAGTATGGTACCAAAACAAGACACTTTAAGTGTCCTTTTTAAACAAATTTAAATTAAATGCTACTTGCATTAGATGGTTTATTTAAGAAGACCCTCTTCATATGCTTAAATATGTTAGCTAGAGGTTCTTTTAAAAATATAACCTTGCATTTTAGAATCTATCATGATCAAGAACTATGCTCATCAAGTTGACCCTCGTAAGACTGCGATTGGCGATTTGAAGAAATAGCCTTTATAAGCTCAAGAAAAAATGAAGCGACCTTGTAGAAAATTTTAGGTGAATCTTCCACAATATTGCTATAGATAATTGAAAGTTTCATGTGCAATAAAGTTGGCTTTGGAGTATATAAAATAATGGAAAGCTCCATGTGTTTTTGATATGGTCATTTCAAGCATATCGTTGTATACAAAGAAAAATATGTTTTTGATGTATTTGTGAATTTTAGAAAGTGATTCATTACTTCCCTTTACATTGAGCACTCAAGATGGCAAGTAGAATGTCTTTGATATGC
Organism: Adiantum capillus-veneris; assembly: GCF_014529385.1. Classification (NCBI taxonomy): domain Eukaryota; kingdom Viridiplantae; phylum Streptophyta; class Polypodiopsida; order Polypodiales; family Pteridaceae; genus Adiantum; species Adiantum capillus-veneris. The sequence continues at coordinate 161,774,295 of NC_140939.1, read as the reverse complement.
AACAATTATTGGATCATTTTAAATATTCAAAACTGCATAAGAGAAAACTTTCATATTTTCATTCTTGAGACATAAGCATTCAAAACCTCAAATAATATCAAACTTTCCATGTAGATCAACTAAATGTATCAAAGTATGCGGTATATACACAATTGGGGTGCCTAAAACCTTGGTTTCAATGTTATTATGGAGAACTCTAGATTTTCAAGAGTTTTTGCACGATAAAGAATTCAAGATAGAGTTCAAGCAACAAGATTTAATTGAGTTAGGGAGCCCAAAAAATACGTATTTTCTTGGTTTAAACATATAAAGTCATTTGTAGTTGTCAAATTGCACTAGAATAATACCAATTTCATGAGGGGACCTTTGGAAGACCAAGATTATACTCTTATTCAGCACGTGCTCAAGTATGAAAGTATATTTATAGTTTGCATGTGACTTGAAAACTTATCTTTGAAGTGCATTCCATTGTTTTGTAACACTAAGTGCTAACACTTGGCTTTTATAAACATAAAAAAGGCCATCTCTACAAAAAGATATAATAATTTTATGATTTTTTTGGCAAAACAGCTTGAAATTTTACTAAAATTTATGTCTTAGAACTTACCAAAATTCTCTCCATACAGATTGTATTTTGATATGGAGAAAAATCCAATGTTTTCTTTCCCTCATAACCAATCTATGGTAGAAGCAAGGTGTTAAAAAACTTCTTTCTGGATTGACAAATTAATTACCAAAACTTGGTAGAAAAACACTACACTTAAGTGTCTCAGGACACTTAAGTGTCCAATTACAGAACTAGTGTTAAGGAACCAGAGATCTGGAATCATACTATCAACATTTCTTAATCCTTGTCAAGTATGCTCCAGCAAGGATGACTCAAGAGGTCAAGGTAGCTCGATTCGTGTCAGGGTTACATAATCCTATGAAGACTAGACTCCAGAGTCTTTGTCTTGCCAATTTTGCAGATATCCTTGATACAGGCAAACCCGTTGAAATAGAGTTATCTACTACCATAAAGAGGAAACCAGAACTTGTTCCTGTTCGTGAAATCAAAAGACTTCGTCCTGAGGAGTAACAATGGTCTGGAAATTCACAACAAAGAAGAGAGAATTTATTACATATGAAAGCCAGATAGGATCATTTGTGCTACACTAGTCTTGATCCTGGTCATCAATCCAAGGATTGTCCATTTTACAATTCAAGCTTCACAGGATTGGTGGACAATTATGAACATATAAACTTCAATCCAAATCAAAATTTTGGAAACTTTAGACCGAGACCATCGTCAGTTCAAAGGAACTTCAATCAACATAATTTTAACCAAAATCAAAGACAACCTCAAAACAAAGGGAATTTTAGACCAAGCAATCCACCTTTTGATTGGAATGGACCGCCTGCCAACAACAACAATAATGGGAATTTTAACCATCAACCTCGTCCAAGATGAGAAGGAAATCAGAGACCTCAAGGAAGACCTCAAGTTAACGGAGCTCAAGGGGGTAGAGGTGAAGGAAATCAGGCAAACGTGTATATTCATGCTGCAATTAAACATCAAGGAGTGAATAAATAATTTTCAGTGTGATTTCTTCAGGGAGTACACATTCTTTCATATCTCCTAAGTGCATCAGAAATCTCATTTTGCCTTAACACCTTGATACAGACCTTACAGTAGAATTAGCTACGGGTAGGAAGGTTAAATCTTCTACTTTAGTGGGTAGCTTGAATTTTGTTTTAGATGGTCATAATACTTCTGCAAACTTCAAAGTCTTACCCATAGAAATCTACGATGGAATTCTAGGAATGGATTGGCTTAAAGCCAATGATGATCACATACATTGTAAAGACGCTTCATTGACTTTCGAAAATGATCAAAACTCTAGAGTTACAGTTACTGGGAAATGGGGAAAGCCTAAGCTCAGGTTAGTGAACTTTTACCAAACTTATGAAGAGTCATAGGAAGAATGAAAGGATTTACGTAGTAAAGCTTAACCCTAAGGAAAAGAAGATAGATTCACCTGAATTCAAATGGATAACAGAATTTGATGATGTATTTCTTGAAGAACTTTCGCAGTTACCACCCAAGCGTGATGTTAATCATGCAATAGAGCTTACTCCAGGAGCTCAACCAGTTGCTCGCAGACCTTATAAAATGTCAGTACCTGAATCTGTAGTACTCAAGGAGCAATTAACTCACCTTCCTGAAGAAGGCTTCATTCGACCCAGCATTTCTCCATGGAGTACTCCTATTATCTTTAATCGCAAGAAGGATGATACTCTACGTCTTTGTATTGATTATCCTAGATTGAACCAAGTAACAGTCAAGAATAAGTATGCAATACCAAGGATAAATGAACCGTTTGACCAATTACATGGAGCTTCTATCTTCACAAAGATTGATCTTAAGTCAAGGAGGGGGACATACCAAAGACAAGATTTAATACTTGTTTTGGACATTACAAATTTACAGTTATGCCTTTTGAACTTACCAATGCTCCCGCAACTTTTAATCGTCTCATGACCGATGTGTTTTGAGAGCATCTTGATGATTTTGTTCTTGTTTTCTTTGATGATATCCTGATTTACTCAAGAAACAGAGAAGAACATGAACAACATGTGCAGTGAGTACTTGAACTTCTCCGTCAAAATCACCTTTATACAAATGTAGCAAATGTATCTTCTTCACTGATAAGGTGGAATATTTGGGATTTATTGTATCCAAGGATGGTGTTTGTACTAATCCAAGTAAGATTGAAGTTGTTATAGCTTGGCCTACACAAAAATCACTATGAGAACTATGTGGATTTCTTGGTTTGACAGGATGGTATCGTACATTTATTCAAAGCTATGCTAAGATTGCATCTCCATTGACTAATATGCTTAAGAAGGCTAAAGTGTTTACATGGAATGAACATGTTCAACCTAGTTTTGAGAAACTCAAAGAAGCTTTGGTGAATGCTACAATCAAACAACTTCCAGACTTCTCAAAGACATTTACTATGCTCACTGATGCAAGTGGACAAGAAACTGGTGGCGTTCTGTCTCAAGAAGAAACCAGTAGCTTATGAGTCGCATAAGTTATATATACATGAGTTGGAATTGTTGGCCGTTGTGCATGCTCTTAAAGTATGGCGACATTATCTTCTTGGAAGGAGATTTGAACTACATACCGACCATAAAAGTTTGAAGAGGATCTACACCCAACCTGACCTTAATATGAAGCAACAAAGATAGATGGAGTTGTTATGCGAATATGATTTTGGAATTGAATATAAACTTGAAAATGAAAATCTTGTGGCCAATGCCTTGAGCAGGAAGAGTACTCTAGCGGCTCTCAAAACCTCTACTACTTCTTTAAAATTGACCTTATTCAAGAAGGTATGACTCAAAACCCGTATTACATAAAAATCTAGTATTTGATGAACCTAAATAATCGCACAGAGAAGCAGGAAAGCCAAATCAAAGGCTTTCACGTTGAAGGTGATGACCTTTACTTCGGTCACTGTCTTTGTATTCCAAATCAAGGAGGAATCAAACTTCAGATATTACAAGAAGCTTAGGATATACCTATAGCAGGACATCCAAGATACATTAAGACTTACTCTACTGTAAGAAAGAGTTTCTTTTGGCCAAGACTAAAGCGCGATGTATTGAACTATGTTACAAGATACTTAACTTGTCAACATATTAAAGTTGAATGAATTCGATACCTCGGTAAGCTTCAACCTATTGATGCTCCACAAATGAAATGGGAATACATATCCACGGATATTATTACAAGACTTCCTACATCTCTGGGATATGACTCTATTTTTGTGGTTGTTGATATGCTTACAAAAATGACCTATTTATTTCCAGGCAAGACAACATTTACGGCTAAGAATATAGCTCAAGTCTTTATGAAGGGTTTTTTTATGTATCACGGTTTACCTCGAGGGATAATTTTTTATCGTGATACGAAGTTCACCTCTAATTTTTGGAAAGCCTGATTCTCAGCTATAGGAACCTAGTTAGCCTTTAGTACTGCTTATCATCCTCAAATTGATGAGCTGACAGAAAGAAAAAATCAAATCATTGAAGACATGTTAAGAGCTTATTGTATGCATGAGCAAGTAAATGGACTAGATATTTCTATTTGGTTGAATCTGAGTATAATTCCTCATTCCAACGCTCAATTGGGATGTCTCCTTGTCAAGCATTGTATGGACAAGAGTGTCTTACTCCACTCAAGACAGACCCTCTCATACGAGTTCAATCATCTAAAGAAATAATTGGATGAAATCAACTACAACCCGATCTTATACGACAGGATATTAAGACTTCTCAAGATAGACAGAAGAGTTATGCTGACCCAAGACAATCTGCCATACTTTTTGAAGAGGGCGATATGGTATTGATGAGAGTAAAACCCAAACGTAGTTCTTTATCAATGGGTAAGTGTAAGAAGCTAAGTGCTAGATATTGTGGACCTTTTGTAATCACAGAGTGGATAATGACCAAGCTTACAGACTCTTGTTACCACCACACATAAAGGTACATGATGCTTTTCACGTCGGCTTACTCAAGAAGTATGTACCTGATCCGCAACATATTCTTGATGATTCTCTATTATCTATATCTACTGACGACACTTTTGAAGTATATCCCAAAGCAATACTCCAAAGCAGAACCAAGCCTCTGCATAATTGAACCATTATTGAACACCTTGTTAAATGGTCAACGTATCCTGAAGAAGATGCCACTTGGGAACTTGATTATGTAATGAAACTAAATTATCCAGATTTCATGTCGAGGTGAGGACACCTCGAATTTTTCAAGTGGGGGAGGATGAAAGATTCCCAATTTTTGGGTCTCTCCTAAAAATAAGAAAAATAGCTTTCAATATCTATTTTGCTAAATTTTGACTTAAGATGCTTAATTGACAGTATTGGAAGGTTCTAAAGTAAAAAGCAAGGTCATTTCCATGTTCGAGTAGGTTATACGGACGTTTGGTTCAGTTTTGGAATAATCCGCTATTTTTAGCTTTTTGATGTTTTTTATGCTTTTAAGCGCTTTTTTACAAAAAGCAGGGTCGGATCCTTGATCTACGTATTCCAAGGAAGCTATGGTCTAATTTTGTAAAACTCTTCTTTTTGAGTGCTTTTTACACTATTTTTGGCTTTTCATGATGTTTCTTAGTGCTTTTTAGTGAAAAGCGATTCCGCTTTCTTATTCCACTAAACGAGGGAAACCCATGGTTCAAAATTTTGCTTTTTACGCTATTTTTAGCTTTTCGTGCTTTTTGGCATTTTTGAAAAGCAATGTGCTTTTTATGATGACCTAAACATAAAAATATTAATTTTAGTCCTCGTCAGATTTAAAAATGATCACCCGGAGCAAAAACGAGACCAAACGGGATTTTTCCAGGAATTATTTTAAAAAAGAGCAGTATCGTAAATACGTCGGGGTAGTATGGGAGGTCATAATTCTGTCGGGACATTACGGTGCGACATAGTCTAGCTACGGTTTCCCTTAGTTGGCCGGATATTGTTCAATTCGCCTATTTTGCTGTAAAAACTGAATGGTGAGTGAGAAAGTTGACCACCAAAAGCAAAGGCATGTTTTTAGCAAAGTTTCCAAAAGCTTGCAGCCATTCCTGGCTCAAATACTAGCGCTACCTTCTGGCTTGGGCATCACTCTGACTTGTTGCACTTGCCTATAAATTGCCAGTTAGTGCTCAATTTTCAGTGCCGTCTGTTGCGTCTACTACCGCAAGGCTATATGTATCTATTATACGGAGTGGTGAATGCTCTTCATCACCATCTCCATAAGCTCTTCTCTCGAGAAGAAGAAGAAGAAGAAGAAGAAAAATAATACTCTCTCTCTCTCTCTCGTTTCACGGTGTACGCGCTCTCCAGAAGCTTTCGTGGTGAATACCTTTATATAGCTCTCATCACCGCTCTCTTGCGGAAAAGCAAGAAGCCTCTTTGCCCAAGCACAACCAATGGCAGTGAACTCGCGTAGATATTACAAAAATGATGTAAATGAATGACATGCTCATGTACACTGCTTTAATGGATTATCACTCAAGGATGTATCACCGGGGGAAGAAATGTACGAAATGAAAGACGTGACTTTTAGTGCACAAGTTGAAGTGCTAAACTTTGACACCCAAGATGTGAACAAATATAGGGGTGGAAACTCAGTTGTAAGAACCAAAAATTGGTTCATAGGACCCTTTCGTATTTATGTATCTCCCTAGAAACACTATGTATCGTTTTGGTCTTTTGCGGTTATAAAAATTTGATTTTGATATAACACAAATTGATATAATATTTGATTTTGAATCTTGGTTTTATCATTCTAACTAACTTGAGTGATGGGGTGTGTGTGTAGATGATTGAAATCTTACCTCGAGGGATATGGGTGGATATACTCTCCCACCTTATGGTGGAAACGCATCTCCAAACTGGAGTGGAAGTGTAAAGGCTTGTTACTACCACGCATAACGGGGAAGAGAAGAAAAGGTTGATGTCTACGAATTTCATTGTACCTAATACCTTCCGAGCTTGGTATCATTATGCTGCAGGGAACCCCGAGTTTAGACCACCTGAGCATAAATCCTCGCCAGTTGGGAGTAGCGAATGGATACGATCCAAGTTGGAAACGGAGATTGTTGTCACTAATCAAATATTGTACATAAATGCTTATGAACTTACCCTAAGACCAACAAAGGAAACATGGATAGTCAGAAACATACTTCCTTTAGTAATGGCTATGGGATGCTTTGACATTGTTATGTTTAATGTATGGGGATGGAAATGTGAAAACAACGACTGACGTTCCTTTAGCCCAGGACCTTGGAAATTGTACTTTGACTTGTTTGGAAAGTCACTAATCTACGATCCTTGAAATGTAAAAAATTTTATACAATGCCTACAACAGACCTCAATGCCTTGCAAATTGTGCAAATATACACCGCTCAATTAGATGGGACACACTAGATGTGTTTCCAAATGAATCTGCCTACTTCGATGATTACTTTGGGGACAAGAAGGTGATTGTTCACACCAAAATGGGGGTATCTATAATGAAAAAATCTCTTACGCAAGAATGGTATGACTCACACGCCAAGGAAGAGATGTTTCAGCCAAAGATCACAAAGGATTATTGGAATCGCCCATCCGACATACTCAAGGAATGGGAAAACTATACTCCATTGATGGAAGGATGCCACAATGGATATTACCGAGTGCATTATGTTAGAGCCATTAGAATTTATTAAAAACTTTCAAGACACATTGTAGACTTTTTTGAAAACCCAAAGTTTAGTGATATAGAAAGTGGATTAATTTATTCGTTATCTTTTCTCATATTCTCTCTCATCTTATCTTCAGTTTTCTATTATAATTGGTTTAAGGACTTCAAGCGGGTTAGAATATCTAATTAAGCGTGACCTTGGTTGATATGGTGCAGTAAGTTACCATGTCTCCTAGAAAAAATCTAGTTGTTGTTAATGCAGATACACCTATTGTTCCTCAACACACCACAATCGATAGAGACATCTACTGTGCTTTGCAAGTCTCAACCTAGGAATTTTAACGGGGAAGGCAAAGATGTAGGGAAAGTTCTTGAAGATTAGATTGAGTGCATGGATGACTACTTTGATTTAGCCCATTCGTCAGCTGGAAATAAAGCTACCATCGCTAAGTTCAAAATAGAGAAGATAGCCAAGCGTTGGTGGAGAGACCATTGCACGGAAAACAATGTTGATCCTAATGCTGCAACTTGGGATTACCTTAAAATATAGCTCAAGAAGAACTATCAAAACAAAGTTTATCATTCAGACCATATGAATGAGTTTCTTAATTGTACTCAAGGAACCAGAGATCTGGAATCATACTATCAACATTTCTTAACCCTTGTCAAGTATGCTCCAGCAGGGATGACTCAAGACGTCAAGGTATCTCGATTCGTGTCAAGGTTACATAATCCTATGAAGACTAGACTCCAGAGTCTTCGTCTTACCAATTTTGCAGATGTCCTTGATGCAGGAAAATCCATTGAAATAGAGTTATCTACTATCGAAAAGAGGAAACCAGAACCTATTCCTGTTCGTAAAATCAAAAGAACTTGTTCCAAGGAGGAACAAGGGTCTGGACATCCACAACAAAGAAGAGAGAATTTATTACGATGAAAACCAGACTGGATCATTTGTGCTACACTTGTCTTGATCTTGGTCATCAATCCAGGGATTTTCCATTTAACATTCAAGCTTCACATGATTGGTGGACAATTATGAGCATAGACACTTCAATCCGAATCAAAATTTTGGAAACTTTAGACCCTGACCATCGGAAGTTCAGAGGAACTTCAATCAGCAAAACTTTAACCAAAACCAGAGACAACCTCAAAACAAGGGAATTTTAAACCAGGCAATCCACCTTTTGCTCAGATTGACAGCCTATCAACAACAACAATGGGAATGTTAACCGTCAATCTCGTCCAGTAGGAGGAGGAAATCAGAGACCTCAAGGAAGACCTCACGTTAATAAAGTTCAAGCGGGTAGAGCTGAACAAAATCATGCAAAAGTGTATATTCATGCTGCAATTAAACATCAGGGAGTGAATAAACAATTTTCAGTAATTCAAACACCAGCGGAGTATCAAGGTAACCATTTTACCTTATTGATTGATTCAGGGAGTATATATTCTTTCATATCTCCTAAGCGCATCAGAAACCTCATTTTGCCTTAATACCCTGATACAGACCTTACAGTAGAATTAGTACGCATAGTAAGGTTAAATCTTCTACTTCAATGGGTAACTTACATTTTTTTTTGGATGGTCATAATACTTTTGCAAACTTCAGAGTCTTACCCAGAGGAATCTACCATGGAATTCTATGAGTGGATTGGCTTAAAGCCAATGATACTCACATACATTGTAAAGACGCTTCATTGTCTTTCAAAAATGATTAAAACTTCAGAGTTACAGTTAGTGGGAAATGGGGAAGCCTAAGCTCAGACTAGTGAACGTTACCAAACTTATGAAGAGTCATAGGAAGAATGAAAGTATTTACGCAGTAAAGCTTAACCCTAAGGAAAAGAAGATAGATTCACCTAAGCCCAAATAGATAACAAAATTTGATGATGTATTTCTCAAAGAACTTTTGCAATTACCAACCAAGCATGATGTTAATCATGCAATAGAGCTTACTCCGGGAGCTCAACCAATTGCTCGTAAACCTTACAAAATGTCAGTACCTGAATCTGCGGAACTCAAGGAGCAATTAACTCAACTCCTTGAACAAGGCTTTATTTGACCAGTGTTTCTCCATGGAGTACTCTTATTCTCTTTAATCAGAAGAAGGATGATACTCTACGTCTTTGTATTGATTATCGTGGATTGAACCACGTAACAATCAAGAATAAGTATGCAATACCAAGGATTAATGAACTGCTTGACCGAATAAATGGAGCTTTTATCTTCACAAAGATTGATCTTAAGTCACAATATTACCAAATCTAAATCAAGGATGAGGACATACCAAAGACAGGATTTAATACTTGTTTTGGACATTACGAATTTACAGTTATGCCTTTTGGACTTACCAATGCTCCTGCAACTTTTAACCGTCTTATGACCGATGTGTTTTGAGAGCATCTTGATAATTTTGTTCTTGTCTTCTTTGATGATATCCTGGTTTACTCAAGAAACAGAGAAGAACATGAACAACATGTGCAGCGAGTACTTGAACTTCTCCGTCAAAATAACCTTTATACCAAATGTAGCAAATGCATCTTCTTCACTGATAAGGTGGAATATTTGGGATTTATTGTATCCAAGGATGGTGTTTCTGCTAATCCAAGTAAGATCTAAGTTGTTATAGCTTGGCCTGCACCAAAATCAGTACGAGAAGTACGTGGCTTTCTTGGTTTGATAGGATAGTATCGTACATTTATTCAAGGCTATGCTAAGATTGCATCTCCATTGACTAATATGCTTAAGAAGGCTAAAGTGTTTACTTGAAATGAACGTGTTCAAGCTAGTTTTTAGAAACTCAAAGAAGCTTTGGTGAATGCTCCAATACTACAGCTTCCAGACTTCTGAAAGAGATTCAATGTGATCACTGATGCAAGTGGACAGGCAATTGGTGGCGTTCTGTCTCAAGAAGGAAAACCAATAGCTTATGAATCTCGTAAGTTACATATACATGAGTTAAATTACCCTACGCATGACTTGGAATTATTGGTCGGGTTGTGCATGCTCTTAAAGTATGGAGACATTATCTTCTTGGAAGGAGATTTGAAGTACATACCGACCATAAAATCCTGAAGTAGATCTACACCCAACCTGACCTTAATATGAGGCAACGAAGATGGATGGAGTTGTTATGCAATTATGATTTTGAAATTGAATATAAACCTATGAAGGAAAATCTTGTGGCCGATGCCTTGAGTACGAAGAGTATTGTAGCGGCTGTCACAACCTCTACTACTTCTTTAATTGACCTTATTTGATAACGTATGACTCAAGAGCCGTATTACATAAAAATCTAGTATTTGATGAACCTAAATAATCCAACAGAGAAGCAGAAAAATCAAACCAAAGGTTTTCACGTTGAACATGATGACCTTTACTTCGGTAACCGTCTTTGTATTCAAAATCAAGGAGGAATCAAAATTCATATATTATACAAGCTCATTATATACCTATAGCAGGACATCCAGGATACTTACTCTACTGTAAGAAAGAGTTTCTTTTGGCCAAGACTAAAGCACGATGTGTTGAACTATGTTACAAGATGCTTAACATGTCAACGTATTAAAGCTAAACGAATTTGATACCCGGGTAAACTTCAAGCTTTTGATGCTCCACAAATGAAATGTGAATGCATATCCATAGATTTTATTGCAGGAATCCCTACATCTCTGTGATATGACTCTATTTTTGTGGTTGTTGATATGCTTACAAAAATGATCCATTTATTTCCAGTCGAGACAACATTTACGGCTAAGAATATAGCTCAAGTCTTCATACAAGGTGTTTTCATGTATCACAGTTTACCTCGACGGATAATTTATGATCGTCGTACGAAGTTCACCTCTAATTTTTGAAAAGCCTTATTCTTAGCTATAGGAACCCAGTTAGTGTTTAGTACTGCTTATCATCCTCAAATTGATGGGCCAACAGAAAGAAAAAATCGAATCATTGAAGACATATTAAGAGCTTATTGTATGCATGAACAGAGTAAGTAGACTAGATATTTGTATTTGGTTGAGTTTGCGTATAATTCCTCATTCCAATGCTCAATTGGGATGTCTCTTTTTCAAGGAGTGTATGGACAAGAGTGTCTTACTCCACTCAAATGGACACACCCTCTCGTACGAGTTCAATGCATCCAAAGAAATGTAGGATGAAATGCAGCTACAACTCGATCTTATATGACAGGATATTAAGACTTCTCAAGGTATATAGAAGAGTTATGCTAATCCAAAATGATCTGCTAGACTTTTTGAAGAGGGCGATAAGGTATTTATGAGAGTAAAACCCAAAAGTAGTTCTTTATCAATGGGTAAGTGTAAGAGGCTAAGTGCTAGATATTGTGGATCTTTTGTAATCACAAAGCAGATTAATGATCAAGCTTACAGACTCTTGTTACCGCCACACATAAAGGTACATGATGTTTTTCACATCAGTTTACTCAAGAAGTATGTTCCTGATCCGCAACATATTCTTGATGATTCTCTATTATCTACATCTACTGGAAAAAACTTTTGAAGTATATCCCGAAGTAATACTTCAAAGCAGAACCGAGCCTCTGCGTAATCGGACCATTACTAGACACCTTGTTAAATGGTCAAAGTATCCTCAAGAAGATGCCACTTGGGAACGTGATTATGTAATGACTCTAGATTATCCAGATTTCTTGTCGAGGTTAGGACACCTCGAATTTTTCAAGTGTGGGAGGATCTAAGATCCCCAATTTTTGGGTCTCTTCTAAAAATAATAAAAATAGCTTTCAATATCTATTTTGCAAAATTTTGACTTAAGATGCTTGATTGACAGTATTAGAAGGTTCTAAAGTAAAAAGCAAGGTCATTTCCATGTTCTAGTAGGTTAGACGGACGTTTGGTTCAGTTTTGGAAAAATCCACTATTTTTAACCCTTTCATGCTTGTAGGTGCTTTTTTGCAAAAAGCAAAGTCGGATCCTTGATCTACGTGTTCTACGGGACCAAACGAGATTTTTACGAGAATTGTTTTTATAAAGAACGATAATGTAAATACATCGAGGCAATACAGGAAAGTCATAATTATGTTGGGACATTACGGTGCGACATAGTCTAGCTACGGTTTCCATTAGTTGGTCGGATACTGTTTAATTGGACAATTTTGATGTAAAAATTGAATGGTAAGTGGGAAAGTTGACCACCAAAAGGTATGTTTTTAGCAAAGTTGCCAAAAGCTTGCACCTATTCCTGGCTCAAAAACTAGCACTACCGTTTGGCTTGGGCATCACTCTGAGCTACTGCACTTGCCTATAAATTGCCAGTAGTTAGTGCTCAGTTTTTAGTGTCGTTTGTTGTGTCTCCTACTACCGCAAGGCTATACGTATCTATTATACGGAGTGGTGAAATCTCTTCATCACCATCTCCATAAGCTCTTCTCTCGAGAAGAAGAAGAAGAAGAAGAAGAAGAAGAAGAAGAAGAAGGATACTCTCTCTCTACTTGCTTACTATCTTCTCTCTCGTTTCACAGTGTACGCGCTCTCCAGAAGCTTTCATGGTGAATACCTCTACGTAGTTCTCATCACCACTCTCTTGCAGCAAAGCAAGAACTTTCGACAACCCCTAATCGATAAAGCACGGTGAGAAGCTCTAAACTCCATAGCCATCATCTCTCTCTCTCTCTCTATGTCATTTTTCTGAGTAATCACCCTCTCAGTGATAATTTTTTCATGTATGGATTAACTGAGTACGTATGAAGTTGCCCCATGATTATTTCATCATGTTTAAGACTCTAATTTATGCACATGATGTGTTTATGATCATGTGCGTGCATAAAAAGCGCTTTTTGTTTCACGTAATAGAGACGGTAGGAACACGGTTTTGATCTAAACTTACAAACCGTTATGAATCAGCCCGAACCCTTTATACCAAAGATAAAACACATCATTTAGAACATTTTCTCTCTTTGATGTCATGTGAAAATCACGCACGAGCTAAGAGATATGGTCAAAAATCAGCTTGTTGCCCACTGCACAACCAAATTTTTTAACTCCATACTCCTTGGAGAACCACTATATAGATTCATCAGATGGGAAAACCCACTTAGCCAATTGAAAAGCCTGATAAAACTTGATGATACATGAAATTAGGTCTCCATTATCACCTCGAGGAATGTGAGTTATTAATCGTTCCATAACCGGTTTTACCTACACGTGTAGAGGCGCTACCTGGGGGGTACCATATGATGTCGTGACTTAATCGATCTGTTTATATATGATTTATGGTTTGTTTTGGGTGCATTTATCTTAGCTATGAAACGTATATGAGAGTATATGGTTAGACATTCCGAACCGCATACGCAGATATGAATAAAGTGGCTTTCTTTTTGGGTTATGGTTTGTTGTGTGAGTACCATATAGGTGAAGTGATGTGATAGATTGCTATTATGGAGCTGAGTTTGATGCATTAGTTTGAGATCAAAATATTTCATTTGTATGTTATGCATGCTCCCAAAAATGCCAAAAAGTTGTTTTTTGCATATGTGTGAAGTTATGGTTTAGGGTTGACCTAAAGGTCGGAGCTATTTCTCATCATGTTCAGGGTGATGGAATGTTATCATATGATGTATGGGAACTCATGGATTGATGTGGATGCCTTATATGCATGGTTATGACTGATTTCCACCTTTCTAGGTCAAAACTAGCTCTATGTGCTAGGGAGGTGAAGTACAGATGTGATGCGTCAACTTTGCATGGTTGGATGTTGTCAAAATTGGATTTTGATATCATGATTAGTTGCTGGTCGAACTCTTTTATGCATGAAAGAATTATGTCTTAAGGGTCATATGTGTGTGGACTCCGATTGATTGCAGGGGGGGTTATGTCAAACTCCAAGTGTGGGAGTTGGTTCAGTGTGGTTTTGATTTATGGTTAAGGGCTGAGATTCCCTCATGGCTTATGGTTGTGATTTGATGGTGGAAACCAGTGTGGCTCATGGTTTTTTTCTGGATATGGTTATGCTATCGAAATTTTTACAGCCATGTTATGTTCTAAAGTAGTTATGATCTCAGTTTTTGTGATGAAATTGTTGCATGTGGGCTTTTGTGCCGTGGGCTGTATAAGCTCACTTTGTATGACAAGTGTGGACAAAATTTTGCAAATGCTGTTGCAGATTCAAGGGCTATTTCAGATGCAAAACTTTGGCATGCACGTTTTGGTCATCTGAATTTTGCCAGTTTGCTGCGTTTGCAGAAATCTGATATGGTTGCTTCTTTGCCGCCTCTTGAAGCACCTGTCAAACATGTTTGTGAAGGTTGTATTTTGGGTAAGATGCAGCATTCTAAATTTCCAAAGGATGGTTTAGTTTGGGCCACATGCAGGTTGCAGCTTGTGCATAGTGATGTTTGTGGGCCCAAGCAAACTCCGTCCTTGGGCAATTACCTGTACTTCGTGACTTTCATTGATGATTACTCCAGGCATGCATGGGTATTTCCGCTTAAAGCGAAGTCCAAAGTTTTTATGTGCTTCAAACAATTTCTAGCTATGGCTGAAAATGTCTCGAAATGTACTATGGGCACCCTCCATTCCGATCGAGGGGGGGAGTATATGTCTCATGAATTTAATGCTAGTCGTGGGATAAAACACCAATGTATAGTGCCTTATACACCTCAGCAAAATGGTGTTGCTGAGAGGAAAAACAGGTCACTGACGGAAATGGCACGATGTATGGTCAAAAGTCAAGCTTTGCCGCATTCTTTTTGGCTTGAGGCCATCATGTGTGCCACTTATGTACTTAACAGGTGTCCTACGAAAGCTTTGTAGTCTATTACTCCATATGAAGCATGGCATGATAGAAAGCCTTCTATTGAGCACATGCGTGTTTTTGGCTGTTTGGCATATGCTTTGGTGCCACAAGTGCAGCGTAGAAAATTGGATGATAAGGTTGTCAAATGTATTTTTGTTGGTTATAGTGCTGAAAGCAAAGGTTACAGGTTGTATCATCCGCAAACAAAACGTATTCTGGTTTCTCGGGATGTAGTGTTTGTGGAAGATTCTGTTCAGCCCTTGCTGTCATGTACTAGAGACAGTAATGTAAGCTCACAGGACATTTATGACACTTTGTTGCCTCTTTTCAGTGGTGGAAATACGAATGTAAGTTCCAGTGAGGCAAATGCACAGCCTATGGGGGTTTTTGAAAATGTTTTAGATCAGCCTATTACTGATGCAGATGTACATGATGTACTTGATGAGGAAAGGGCTGAAAATGAGAAGGCTAGAGGTATGCCAAAATGGCTAGTGCACACTTTGCGTGACAGTAAATTGGATGCACCTTTGTCTAGTCGTACTCGTTCAGGCTCTCACCATGCATCTTATGCATCAGATTGGTATGCTTTGGCTGTGTCTAGTTTACATGATGTTGAGGAGCCTCTGTCTTTTGATGAAGCACAGAATTCAGAAAATTGGATGGCTGCCATGCAATCAGAATATGATGCACTTATAGAAAATGACACATGGACTTTATGTGATTTGCCTCCTGGCAAAAAGGCCATTGGTACGAAGTGGGTTTACAAGTTGAAACGCAAGCTGGATGGTGAGATCGATCGCCATAAGGCTCGACTTGTTGCTTTCTTGAATGGTGACATATTTGAGGAAGTTTATGTAATGCAGCCTCCTGGTTTTGTCATAAAAGGACAAGAGGACAAAGTGTGCAAATGTAACAAGGCTTTGTATGGGTTGAAGCAATCTCCTCGTACTTGGTATGAGAAAGCTGACACTCATTTGGTCAAACAAGGCTTTCGTAACAGTCCAATAGAAAGTACATTGTATGTAAAGCATGAGGGTGATGTATTTCTCATTGTGGTTCTTTATGTTGATGATTTGCTGATCACTGGACCAAATGAGAGACATATTTCTGAATTTAAGGCTGATTTGAATGCTACTTTCAAGATAAAAGATTTGGGGTTGTTGCATCATTATTTGGGTATATAGTTTAAGCAGTGTGATGGTGGTATTGCCTTGTGTCAGAAAAGTTACATAGAGACATTGCTATGTAAGTTTGGACTTAAGGATTGCAAACCTATTGCCACTCCCATGGAAACAGGTTTGAAGTTGAGTCTACATGATGCTGGTGATCCTGCTGATGTCACTCTTTACCAAACTGCTGTTGGCTGCCTCATTTATGTATGCAACACGAGGCCGGATATTCAGTTTGCAGTCTCACAGGTCAACAGATTTATGCATAGCCCAGGGTCTAAGCATTGGCAGGCTGTCAAGAGGATTTTCCGCTACCTTAGTGGCACTTTACATCTTGGCTTGTTTTATCCCAAGGGGGGATCATTGCCGCCAGACTTACATGCTTTTTTGGACTCAGATTGGGCTGGTTGTTTTGACACGCAAGTGTCCACAAGTGGTTTTTGTTTCATGCTTGGTAGTTCATGTATATCATGGTTGAGCAAGAAGCAACCTACTGTGGCCACTTCGAGTTGTGAGGCTGAGTACAGGGCAGTCTTCACAGCTACAGTTGAGTGTATATGGCTCAGACGCCTTATGGCTGATTTGGGTGTTGGACAGGACACTGCCAACACTATCTACACTGACAGTCAGAGCGCATTGGCAGTTGCGAGGAACCCAGTTTTTCATGCTCGCACAAAGCACATTGAGGTGCATTACCACTATGTCACGGAGAGGCTCTCAGCAGGAGAGATCAGCTTGGCTTATGTGCCAACACAGGACAACCTTGCAGATCTTTTCACAAAGGCATTGTCTCGTGAGAAGCTTGAAGCTTTCCGCAAAGCTTTGGGCTTACTCCCCTTTGTGGACTGATCCTGTCCTCAGGGCATGGCACTTCCCTTTACTCATGTGCCAGCTCTTGTTCACCGCATCACTCCAGGGGGGATTTGTTACCATATACATGTGGTAGTGATGTGTGTGAACACACTAGGACCGCCAGGGCATTTTTTCCCTCTTTAGGAGGTTTTTCCCCCTGTGCATTGTGTATACGCCCATCACTCTAGGGCTATCTATCTTTCCATTGCACACTAAGTAATACACTCTCTATTGTGTGCCTTAAGCTTCCTTCATCTTCTCCAAGCTGTGTGTGTTTCTCTACAACCCTAATTCCAACAACCTTGCAAGCACTTACTATTGAGAAATATTATTTTGTGTGTGATGACTAACTTTCATAACTCTCATTATCATGTGTTTTTTCGTATTAACAAGATTCATATTTTCATTCTAGTGATTTTAAACTCACCCCTACCTTCAAAGGATATGTTTGCATGTGTCTATGATCCTTTCTAATTTTGATATAGATACTCCTCCCATGTGTAATAGTTTTGAGTTTTTCTATATACATTTGTACCACTTTAGATGTTAAGTCACTGTTTATTACCCAACATTAATCAGGATTGGCACCTTCTTTTATTTCATGGCCACTTCTTAACACAAAATTAACACATTTTGAATTTGTTAACTATACTTTGGTTCACTTTGACAGTTGCAGCTTTCTCGTACCTCTGCCTATCCCCCCCACACACACAATGGTATATACATTTTCAAAAAAAAAAAGTATACCCTCCTGGTATATACATCAAATACGTCATTCCTCTTTTCTTATTTCATTTATCTGCATTGTGTTCTAAGCTGAATACTCAAACACTACTAAGGTCACGGCTTCTGATTGTATTGAAAGGAGATTTTATTGAGATGGTTTGCCAATCAGCTATGCAGCTACTCATGTGAGCTAAGGTGCTTTGAGTTAGTGAACAAAAGAAAGAAAAAAAAAATTGTTGTAAGTACTCTGCTACTCAACTAAATCCAATGTGGTGTCACACAGGTAGTCACTGTTTACTTTTTTTATGTCTTGCCTAGTCCATTGGTCACCAACACACAGACTTGCCGATTTAGGTAGTGTGTAGATACTCATCTTGGTGCAGATTCGCCGATTTAGGCAGCACATTGCAAATTACAGATTCATGATTTTTAAACAATACCAAATGCAGATTCGCCGATTTAGGCAGCATTAGTGCAGATTCGCCGATTTAGGCAGCACACTTTATTGGTGTAGACTCGCCGGATGAGGCAACACCGATCACAAAATCATGCTGCAGTGGCTGGCCACCACTGCAACTAATATGATTTTGTCACCCGGGTACATAATGACATTGATTTTGGATTTGGATATTTAGATTTTGGATTTGAAACGGATATATGTTGGCAGATTTTCGGACTTGACTTTTTGTGGGTTGTCGCGACAATATTTATGGAATTGGATTGAGATTGATGCGAATTGATTATGATGAGTGTGACCAATGATATCCTGATTCATCAGGGTATGACATATACTGCTTATTCTAGTGATATGGGACACTAGAATAGGTAGTATGTGGATGACGACATGCATAAACTAATGTTGTTTCGTTTCCTAATTTTTCTTTTATTATGTGATGTTTTGACACAACATACTAATCACTGTTTTTGACAAGTATTGTTTGCAGATTTTATCTTCGCAACTGAGGACAGTTGCTGTCCAACGGAGAGGTATGTTATAGAATTGATATTTTATTATTTATGTAGCTGACAGGTGGCAAAAGCATTAGCAGATAATGGATTATGCAGAAGGATATTACTTTTATGTATATTAGATTATTCAAGTCCTCTTTATGAGCTTTGGCCAATTATGTCCGGCCGGCCAGTTTGTACTCACTTTGACCATTCAAGAATCTATAAATTAAATACGTGCAAGAGGGAAATGGTCACTCTTGCACGGGGGGAGATTGCACCCAGTGTTTCTGTCTTTCTTCTCCCTTCTCCTCTCTTCTCTCTCGCCGTGCCAGCGTAGCACTCCGCTCTCGGAGGTGCGCTTGCACGTTCTCCCTCGCTCTATTCTATTTTCTATCTATCTATGTTTGTGTTGAGATCGATCATGTGCGTATGCGACGATTCATGTATGTTGATTTATTGTTTTTTTGGTCTATATTGTGCTATTATGAGTACTTTGCAGGGCAGCCACGCATCCGTTTGTAGCAGCATGGGCCCACAAACATCACTATGCACAAGCTACAACCTGCATGTGGCCCGAACTGAACCATCCTTTGGAACTTTAGAAAGCTGCATCTTACCCAAAATACAGCCTTCACAAACATGTTTGACAGGTGCTTCAAGAGGCGGCAAAGAAGCAACCATATCAGATTTCTGCAAACGCAGCAAACTGGCAAAATTCAGATGACCAAAATGTGCATGCCAAAGTTTTGCATCTGAAATAGCCCTTGAATCTGCAACAGCATTTGAAAAATTTTGTCCACACTTGTCATACAAAGTGAGCTTATACAGCCCACGGCACAAAAGCCCAGATGCAACAATTTTATCACCAAAACTGAGATCATGAGCTGTACATCTATCATCCACAAATTTGACTACAAGTCCAAGTCTATCAAGTGCGAATACAGACAAGAGATTCTTCTTGATCCCAGGTACATAAAGTGCATCAGCAAGTGTGAAGGAACTGCCATTAGCAACAGTGAGCACAATCTTTCCAACTCCCTGAACTGGATAAGAGGCGTTGTTGGCACAAGTGACTGAATTCCCATGAGGGACAGACTTGAGAGAGGTAAACAATTCACGATGTGAGGTAATGTGCTTTGTAGCACCACTGTCGAAATACCACACATGTGAATCTGCAGCAACTGACAAGCATGCATCATGGACAATAGGATTGTAAGTGCACTCTGCGCTAAAAGCCCATTCTGCATCAACATCAGCAACACAGTCTCCTTTCACAGAAGACTCAGCAATGGATGCATTTGTAGTGGAACCAACATTTGCAGTGGAACCACCCTCTTTCTTCTTAGCCTCTTTGGCCTTCAACTTAGGACACTGCTTGATCAAGTGATCATTAGCTTTACAATAATGGCAACGCATCTTCTTTTTGCCCTTATCACCAGAATTGCCAGACGAAGTGTTGCCAGCAGAAACATTAGGAACAGTATTTTTGCCACTCGCAACAGAACCATAAGAAGTGGCTGCATTGCTGTTACCACCCTTTCTTTGAGAAGCAATAAAAGCCTGTTCAACTGCACGCTGCCTAGTCCTGTTTTTTCTGGAAAGTGACTCTTGCAACAGCAATGTGCATAATGCATCAAACTGGACAACTTCAGGATTTCCTTGGTTCATCAGTCTCCAAGTACTAGCAAAAGTCTGGTAGGAATCTGGTAAGGTATCAAGAACAGTCTACACAAGGGAACTGTCTGAAATGACTTCACCTACAGAAATAAGCTGCTCATTGATATCCTTGACACTAGCAAGGAAAGTGTCCATATCATCTTCCTCATGCATAATCTTCGACTCCAGTTCTTTACGCAGCAAAGCAATTTTAGCCTCATTGCGGTGATAGCCATTTTTCGGCTCTCATAAAATAATTTTAAGAAGCTACTTCACCCCACAAAAATACCCTAGCACAATGACTAGGCTCGCTTTTTCATTATAAATAGTGTGCGTGTGTTTAGGTTTTTATCATATTTTTTTATATCAAATCTTTAAGCGAGTCATTGGGCTAGGAGACAAAAAAATAAATTTATAATATTATGGTCATCTTTATATGTAAATATTTTCTATCAAATAAAGGACCTAAGTATAAAGGTTTTTTTTCTAATTTTTTTTTGTGTTTATATAAATATATATTCCTAGGTGTGCGTTATCAGGCCTAAGTATGCTAGCTTCCATCTCGTGTCATTCCTTATACATATTTTACTATCATTCTATCCCTTAAGCTCTACTCACACAAGCCTTGAAAAACCTTTATGTGACTTCATTGTAAAAATTCACCAATAACCTTATCGGCTCCGTCATATTTCTTTTCCATCCCTCCTAGTTAAATATTCACTACAAAGGAAAAAGAATCAAATAGTGGCCCACTTCAAGCTTTATTAGGTGCTGCATACACAGCTTTTTGCTCGAATTTCGGCACCTTCTTATGATCCGAATTTGAGGATACTTCCAACAGACAAAACGTAGCTCGTGAGCTGAAGTATTTTCCATAAGTTTTTCAGAAATTTTGAAGTCAAGGGAGATTTTACATGAAATTTATGGCCGACTTCAAAACTTCCACCTCATACACCCAAAAAATCTTCCTATTTCTCTCACCCTTCCACACACCTACTCACTCTTACACACTCCTCCCTCTCCTTCCCACTCCCAAACCTGCAACTCCCATGTCCTAATTCACCCTCTTCACCATTGCCACTTCTCTCACACCTCCATAGCCTTCATCCTCCATTTCTACACCCCTAGGTGCTCCCCTTTCTCTCTACATATATGTCCATATTACCATACCCTCTTCAGCTTTGTAAGAACTTCAAAAAATCAGAGAAAATCCAAGGTTAACCTCTGCAAATGAAGGCTTTTATCATGAAATTTCCAAGGTTTGAGGATAACATAGCTTCATCGACACGCTCTACTTCGCCATGCTGACCGCTTCTTCTTCTGTTGTTTTAAAGAGGTGAATGTCAACTTCTCCAAAGCTTCAACCTCTCTTTACAAGCTCATCCCTTCTCTAACTTTTCCCATCATATATCTCACCATTTGGTGAATGATTTTGTAAATATTTTGTAGTGATAATTACTAACCACCAACCACTAACTTTATTGTAAAATGCACTATCTATTAGAGTAGGCACTCCCAAATTATTCACTCAATCCTCTCTCCTTTCACCCTCAATAATTCTCTTCCCTTGAGCCCACATCCATGTGACTCAAAGGAAAAGAGAGAACCACCCTCATTTAAAAAAATACAAATATGCATAATCTTTGATTTTTTCAAATAAACTTGATTAGGTCTAATCCTAATCGGGGCTTCTAAAACCTATAGATAGAGCCCTTATCTCCCTTGTAAAATCAACACATGATCACACTACACCACACCATTCTCCACACATAACACCCACTCTTAAGCCTAGTTGTGTAGAGTGTGTGCATTGTGAGCACTCTATTCCCTCTCTGCACATAGTTGCATGGAGAAGCTTGAAGTTAGTTATGCCATCTAGAGGAGTGGAGTGATACCATACTCTGCATCACACTTGTAGCCTACTCTTGTCCATAAATAAGATTCATAGTTTTGGGTGCAATTGTATGCTGCAACTACGACTCTTCTCTCCAAATTGACTTGATAAGTTGGCTCATCAAGGTGGTTGAAGGTATATTGTCCTTGAAGTCTATTGTTCTATTTCATGCTTGATGGTTTGAGGGCTTGTTGAATTGTTTGCCTAAAAAGTCAATTGTAAGAGGGTGCTTGGTGAGAGGGCTCCCGTGACCCTAAGACAATTTGTGTATTGGCACAACAAGGTCAAGTTTTGTGTTGTCTCTCTATTTCTCATCAAGCTTTGTGTGCATTAGCCTTTAAGGATAAGACTGAGTTGCTCAAGCTGATTTGTGCTCTTACCTCTCTCTGGCGTGGTGAATGTTTGTGTTTGGTGTGTGTGGCTATCTTGCATTCCCCTCTCTTTTTGCGTTTGAGTATAAGGAGATATCACGTGCGTCCTAGTTCGCATCTACAACTAGGTGGTGCCCCTTTTCTTGTTTGGTTTCTGGCTGTGGGTTGTTGTTGTCTCTGATTGTGCTTGCCCCAACTCCAATTGAGCAGCACGGGAGGCTCGAAGGGTGTTTAGAGGCCGCTCTTCTTGTTGCCCGCCCCGGACCGCCTCAAATTGGTGCCCCCACTGAGGAATGACTTTGTGCTTATTGTTGTTGTATTGCATGAATGCTTGAATTTTAGCATAATCAAGTAGATTATATGAATCATGAAAACTTATATGACCGAGTTTAATTTCAAGGCAACAAAAATCGATCTATAATATGGTTTGGATTAGCATAACATAAGAAAGGAAAAAAACATTTTCACATAAGAGTTTAGAATTCATGTTGAAAGACCTTTCAAAACTTTGTGTAGTTAGTTGATGTCATGAGAGAAAATGATTGTTTGCAACTAATCTTTGTGTGGTTCTAGCATTGAGAGACTATGACACGCTATACCTTTGATGATATCCCAATTTTCTTGCTGATTTTAGAATGGTTTTTCGTATCCTTGGTAAAAGGGATGACATTGAAAAAGGGGATTTTCTATTGCTATGCCTTAGAGGCAACACTGAACAATGGTTTTGGAGTATGTCTTCTCAGATTGAAGATGGATATACCCAAATTTCCAAAGCTTTGAAGACCAGATTCTCTAAATTTTCAACAATAGCAACAGCATGGGTTTCATTAGGGAGACTTCAACAACATGGTGAAGACTACTATGCTTATGATGATTTTTTTTCTCGTCAATGGGGAGGATGTGGGTTTAGTTCTACATTTCCAGATTATGTAAAAATGGAGCAATTTATTTCGGGTTTGTCTCCTTTCCTAAAGACTAAGGTTACTTGTAGTGGACCCTCTACCTTTGAAGAAGCGATCACTATTGCCCGAAGGAAGTTTCACAAGTACTTCTACATCAAAAATGGTTTCCATCATGCTGGAAGAACCAACCATCATGAAAGTGTTTCTATCAAGGAGTCATCTCCTTTGCCCTACGTGTCTCCTTCTTTTCCGACAAATGTTGAAGAACTTATTTACATGCCAACTGATTATTCAAGTGCTGAAGTGTGTGGCCAAGATTCAAATGTGGAATCTCTTTCTTCTACCTTTATCACAAGCATGCAAAAATCGACACAAGATATCTCAAATGGCATTGATGATTCAAAAATGGATACATCCAACCTTTTGGCAGAGGATCAATTTCTAGTCCGAGCAGACGAAGCTTTTGTGCAACATGACTCTATGGAGAATGAAGACCTTGAAGGTAACCTTGATCTTATGGAATGTTCTGAGAGTGTATCTTGTCTAAAAGAAGAGAGTGAAAAAGAAGATGAAATCATATGTGGGGAGATCATGGACCACATTGATCATAAAGAGATGATTGTGTACATGGAATGCCAACTCCAAAACAAAGTAGAAGAGTGTGAGTTGAATCCATGTGAGGATAATCCTCAAGAAGTGTTTGAGGATATTGAAAAGCATTGGTATGACCCATGTATGTTAAGCATGGAGGAACCTATCATGCAAGAAGCCAAAGTTTTCACAAAATCAAACAGTAATCCGTCAACCTTTGAGGTGGTACAATGTGAGGAGTTACAACCTTGCCAAAGGGGGGGCTTAGAAGGGGATGAAGAACATGGGAGAGTAGTAAAAAATAAAATCATAAAAGGAAACTATCAGAAGGGTATCATTCTCTCCAATGGTGTTTTAGTGGGTGGCTCTTCATTCATGTGACAATCTCTTAGTAAGAAAATCCAAGCTTTTGAAGCCCCAATCATCTTCACATTGGATTTCACCTCTTCAAAGTCAACTTCTCCTCCCTTCACATATACCTTTCATCGGGGGCACCATACCTTCTTAAGTGGAAGAGGACATGAATACTTGGTGATGAACGGATGTTTCCAAACCTTCTTCATTTGGTTCTTTGGTGTATGGAGGTCGCACATTATGATGCTTCTGGTCTTCATCATAGATGAAAAACTTGTTGATTGCTACATGTGGATATTTCATCAATCAGTACCAAAATCTATTCTCTTCCAATGTGTTGGAAGCAATAGAAACCTTCGTCTATTATCTACTTATGTGGTAAACTATTTGCAATATCTTCCAATAGTAGTTGGAAGCATGGATCAAGCTTTCCTAAATCATGAAGGTCATAGAATTTTTTACTTGATGAGCCTACCCAGGTTGAATGAATTTTATGAGCTACACTTCAGGAATTTGCTCATACCAGCTCTTGAAGATCGTAGCAGATACATCAACTTTACACAGGAGGAAGAGCAATCAATCTTTTATATCACATTCATAGTGATAGATGCAATGATGGACAACAGTAAAATATACAAGTTTCTTCAACCGAAATCAGTAAGTGATTCCATACCATACATCTCTCTTTGGGAAAGATATTTCAAGATCTTTGATCCTGGGGGGTGCTTATGGAAACTTTCGCAATGGAGGAGGTTTACTCAGTCACTTCATTACATCCTGCTATTTTCTCTGAGAACCTTTCATATCACACAAGGTTTCTTAATCATACAAAGATGAGAGCAGACCAAGACAGATGTTACACAATCTACATGTTGTATGATCGGATAAATGGTACATGAATGTACCATTATCTAAGGGGGGGGCTAATGATACCCGTTTTTCGGCTCTCATAAAATAATTTTAAGAAGCTACTTCACCCCACAAAAATACCCTAGCACAATGACTAGGCTCGCTTTTTCATTATAAATAGTGTACGTGTGTTTAGGTTTTTATCATATTTTTTTATATCAAATCTTTGAACGAGTCATTGGTCTAGGAGACAAAAAATAAATTTATAATATTATGGTCCTCTTTATATGTAAATATTTTCTATCAAATAAAGGACCTAAGTATAAAGGTTTTTTTTCTAATTTTTTTTGTGTTTATATAAATATATATTCCTAGGTGTGCGTTATCAGGCCTAAGTATGCTAGCTTCCATCTCGTGTCATTCCTTATACATATTTTACTATCATTCTATCCCTTAAGCTCTACTCACACAAGCCTTGAAAAACCTTTATGTGACTTCATTGTAAAAATTCACCAATAACCTTATCGGCTCCGTCATATTTCTTTTCCATCCCTCCTAGTTAAATATTCACAAGTACATAGATTTTATCTTATTTTTTTCCACCATGCATCCCATGTGTCCATTTTTCATGATTAGCTAGCCTATCTTCTTACCCCACAAATATATATTATATTTGATACTTATCCTATACCATACATGTGTGCAAGCTCCTTGGCAATATTAGGTCATGGTTGATGTATGGGGGACTCACTTGGAAGACTACAAAGGAAAAAGAATCAAATAGTGGCCCACTTCAAGCTTTATTAGGTGCTGCATACACAGCTTTTTGCTCGAATTTCGGCACCTTCTTATGATCCCAATTTGAGGATACTTCCAAAAGACAAAACATAGCTCGTGAGCTGAAGTATTTTCCATAATTTTTTCAGAAATTTTGAAGTCAAGGGCGATTTTAGATGAAATTTATGGCCGACTTCAAAACTGCCACCTCATACACCCAAAAAATCTTCCTATTTCTCTCACCCTTCCACACACCTACTCACTCTTACACACTCCTCCCTCTCCTTCCCACTCCCAAACCTGCAACTCCCATGTCCTAATTCACCCTCTTCACCATTGCCACTTCTCTCACACCTCCATAGCCTTCATCCTCCATTTCTACACCCCTAGGTGCTCCCCTTTCTCTCTACATATATGTCCATATTACCATACCCTCTTCAGCTTTGTAAGAACTTCAAAAAATCAGAGAAAATCCAAGGTTAACCTCTGCAAATGAAGTCTTTTATCATGAAATTTCCAAGGTTTGAGGATAACATAGCTTCATCGACACGCTCTATATCGCCATGCTGACCGCTTCTTCTTCTGGTGTTGTAAAGAGGTGAATGTCAACTTCTCCAAAGCTTCAACCTCTCTTTACAAGCTCATCCCTTCTCTAACTTTTCCCATCATATATCTCACCATTTGGTGAATGATTTTGTAAATATTTTGTAGTGATAATTACTAACCACCAACCACTAACTTTATTGTAAAATGCACTATCTATTAGAGTAGGCACTCCCAAATTATTCACTCAATCCTCTCTCCTTTCACCCTCAATAATTCTCTTCCCTTGAGCCCACATCCATGTGACTCAAAGGAAAAGAGAGAGTCACCCTCATTTAAAAAAATACAAATATGCATAATCTTTGATTTTTTCAAATAAACTTGATTAGGTCTAATCCTAATCGGGGCTTCTAAAACCTATAGATAGAGCCCTTATCTCCCTTGTAAAATCAACACATGATCACACTACACCACACCATTCTCCACACATAACACCCACTCTTAAGCCTAGTTGTGTAGAGTGTGTGCATTGTGAGCACTCTATTCCCTCTCTGCACATAGTTGCATGGAGAAGCTTGAAGTTAGTTATGCCATCTAGAGGAGTGGAGGGATACCATACTCTGCATCACACTTGTAGCCTACTCTTGTCCATAAATAAGATTCATAGTTTTGGGTGCAATTGTATGCTGCAACTACGACTCTTCTCTCCAAATTGACTTGATAAGTTGGCTCATCAAGGTGGTTGAAGGTATATTGTCCTTGAAGTCTATTGTTCTATTTCATGCTTGATGGTTTGAGGGCTTGTTGAATTGTTTGCCTAAAAAGTCAATTGTAAGAGGGTGCTTGGTGAGAGGGCTCCCATGACCCTAAGACAATTTGTGTATTGGCACAACAAGGCCAAGTTTTGTGTTGTCTCTCTATTTCTCATCAAGCTTTGTGTGCATCTAGCCTTTAAGGTAAGACTGAGTTGCTCAAGTTGATTTGTGCTCTTACCTCTCTCTGGCGTGGTGAATGTTTGTGTTTGGTGTGTGTAGCTATCTTGCATTCCCCTCTCTTTTTGCGTTTGAGTATAAGGAGATATCACGTGCGTCCTAGTTCGCATCTACAACTAGGTGGTGCCCCTTTTCTTGTTTGGTTTCTGGCTGTGGGTTGTTGTTGTCTCTGATTGTGCTTGCCCCAGCTCCAATTGAGCAGCACGGGAGGCTCGAAGGGTGTTTAGAGGCCGCTCTTCTTGTTGCCTGCCCCGGACCGCCTCAGCGGCTTGCATAAAGACCTGCTAAAATATCCCAAGCCTATTTTGCAGATTTTGCTGAACGGATGTGAGGAACAATGGTGCGCTTCACAGACAACGCAATCAATGCATGAGCCTACGCATCCTCAACATCCCAACGAGCTTGTTCTGCCGTAGGCAAAACAACTGTAACAGCTGCAATCCTTGCAGCAAGACCTGCAACATCCTCAACATCGCCTACATCCTCAGAACTAGGACGTACATCAATGCCCTGCACAATGTTCCAGACACCCTTTGACACAAGAACATGTTGCATCATATAAGCCCACATAGGGTAGTTGTCCCCATCCAACTTGTCCTCAGCAGCAAACATCTTGAACACATCTGTGTTGTTGTTGTCAGCCATGGTAAATGCTGCACCTGATGTGAAAACTGCCTGAAAATAGGAGAAACGAAGCGGGAACAACCTGTGCTATATAGCACAAACCGTAGAAGACTATAAGGCACCTGTTATGCAAAAAATGGCACTGACAAAAATTCTGCACAAAATGACGAAATAGCCTGTGCAGTACTGCCTGTAGTGGAAACAGAGGCCGAAATGAGCCCAAATCAAAATTCTGAGCAGACCAAGCTCTTCGAGCTTACCCAAAATATTTGTCGACCTGCGAACGCTCGCCAAAGCTCACTGAAATCGGAGAAAGTGAGTAGGCGTGTGCTGGAGCAGCTGGCGACTAAGCCCGGGAGGACGTGACCTGCTCTGATACCAATTGTTGGAATTAGGGTTGCAAAGAAAAGCACACAGCTTGGAGAAGACGAAGGAAGATCAAGGCACACAATAGAGAGTGTATTACTTAGTGTGCAATGAAAAGATAGGTAGCCCTAGAGTGATGGGCGTATATACAATGCACGGGGGAAAAAACCTCCTAAAGAGGGAAAAAAATGCCCCGGCGGTCCTAGTGTGTTCACACACATCACTACCACATGTATATGGTAACACCGACAACTTCTGTACACTTACAATAAAACATTTGCGAAGAAATTAAGGAAGAGATAGACAAACTAAAAGAGACAGTGTTTATCTATGAGATCAACATGAAGTGAGTGTCACCAATTACAGTGGTGCCTAAAAAGAACGGTAAATTACGAGTGTGAAAAAATCTCAAACAAGTGAACACTCCTACAATTAGAGATAACTATCCATCACCGATCATGTGATTGAGAGGGTTGCTAGAAAGGAGCCCTACATCTTTTGAGATAGCTTTTCAGGCTATAACCAGTGCACAATCAAATTGGAGAATCAACACAAAATTGTCTTTGCTACAAAACGGGACATATTTGCATATCAAGTAATGCCATTTGGCTAAACAATGTGCTTGCCACATTCCAAAGGCTGATGAGTCATGCATTCAAGGAATAGCTAAGACAATTCTTAGAGATTTATATGGATGATCTGTGTGTGCATTCTCTCCACCGAATTGAACATGTCGAGCATTTAAAGAAGGTCTTTGAGAAATGTAGAACATATCATATCTACCTAACCCCTAAAAGTGCGTTTTCATGGTAAGACAAGGCAGGATTTTGGGACATATTGTGTCCAAAAATGGCATTTCTACTGACCTTGAAAAGATACAAGTCATTGTTGCTCTTCCAAGATCAACAAAAGTTAGAGAGGTATAAGCCTTCATGCGCCATTGTGAATATTATTGTAGGTTTATTTAAATGTACCGATCATTGCAAAATCTCTCTACGCACTCATCACAAAGTTTAAATGAAATGAGGAATGTGAGAAATCATTCAACAATTGAAGCAGAAACTTAATTCTTCTCTAATTTTGAAAGCTCTTGACTGGAACAAGATATTCCACGTCCATGTAGATGCATCGACTTACGCCATTGGATGTATCTTGGCTCAACCTGAAGAAAAAATCATGGATTTTCCAATATATTACTCCAATAGACATCTCAACAGTGCAAAACGGAATTACACAACCACGAAAAGAGAAAGATTGGGGATGATCTATTCTGTGAAAAAGTTAGACATTATCTTCTCGCCAACAAGTTCGTGTTCTTTGTGAATCATCAAGCATTGTTTTATTTATGAACAAACCATGCAATACAGGCCGCATCGTTCGATGGTTCCTAATATTGCTAGAATTTGATTTCATGGTGCTGATAAAAAAAGAGACTACACACCATAGAGCGGACCATTTGTCACGAGTGCTACATAAGGAAGCTCCATTAGGAATTGAAGATGATTTGTTTAAATCTTATCCCTTCAACATCCAGATGGTACCAAGGTGGAGTGAAAGGTTATACCATTCCTCACCATTGGTTTACTGCAAATCAAAAGACAACCATCAATTATCGAGCAAACTCGCAACTTAGCTAATAGCAGGTCAGTTATATAACCAAGGGCATGGCGGGGTACTAATGTTATGCATCGAGCCATGCAAAAAAAGAGATATATCTGCAAAAATCTCATGTACAAATTACGGGCATTCATAATGCCAAAACGCAAACATATTAGAGAGTGATGCTACTTGGAGTGTACTGGCCTCACATGTAGAAAAGAACACACGACTATGTTAACTTATGTGATGTTTGCGCAATAAAAAGCTAATTGAGCATGCTACATTGTTCATAATAGCAATAGTCCCCAAGTGGGCAAAGTACATTGTGGAGTACTTAGAGCAAGGTGTTTTACCAGAGAACTTGAGCAGAGCTAGATTATGATCGATTCAACAAGAAGTCAAAAACTATACTATTATTACAAACCACCTTTATTGGAAAGGAATAGATGACAACTTAAGAATTTGTGTTGCAAAACATGAGTACCTGCCCATTCTTGAGCAAGCTCATGCCGGCCTTGCTGGAGGACACTTTTTGACTGACAAAGCTGTGAAGGGGATACTCCTAGCAGGGATCTGGTGGCCTACTCTATTGATGGATGATGAGATGATGAATATTATGTGAGACAATGTGACGCTTGCCAATATATTAAAGTACTGGCACGACATGATGACATGCCGCTATGACCAACAATGGAAGCACGTGCTTTTGCCAAATGGAGAATAGATTTTCTAGGGCCTATCTCACCATTGACATATAGAACGCATGCTCAATACATTATAGTGGAAACGGATTATTTGACCAAATGGATCAAGGCTAAGGCAACACAAGAAATTGATGCTGGAACCACAACACAATTCTTGTACAAGAACATTTTCACGAGGTATGGGCTTCCAATCAAAATTGTAAGTGGTCGAGGTACTCAATTCCTCAATGGTATAATTGATTATCTATTGCATGAATTTATGGTGCTTCATTCTAAATGTAAGGTCCCCAACCGGCCTACACCAAAAATCAGGATGGGATCCTTGACAGGTCTCTAGGTCTGATAAAAATCAGAGTCTCTAAACAAGAAAAGTCCAAGGAATAGACCTTTACCATTGACAATGGCTTGGGTCTATAGCCTTAGAAGCAGACCTAGTCCTGTCTTGAAGCGGAAATGGGACAACGTATTCAAACGGCCTACAAAAAAAATTCTTATTCCGGCCCTATAACTTCATCATTCAGATTATGGTTTCCTTAGTCAACGCTTTTTTCCCCCTAACATATGTGAGGGCATAGCCGTTGGTGGATTCCTCTTCCAAGTGAAGAAGTTTCTAAAACCTTTTAGTGCGCAGGGATGGATAGTTGCCTGACTAATCAGGTCCACCCGTCCATGATTGACAACCTTAGTCAATCCCCACTTACCATCCCGCACTCACACATGATTCTTTTGTTTTTTAATTACTATCACATTGTTTTAACATTTAAAATAATGGTTTCTTTTAACTTTTCATCACAGTAATTCCTTCAATCAAATACATTGAAAAGTATTCTTTTAGCAAACAAACATCTTTAAACTTAAGACAGGGTACTGTCAATCAAAACATTTTCCATAATAACCATGACCAGTACTCTTCTTGTCTCAAGACCACCTAAGGGTGAAAAACGACACCCATTCCTTATTCAAATCCGGAGTGGATAAACCCCCACCCAAGGTTCCAGGTGCCCATACACCAAACCAGTTGCCCATACAACCGGGCGGCTCCCCTACGATAAAAAACGGTATCCTAACTTATGTAGAAACATTAAGACATGACACGGAGTAGAAACTCATCGTTCATGGGGATAACCGACTTAACCATGGCTAGAAAGCCAATCCTTATCATCAATTTATATCAAGGAGTCGGAGGTGTCTTGAGACAAGCTGTCTTAAGAATGATCAAACATATCTTTCCTAATTCAACCAGTTTTAACCCAAACAATTCTTTCCTACATTATAAACAATTGCACGTTGGAAGTTACCTTCCGTTTTCAGCGAGTTTATCCTTCTTACGTATGCAATGCTAACTTATAAAAGAACTTAAACTAATTAAAGACTTAATTGAATAATGGGACACCCACCTGTGATTAATTGGCCATCTGTTGCTGCGCTGGTGCCTGAACACTCTCCTCCGTAGGCCTACTACTAGGCCTGGCTTCGTCGTCGTGCGACGCTCTAGTTTGTTTTGGAGCTACTTCCTCATCATCGGATGTAGGATTTGCTCGGGTTCTTTTTGGTGCCATAACTTCTTATCCTTATAAAAAGGAAGTCTAATCATTAGGTAAATAATTCAAAATCTAAACTTAACCTTTGTATTCCACCGTAACCCATCCAAGGTTAAATTTATAGTCTTAATTGATAAATTCTTGACCTAGTAATTTCTTATTTGTCTATAAGCATGATAATTTTTTCCACCGCTTCCCTAAGGGTTTTCTAAGCTCTCCTAACTTTCTTATGATTTTCTATATCTTTTTCCTAATTTTTCCATCAACTTTTAAGCTAATAATCTACTTATTTTGGACTTAATATTTAATGTATTTAATTTCTCTTAAAGATTTCATTTCCTTAACTTGATATCATAGGTTTGCACTCACTATAATTTTTCTAGAAACTTTTAACCACAAAGTCTATTTATTTTAATTAATTATTTGCTAAAAATAAGACTTTTGGTCAATTATAATTTACTAACCTCACTAATTAACTATGGTATAATTATCACAAGTAGATAAGGATATTTTTGACCTTTGGTAATTATCTTATTATTTTCCAACTTAGTTATATAATTTCCATCTTCAATTTTCAGCTAAAATTAGGATAATTTGACTTAAATAAATACTTTACTACTTTTTTAACCTTGACCTATTTATCACGGTCTTTTTATTATGTAAGCTAAGTGTGATAAATAGAATGTAATCATATAGCATGATTTACTAATTTCCCGCTTGAAATTTCCACCAAAATTAATATATTTTGACTTAGATAAATATCTATACTACTTTTCTAACCTTGGCATAATTATCACGGCCTCTTTACCCTATAATTTAGCTCTGATAAATAGCATGTAATTATAGCACATGATTTACTAATTTCCCTCTTTAGTTTTTAGCTAGAAATAGTATAATTTGACTTAGATAAATATCTATACTACTTTTCTAACCTTGGCATAATTATCACATCTCTGATAAATAGGATATAATTATAGCACATAATTTACTAATTTTTTGTATTTAATTTTCTCTAAAAACAGAGTATTTCTGCTAGATTAATTATGTATATTAGTTATCTAAGTTTCTAATAATTATCACGGACTCTTTAACACCTAATTAACCCTTGATAAATATATCACAACATTTGAAATCCATTTTCTAATTTTCCCTATTTAAATTACTCAGAAAATAGAGTATTTCTACTAACTTAATTAGCTAGATTAATTTTCTGAGCTTCTCCTAATTATCATGGGTTTTTGAACATCTAATTAACCACTGATAAATATATCACAGCATTTGAATTCAATTTACTAATTTCCCCTATTTAAATTACTCAAAAAACAGAGTAATTCTGCTTAAGTAATTAGCTAGATTTATTTTTTGAGCTTATCCTAATTATCACGGGTTCTTGAATATCTAAGTAACCACTGATAAATATATCACAACATTTGAATTCAATTTACTAATTTCCCCTATTTAAATTACTCAAAGAACAGAGTATTTCTGCTAACTTAATTAGCTAGATTTATTTTCTGAGCTTCTCCTAATTATCACAGGGTTTCGAACACCTAATTAACAACTGATAAATATATCACAACATTTAAGATCCATTTACTAATTTCCCCTATTTAAATTACTCAAAAAATAGAGTAATTCTGCTACCTTAATTAGCTAGATTAATTTTTTGAGCTTCTCCTAATTATCATGAGTTCTTAAACATTGAATTAAGCACTGATAATTATATCAAAGCATTTGAATTCAATTTACTAAATTCCCCTTTTTAAATTTATCAAAAAATAGGGTATTTTAGCAAAAGTAATTAGCTAGATTAATTTTCTGAGCTTCTCCTAATTATCACGAGTTCTTGAACATCTAATTAACCACTAATAATTATATCACAACATTTTAATTTCATTTACTAATTTACCCTATTTAAATTACTCAAAAAACAGGGTATTTCTTCTAGAATACTTAGCTAGATTAACTTTATGAGATTTTTCTAATTATCAGGGTTCTTAAACATCTAATTAACCAGTGATAATTATATCACATCATTTGAAATTCATTTACTAATTTCCCCTATTAAAATTGTTCAAAAAACAGAGTAATTATGCCTAATTAATTAGGAAAACTTCTCAGAAAATTATAGGATAGTTTACTTAGATTAATAATTGTCTATTGTATCTCTGATAATTACTTCAACTTAATCTAATCTTAATTAATATTTTTATCATTAATTCATGGTTAATTTGGCTAATTTCAGTCCTAATATGATAGGATAATTAATTATCTTAGTATTACTAAGCTTAATTATAATAATCAGCAGAGATTAATTAATTAAGAGAGTTTTAAGGAGTATACTTAAGCCTAATCTTTGATTTATGAACAAATATCTTAATCTAACCTTGCTAATTAAGAAGGATTATGCTAATTACCGTTAGGGTTAATCAATTAGAGATTAATCTCTAATGATTTCTGCGTAGTATCCTCTCTAGATGAGAGAGAGAGTATCAAGGCTCCGAGTCTGTGTAAAATGTGAAGCTAGGGGTCCTATTTATAGTTTTTTTGGCACTCTTAAGCTCTCACAGGCTTAAAAAAGCAGTTGCTTGCAGTTCAAGCAGCACTCTACAGGTCAAAAACGACCCCTGCTGGTAAATGAGTCCCTGGCAGGTCAATGATGACCCTCCCATTACATGCCAGCTTTTAAAATATCAATTATGCTATATTTTGACCTATTTTTGCTTAATTGGTAAATATCTTGTAAATATCTAGGAGGCCTTTAATAAAGTCTATGCTTAAATGATTACTACAACCCTTCAATTTTACCTATTTTACTCAATTCACAGTGTAAACTTCCAGGGGTCATAACTATGCCAGTTTTTATCGGAATTCAATTCTAAAAATTTCTAGCCCGGGGTTTGATGTGCTTAAGATTCCAAAAATACCAATATTTACCATGGTCGGACAATTCTACATTGCTTTTTCAATAATCATATCAGTTTGATTAAGCTTTATACAACCTTTAAGGTTTC
The DNA here is from genome assembly GCF_014529385.1 of Adiantum capillus-veneris. Taxonomy (NCBI): domain Eukaryota; kingdom Viridiplantae; phylum Streptophyta; class Polypodiopsida; order Polypodiales; family Pteridaceae; genus Adiantum; species Adiantum capillus-veneris. The sequence continues at coordinate 161,738,805 of NC_140939.1, read as the reverse complement.
AGAAACTGAAAACCTTACACTAAATCAGCTCCGTATCACGCTCAAGCCAATGGAGAGGCAGAGAGCAACAACATGGTATTGTACACAGTGCTCACAAAGATTGTCAATGAATCTAGATCATATTGGGAGCAAAAGTTACATTCATCCTTATGGGCATATTGGGTAGCTTATAAAATGCCACAAAACACAACACATTTCAACTTAGTGGTTGAGATAAATGTCATACTGCCAGTAGAGTTATTGATTTCTAAACTATGCGTAGCTCAAAACTTTGGATGGAATGAACAAGAGTTGTCTGACATACTAGACCAACTAATGCAGTTAGATGAGACAAGACTTCAGTTGGTTATAGCTATGTATGCGTAAAATTGACAAATGAAACAATTCCATGACCAACATGTGAAAAACGAGGAATTTCAAAAGGGTGACTACATATTAGTTTACACACTTAAGCAACATTTCAAGAAACTTTAAAAGCAGCGTAACAGCCCATTTGTGATCAACGACATATCACCAAGTGGAGCCGCCCAACTTGTAACATTAGAGGGAGAGGTTATGTTTAACTAGATAAATGGTTGCAGATTGAAAAAGTATCCACAACCTCTCACCATGGGTATGCTAGAAAAGATACATTTAGCTTAAGAGCGACAGAAAAGAGTTCAAGCAATTAAAGATTAAGTACAGGAGGAAGCTAAAGTACAAATGGAACAATATTAACCACTACCTCCTATTGCAGCAGTTTAAGTCGAGCAAACTTGGCTTGGTGGTATGGATGTTTGGATCAATGTTGAGCTAGCTAATGGCACAACCGAAAGAGCACTCGTGGATACTAGAGCACATGTCAATACTATGCAATATTCAACCTACCTAAAATTATCAGAGTCCATGATTGAAACAACCTAGATTGAACTCAAAGCGGCCAACAAAGAAACCATGGCTAGTTTGGGACAAGTGAATGTCTCAATTAATGTTGATGGAAACCACTACCCACATAGGTTCCACATTATGGCCGATACAAATTTCAACGAGTGCATCATTTTGGGAATTTTGTGGATGCGAACTTACAAAGCTGTTCTAGATTGGAAGGATGATGCACTTCATTATTATCTCAAGGATTAGGGCATCCGCGCTTCAAAAACTTCTGTTCGACAAATGCACACAAGATGAAACCTTGCTAGAAAAAACCACTGAACAATTGGTTTAGTACCCACCTCTTGCACAATGTTGTGTTACCCAATGCATCTCTTCTCTAAGCATAATAGGGCCACCTTACACGGCTTTACATAGACACGTCATTTTTGCCTATGCATATCATATAGAACTTTGTCCACGGTGACTCAAAATGGGAAGGGGGAGTAACAACAGTGGCTATAGTAGGCGATGTAACAAATTTCAAGATACTAAGCTGCAAGATGTTGAGAGATTATGTGTATAATGTATAACGTGTATTTGATGCTTTTTTTTTTGACAACGTTTAGCATATTTTTACTCTTGTTTGGTAAAGTATTGAGCCATGTCAACAAATTTTGATGAAAGAGTGATTTAGAGTGAGAGTATGTACATATGAGTGTGCGAAATAATTTTGGCAAATTTTTTGGCCAAATAACAATAATTTTGAGTAATTTTCTTTGCTTTTTAATCTAGTAGTGATAAAAAAATCAATAAACAGAGCCAAGAGTTTTTGATTCAAGATCTGAAACCAAACACCAAATCTACAAAGCAAGAGCTTCGCGCATGACAAATATGGAATGAGTTGGCAAAAGTCAAAATTAGGACTAACTTCCAACGAACCAGAATTACAAAATCAAGAGTAAATGATGACCAAAAGTCCAAACAAAGAGTCGTTTGAGTCACAGGTGGTATGTCATGTGAAAAGTGGGAAAATAAGGTAAGTACGCACATTGCATTTGGGGTAGGCCAGGCATATGTGGTCAAAATGGGCAGGAGACACCTCATTTGAATTCAGTTAGTTTAGAGAGAGAGAGAGAGAGAGAGAGAGAGAGAGAGAGAGAGAGAGAGAGAGCTAGAAAGCTTGTATGACCTAGAGCACAATGCCACAGTTATGCCTACTATAGCCACACCGGACGCCCACACTTCACTAGATCGGTCAAGTATGATCCTCTTCAGCTCTACAACATTGCCAAAAATACCCAACACATGCACGAAAAGTAGAATCAATCAAATCAAAGTAGGGATTTGTGCAAACTGGCAGAAGGATTTTGGAGGGGCAAAGCAAGTTCAAATTCAAAAGATAAGTACAAGGGAATGCTCCCCTCACCCAGCATGACCTAACCATGTAATCATAGTCCACAGAAGGGGTGGAACGTGGATCGACGATCCATGACCCCCACCTTAGTTTGTAAAAGAAAGTTGTGCCTAATACTCTTTTTGAAAGCGTCAGTAAGCTGTAGCAATCATAGTTCCAAAATGTTTTTGCACATGAATTGCAATCCATATCCTTCAACATGTGAGAATGAGAAAAATTTTGCCCACACAGTTTTAATCTACATTGGAAAATGGGTCTTGAAAATTTGAGGTGAAATGGATTGGGAGATCACCAGAGGCCAAGCCCGATGAAAAAATCAGTCTCCAAATGGTCATTTTGACCCACACTGGGAAAAATTTACCCAAACCCAAGAAAAAGTGGACCTTAGGTATAGAAATCATGTCTACATGCTATCCCCAAGTTTTGGTCAAATTGGGTTCTAAACATGGATCGCGATCCATCACCTCCTAAAGCAAAGTTGTCAAAAATTAGTTGCAAATTGATTGTACAAGTAAAAAAGTATGATATGTGGCAAAAATTCAATATTTGGTAGTGTCAAGTGCTATGATTTTCAAGTTTAGCATTGTCTAAGTGTCAAGTGCAAAAATTGTGGCCTTGGGTAATATCAAAAGAAGTTATGAACTTATTGCAACTCAAAGACTGCCAAAAATGCCTAGAAAATGAATCAAAGTATCAAAGAGCCTAGGAAAGCACAAACAGACTCCAAATGCAATGGAAATTAACAACCAGCTGAGATTGGGATCCTTGTTCAGCTTCAAAGCATCTAATGTTCAAAATGCCCGAGATGGATCACCATCAAGGATCTAAAGTTCCACCCAAGACTGCATATGGCAAAGTTGGACCAAATCAAATCATAACTTGGGAAACTAGGAAAACTAGAGATAAACTTGTCCAAATTTTTAAATAACTTCACCAATGTGTTAGGATAGACTATAGGAAGAAGCTCCCAAAGTTTCACTCCAAAAGGCTATCCAACATGGATCACGATCCATGACCCCCTATGAGTTGTCCAAAAAAAAACATATCATTTAATCCCAAATGTTAAGGATAACCTAACCCTAGAGTTTCAAGTCATTTGGATTTCAAAATCTTTGCCAAAATGCCAAAATTCTCTAAGTCTAAGAAATTTTCAAAAGCTGACATGAAATCCCAAATAGTGATCCAAATTCCAAAAGAAGTGCACCATAGCATCCCCAACTCATGCTTAATTAGATGGTACCACCAAAAAATCAAAATGTTGTCCAACATGGATGTGATCCGTGACCTCTGAGAGAGATTGACATGTAGCCTTCTGACCTTGTGCATGTAGCTACCCTTGATGCACTGGTGAATTTTGGATAAATTTGGAATTTTTTTAATCAAGCTTATGATCAAAGTTTATATTTTTTGACTTTTCTCAACAACTCGTTGGTCAATTTTTGGATCTGATATGTGGAACGTCTCATAGCAGAATGCCTCAAAGACAACCAAAGAAGCAATGGGAAGCACCACCCTACCAGGTGATAGAAAGCTCATTGAACGAGGAAGCTCATGTATTAGAGGAGGAGCTTGCTCAAATCCCAGCGAAAATTTTCATCAATAGATTTGAAGCAACTGACGACACAATAGTAAACATCACAATTTTCCTAAGGACCTCTGGACTCTACACCAACAACAAGAAGTGCTTGAGGGAACAAGGTGTCTTCAAATGGACACGTTTTTTTGACTACATCCATGGGTGTTAACCCTCACGCACATTCCTGTCACCTACGATAGGCGCCATATTATTTATTTGGTAGAGTCAGGGACCGTGCTTGTCGGTCCAATAGGAAAAGGGTAAGAGCGATCGATAATGAGAGGCGCACTCTAACAAGAATATTCAAGGGTTAGTTGGATCAGTATGGGCGCCCAAGTGTGAATGGGGCAAGCTCATATAAAAGTCACCTAAACCTAAAAATCATTCATTCTCTCATTTGTGCAATTGAAGAGTGCTCTTGCTCCATCTCCTTCTTCTTCTTCTTCATCTCCTTATGTGTATACGTGTGTATGTGTATGTGTGTGTGTGTGTGTGTGTGTGTGTGTGTGTGTGTGTGTGTGTGTGAAAGAGAGAGAGAGAGATAAATTGAGCATTGTGACGATGGCACGGCGGCGGCAAAGCGGCTGAGCGTGGCGTAGAGACGGCGCCTTCTTCTTCGCGGCGAGGAATCCTCCACGAAGGCGAGCGTAGGGCGGTGAGTGACACACCCTTGCTCTCTTGAGCTTGCTAGATTAGTCTAGTTGTGTGCTTGGAGCCATTTGTGGCTCGCACACAGTGTATCAGCAAGTCCCTTGCATTGACACGTGTGATAGACGTGCACATTTTTGGGGTCGCTACCGAGGAATGCCTTACATTAAGCTTGAGTAGCACTCTATGCTACTTTGTGGTGCATTTTGATCTGTAGGAAAGGTAGATAAGGAAGGTGTGTGTGTTGAGAAGGAGTTTGTTTTGCTGTTGTGTATTGTTTTGTTAATAAGGTATTGAAAAGGTACTATGTTTTTACTGTTCATAAGGTGTTTTCTCTGTGATAAGGTGTTAGGATTAAGGTAGTAGATCCATAATGTTAGTTCTGTGTAAAGTACAGTAAGTAGTTTTGTTAGCTAATGAGTTGGTGTAGTAGTGTGTTAGTGTGTAACAGTAGCTGTATTAGTTGTAAGTAGGTAGGTTAGGTGTGTGTGTGCTCGCGTGCACATCGCGGCCGCGGCGACCTTATCCACACACAAAAATAAAAATAAAAATTTAAAGGTAGGACCGGGATCGGAAATATCCCCCAGACCCAAGCCCAGGACCAAGCCCAAGCCCACGCTCAAGCTCAGGCTCAGGCCTTAGTCCCCCTTTAAAATTACGTATTTTAGCCTCACGCGTAGGTAAAAATCGACCTTTTCGAGGACCAACGGAGCTTCGGGTAACTAAACACGGTGCTGTAAATCACACCACAACCCTTTGAGCGATACGCTCGTTTCGAGCTATCACACACTCTAATCCAAAAATTGATCATTGAAAAACATTTAAAAACATCAAAAAACGAGTGAAAACGGACGCCTAAAAAAGTAAGCGATTAACCTTCGAGGTTATTCGCCGACGCTTGTAGGGTGCCAAAGGCACATGCATCTGCGCTCTGTTCGTGTGCTAGAGACGGAGCAACTAGAGAGCATTTCGACTTACGCGAGTTCTCAATACCCACCTACTTTAGGTTCTGGGCCTTCGGTGGGAACCCAAGGTAGTAGTACCACTCAGGACCCGCAGATAGCGGCTAGTGACTCTTCCTTTGATGACGACATCATGGAGGGTTCTGCAATGCCTAATCTTGATAGCTCAAGCCAAGACATGCATGCCATGGGCCCACCGTCCGGGCCGAGCGTTCTTAGCCGCTTGAAGCAAAACCTTTAGTAGAGCCACTCGCTCCGAACATGGAGCTAACAATGTAAATGAGGGGGAGGAGATCCCACAAATCGTACCAATAAACATGTTAGGTGTAGCACATATAACCTCTAACGATAAAAGAGAGGCATACCTACCTAACACTGAAACCAATGATACCTTAGGGGATTCTGACCAACACACCTCAAAAAGGGAATCTCAGGGAGAGATTGATTCAGGGCTAGAGGAAATGACCAATGAATCAAGACAAGAAACTAAACACTCAAGGCCTAGTACAATAGCCTATGGTGATTTATATGAGAGTGAAGAGGGTACAAGCAAAGACATATCAAGCGGGTTTGATTCAAACATAACCCAAAATAGCAACCTCAGCAAGAAAAGAAGGTCATACAAGAGATGACGTATCGAGCAAATGTGCGTGCTAGAATAAATGAAGAGAAATTTATTGCAGAGGCCAACCTTGGAGCTACACATGCATTCCACGTTGAAACCGACGAGGGTTGGTTGGACTCGGACACACCTCTACGATACCCTATTGAGTTAAACAGCGCCTATGGAAAAGTGCTATATAACGCCTTATTGGACACGGGTGCTAAATATAATGTGCTATCATATGGGGTGTAGTGTCAGTTAGGGAAGCCACCTCTATATGAAAGTATTATCCAAGTCAAGGGTGTCAACAAGCAAAAAACTGTGACTTTTGGAATCTGGCACACTTCTGTCAGTTATGACAATGGGGTTGTAGCTCAAGACTTTTTGGTCATGCCTGTTGGAACTATGGAGGTAATATAAACCTAGTACACACGTGGATGATAGCCACCAAATGCACTATTGATTGGGGGACAGGGGGTCTCACAACACAGAAACCAAATCTTAGCCCTGCCACTCAAGCCATAGTCCCTGAGATATTGCCTCTTAAGGAAATAAAACTCCAAAAACATTGCATGTCCAAGACATTGAACCATATGTCCCCATAGCCCAACTCTCTAGAGCTTCAATTGATGTAGTTGAAATAAAGCTTGAGATACACAAGACCCATCCCAATATAACAAAGAGAACATACAAGTGGGTCCCTAAAGCTTCTTTAGCGACCATAGCTACTGCTAAAAGACAAGATCCTGGTAAAAGACGTCCCACTCACCCCAAGAAATGTAAAGAAATGTTGCGTTGGATTCCTAAACGACTATTGAAAGCCCAAGGCTACTATCAAGGAAATGATCAAATCTGGGTGCCAAACGTAGATTGTGTTCTTACCTGTCACCTGACCCATGTGAGCCCAATCCTGTAGCTCCAAAATGAACTGATGATCGTGGAAAGAAAAAAATCATAGCACATTCCTGTCACCTACGACAGATGTCGTATTATTTATTTGGTAGAGTCAGGGACCGAGCTTGTCGGTCCAATAGGAAAAGGGTAAGAGTGATCACCAATGAGAGGCACACTCTAATAGGAACATTCAAGGGTTAGTTGGCTAATTATGGGCACCCAAGTGTGAATTGGGTGAGCTCATATAAAAGTCACCTAAACCTAAAAATCATTCATTCTGTCATTTGTGCAATTGAAGAGTGCTCTTGCTCCATCTCCATCTTCTTCTTCTTCATCTCCTTGTGTGTGTGTGTATGCGAGAGAGAGAGAGAGAGAGAGAGAGAGAGAGAGAGAGAGAGAGAGAGAGAGAGCATTGCTACGAAGGCACATCAGCGATGAAGCGGTTGAGCATGGTGCAACAGCGGCTCCTTCTTCACGGCAAGGCATCCTCCATGAAGGCGATCGTAGGGCGGTGAGTGACACACCTTTGCTCTCTTGAGCTTGCTAGATTAGTCTAGTTTTGTGCGTGGAGCCATTTGTGGCTCGCACACAGTGTATCGGCAAGTCCCTTGCATTGACACGTGCGACAGACACGCACAATGGGGAATAGATTTCTAGAGAGCACATGAATTGATGTCATCAATTCAATACAATGGAGAAGCAACTCTGACAGATAAGGATGGGAAAATTGGGAAAGTCCAGGTCACTGCAAATATGATCAACCAAGCCCTACACTTTCCACAAGGCACCCGCAACTTGCTGCTAAAGACAATGCCACAGACAATAACAAAGCTTTTATCAAGCAACAAGGGCATACATTTACATACAAAGATCTGGTGTACTTTGAGACAGAATTGCCACTGCGTCTCATCTCACAACATTTTAAGGCCCGCAAATCACCCAGATACACTGAACTAAATCTTCACATTGTTGTAGGATGGTCATTGGCGTATCAGAGCAAAGGTTGATTAGATCTGATCTTGGCACCTACATACATTAGAATCTAGTGGAAGAAAAGCTTAAGAATAGTGATAGAAACAAGACCTACATGAATGGTCGACCACTGTTAACAAGAATCACATACCAGGCATTGGGTATGATTGATGAGCTACCCCCAGTCGAATCACAATTGGAATTACTACACAGGTCCAAGCATGCTATTAGAGCAGTGGCAGGGCCCTAAACAATGCAACCCCCCAAGAAAGCAGTCGGTGGACAGAACTCCAGAAGAGAAAAATCTGATAGTGAGGAGATGGAATCCAACATAAAGCTCAACAAGGAAATTAAGCCAAAGAACAGGGACACTCCATTTGAATACCAAACCTCTGAAGAGAAAGAGGATGATGAGAAAAAGGAGGAATATGCACTACACCGGGTACGCCTAAAACAAAGATCAGCTGAGCATTGAGATCATATACTGATCTCTCAAACACAAAGGTCTATAGAAGAAGCACAAGCACAAAGAGAGAAACTCTACAAAAAGATAGCTGAAGAAAAGAGAAACCTAGGAGCTGAGGCAGATGATGAGGGAGAAGATGACGAAGATAAACCACTGAAACAACGAAAGGTAGAAAGATTGGAACAAATCAAAAAATACAAAAGAAGATTTGCCAAAGATGACTTGGAAATTCCCGACGACGGGAAAGCCACTCAAAGGGAACATCAGGAGTCTAAAAGGCAAAAAGTCAATGATCTCAAATCATATGATGCATCCTCAAAATCTTAGAAAAATCAAAAGAAACAAAGAGAAGAGGAAAAGAACCAAAGAAAAGAGGAAAAGACTAGAGAGGAGGGTGGTGTGGAGCCCTTGGAAATACATCATGATATTACTCCACCCAAATCAAACCAACCAACCACCCTTCCTCAGACTCAAGAATCTATTAAACAAGCTGCAAACAGAAAAACTGACAAGCAAAAGGAAAAAGTGACAGAGGGAGCATCCGGGCAAGTGCCAAGGAGTCCACGCCCATTTGAGGACAAAACAATGATGAAGGACCAAGAAGAAGAAAAGCTGACCCCACCAGAAAAAATTGAAAAAGCACAGGAAAAGACCAAGGATGAGACACAAATTAGGAATGAGGAAGTGGGCAATTCTTGCAGACCGCACACATCAAATAAAAAATTGATGTTGCCCCGCTCTCAAGAATTATTAGAAGATGGAAAGAAAATGGTGCATTCATTTGATATTGATGAGCACCTTGAACTAATCAAACTACAATTTCAGTGTCAAAGGGCTCTAAACAACCTCAAAGAGTTGGATTTAGAATAAACCAAAGCAGAAGCAGCAAAGTACAAGGAAGCAAACCACGAACTACAAAGAAAGATGGAAGAACTCCAAGGCATGCAATTGGAATTACAAGCTTAGCTTCAAAAGGAAAAGACAAATGCTGTCCATTACTATAAAGAAGCTCAAGACTTTAACGAAGCCAACACCAATATACAGATCGAGCAATCGTGGCTAGAAGAAGAGCTTGAAAAAGAGTGGCAAAGGAGTGTCAAGCTAGGGGAGTCATGCGGGTTGTCAAAACAACACTCACTCAGCTTTTGGCAATGCAAGACACCACAACCCATGCCTCTATCTTGCCAGCTTCTTCCTCAACTTTACAAGAGCTCAAGGATCTTAAGGAGGCTCTGTTAAGTATGGAGCTTGATTTACCCCCTGTAACTTTTAGTCTCAAGAATGCACATTTGTAAGGGCCCCATTATGAGGAGAAGCCATCGTGAGTAAGAAAAATCACTCACTGAAAAACCTAAAAATTCACACCCACCAAAATATTATTGTTTCAACAAAATATTATGGTCGGATGGCGATCAAAAAGTGGTCGGAAAATGGCCGATCTGTTGGTCGGTGGTCGATAGTCAATGGTCGATGGGGGGTGTTCAAAAGTCAATGGTTGGTGGCCGATTTCTAGATGGACTTACCTTCTCAAGGGCGGCCACACATGGGCGCATGGGAGAGTCCAACTTGGACTTATCTACACAAGGGCAGCTACACACGGCTACCTCTCATGAGAGAGGGCAACCATTTTTGGCCTATAAAAGGAGGCCTCTTCTACACACAAAATGCATGGTGAAGTTGATGAAACAAGGTGTATGTGAGGTAGTGAGAGTGAAGCAAGATGGGAGCTCCATTAAGGGTATAATCCCTTTGTAACCTACTTATAGTTTGAAGTGTTAAAGCCATTGAGTGGCTACTTTCCCGTGGATGGAGCCCGCATTGGGTGAACCACGTATATCGTGTGCTCTCTCTCTCTCTCTACTCTATAATCGCTCATGTGTGGAAATTATCTCTCTCCATTAAGTAAACTACTCTAATATCTACTTAGCTATGTCCTATTTCCTAACAGGCTCTGGCTCAAGAAAAGTATGACCCACAAATCATGACTGCAGGGCAGAAAGCCATTCAAAGACAAAAAGATGATGAGATCAAGCTGCTCAAAGAGAAATTAGCTAAAGTAAAAGAAGAGTTGGAACCCCAGAGCGCATCACATGCCCTTGAACTACAACAGAAAGATATGGACATTAGTGCCATAAGGGCTCAACCAACAATAATGGAAGTTCCTTCGACGACTGGTAAAGAGAAAGTGAGCATGGACCTTCACCTTGTAGATATGGAAAGAACGTCTACAGAGGCAGGGTGACACGATTTTGATGACACAGAAGATAAAATAAATTCCAAGGAGGATATTCAAAGATAGATCTCAAAAGGGCACGACCCTTCGCACAAAGAATATATGCAATATGAACTCAAGGTACTCGAGTCGGTGGCACTTTTGATGATCACCTCCATTGATGAAGCAAGAAGCACTTTTATGGAAGAGGAAGATGTTGCCAACACTAGAGCCTAATCACCAAGGGGATTACAGGGGTGTTAGCGGGTCACCGTGAAGGACGTCTGCAGCATAGCTCTTTTGTACTAACATAATGTCAATATGCAAAAAAGAGACTCGGGATGGGGCACGGAGACTTAATGAGAGTGTCAATCTCACCAAAGTGAACTCAAGGGCTACTCATTCTACGACAAAAGCAAATCAACCACTTCCTAGTCAGACAATCAGTATGCGTCCAATCTCACCACTCTAGGTCATCACGCCTTTTCGGCATCCAAACGAATCTGGAACGCCACGAAACTTAAGGAGAGATATCACAACACTTAAGGACTCAATCCTACCAGATTCTGTCACCATTTGGGAAGGTACATAAATCACGATCCATCACAAAAAATGTGCAAAAAACTGAAACAAAAGTACTTGGAAAGGTTTTCCTTAAGCATAGAAACACTTATCCATGGTCAAAACATCAAAAAACAACCATTTTAATCTCCAAATCAATGCATTTAGCTCACAAACAATGCGTCGCGAACCACAACATAATTGGAAATGATTACACTTAGATTGTAGAGCAAGAGACAAGGAACGCAATGTGCTATTCGGAAACGAATTTTGATTACCAGCTCAGGAGAAAAGAAGATTACAACTTGTAGCAGTAAGAGGCCTCCACAGTGCACGTTTTTTATTCTTCAAGCTAATGATAAATCTCCCCTCAAAACTAAGGGTTTTGACGTTAAAAGTCAAGGGGGCTTTCCCACGACCATCCAGCCTCTTACAAGGGTGTAGACTCAGAGAAGTATAGAGGGTATTGTCTAATTACATCATGGTTACAACTCATCCTAGGCTGCATTACATGGATTTCTTCGAAACAATAGAGTCTTTACAGGGTTTGGTGTGCATATGCATGTATATGCCTATATCCACCAAACATTCCCCCCTTTCTATTCATTGCACGTCCTCGTGCAAGCTGTATCTGAGAGAGTCTACTGTCTTCTTTTGAGCGTTGCAGTGAGATTTCTGAATTTTTGAGCTCTCTGAAGGGATTACTACTGAGGGTACTTTGGTAGGCGATGTGCCGCTTGACAGGTCTTTTGTCATTGGTTTGAATATGGAAGAGTCCACTTCGAAGAAGCCTATCATGAAAGCCTCTTCGAAGGTCTGCATGTAATGAGAGGACAGAAACATGACTCTTGCGTACAATCCCATGATGACATTCCTGCTTGGGATTTCTGTCTCCATATTCCAGCAATGCCCCGCATACCTTTGACAAAAACCTTGCCAGGGATGCTCTACTGCTTTGATATCACGGAAAGCTGTAATGCATGTGATAATCATTTTGGAAATCTTTACAAGCATCTGACGGGCGAGATCTGGGATCTCCTTCATAATGTTGATTACCCCTTTTAGAGTTTGATTCATGTAATGCTCAGATGGTGGGTTGTTATTGAGAGGCTTTGTAACTACCGAGTAGTTTAGCACTGCTGGTCTTTTGCTTTGCCAAATATAAAAACTATCCCAAGATCGCTGTCTATTGATAAGACAGTAAGTGGGGTTGATCCTAAGATGCTGGGGAGCGTTCCTGTAATAGGTTTCATTAGTTGGGTGTTGATTGAACCATTTTTTCCGCCAGAGGGGTTGATTGTCTATGATGGCCTGAATCTGAAGGGCCATAACAGGAACCTCTCTGTAGTCCCCTCTGCTATTTGGTTCAAGTTTGGGGAGCTTTTTTTGCTGCCATAACTTAACTTCTTATCGCATCAAGGGCTACCTCATCTGGAGTGATCATGAGGAGGGAAGCCAATTCCAGCACCTTCCGTTCATATTGCATATAAGCCTTGTGTGAAGGGTCCTTGTGTGAAGGGTCCTTTACTTCTGAGATCCAGCGCTGAATTTCATCCCTTGTCGACTTTGAAGTGGATGTCGTGGCTGGATCTGTAGATTCCTGCGTGCCTCTTCCAATGTTGGTAGTGGGAACCTCTGCTTGATGAGCTTCAAACGTGGATTGTTCGAAGCCTCCTCCCTGCTCAAATTCCCCTAAGTCCTGCTGATATTTTGACTGATCTTCTCTCAGAGCTGCTAATTCCCCTCTTGCCTCAGATAGTTGTCTTTTTGATTTGTCGATTTCCTCATCCTTGGCCTGTTGTAGGGTCCTATGACTTGCCGTCATGATCTGTCTATCATGTTTCTCTTGTTTCAGGGCTTCTTTCAACTCTTTGATTTCTTGACTCAAGGAAGTAGATCCTACAATCGTCGTTGAGGAGGAGGGGGTCTCTTGTATGGCCAGGAGATGAGTCAGAGATATGCTAACCAACACATAAGAACCTTGTAGCTTCTCATTTTTTTCTCTTTCTCTGGTTAGCTCCTCCTCGAGACGTTGCTGCTCGATCTGCAATGTGGAGTTTGCCTTATTGAATTGTTGCACTTCCTTGTAATATTAGGCTGCATTCTCTTGTTCTCTCTGCAACTCCAATTGTGCCTGGAGTTGTGCCTTCTTTAGTGCTTTGATTTGTTGCTTCAAATGCAAGGATTCTGTCGCCGTTCTAGAAGCTTCCTTCTTGTTATCTTATAACTCTAGCTCTCTTAGATTGTAAAGAGCCCTTTGACATTGAAACTGTAACTTGATCTAATCTAAGTGAGCATCAATGTCAAAGGATTTGACTATCTCCACTCCTTCCTCCATGGCCGCTTGTGAGCGTGGCAATCTTGGCCTATGATGGCCTTTTCAACCACCTCAACTTGATTTCTCTTTGTTTCAAATCTTTTAGAGCATCAGAGGTTGTGGCAGGCTTTGTTTGTGCAGACTATGTTTCTTGATCCGTTTTGTGGTCCTTATGCTTTTCCTCTGCCCCTTGCTCCGATAGTCCTACACTTTCTCCTTTCTCTTTTTCCAAAGTCTCTAGAAGTGGCTCAACATCCTTGGGAGAAACAAGGTCTTGACCTTGTTGGTCCTGTGTGTCATGTTGTTCCTCTCCTTACGTGTGACTTTCCTCTTTTTTTCTTTGACTAGATTCGTCAGATGATTTGAGATCATCGACGTGTGGCTTCTTTGATTATTCTCTTTGTCTTTGCTCCATCTTTCACTTGAGCTCATTGTGAATGTGCTACTGCATGGTGCTGGAAATCTCCTGTCTTTCTTCAGCTTCCTACCTCTTCTGTTGCTTGATCCTTTCCAAAGCCTCTGTTTGCCTCCGTAGTAGTGGAATATTTTTGGCTTCATCCTCTTCTTTTTTATCATCCACTTCTGTTCCTTGGGTTTGATGCCGATCTTGCTTTTGTTGGTGGAGCTTTTCCCTCAATGCCTGAGTTTCTTCCATTGTCCTCCTGGCATGAGTAATGGAGATAGCCTCTGCCAAGTGCGCAACCTTTTTCTTCAACCGGGTATATCCAAGTATGTATGGGATGTCCTGCTCCTCCTCCGAAGACTGGTACTCCGAAGGAGTGTCTCTTGGGTGGGACCCCTCTTCCTAGCTACTCCAAGCGTATGACTCGGTCTTCTTGTTGTCAGAATCCTTTAGCGGTGCGCTTTGCCTTGTCTATTTGACTTTTGGTTTTGGCCTTGTAGAAGGTCCTGCCACTGGTCTTACAGCTCTTTTGGATCTATGGATCAGATCGATTTGCATTGCGGCAGGTGGTAGATCCTTGATCGATTGGCTCTTCGGCAGGTGGTAGATCCTTGATCGATTGGCTCTTCGGCAGGTGGTAGATCCTTGATCCTTGATAGGCTATACGTGTGAGCATTGGTCCCCCGTTCATGTAAGCTTTACGTCTTTGACTCCCCTTCAGGTTTGCTTCCACAATAGTGTCAAGAATATAGTTTCCAAAGTCGCAAACAACTGACCACCCTGCCTTCAGCCAAGCCCATTGCCATTACCATGGCCATGTGCAACAAAGGTTCGGTATATCTAGGTGGCTTCTACACCTTGAAATGTTGCGATATAAGGCACAATGGCAGTTCAGTTTTTGAGTAGATTAGGTCTTGATACGTCAGCTTGTGGCCTTGTTGCTTTGAAAAGGCTTTATCATTGTCTATTGCCTTCGTCTTCTGCGATTGTGCATCCCTTGTGGCAGGTGGAGGGCATCATTAATAATTTTCAATGTGATCTTTACCTTGACGACTGCCCCATCCTTGTCTGTCAGAGTTGCTTCCCCATTGTACTGAATTGAACTTATGAGCTCGTGAGCTCGTCTCAAGTCCGTTCCCCAAGGAGGCAGTCGGAAGAAGTTGTCTAGCTGTAGGTACCTGCCCCCTGCTTGCACTTCTGGTTTTTGGTGCAAAGTCCACATTTCCTGTGGAAAGATTGTGGCCTTTACAATTTCTCCGTCTACGGCTTGAAACCTTCCGATGAAGATGTTCGCCGGAATTGCTTCAAGTACCTGTTTGGTGAGGTGAGCTTTCTCATTTAATGAGATATCGGTTATCTCATAGTGTGTCGTATTTCACTCCCTTTGTGCTTTCGTTCGAGGCATCCTGCTACCAATTTAGCATGTGAAAATAGGTTTTAGCCATTGATCAAAATTGCCAAAAAGTGTAAACTTGACCATAGAATGAAAAAATGAGCATAACTTTGTCAAAACTACTCCAAATTTGACCAAATTTCACCAGTGCATCTAGGATTACTTTAGGCACAAGACTGTAATGTGAAAGATGAATTTTGGCAAAAAGGAACATGGATCACGATCCATGTTGGGATGCATTTGGAAATTCTAACTTTGGGAAGTTATTCCTGGGCATATGGAGATACTACTGAGCAATTTTCTCTTCATTTAGGGTTGAAGGTACAAGCCTCATGATATTATTGCTTTTTTAAATAGAGAGCTTTACAACTAGAAATTCAGCCTTGCCAAACCAGTTGCTACTGGATTCAATGGATTGTCACTTACCTCTCTTTCTTAGTTAAGTTTTAATTTGCATTTTGTATAAGCACAAAAAATTCCTATGGCAGACCTCGTGATTTTATCACTTGTTATAAATCACATTTGAACCCATCATGTTGAATATCCAAGGGTAAAGCTAAACCACTAGGCTACAAGCCTATGATAGTGTGTAGGGTGGCCTTATTCATAAAAAAAATAAAAAATGATCCCCCCCCTCTCTTCCCCTTTTTCACTTATCGTGCCAACCTTCTCGGTCTACTCTTATTCAATTAGATGGAATCTCATCAGAAGACCCAAACCAACATGCTGCAACAATGTGACGGTCTCTCAGGTGATGCATAAATTAAAAAAACAACAATTTTGTTTGCCTACTTGCCACACGTCCCTCATTTGCCCTTCCTTCAACCCCACGTCCTCCCCTCCCCCCCACCCAAAAAAAATATTCCCATTTCATTAATAGGAATCTATTCATATTACCTCCACAACCTGTGACAAAGAGGCCTCCATGCCTCGTGCCCTTGTTGCTCTAGCTCGTCAAGTTGCATTAGGAAATATCCATCCCACCTGCACTCGTACCTGCAACATAACCCGCATTAAAGGGGTAATGGTCTCTCCTAGTGGTGGCATTGACCTTCTTGAGATCCAGGCACACTCTGAGTTTCCCATTCTTTTTTGGCCCAATAACTATTAAAGACATCCATTCTGAGTGCTCAATAGGGTATATGAACACGCATTTAACAAGATTTTCAATCTCTTCTGGAACAATCTTTGCATACTTGGGATTCATTGGGTAGGGTTGTTACTAGATTGGTTTAGCCATGCTATTCATGGGAATTGTGTGTTGCACCACGGAAGGTGGAACATCTTTCATATCATGATATGTCTAGGAAAATTTATCCTTGAATTTCTTGAGAATCTCCTTAAGTACATATTTCTCAGTCTCTGTCAGATCTTGGTAATGAAAACAGGTTTGGACTCCTCACATGGGTCTGCTAACTCTATTTCCTTAACTATTGCTGGACCATCATAGACTCCATTACTTCCATTGATAGGCGTTCTCTGGGCCTTTGTATACACAACCTTTGCTCCTCTGTGGTGTAGGATTTAAAATTCTTAGGTGTAGGATGTAAATATATGGGTTCTTGTTGTTCTGTGGACTGTGATTTCTCTTTCGCTTCCTTTTGTTTTTGAGCTAGCTCTCGATTTTGTTGTCTCCTTACAATACGGCTCAGCTTTGTCTTCTTTGTAGCTTCTAGCTTTGCAATATCAATGGGTTGTGGGCTGCACCACATGACATTTTGAAGGTATTCACTCCAATTATTTACCAAATTTCGATGAGCATCACATGCCTCCACATAATTAAGCCATTCTATGGTAGATTTATTTTCATTTATCCTAGCACACACATTTGCTCAATATTTTTGCCTCTTATATCTCTTACTTCTCTTGTTTAATTTTTTATTACAACCTTCCTCCAATGAAGAGTCACTAGATGAATCGCTAATCGTGTCTTCTCCTCTCCCGGATAGATTGTCAATTAGGGAACTGTTGGGCTCCGTATGGTTCGTTTCCATATTTGCACCAATATTCAATTCAAAATCTTCGTCCTCAAAGTCGGTTTCAACTAATGATCTAGAATCCGAACCATGGAAGCTATAGCCTTTTGAGATGCTACTAGTTTCAGTGTCAATCAAGCCTTCACCTTGTAGGTCCCCGCAAGCTATATGCATTGCTCCTATCATATTTAAAGGTACGAGTTGTGGCATTTGACCCCCTTAGGTGTTACCTAGGTCGTCCCCCTATTTCCCCAAGTGTCTATGGTTGTTGCTAGGTGGACCCAATCCACATTGTTAGACTTAGCCATTTCAAGTAGAACATCCACATTAAGGGGAATCTTCTCCAACATCAATGCCCTTTTTACACGTGTAACAATACTGCAATGGGACCGAGTGAATTGTGGTGTCAGATCGATGGTCATTTATAAATCTGTTTCCTAGAGGATGTGCTCAACTAGTCATGAGATCAACTTGAATGACAGAGTCTTGGAACTGTAAGTAGACATGGTTTTTAGACTAGTCATGCGCCATTTTTGCTTCCCTCATGAAAGGACATCCTAATATCATCTTAGATGACATAGAGTGCTTGAAAAAATCCATAACAATGAAGATATGCCTTATTTTGTGTCCAAGGACCTTGATCTTGAGATCTTCTAGCATCCCAATAGGTTTAACAATAGTCCCACTGGACATCTTTACCACTATGTTTGTAGTCCCAAGGTGAGTTCTTCCCATAGATTCTCATCAATTTTTAGTTACAATGCTAACCCCAATGCCACCATCAAGAATTCCCTTCATACTTAATCCCTTGGTAGTGATTGGAATGATTGCATTGGATTCATTGCCTTCAAAGTATTGTCCAACTTGGTAACATGTATTTAAACAATAGAGTTCTTATCTAGGTTGGATTGTGGATGTAAGTGTTTCTCCCCTATTGGCACCTCCCTAGCTCCATCCATCTGTGCAAATTGTGGTAGCCCGACTTTCAATTCTCCATCAAGGAAAGCTCGAAGAGCTAAGAATAGCTCTGGGTCTCCATATAGTTTAGACATGATAGTGGTTCTAACTTCTGAAGCCTTGAAATCCATCAATTTTGCAATATTTAACGGCACTTTTTGGGCTTCAGTCCCTTGACATGGGGAAGATGGGATATCCATTTGTTTGATAGGGTCATGATATCCCTCTGCAAACATTCTCTCCAACAAGAAGGGAGTACGCCCACTTCCCAATGACTTAAAAGTCATTTTCTTCTTGGATGACACTAGGTATGGCTAGTGGTCTATGCTCTTTGTGAGGTTGATTTCGCATAGGGAACATTGTGTCTATAATCTCGATCTGCCTAGGTGCTAGCTCTAGATCCCTTTGGGTCTCTTCTACCAAACTCATTAATTGCTTGACTCACTCAATCTCCTCTATAGGGTTTGCGTAAGCCTTTCGATCTTCTTCTTGGGTTCCTTGGGTCTTGGACATTGTGGCTCATGATTAACTTCCTTGGTTGTTTCTTTCTTAGTGTTTTAGTCTCCATGGTCTCATTTGAATCAGAATCCTCTTCAGTGCCATTTATATACACGGGCTCGTCATCAGTCCCTATGTTGGTCTTTGAACTAGGGTCTGACTTCACTGCTTTTTGCGATCTCTTCCTTTGTGTTTTCTTCTTCTTTTGAGATTGGGAAATTGATGTTGTGTCTCTTTCTTTAAGAATACAATTTTGGTTTTAGAGCATCAAACATGTGAGTACATTTAGTGGTACCATAAGTGTAATTTGTGATGGCTCCTCGATAACCTCAATTAAGTTCAATGGCATGATCTTTGGTGCATTTGGATTATTAGGAGATTTGGCAATCAAATGATCTATGCCACATTGATTACACATGAGAATCGACATTGTAGTTGTACTCTCTTGATTGATTTGCATTAGTGTGGCATTCTTTTTTAGTCTAATAGGACACTCAGACACATGATGTGGACCCCCACACTTGTACCATTGAAGAGGTGGTCCCTTGATATTTTGACCTCTTGCCGCAAGAGCAGCTCCTTGATAGACATACTTGACTTTTTCCCAATAGTCATCCATGTAGTATTGTGGACTTTCTTCAAGTGAATCAATCCCATAGGCAATATTAGGGTCTAACTCATCCTCACAATCCACACAAGCAATAGATGACTCACAAACCACTTGATTCACAAAGTGATTCTCGGATGTGGGGGTTGAAATCCTAGCACTGGAGGTGGTAATGGTGTTGTTTCAACAACATTTTGGGTCCTAGGGACCATGGGTTGTGATGGTTTTCAAGAGGTGGGGTTGGCATCAATGCAAGCACTTGAGGTGTAAGGCTGGTCTATTGGCCATTGCGCGTTTAAATATTTTGCAATCCTTGGCTTGATGACCATACCTCCCACATGCATTGCAATTCCCATTAAATTTTACTCTAAACGTAGGGCATTCATTGGTACTATGTGGACCAAAGAAAATTGAGCACCATTGTTGCTCCCTTTTGGGATACATATGATTGTTTTATGGAGCATGATTTTCTCTAAGACTTTCTTGAATGGCCTTGGTCAGATCTGCTAAAGTCATCTTAGATATGTTTGGATCTTTAGCAATAGGCTTTATGGTCATTGGCCCATGCCCCGATGCTTGCAAGCTAGTAGATTTAGGCTCAAGAGACACTCTTTCTCCTTGAATCATATAATTGTCCTCCCAATTGGATTGCATTGGTGGTGACTGCTTCCCAACTGGTGATATCTCTAATGACTAGGCCATTGTAGATATCCTCATGTCGTAGTCCCCTTAATGAATCTATCGAGAAATTGGTTATTATTGAAGCACTCATTTGGAATACAACGAGAATTCAAATGCTTCAAGCAACTAATAAAGTCTCTCACGGACTCTTATTCCTCTCGTTGGTCTTTTTGGAGCTGAGAGGCTACACCCCAAAGCACTCCCTCTCGTATGTACTCTTTCAAGGACAGTCTCCTAAGAGTAGGGTAAATTGTTTTCTCTTCCACCCTTAGGGTCCTATACCAATCCCCAGCCTTCCCACTCAAGGTCAGGCTTAAAGCATTACTCTTATGCAGCTCATTGTGTTCTCCTAGGGAATCACATATTTGTTCAAATACTTTGATATGCTTTCTCACATCCTTGTCTCCACTAAATTTTTGTGTGAGCCTGGCTATTTGTACTACCTATCAGGCATGTTATTGCATATTTTCAGCAATAGATCAATTGATAGCTTGAGAAAATGTTGCCAAGTCACCCAAGTGAGCAGGTATAGTGGAGACAAGAACTCTTGGGACTGCATGTGGAATGGAGGTTGGCATCCGATTAGGCATACGGGTGATCCTCGGGTCCCAAGCTGGGCCATGTGGTGGCCCAAAGTTCATATGGGTGGCCCTAGGCATATCAGACATGGGATGTGACATGCTAATGCTAGTTGGTATGGTCTCATTGAAATAAGGTATCGGGTGTTGTGGTCGTGGAGCATACGTGTTGAAACAATGGGAGGGGTAGAAGCTACATGAGCACGAGGGCCCATAGGTGCATATGATTGATACACACTTGTAGGTATTGTTGTAGGCATTGGGCCACCATGTAGCAGTGCTTTACTAATAAATGAGATCCATGGCGTGTTTTTTATCATGCCCATCATTGGGGTAGGCATGGTAGTCGTAGTATCATCAAGAGAAAGATGAGCTAAACTTGAAAAGGTAAAGCTATCATTTGTGGGCTCAGATTGTATTGAGACCCCTGGTGAAACAACACATGAAGGATCCATTGGGCTTATCGAGGGAGTCTCCATTTGTGATAAAGTTGGTTGCTTAGCCTTCCATGTATCCAAGAATCTCATGAGACCCGTTGAAAGCATGTGGATCCCTCTTTTCTGCCTCTCGAACTCAATAACCCTATGGATGACATCACAAACTCTTTGTTGTTGCTCCTCTATGTTAGTAGCACGCGATGTGGATTGTAGGACATCTAACCAACCCATGTGATAGGTGTCACATGTGTATAGATCGCTTAAAGTCTCTGTTTGTAGTTCATACTCCCAATTTTCATTTAGAAATGCCCCATCTAGGTTTGAGGTGCTAGGGGTGTCCATTGAACTAGATGCAATGTGGCTCTCTATGGTTTAACCCTTAGTGGTGGCTCCTAATTCAAGAGCACTCGATTGCTCAAGTAGCATGGATATTGACATAGGGCCTTTTCCTTTAGCTCTCTCCATTGCTCTGCCTTGTGTAAGCTTTTGATTTTCTTTTCCCTAGCGCAAGGATATATCACTCAACCTCTTGCACTTCGGCATAGCTTCTACCATCATGTAATTTAACCTTGGAGGGGAATAGCTCTAAAGAGTCAGGGAGTGCAGTGAATGGAGTATTTACATGCACACTTCGTAAGAGCATGGGGTCTACATTGGTAATGAATGGTGAATTTACTTCCCCACCCCCTTCGTTTTCATCGTTAGCTCCATGTTATGAGAAAGTGGCTCTACTAAAAGTCTTTTTCAAGCGGCTAAACACGCTCAGTTTGGACTGTGGGCCCATGGCATGCATGTCTTGGCTTGCACTATTGGGATTGGGAGTTGGGTAACTTTCCATGACATTGTAGTTAGATGAAGCGTCAATAGATGCAATATTTGTGTTCTGAGTGATACTACCTTGGGTTCCCGTTGTTGAGGGCCTAGAGCCTAATGTGAAGGAATAATGGGTGCTCGCGTAAACAAGGACACTCTCTATATGATCATCCGCTAGCACCACACGACTAGAGTGTAGGTACTTATGAAGTCAACACTCTAGAAGTGTTGGTGAGTGCTCGTGAAGGTCGCTCACCTAGTTTTTTGGGTGTTTTGCAACCTAAATTTACTCTCAGTTTTTTGTTTTTTTTGTTCTTTTTTTCGACCAAGCCATGAAATATGGCGTGTGATAGCTCAAAATGAGCGTCTTGGTTAGAGGGACGTAACGTGCTTTACAACCCCCAATTTGATTGCTTAAGGCCCTTGGAATCCTAAAAGTAGTCTTTTTTTAGTTGAGAAGAAGGCTAAAATTAGTAAGTCCAAGGGCGTAAGTGTGAAGGGAACGGTGGAGGAATTGAAGGACTTGTCCCACATGCCCTCCCTTCCTCTTGAGGGGGTAGTATATATGTATATAGTAGTGTCTGTACTATATCATAAGACTGAGGATTGAGGCCTAGGCTTGGGGAATGATCCTGATCCCTTCCTTTTAATATAAGCTTTTTCTTTTCTTTTTTATTTCATATTTTCCAAGAATTATTTATTTATTTATTTTAAAGAATTTTTTTTTTTAATAAGGTTGTGTTGTGTGGGCTCCGAGCTCACGTGCACAGAGCTTGCATAACACGCGTAGCTACACCTTGCAACTCTATCAGAACTACAGCTACGCGCTCCATGCCTAGCAAAACTAATTAACATTGCACACTACAACACTTAGGGAACTAACAACCCTCTCAACACTGCCTACGGCAGAAAACCTAAACATTACACAATTACTAACACTAGCAGACATGCTCAAACCTGCACATTATAGAGCTTAAACAGATCTAACAAAACCTGCACAAAGCTGCACCTTGTAGCACTAACACATCTAATCAAAACTAAAAAAATTTCAAAAAAGACAGAAATGAATGGCTTTACAAGGCAGCATTGAGTGCTCCTCGAGCTTGGTGCAGGGCAATCCCCGACAATGGTGCCAAAAATGTGCACTTCTATTGCACGTGTCAGAGGCTCAGGACTTGACAAACACTGTGTGCGAGCCATGAATGGATGCAAGCACACAACCAGACTATCCTAGTAAGGCTCAAAGAGGACAATGGTGTGTCACTCACCGCTCTATGCTTGTCGTCGTGAAAAATTCCGTGCCACAAAGAAGAGGGAGTCGCCGCCACCGCGCTCAACCGCCAATGCCACCACCGCAACTCTCTCTCTCTCTCTCTCTCTCTCTCTCTCTCAAGCGCGCGCGCACACACACACACACACACACACTCATGAGCACACGATGGAGAAGAAGGTAGAGGTAGAGCAAGAGCACTTCTTGAGCATGCACCTCAAGAATGAGGATTTTAGGTTAGAATGGACCTTTTATTTGAATCTGGTCCATTCACATATGGACGTCCATAGTGGCCGATCATAGCAAAAATAATGTAAAAATGAGTTAAGTGGTGCATCTCTCATCAGCAATCACCTACGCACCTATAGGACCAACAAGCACGGTCCATGACTCAAATAAAGTGATAAGGTGTCCGTCAAAGGTGATAGGGTGTTCGTAAGTGGTTAACAAAACCCCTCAATGCTAGGCTGGTGTGTTATGTAGGAGGCTCAGTTTATGATAGAACTAAGTTATGGTCTGAACTGTCTGTCCTTCAAGGACCTGCTATTCTAATGTGAAATTTTAATATGGTTGAGTCTCCAGAAGATAGGTTTTTGGCTCTGGGACAAATCATTAGAGGGGCTAAACTCTCAGCATGGGATTCCCTTAAGCAGAAGCTTTAGATCTGGGATGTGGGAACCCCAGGTTAATTCACTTGGCAGAACTATGCAGCAGGCACCCTAGCAAGGAAGTCAAGGCTAGATTACTGCTACATGGATATCTCTTTGATCAATGCCTTTACGAGAGTTAAAGCCAAACCTAGGTATAGTAATTGCGTTTTTGATTGGTTGTCACTATTGATGACAAAGACTCCAAAGTGAGGAATAATTCGTTTCACACCGACCCTGCTCTCTTCAAGCTACCCCTTATCCAAGAGTCTATTAACCACATTTGGTCCCGAGCCTTCAGTTATGCTCTTCACTAGCTCTCGCTTGGAGCAAAGCTGTCAAAGAGACCCAAAGCAAGATGATTCAGATTAGAAAGGATGTATCATTTATCCAAAAAAGCACAGGGATAAGCTTTATGAGGAGCTTGCCAATCTCCAAGTTTCCTCCCCTTGTTAGGAAATTCAGAACCGCATCTTGACTATCCGACTTAAACTAAGGTAGGACGAGGACATTATACTTAATCACTCGTCTGGTTTCTTCAAGAAAAATGGTGGGCACAGAAGGTTGATAGGCCCTCCAAGGAGATTTTTAAATAGAATGCTAGAGAAAGGGTCCCCTTTTTCTCTACCTCTACACCTATATCCACAAATGCTCAAAATTTGGAGTTGGTAAAGGCCACTTTGCTTCTCTCTTTAGCACCCCTGAGAAGCTGTCACTTAAAGACGTGGAAGCCCGAATTGAAACGCTTTCCTCCAGAGTCAGATCTTTTGTTTAGCTTCGGGTTCGGTGGTCAATCACAACAAGACAGGAGTCTTTTCAACTCACTCTCTCCTTGAGTGGTTGAATAAGGCAGGATGCAAAAAACTCAAGGCAGGTGAGATCTTCAGACTCCTCGGAGTTCCAATGGGCTTTGGTATTCCACTCAAAGCTAGATGGGATTGGGTTTGTAACAAATTCTAATCTACACTCAATAGATGGATAGGTTTTCAACATTCGTTGGCTGGCAGGGTGGTCATTATTAATCACTTTCTCAATGCCTATGTACTCTTATTTTTTGGTTGTTAGAGGCCTGCAGATTGTCACCTCCTCAGGATTTCTAAAATTTGTAGAAACTTTCTATGGTCAAGTGACCCTTTTGTTCACAAGGGTGCTAAGGTTTCCTAGGATATATGTACTCTCCCTAAAAACAAAGGGGGTCTAGGCATTCAAGACTTAAATCATATTGCAGATAAGATGGGTGTTAAGCTTATAGTCTCAACACTCCAGCAACCAAAAGAAGAATGGGCCAGGATTTTGTTTAGAAAGGCTCTTCAATTCAAGATAGAAAATGCAAAAGGATGGTCTCACCTCCCCGCCTCCATCATTCTCTTTGGCAAAAACAAAGTCCTCTTTGTCAGCTCTGAGCTTCTCTGGTCTATCTTTCATGCTTGGAATGCACAGGAGCAAGATAACCCTCAATCTTTCCTCAAAGCACAGATTCTCTTTCCCACCGCATGATTCTATTTGGTGGCCATGTTTGGACATTCCCTCCATTACATAGTGATCGTAGAGGAAAGCCCCCATATTGCATAAAAAGGGGTTGAAGACGTGGGCTCAGCTTTGGGACCCGGGCTCTCAAGACTGGCTTAGCAACACTCTGTTATCTCTCAAGTTCAGAGTCCAACCTTGGGATGTATAGTTGATTAGAAGCCGTATTAATCTTTCCTGGTGGATCTCATCTGAACCCTCCAATCTCCTTCGCCCTTGGATCTCAGAGCCTTCACTTGGCCAGGTAGGTTTAAACTTTAAAGCTCTGCATGGAATGCTCTCCCATCAACTACTTCTCTTCATTTGACCCTCAACAATCACTGGAATGTGAGTTTAAATTCAGGAACATCTGGTGAACCAAAGAAATCTACCCTTCTCTGGCTAACTCTCCACAAAGCACTTTGGACAGGGAAGAGAATGCTCCAAGCCAATCTGGGCCCATGCATTTTTTGTAGATGTCAGTAGTCGGTAGAGGATACGGGGCACTTATTCTTGGCATGTTCTACAAATAAACCTTTGCTTGCCCCTTTGTTCAAATCTTTAGGATTTCCCCCATCTTAGAAGCAGTTTCTTTTAGGAGATTATGTAGGGGTCATCAGCTTGTTTTGGAATAAAGCTAGGGCTGAATTTCTTTGGCTCATCTGGCGGCTTCATAACTGAATTATGTTTGAAGACTCCTATCAGACTCCTAGTCTGAAAACCCTTTTCTCTTCCATGAATGTGCAGGACATGAAGATAGCTAATGATCAGGTGACTATCTACAGAACTAAAAAAGATATTATGAAGGACTCCCAGCATTTCTACAACCATCTCAAAGATGGTGGCTCAATTGGTGTTTTCTTGGAAGACAAGGAGCTCACAAGGGATGAGTGGGAAAAGAAGCTAGACATGGAGATTGCTCATCTGGAGTCTCCGTTCCAGGATGGACATTACTACTTGGAAAGACTTCAACCTGGGATTGATGAAATTGATAGCTAGGAGGTCATGTTCGGGTTTATGTGGGTTCATGACTCACTTTTTGTAATGGTATGCTATGAGCAAGATCAGTGTGTAAAGTCTCCAAGTGAGCAATTTGTATATGGTCTCTATCTACCAGGACAGCTTCTTGTAAATCTTTCGCTCATCTATTATAATTCTCTACGCTTATGGTAATTTTTTTGTAAAAAAAAGAATACCCTTGACTTGGTCAGTTTTTACATTCATGTCCAAGCGAGAGAGAACGAGAGAGAGCACGAGGATCCCATTCCCCTCTTCTTCTTCCCCTTCAAGAGCTTGCCAAAAAATTATTTTCTTCAACCCTCCATGTCAAAGCTTCCATAATTCCACAATGACCATCAATCCCCTCCACAAAATAATCCAAGATACAATGAATCCCCCCCCCCCCCCTCCAAAAAAAGGACCTTGTCCCTTCTTTTTGCTCGTGGCCTCCAAAAAATAGCACAAAATTGATGGCAGTTTTTTAGTTATTGAATATCAAAATCATCTTCATGCAAAATCCCCTTAACTCCTTGTCATGGTGTTGTTACACTGGCACACTGGAAAATGGCACCAACATTGCCTTGAACATCGCGCGCAAGGAAGGTGGTTGAAGCACCATAGCCAGCAAGCTCCCCGGAGAGGGGAGAGATCCCACTTCTAATACCTTGAAAGTCTCATTGTTATACATAAATACTCTGCAAGGTGCAAGCATGAACCAATATGTTGGTTAATGGGGTGTGCCATGTGGCACCCCATTTTGAACTCCAAGAGGCCCCAAAGCCTAACAAACAAATATGGCTGGCCATAAAAATACCAATCAGAGTCCAAATGAACCTTTAAAAAGCTCTCCAAACTCATTGGACATGTTTCAAACTTCACCTTCAGATTGCAAACCAACCATCAATCATTGTATAAAACTAGTACGCGTAAAACCTCATAAGAAGAGAAAATTTGGCAGTGTTGGGCTCGTTCCAAATGTGATTGAAGCCTGAAAAATCTAGCTTGATCTCAAAATCAAATCGTATACATTTTGAATAGGTTTGTCATGCATCTAGCACACACATCAGTGACTAAACTACATCAACTCGACAAAAATGTATGAATGCTATTCAATTGTTGATTTTCTCACCATGCCTACTAATTAGCACAAGATTCACACCCCTCTAAACTTGCACATCCTTTGGCATGTGCCAATCTCATTGAAATTTGCATACGTGGAATCTACAACTATCTCATCATGGCCACACTATATACATGTTCTTATCCGGGCTTTGTATTCATGTAAACAAAAAGTCCTTGAGGATCATATTGCAAACTCAATTTTTTTTTGTCAATATAGTATAAGCATCCAATAATGAATAAATCCCTGTTTCATAAAGCATATTGATAAAGTGACATAAACTATGTAGATAACAACATCCTCCTAGATCAAACAACTTGAAAAGAAACTACCCAAAACCTTGATCATCATCACAACTTTCGGCTCTACTGGCTCTACATTAGATAGAATCTATTCAAATTCTCGTTCTAGAATTACAACATACTCAAATATGGAATGCTCATCACCAAAGGTCTCAACCAGACGTACCAGGTGTCGATCTCAAACCCATAGCAGATTGCCTTTAGTTTTGCTGGGATGACCAACCCACCCGATGAAGCTTATTGCTTTGAACGTGCATGCTTACCATTAAAAAAAATGGATAACATGTGACCCTCACGTACATCACCTGCTTACGCTACAACCTCCACGTCATTTCCAATTTGCCTGCCTTGCCAACTGTCCCTCACCTATTCGGTTGGCCTGGCACGTGTCCCACAATTCCTTTTGCTTCCTCACGCTCCAGAGCATCTGCCAGAGATTGGCCTCAAAAAAAAATCCAAAATCGTTAGCACATACTAGCTTATACGGCATCAAACAATCCTAAAGCAAGTCTAGCTTGCATACTTCAATGAATATACCACCATATCATACATCCAATATCGAGTAGCCATATTGAATATGCTTCTTGAAATCATTGGATCCACCTCGTTCAAAAGTCATAGACAACACATAGCAACAATGATCTATACAACAATTTAGAATTTCCCCTGAATCAAAAGACAAGATCCATATTCCATTGGTAATCAGAAGCCTTAGCTTTCTATTAGCATGCATGTAAGAGTTGTCATTTCCTTCTCATGGCACAAATAACATCACTAACACAATCATCAATAGGAAAAACACCATAAGCCAACCATAAATTGCACACCCTCCAAGGAGCTTAGTAATTCCCCATGGTAGTTATCCACTTATCAAATTTTCTTCCCTAGCAACATCGATAAATGTGTCAACTTATCATATTCACCCCCTCTAGCTTTAGAGCGACTATGCATCTTTTGCAATCCATTTCGACACCATAGACATCCCCACTTGGTATTTTGGGATCACCATCGGAAATCATTGTATCCTCTGGAAAATAGTTGGGTACCCTAAAAGTATTAAGCTCTAAAACTTCAGGTTTAGGTCTGTCCTATTGCCCGCAAGCTTTATTCCTGGCTATACCTGACTCAATTTGGAGTTGTCTATCAAAAGCTAGAGCAATTTTGGTGAACTACACGATCCATGTTCAACCACATCTAAACTTGATCTCTTAGGAGTTTGTTCCTGACTATGTCCACACAAGCTAAATCTCAAATATTTTTGGATTTGGACTTGGTTTGATAGGTCAAATAGCCAGCACTAGGTCTGGACTGCATTTTTTAGCCTGTCACTTGTTTTGCTCCCCTTTTGGCCCAAATTTGCTCCAATTTTTCCAAAACTGGACTTGGGCATATGTTTCCTTGTGTATGCACTATTGGTCTGGAAAGTTTTAGGTCAAGCTCTCACTATGGGTACATGGATCACGATCCATGTTTGGAGCCGAAATTGACTTCTCTTGGTACCATTAGATTCAGCATGATTAGTAGGTCCTATGGTATCAATTTTTTTGAAAATGGACCTCTAGAAATTAGGTCAATTTTGACACTTTATCAGAGTACTTGGCAGTTTTGGGCTTTTGGTATCCAAATTCAGTTTGAAAAGACCACTAGAATCCTTCCGATGTCCCCTGGCTATGGTGCAAATATAGTATCAGTCTGTGACAGAGAAAGATGGATCGCAATCCATGTACTATGTGTCAGATAGTAATGAGACTTGACACATAGCTTGTCCTTGGTCTCTTGATCCCTGCTATATGGATTTTTTGTGATTTAGACTTGTTTAGGACATGAAAAAGTCAATCCCTAGGTTTGTTTTAGTGTTTTCACCTTTATACTATTGTTGGCTTTTTCCACCCACTTTTTGAACTTTTTTGACAACATGACTTTTGTTCACAATGGAATGTGCTACAAGCTAGAAAAGTTTTTGTCCAAAACTTTCTCAGGAGTACATGGATCGCGATCCATGTTCCATCACTTTTGGACTTGATCTTTGGTGTGCTGATAGATTATGATCTTGGTAGCTTGCTCATCAAGAAATTTTTGAATTTGCATACGTCTTGCCGAACCAAAACTGACTTCTACAGTCTGATGTGACACCTTTAAAAATGTTCTGTTTTTGGTTCTTTTGACCACTTTGTGCAACTTTTTTGCATATGGTTCTTTTAGGAAAATTGTTCTAAATGGTACCAGGTACCTACTACTCAAATCTCAGCTAAATTGTTTTGATGAGGTACATGGATTGTGATCCATGTTTGAATTCATTTCAACATGAAACTTGGTCATCTTATAGTCCATGTTATGGTGATACTCTTCCCCAAATCTTTTTGAATTTGACCAACTTTTTTCTAGTCAAAAGTGAGTTTTTCTGTCTTCTCTGCAGTTTTTGGCTATCTAGCTGAATTTTG
Source organism: Adiantum capillus-veneris (assembly GCF_014529385.1). Lineage (NCBI taxonomy): Eukaryota > Viridiplantae > Streptophyta > Polypodiopsida > Polypodiales > Pteridaceae > Adiantum > Adiantum capillus-veneris. Next base: position 161,708,699 of record NC_140939.1, on the reverse strand, counting down.
GTGTTTTGATCCACATTTTTGAATTTTTTGTCATGGTCCCTTTTGGCAAAGGTGTTCCACTAGTTATCAGGGATGTACTTGTCAAATTTCAACACCAAATGTCGAAAGGTACATGGATCGTGATCCATGTTTGAGAACATTTTTTCATAAATTTTGTTTTGCAGGTTCTCTATTCCTTGTAGAAGCCAAATCTCACCCCTTTTTGAATTTGGATCCCAAAAAGTTAAAAAATCCCAAATTTTGTGTTGAAATGCTTGTTTTGCTACTTTTGCCCTATCAACCAATTTTGATGTGATTTTTGCGTTTTTCTTTCAAGCAAACTTGATCAGAGCAGTTTCGCAATGATGTACACTGTAACTGGTCACTTTTCCCCAAAAATGGTCACTGGGGTACATGGACCGCAATCCATGTTCCTCCACAGAATCTTGCCAGACTTTCCAGGTTGCTTCTAGAGAGTATGTTGATGCCCTTGATCCACAAATTTTTGAATTTGGATCACTTTTGAGATCTCTACCATCAAATTTTTGGAATTTCAGAGTTATGGCCATTTCGACCAAAATATGATTTTCACTCATTTTTCCTTCAATCTTTTAGCCCAAATTTGATGGTAGTAGTCTACTTATTCTACTCCTAAGTACTGGAATGAAACATGAAAAATGAAACAAAAACAAACAAAATGGTACAAAATAAAGTCAAAACAGAAAACGGTACAACACTCTGAAAGCATAGAGAAAATTGAAGAATGAAATGATTTTGGCTATCTCACTCACAACCCTCTTTACTTCTCAAGAATAGATCTAGCAAGTCCTCGATTTCTAGACTCTATCAAGCACTAAACCCCATGTCTAGCTGCTTCACTGCTAAAGTGTAAATGGAATGGAGAGACAAATCTTCAAAAATGATGCTCTAAATACGCACTAGGTCACTCACCATCTAAGGATCATAACCCCGGCAACGGCACCAATGTTAGCGGGTCGTCACGACGAACGTCTATAGCATAGCTTTTTGGTACTAACACAATGTCAACACTCAGGGAAGTGACTCGGATGGGACACGGAGACTCTTTGAGATCGTCACTCTCAAGAAATAAACCTTAACAAGAAAACACACTAACTCAACAAGCAAACCAACACTCAATGATCAGATAAATCTGCCTATGTCCTTTCTCACAACTCTAGGTCATCACGCCATTTTGGCACTCGAACAGACTCAAAATGCAACGGAACTTTAGGAGGAGGTCTAGGACACCTAGAGCACTATCCTACCAAGTCTGGCCGCAATACAACAAGGTACCAAAATCACACTTCATCATGAAAAATTTCTTAAAAACTACAACAAAACTATCCACAACTATCGCTCGTGGTCTGGGAACACTCTCCTATGGTCAAAATGACTAAAAACAGTGATTTAAGCACTTAAATATGAAGACTAGGCTTACAGACGCATAGTCACGAATCACAACAAAACTGACAATGCACATAGATGAAAGAGCAAAGAGAGAGGAACACAATGCAAGTTTCGGAATTGAAAATGGATTATCCTAGTTGCGATGATTACAAGTTGGAGCTTTGTAGTCGCTTGAGCGTAGGTACAACAGAGCTCTAGAGCTCTTTCTTCTCTAAAGATAAGCCTTCTTTCACATTAAGGTTATTGGCATTTATACCTAGGGCATTCTAAATGGCCAGTGGCCTAGTCACATGGACCTTTACAATTGTCATGAAAAAATTACAACTCAAGAAATTGACTTGCTACTCTAGAATTAGGATTTACATAGAGTATCACTACACTAGCTCGGCAAAATAATAGACTACAAATGTGGTGTTTGGCTACGCGTCCGGCCAAGTGGGTGCCCGTTTGGTATGTCTCCTAATAGTGATTAATAGAAGGTTTTCTATCATGCCATGCTTCATATGGAGTCATAGTTTGCAAAGATTTCATAGGACACCTGTTAAGTACATAAGTAGCACACATGATGGCCTCAAGCCAAAATAGATGTGGCAAAGCTTGACTGTTGACCATACATCATGCCATCTTCGTAAGTGACCTATTTTTTGTCTCAGTAACACCATTTTTTTGAGGTGTATATGGCACTATACATTGGTGTTTTATGCCACAACTAGCAATAAATGCATTAAATTCATGAGACATATAATCCCCCCCTCGATCGGAACAGAGGGTGTACATACCACATTTTGAGACATTTTCAACCATAGCCAAGAGTTTCTTGAAGCACATAAACACTTTATACTTATCTTTAAGTGGATACACCAATGCATGCTTGGAGTAATCATCAATGAAAGTCACGAGGTTTAGGTAATTGCCCAAGGACGGAGTTTGCATGGTCCCACAAACATCACTAGGCACAAGCTTCAACCTGCTTGTGGCCCTAACTGAACCATATTTTGGAAACTTAGAAGGATGCTCTTACCCAAAATAAATCCTTCACAAACATGCTTCACATGTGCTTCAAGAGGAGACAAAGAAGCAACCATATCAAATTTTTGTAAACGTAGCAAACTGGCAAAATTCAAATGCCCAAAACGTCCATGCCAAAGTTTTGCATCTGAAACAACCTTAGAATCCACAACTGCATTTGTAAAATCTTATCCACACTTGTCATACAAAATGAGCTTATACAACCCACTATATAAAATGCTAAATGTAACAATTTCATCTACAAAACTGAGACCATGGATTATACATCTATCATCCACAAATTTGACAACAAGACTAAGTTAGCAAGTGCGAATATAGAAAAAAAGACTCTTCTTGACCCCAGGTACATATAGTGCATCAATGAGTGTGAAAGAACTACATTTTTTTGGGAATGAGATTGTGCTAGCTAGGGTGGATGAAAAAAAAACATCATGTGCACAAGTGAGTGTGTGTTGGCTAGATTATCACTCAAATGAATTAGGTTCCAAGATTAACTAACTTGGACCCATAAACACAGTCTTGAGTTGTTGCTTAGCCATCACAAGCTCACCATAAACAAGAGAGATCAAAATAGACTTGTGTTTGTTCATTCATGAAATGATCTCTAAGTAGCTCTACAGCCTTGCACCACTGCATGTGGGATAATTCCACCTTTCCTCTCCTTGACTCATACTCTTGTACTCTAGGACAAAGCTCACAATTTACAATCCTCCTCTTGAGGTGTGGACTAGGAAGAAACTGACATCTCGGGCACACTCCAATCCAGGAGCAAAAGAAAATCTCCATTCCAGGAGACCATCCCAAATCTTGGAGACAAACTATCTCTAATCCAAGAGACACTCAACACCTCCCCTCAAACCGATGTATAAAGCTGAGCCCAAACTAGTCCAAGCTATCTCCAATGTAGCTGAAGGGGAAATGCCAAAACAGAAGCTAGCGAATGTTTTCATAGACAAGAAGGCTATTGCCACCTTCTTCTTCATCTTCATTTTTGGCTTCTACTGCCAAATAGAGTTTGGGCCTTGGATTTTTGTTGGTGATTCCTCTGTCCCTTTTGAAACACTTGGAAGGAATTTGACCCTTCTTCCCACAAATGATGCTGCAAGTCTTTGATGCTAGAAAATCCTTTGCTATGTGCCCTTCTTTGCCACACTTGAAACAAGTTTTGTTACTAGAGCCAATTGCAAAAGCTCATCCCCCTGAAGTAGTGTCCTTCCTTGCTTCTTCTCTTTGGACATTAAAGAGTTGATGACATCTTGAAAATCTAGTGATGGATCCTTTTCCTCAATGATGATCATGATCTTGTCAAAGCGTTGTGTAGTCATGCTTTTGAGGCGATTGACCAAGCTTGAAATATATTCCTTATGTTCCATTTGTAATTTGTATAGATATTTCTTTAAGCTCACTTTGCTCTTCTTTTTCCTAGTTCCAAAGTTTTTTTCTAGTGCTTCCCATGTAGTTGATAAAGTATCACAATCATCAATAAAGTGTACATAATTGTCATGTAGTGCAGTGATTATGATTTTTAATGCCTGCTCGTCCTTGGCTTGATTTTTTTCACTAATAGCTTGTGTTAGTACTCGTGCACCACCAATAGAGTCAAATTGACTACTCCCCATTGAGTGTTTTTTCATTAAGTAGCCTTTTAACTTGGTTTGCCAAGTATGAAAGCAATCCCCGTTAAATTACTAAGCCCTTTCTCTTCCATTGTGCTAATAGACGGGTCTTAGCTTAGGAGACTCTCCTAGCCAATGTCTACCTCTGTACACAAGCACAAATACCCTTTAGGAGAAAATAGAAAATTTATTTGCAAGTTATTATGCTGGGTTACAAGATTTTGAAGTTTCATTGAGAAAGAGAGAGAGAAATTTCCTTTAGTAAAGCTCACTTCTTTTGTGAAGCTCCTCTTCATCAATGATGAAACTAATTCATCGAGGTGAAGCCACTCTTCACAGTTGGAAGTAGCGAGATGCCGTTTGCTTTTATTTAAAACCTTTAAAAAATGCTTTGAGGCCCTGGTCTTGAGCTTGAGAAGGCTACGAGTTGTGCAACGCAAAATTTGTAGGTTATGAATAAAGAACCCAATTCATGAAGACGTCGAGTAGGAGTAGAAACATGGAAAACAATCCTTAAGCTTCAAATTTAAAGAAAAAAAACAATAACTATATGTAGGCCACTTGTGTTGTGTAGCCAATAAAAATGGAGTTTCAAGGAGGTGACAAAATGCATGGGCCACCAGAGCAAAGCGAGCACATACAATGTGCTACACTTGGCTATAGTGAAGCTAGTGGGTAGTGAGTAGGAAGTGGACAAGTTCTCAGTTGGGCCAGATGCAATGATAATGATGCAAATGGAAATTGTCATGGCACACGGAAGTTGTAGGGATTTTCGGTGAGTGTGGCAGCAATCATGAGCGGTGTGAGATGCATAGGGCAAGTGGACCTGCCGTTGAGTTGTCAGCAGCTACAGATGACGCCGTGTCACCAATAGATGTCGAGCTGGAGCGGCCTTTTCAAAAATTAGACAGACACACCGAAACAAAAATAGTCAAGCTATGCCCCAGTGATTTTACAAGAACATATCATGGTCAAATGACATTCAAATGCAAAGCTTGATAGCTCAAATGGAAGCTTATGTTAGGGACTTTCTCTAATGTAGGTACGAGAAGAAAATGATGAGGGGAGGGTAAGGAATAGATGCACCTAAAATGGTTCAAACTGGCATTTATTAATGAAAATAGAGCTTAATTAGGAACCATGATCACTAACTAATGAAGCGTAGCTCTAATTAGGCTAGTAACAGTAAAAGAGCAGTGGCCCAGAGTTACAAGACTCAAGATAACCATTAGAGCTCTAATTAGGCCTAGGGAGAGTAGAAGAGAGAGAGAGAGAGAGAGAGAGAGAGAGAGAGAGAGAGAGAGAGAGAGAGAGAGAGGGCTAATATTAAGGATGATTAGAATGTCCTAATCATGCTATAGCTTTGATACCACGTGCTGGGAATGGGATCATGCTAGCTAGGGTGGATGAAAGAGAAACATTGTGCAAACAAGTGAGTGCGTTTTGGCCAGATTATCACTCAAGAAAATTAGGTTCCAAGATCAATTAACTTGACTCATAAACATGATCTTGAGTTGTTGCTAATCCATCACAAGTTCACCATAAACAAGAAAGATGTAATGCAAAATAGACTTGTGTTTATTAATTCATAAAATGAGATTTAAGCAACTCTACAGCCTTGCACCACTACATATGGGATAATTCCATATTTCCTCTCCTTGACTCATATTCTTGTACTCTAGGACAAAGCTCACACTTTACACATGCGTAGTAGTTAGCAAAATCTTTCCCAACTCTCTTTACTAGATAAGTGGGCTGGCACAAGTGATTGTATTCCCGTGAGGGACATCCTCAAGAGAGGTAAACAAGTCACAATGAGATGTAATTTGCTTTGTAGCACCACTGTCAAAGTACCACACATGAGCATCTGCAACAATTGACATACATGCATCATGGACATAAGGATCATAAGTGCACTTTTCACCAAAATCCCATTCTGCATCTACATCAACATCACAATGTGCTTTCATAGAAGACTCTACTACAATAGCTGCACTTGTAGTAGAACCAGTCTCTTTTGCCTTCAATTTCGAACGCTACTTGATCAAAAAATCATTAGCTTTACAATAATGGAAACACATATTATTTTTTCTCTTTTCAACCTGAATTACCATACAAAGTGTTGCCAATAGAATAATTAGGAATATGTGATTTACCACTTGCAGAAGAACCATGAGAAGTGGTTACATTGTTGCTACCACTTTTTCTTTGAGAAGCAATAAAGACCTATTCAATTGCACATTGTTTAGCCCTTTTTTGTGTGGAAAGTGACTCTTTCAATAGTAAGGTGCATAATGCATCAAACTTGGCAACTTCAGGATTTCCTTGGGTCACAAGTACCCAAGTACTAGCAAAAGTCTGGTAAGAATTTGACAAAGTATCAAGAACATTCTGCACAAGGGAACTATTAGAAATAACTTCACCTACAAAAATAAGTTGCTCATTAATATCCTTGATACCAACAAGGAAAAGTGTCCATTTCATCTTACTCATGCATAATCTTCGACTCCAACTGTTTACGCAACAATGCAATTTTAGCTTTATTTGTAACTTGCATAAAGACCAGCCAGAATATCCCAAGCTTGTTTTGCAAATTTAGCTGAACGAATGTGAGGAGTAATAGTGCACTTCATAGATAATGCAATCAATGCATGAGCTTGCGCATCTCCTACATCACAATGAGCTTGCTCAACCATAGGCAAAATAGCTCTAGTAGTAGAAACCCTGCCACCAAAACCCGCAACATCCTCAACATCCCCCCCTGTATCCTCAAAATTAGGACTTACATGAATTCCCTCCACAACATTCCACGTGCGCTTTGACACAAGAACATGTTGCATCATGTAAGCCCACATTCGATAATTACTCCCACCCAATTTATCCTCAGCAGCAAACATATTGAACACATTTGTGTTGTTATCAGCCATAGCTAATGCCTGCACCTGCTGTGAAAACTACTCGAACAGAGGAGAAACAAAGTAGGGCTAGCACGTGCTATATAGCACAACCCATAGAAGATTATAAGGGACAAACTGCTGACAAAAGAATTTCACAAAAGGACAAAATTTCTTGTGTTGAATAAAAGTGTCAAAACCACAAACTGAGACTTAAAGTACATCAAGGAGAGTCTGAAGTTAAAGTTAGGAGCAATTCTAAGTTAGGAGACATCATTTGTGTATGAAGACTCTAGACACAGATTGAGGTTGGACAAGAATTTTGACTAGTCAAACGACTTTCTTTTGACTTTAGAATCCCAAATATCATTCCAAAATTACATAGGGACACATGTAATTGAACCAAAGCATGTATCCAGTGTTGACACTCTGAAATCACCAAAATTGACCTACAAGAAGACTGAATGGGATAGAAGACTATTTTATCCATAACTTGAGCTCCCAATATTGGATCTCTAAACTTTTTTTTAAAAAAAAAATGAAGCTCCAGAGTAGCTCTACAACATTTAGTGCAGGGTAGTTTAAGGCCTCAAAATGCATCCAGAAGTTAGAGGTGTCTAAAAGTGACAATTTGAGAGAATTGTGAGGAAACGATCACGGTTTTGGACATAGTTTTGATTTTTTTCTAACCAAAGCACTTAAAAACATTGGAACAAGACTACTTACATCAGGCTAGAGATTTAAACCCATAAATCATGTCTACTTTAGATTCAAACTCAGCTTACACAAGCTTTAGGATTCCAACAATAGACGAGCATCCACCCATAAGGGATCTTCCAAATTTGCAATTGATAAAGAACAATTTTTTGGAGAGAGTTTGGACGACAGATCATGGGAGTGAACATTGATACATTGATGGCATGCGGTCAACCTTTATAGATGTTCAGAGCCATACCCCAAAGAGCTGATGGATTACAAGCTCTTATATGTCTATACATATGGAGTCGATTCTCAATGGAAATCAGTGCTTCAAAGTGCTGCCAAATGCTTCAGACTGCTTCCACATGCTTTGTAGTGCAATTCAAGTGTTTTCTAGTGCTTCCAAGTGATTCTTATTTCTTTCAAGTTCATGTGAGTGACTCTATGTGCTTCTAAGTGCTTTTAAGTGCTTCAAATTACTCTCTAGGTGCTTTAAAAAGACTCTAAGTGCTTTAGAGTGCATCTATGAGTGATTTTTAGTAATCTGAAGTGCTCTAAAGTGATTCCATGTGCTTCCATGTTCCTTCAAGTGATGCCAATTAGTTTTGTGTGCTTGTGATTGACTCTGTGTCGTTTTGACGCGCTTATGAGGGCTTTTAATTACTTCCAAAAGCATGTCAAAGGTACCCATATGTGTCTTACTATGTTTGCAAAGAGACTTCTACATGTGGTTCAAGGAGGCTCATCCTAACATAGGGATCTCCCTCAGATGCTTTGAGGGTGGTCTGAAGCCATACTTCGTATGCAAGGTGAAGAGCCGCAACAGTTGCTACTTTGAATACCATGTTCAACTTGTCTACCTTAAGGAAGACTTCAATAAAATGCGCCAGGGAAGATGTGTGCTACATGGAAAGTCATGCTTTTGTAGGTGCATTGTTTGCAGCCCCCATGGTGAAACAATGCAGTGCATAGCATCAAGTGCCACATTTCCAAGTTTATTAAACCTATGGGAGTATGTATTGTGCTCAAAGCCCATTGACGCGCTTATTAAGTAGAAAATGTATTTTGGGAACATGCCAACATTGTGGCATTGAAAGGATCTCATTGTGTCCAGGTGAACATAGTGATGGCATCTCTTTGATGATTGTGAAGCTTTTTGAGGAGGTTCCTATACAAGAAGTGGACAAGATAGATACAAGAAAAGCTCAAAAAGACCTCTTGGTTTGCTAGATCATTCTATTGAGTTTCATTTCCTTGCTTTAAAGTAAATTGGGGAGCTTTATCAAACACAAATATAAGTACAGATGGAAAGCTCAACAGCTCAAGGAGTGTTTGGATACCTTTCCTGACGACGTAGTGGCGTATGTGGTAAATTTTGCAGTGAATTACTCCTTCAAGTTGCATAATGAGATTCAATCAATGCATTGGTATTCAACTCAGGTCATAATTTTGGTTTGCATTTCATAGTTATATGATGCGCTTGGTGCCATTAAAAATTTAGAAGACAACCCACTTCTACATTTTTTATGACAAGAGTGCAACATTGTTTTCCATTACACAATGAGTAGCTGAAACATCAAGGATATAGTGTCAAGAAACACTGGGTTTGGTCTGATGGTGCTGATTCACAATTCAAAGAAAGACGGCCATCTATTTTGTAGCCCGCTACTTCAATATGACTGGCATAAAGACAATGCACAATTTCTTTGCTTCTGGTCATGGGTGAACACGATGGGGCTGGTGCAGTGCTAAAAAGAGCACTCACACATGATCACCTGAAACCTGACGGATGGGCGTTTCATAACGTTTAAAATGTGGGTACATTCCTCAATGCAACCCTTCAAAAACAAGAACCGTAGACAATCAAGAAATTCGATCGTGTATTCTGAGAGGTGAAGCTTGGTGATGTAAATAGAGACACAAAGTGGGATTGCATGCAAAATAAAGGGTCTCAATATTTTCATTGTGTCAATGGCTATAGCCCAACAAACATGTGCGGGCTATGGTGCAGACTATTGTCTTGCTTTTTCCATGCGTGCATGAAAGGTCAATGGAGGAGATGCGCAAACAAAGACCATGTGGAGGGGTGGGAGTGTTTGAAAATACAACCCATAGTCAGGGATGAGAATGATAGTGTAGCATCCAATGATGATGAGGATGAATATTCCCCCATATATGCTAGCCACCACGACGACCTCAATAATTCTTTGATGGTTGGCCAAAACTTTCCAATGGCTACAGAGAAGCCAAACGTAGACTTGTATATCCTCAAGTGCACTAACACAAAATGCTTGACTAAGAGGTGTGAAAGGAATGAATGACACAACCATATTAAGAACAAATCATTTGTTGTTGAGGGACTATCTTATGACAAGGTAAATGGGTGTGGTGATACTTATGTGCTTTTGGACAACAAGCGCACTTTTATCTACTCCCACTTAGTGTGATGCATCAGGTTCCCAATGTGCCCAATGGAAGGGGAGCCTAATGTATATGAACTATCAACTAATGTATTTGAACAAATCTATAATAGCATGGCCCTATAGGAGAGCTTGTAAGCTCTATCTATGTGATCAGTTTTTGGCTCTCTACTAAACCACTAAACCACTTTTTAGAGACTTTCCTCCACTTTCCAACACTTCAAATCCACTTGAAAGGCACTAGCTAGCACTTGTTAGTGACTTTCCACCACTTTCCAACACTTAAGAGTCTTTTGACAGGCACTGGGCTAGCACTTGTTAGCGACTTCTCACCACTTTATAACACTTTAGATCCACTTGACAAGCACTGGCCTTGCACTTGTTAGGGACTTTCCACCGCTTTCTTGAACTTTAGATCCACTTGAGAGGCACTGAGCTAGCACTTGTATGGGACTTTCTAGCACTTTAAACCCACTTGGCACTGGGCTAGCACTTGTTAGGGACTTTCTAGCACTTTCTAGCACTTAGGATCCACTTGATAAGCACTAGGATAGGACTTTTCACCACTTTCTAGTAGTTTAGACCCTCTTGACAGGTATTGGGCTAGCACTTGTTAGGGACTTTGTAGAACTTTTGAGCTCTTTAGATCCACTTGACAGAAACAAGGCTGGCACTTGTTAGGGACTTTACACCACTTTATAGCACTTAATATCCACCTAATAGGCACTAGGAAAGCTTTTGTTAGGGACTTTCCACTAATTTCTAGCACTTTAGATCACTTTACAGGCATTGGGCTAGCACTTGTTGGGTACTTTTAACCACTATCTAGCTCTTAAGATCCACTTTACAGGCAATGGGCTAGCTTTGCTAGGAACTTTTTACCGATTTCCAGCACTTTAGATCCACTTGACAGGCTTTGGGCCATCACCACCTCAAACACCCTTTTTATATACATAGGTTAAAATAGCACTTAAGAATTCATAAAAAGTTCAAGAACCATAGACCCCAACTTCCATTTCAATAGAGAGAGAAAAAATGGTTACAGTAGAGGTCTAGATATGCACATTATTACCACTTGACCACATAAAGTTTTAAGAGCACTTGGCCAACATTTCAAAAGCATTCATGTATATGTATGAATAGTTTTTTAACCATTATGACACAGAGACAATAACTAGCTACACAGGGTGTCTATTATGACCACTTTTGGCTACTTGGAATCTTCGGCAAGGCTGTACTTTCCACAACTTCCTTGCAATGTACATTTTCAATGACAATGTCCCAATTCCATTGTGCAAGTGTCTTGTCCCTTGCATCAAATGGACACTCACAGACAACTTTCACTATGTAAGCACTTTCCGTCCACTCGTAAAAAAAAGCCACCACATCCTCTTTCAGAAACTTCTTTCGCTACCTCTGTCTTGATTCTCCAAGCAAGGAAAAATGACATAGCATGTAGAATCATTAAAGTACATTTTATACAAAGAATCATCTGGCACTAATGTGTTTGACTTATTGAACCAAGGGAAAAGATACCAAAAGGTTTCTAACTTTTTGAAGTACATTGGACTTGGAGGGTTATCAAACTTCCAACTACTAGAATGCCAAGCACCCTATGAGAGTCAACCACTTAGGCATCTTTTGCCCTGGTTTAAGCACTTGTCAATATCTTTTTCTAAGTTTCAATGAGTGCACAAGGTCCATAGAAACACCTCTGCTACCAGACTCTATGCAAGTAAGAATACCTCTACATCATTCCGCACATAATAGTTGATGTTGTCATCTCCATATATTTTGCTAAAGTATAGCACTGACACATTTAGGGGAAACCTATGTTTTAAAGATTTTGTGCACGTAAGCAAGCATATTGTTGAATTCAACAATGACTGCTAAATCTCGGTTGCCAATGAAGTGTCCAACACGATTAAACACTTTGCACTCAATTTTCTCTACCTCATCTGTGGATGGTTGGGGTTTTGAGCCAACCACTTGAATTTTAACTACATAACACATGAAATGGTAAAAAAAAATTGAAATTAAGACATTGCACAAAAACTGATAAAGAACACTTATATATTATGTCAACGATTGAAGATACGATAGCATGGTAAAAAAAGCTACAAAGCTGCAAGAAGCTAAAGCTTCTTGCATGCTCGGGTTTTGGATGGGAGTGTGGTAGCACTTTTGTTGGGGTCGCTGGCTTGCCCATCCTCCACCTGATTTTTTTTCCTTTTGCATAGCATCTCAACAACAAATTGGAGTGTTGCTTTCATTTTGGGCTCCAACAACACTTATTCCTCAGACATCACACCTTGATTTGCATTGCTTGGCTCTATAGTTTGAGCATGAATAGGCTCTTTAGTTTTCATGGGAGAACAGAACCCAACAACAATATCCTCGCCCTTCTCGATATCAATACCTTGATTTGCAATAAAAAACCATGTGAGAAGATCAAGTAGTAAATGATGATCATAATGATCTCTCTAACCATGGATCACAAATGTGCAGATAACCTGTAGACAAAAAGAAACCTAACCTTGGGTAGATCCCTCTAAGTTTTTGCACTTCCTTAAAATGGAATTCGGGTCAAAGAGATCATCCACATCATGTGTGAATGATGTAGATGTAAGGTCCCCACCCAGCCGTATCAAATAGCGGATCTGATGGTGAACCTGGTGGCCACTAGATCTATAACGGAAGCAAATAGAGTGGTTCAGGGTTCAACTAGCGGATGATCTCTCATCACAAAGTGAGCCGAGTTCGAGCCTACTAGCAAAGAGATCTAGCTCCACCTCGCAGGGGAAGCGTACTAACCTATCTAGCGATCCTAAGATCCATCTTCCAAGAGGAGAGAAATCCCGAGTGCCTTTTTCCCCATGTTTCAAAGGCACATACACTTGAGACTTTTCCGCTTTAGGGGCAATGAGTATTACTAGTATCGATTTAAACACTATGGGGACAGAGAGTTCTCGACCAATCGGGACCACCCTTCTCATAGGCATTGGCAACCTGAGCCAAGCCCCCACTTTCCACCCCCACATTCACACTTCCTTGTGTGTCCTAATTACTACCACAATGATTTTTCAACATAAACATTCCTTGATTAAATTCCAAATCACAATGTTCATTAAGACAGCCCTTCAATCAGTATTACAAAGCGGCACCAAGACAGTATTCTAGTAAAAATTCTACTCAAACTTATTCATTAAAATTCCAATGTTCTGGAGGTACGACATCCCCCCTCCAACGAGAGTTTACTCCTCCCGTTGTCGCCTAGCTGCCCATACAGCTAGGTATGTCCACCGCATAGAAAGCACGACATGGACACTCCCACCGCATAGAAAGCAAGACGTGGGTTCCCACCGCATAGAAAGCAAGTCGTGGGTATCCACCGCATAGAAAGAAATTCGTAGGTTCAAGAGCCCTTAACGAGGAACTCTGCCCCCTGTGATCAGTAGGGGGATCAAGACTAATTCAACATTGGAAATAGAATGAACATGTCGAGCTAAATTTTCCCTAGCAGACATTATTTCCTATTGCAAACAGTATATCCATCAACCATTTCTTTCCTACCTTAGACTTAAATGTACAATGAATTCAAATGCCGAGATTTCTGTCAGATTTCTCCAACATGTTTGGGGATATGTTCTTTCCTAGTTAAACATGTGCAATGTTAATTAAACAACTGAATAAAATTGTGACCTACCTCTTCCATATCTTCGTCAATGGCTCGTGAGATGGCCGGTGCTTGTTCGTCCATGGGAGCTTTTCCCTTTCCATTCACATTGCTCGTTCTCGCCTCGCGGTTGTGGGCACCATCGAAGCGAGTTCTGTTAACCGGGGCCATTTTATACTCACTACTTAAAATGATAAACTTGAAGAAAAGAGCTAAAGTCCGAGAGCATCATAACAATCCAAATGGCAGATTAGAATCATTGATCAATCCTCCTTATGCAAGAGGGTTAGACTTTTCCTTCGAGACCTAGTTATTTTTTATGGGTGATACTTTACTTATCCTATGGGAACCGACTCTAAAGTTAGTTACTTGGCTCAGATGATTAAGGAATTTCAGAATCTAATTAATTTACAAGAGAGATGGATTAAACAAGCTCAATCACTTTACTAGTGTAATAAGAAAGATGCAGAGTTACTGCATGCATAGGTGTTAGGAAATTTTCTTCTTAGTGGCCTAACGAAGGATTAATTTTACCTTAATCACATCTTTATGTGTGAGAAAATTGAATCTAATTTAATTACAATACTATTGAGTGGTAAAAGAATGAATTTCATCAAATCTACATTATTATCGACTGACAATTGATTAACTATGCTGCCTAGAGAGAGAATTTTCTTCTAATCATGTATTAATCATAGATTAAGAATGATGAATGGCTGCATAAATTAGCTAATTAGATGATGATTATGTAATGGAATATAGCTATGTAAATTAAGAGAGCAGCTATTGGGAATTATAGCTAGGATTAAGCATAGTAGACGAGGAATTTGGAGAATAATGAAGAGAATTAAGAAGTGCAGGAATTAAACCATGATTACCGTGAATAGGGGCTGAGAATCCTCTTGATTTTCTGATCCAAATCAATCCTCAAGATGAGAATTTTGGCAGCACCTCCCTCCTTGCTTCTCCTTCAAAAACTGCAGCACCTCCCTAAGGTGTGTGTAGGTGTGTGTGTGTGTACTGGGTGTGTGTGTGTGCATGTGTGTGTGTGTGTGTGTGTGTGTGTGAGCACACATTTAAATAGGCTCCTCAAGGCTGAAAATCAATATGGGTTGCTATAAGCATCTGAGTGAGCACTCAGTGAATGCATTGGCAAGTCTAGTTGCCTACCCACCAAGTGTCCAGTTGGTCAGTTTAACTGGCTCTCACACCCACTCTCTGGCTTAGAAACTTCCCTACAACTCCCACAAGGCAAGAGGGCGCCCCCTACCTGCTAAAGCTGGCTCAGAGTGGCCTGGAACCTGCTCCCACAGTGCTTCGAGCCCCAGTGCCTCCCCGGACAATTTTTGGAAAAATTGGTTTTAGGCTAAAACGGCCCATACGAGTCGGAATTTAGTGCCGTAAATTGCTATACTAAGCTCTAACTAAGGCGTACTAGTCAAAGGACCAATCCATATTTAGAAGCTCCCGAGGTCCGAAAATGCATTTTTTTCAAATTCGGGGTACGAGTGCAGTTTTTCGAGACAGTCAAAACTGGACGGGTCGGGTGACCAAAAACTTTCTATTTTTTGGAATTTTTTTACAAAAATTATTTTAATTCACATTTTGAATCTTTAAGACATTCTAAACATCATGGCACTGACAGAATTCGGAAAACTGCTAAAAAAAAAAAACTTTTTCCATTATGTTCATTTCATGGTACAATGGTGCTCTTTTGGGTCGGGTCACAGACCTTACAACCTCCCCAACGTGAAGAAATTGAGATGTCCTCATCTCAAGAATGTGTTTGGTAATCTTTTAAGAGAGTTGGTTCGTCCTCCCAAGTTGCATCTTCTTCCGGATAATTCTTCCACTTTACTAGATGCTCCGTGATAGTTCTGTTGCGTAACTTCCTTTCCCTTGTTTCAAGTACATAGTCATGTTAGAGCTCGAGAACTTCTTATGCTGGCATGACTATCTGATCTGAATCCAAGAATTGATCAGGGTTAGGAATATAGGGTTTGAGTAAGCTGACGTGGAATACATCATGAACCTTCAAGTTTGCAGGTAACTTTAGCTTGTAGGCCTGGTCACTCACAACCTTCACGATCTCGAATGGTCCACAATACCTTGGGCTTAGCTTCTTATATCTGCCTAGTGATAAGTTGCTTTTCTTTGGTCGAACTCGCAGAAAAACCTTATCCCCTTCTTTGAAAGTCCTTTCCGAACGGTTCTTATCTGCATAGTGCTTCTGTCTATCCTGAGCGGCCTGAATGTCTTGGCGAATAGCTCTAGTCTGAGCTTCCATATCTTCTAGCATCTTCCTAGAGGCTTCTACCCTGATGGTTGGATCCGAGAAGTTTAGTGGTGCTAAACAGTCCTGTCCATAAAGAGCTTTGAAGGGTGACATTCCAATGCTTCTGTGTTCGGAAGAATTATAAGCATACTCCACCAAAGGTAGATATTGTAACCACTTCTTTGGTTCTTGCGAACAATAGGCTCTGAGAATGTCCTCGATGACTTGATTAACCCTTTCGGTTTTCCCATCTGTCTGTGGATGATACGTTGTACTGAAGGCTAATTCTGACCCAATAGATTGGAAAAGAGAAGTCCAAAATTTTGATGTAAACTTGGCGTCTCTATCACTGACGATACACTTGGGTAGACCATGTAACCTAAAAATCTCCTTGATGAATACCCGGCTAATATTTGAAGCAGTAAAGGTTGTCTTTACGGGTATTAGATGAGCCACTTTTGTGAGCATATCAACAACCATGAAAACAGAATCATAACCTCGTGTAACAAAATCCATACTGATGCATTCCCATTTCATCTAGGGTATGTCAAGAGGTTGAAGTTGCCCTGGTAACTTGATTCTTTCGGCCTTTATCCGCTGACAAGAAAGACATTGCCTCACATAGCGAAGTATGTCTCCTTTCATTCTAGACCAAAAATAACTCCTCCTGATAGCATGAAGAGTCTTAGCATAGCCTGGATGTCCAGATGTAGGGCTATCGTGTGCTTCATACAGAATAGCCTTCTTTAGAGCGGGGTCTCTGGGTACACAGAGTCTATGTCTGTAGTAAAGACATCCTCCCATAAGAGAGTAATCCTTAGCTTTAGGCATCTTATTCTGTTGGACTAATGATACTATACGTTGGTACTCTGGGTCTACCAAGGATGCTTCTTTGATTCTATCCTAGATAGGGTTATTTGGAATAGAAATAGCTCCGAGAAAGGATTTTCGGCTAAGACCATCTGCAACTGCATTTTCCTTCCCTGGTCTATACTTTATGTCAAGGTCATATTCCTGTAATAGCTCTATCCGTCGCCGTTGTCGCATATTGAGAATGGGTTGCGTAAAAATACATTTTAAGCTCTTGTGATCTATCACTAGCTGAAACTTGCGCCCAAGAAGATAATGTCTCCATAACTTCAGCGCATGTATAACTGCTAAAAATTCCAAATCATGAGTAGGATAATTCTTCTCATGATCCCTCAGCTTTCGTGAAGTATACGCCACTGGTCTTCCCTCTTGAGTAAGAACTCCGCCTAAAGCAAATTTGCATCGGTCGCTACTTCAAATTGTTTACTGAAGTCTGGAAGCTTTAAAATAGGAGCTGAGACCAAGAATTCTTTTAGCTTAGCAAAGCTAGACTCGTGCTCGGTCTTCCATTCAATCCTCATTCCTTTCTTCAGGAGTTCCGTCAAAGGTGCAACAATACGTGCATAATCCTTGACAAAATCATGTACCATCCCATTATCCCAAGAAATCATCTTACTTCACTGACGGTGGATGGTTGAGGCCAATCAACAATATCCTTGAATTTATCTGGGTCCACTGAAATCCCTTCGGCCGATATGACAAATCCAAGATAATTGACCTTTGGTGAGCAAAAGGTACACTTGCTCTCTTGAGCGTAAAGTTGGTGTTCCCGAAGAAGATCAAGTACTTTGCGAACATGTTCTTTGTGATCTGCCTTGTTCTTAGAATAGATCAGAATGTCATCAAAGAAAACCAAATCAAAATCATCCAGGTAAGGTCTAAAAAATATCCTGCATAAGTAGATTGAAGCTTGCAGGAGCATCTGTTAGACTGAAAGACATTACTGTGAATTCGTAGTGTCCATACCTAGTGTTGAAAGCCGTCTTTGGAATATCTGATTCCTTGCTCCTGATTTGGTAATATCCTGATCTTAGATCAATCTTTGTAAACATTTTGGTGCCGTGGAGCCTGTCCAAGAGTTCCTCAATCCTTGGAATTGGATACTTGTTCTTGACAGTTACCTGATTCAATCCACCATAATCTATGCATAACCTTAAGGTTCCATCCTTCTTCTTCTGAAAAAGAACTGGAGCACCCCAAGGAGAAGTAATGGGTCGAATGAATCCTTGTTCAATGAGTTGCCTAAGTTGTTCCTTGAGTTCGATGGCCTCTGGAAGTGACATTTTATAAGGTCTTTTTGGATAGGTTCACACCCAGGGATAGTTTCAATCTCATGATCTACCTCTCTATGTGGCGGAAGATTCGTAAGGTCTTCAGAGAATACATCATCATACTCCCTCAACCAGTTTGGTCGGAGTGAGGTATCTGTTTGGTCCACCTTGTTGAGCTTTACCGCATAAATTTGTTGCCCCTTTCTTAGTCCCTTCAAGAGTCTGCTGGCCTTAACTAGAGTAGCCCTAGGTCTCCCATTTTCCCTCTGGATTAAGGCTTCATTATCCAAGTTATCTGTAAAGGTAAAGTTCCCTTGTGCACAATGGATGTGGGCCTTGTTTTGCTTTAACCAGTCCATCCCTAGTATCCCATCACAGAATCCTAAGGGTAGGGTTCGAAATTGGGCAGAAGTTGGTTGTTCCCCTAAATCAAAGTCGATTTTTCTTGCAGAATGTTGAGATACTACTTCCTTGCCGTTTGCTAACTCTACCACTAGCTTGCTTGTTGGATACTTATCTAGCTTTAGCTTCCTCATGCATCTGGGTAAAAGAAATGAAAGAGTACTACCACAATATATAAGGAAGTTAACTTGTTCACCTCTGAGAGATCCTGACGTATGAATGAATGCGTATTTCTCGCAACCATTGGGGTTATCAATTGCAACATGCATGGTTTCTCTCTCCACTGCTTCATCACCCACAGTTGGTTGTACCACTATGGCATTCACTCTGGCGGTACCTCCATGCCCTCGCCCTCTGTTCATCCTTCCATATCCTCCTCTTCCATTAGCTTGGCCACGCCCATGGGTATTCAAGGGTATGGGATTGGTGTTGGTTGCATGAGTGTTCTGGGGGCACTTGGATCTGTAATGTCCATATTCACCGCAACCATAGCATCGAACATCTGGGAACTCCATGGTTGTGGTGGTAGCCACAATAGGACACTGGTCATATGCTTGATTGGTTGGTCTATTATTCCAAGCAGTCGTCCTTTCCCTTTTTGCCCAATGATTCCTCCTGTTCTGATTAACCTTTTGTACTTCAAGAGCTAGAGGTTTGGCCCTCAACAAGGCATCTTATAGTGTTGTCGGTCTGAGAGCTTCCAACCAAGTATTCAAAGGGTCAATTAGCCCTTGGCAGAACCTCGCCACCTGTTGTTCCAAGGTCATCTTAGGAGCATATCTCCGAAGAGTGACAAACTTTGCATTATACTCTTCGACAGATGAAGTCAGCTGCCGAAGTGAAAAGAAATCATTCATCCTCAAGGTTTTATAGGCAGGTGGTAAATAACATCCCATTAATGCAGCTTTGATGTCTTCCCAGGATTGGGAAGATCCCTTAATATCCAAGTCCTTGCAATGTTGTTTCCACCATATCTTGGCATCGCCAGACAAGCGGAACATGGCAAGCATAGTCTGATTCACGGGTTGGGTTCCCGTAGCTTCAAAGTAATCGTCCATGGCTTCCATCCACACTTCCGCATCTCTCTCCACATTTTCCCCCTCGCCCTTAAAGAGTGGAGGCTGGGCTTGTTTAAGGTGGAGCTTCTTCTCTTGCGCTGCCGAGTAGAGAGCAGCATGCGGTGCCTATCCAATGGTATAAAACTCATTACTATAGCACTCTTCTCAAATGAACCTAGAATTTTCCATACTCAAGAAGAAATTTAACTTTTTGGGCTTAACCAGCCTACTTAATCTGTTCAGCTATCACAAAGGATTTAACCATTCCACCATTAGTTTAAATTCCATTGAATACATCCAAAATTGTCCGATAAATAATGGTAAAAACTTTACTCGAGAGCTTTGATCCATACTTAAAACTTTATGTGCATCAACACGCTACCTGCCCGCAGCACTAGTCACACCAACAACTTCTATAAAAAAAACATCTTGTGGAACCCACTGAATCCCAACAAGCTCAACGAGTAAAACTCTTTAACATCACTCAGGAGACAATCCACTAGACAAATCCAATGTCATTATTCTAGGAAACATCATGGTCAAGCATTGAGTATGAGTTATCCTACTATCCCTTATTTTTTAAAAATTTCAAACAACATCATTTTCCAGTTCATAAACCTATAGCTATGATACCAGGTGTGAGGTCCTCACCCCGCCGTATCAAACGGCGGATCTGATGGTGAACCTGGTGGCCACTAGATCTATAATGGAAGCAAACAGAGTGGTTCAGGGTTCAACTAGCAGACGATCTCTCATCACAAAGTGAGCCGAGTTCGAGCCTACTAGCAAAGAGATCTAGCTCCACCTTGCAGGGGAAGCGTACTAACCTATCTAGCGATCCTAAGATCCATCTTCCAAGAGGAGATAAATCCCGAGTGCGTTTTTCCCCATGTTTCAAAGGCACGTACACTTGAGACTTTGCCGCTCTAGGGGCAATGAGTATTACTAGTATCGATTTAAACACTATGGGGACAGAGATTTCCCGACCAATCGGGACCACCCTTCTCATAGGCATTGGCAACCTGAGCCAAGGCCCCACTTTCCACCCCCACACTCACTCTTCCTTGTGTGTCCTAATTACTACCACAATGATTGTTCAACATAAACATTCCTTGATTAAATTCCGAATCACAATGTTTATTAAGACAACCCTTCAATCAGTATTGCAAAGCGGAACCAAGACAGTATTCTAGTAAAAATTCTACTCTTATTCATTAAAATTCCAATGTTCTGGAGGTACAACATCCCCCCTCCAGTGAGAGTTTACTCCTCCCGTTGTCGCCTAGCTGCCCATACAACTAGGTATGTCCACCGCATAGAAAGCACGACATGGACACTCCCACCGCATAGAAAGCAAAACGTGGGTTCCCACCGAGATAGAAAGCAATTCGTGGGTATCCACCGCATAGAAAGAAAGTCGTGGATTCAAGAGCCCTTAACGAGGAACTCTGCCCCCTGTGATCAGTAGGGGGATCAAGACTAATTCAACATTGGAAATAGAATGAACATGTCGAGCTAAATTTTCCCTAGCAGACATTCTTTCCTATTGCAAACAGTATATCCATCAATCATTTCTTTCCTACCTTAGACTTAAATGTACAATGAATTCAAATGCCGAGATTTCCGTCGGATTTCTCCAACATGTTTGGGGATATGTTCTTTCCTAGCTAAACGTTTGCAATGTTAAATAAACAACTGAATAAAATTTTGACCTACCTCTTCCATATCTTCGTCAATGGCTCATGAGATGGCCGGTGCTTGTTCGTCCATGGGAGCTTTTCCCTTTCCATTCACATTGGTCGTTCCCGCCTCGCGGTCGTGGGCACCATCGAAGCGAGTTCTCTTAAATGGGGCCATTTTATACTCACTACTTAAAATGATAAACTTGAAGAAAAGAGTTAAAGTCCGAGAGCATCATAACAATCCAAATGGCAGATTAGAATCATTGATCAATCCTCCTTATGCAAGAGAGTTAGATTTTTCCTTCGAGACCTAGTTATTTTTTATGAGTTATACTTTACTTATCCTATGGGAACCGACTCTAAAGTTAGTTACTTGGCTCAGATGATTAAGGAATTTCAGAATTTTACTAATTAATTTACAAGAGAGATGGATTAAACAAGCTCAATCACTTTACTAGTGTAATAAGAAAGATGCAGAGTTACCGCGTGCATAGGCGTTAGGAAATTTTCTTCTTAGTGGCCTAACGAAGGATTAATTTTACCTTAATCACATCTTAATGTGTGATAAAATTGAATCTAATTTAATTACAATACTATTGAGTGGTAAAAGAATGAAGTTCATCAAATCTACATTATTATCGACTGACAATTGATTAACTATGCTGCCTAGAGAGAAAATTTTTCTTCTAATCATGTATTAATCATAGATTAAGAATGATGAATGGCTACATAAATTAGCTAATTAGATGATGATTATGTAATGGAATATAGCTATGTAAATTAAGAGAGAAGCTATTGGGAATTATAGTTAGGATTAAGCATAGTAGACGAGGAATTTGGAGAATAATGAAGAGAATTGAGAAGAGCGGGAATTAAACCATGATTACCGTGAATAGGGGCTGAGAATCCTCTTGATTTTCTGATCCAAATCAATCCTCAAGATGAAAATTTTGGCAGCACCTCCCTCCTTGCTTCTCCTTCAAAAACTGTGTGTGTGCCGACAGCACCTCCCTAAGGTGTGTGTAGGTGTGTGTGTGTGTGTGTACTAGGTGTGTGCGTGAGCATGTGTGTGTGTGTGTGTGTGTGTGTGTGTGTGTGTGTGTGTGTGTGTGTGTGTGTGTGTGTGTGTGTGTGTGTGTGTGTGTGTGTGTGTGAGAGAGAGAGAGAGAGAGAACACCTTTAAATAGGCTCCTCAAGGCTGAAAATCGATCTGGTTTGCTATAAGCATCTGAGTGAGCACTCAGTGAATGCATTGGCAAGTCTAGTTGCCTACCCACCAAGTGTCCAGTTGGTCAGTTTAACTGGCTCTCACACCCACTCTCTAGCTTAAAAACTTCCCTACAACTCTCACAAGGCAAGAGGGTGCACCCTAGCTGCTAAAGCTGGCTCAGAGTGGCCTGGAACCTGCTCTCACACTGCCTCGAGCCCCGGTGCCTCCCCGGACAATTTTTGGAAAAACTGGTTTTATGCTAAAACGGCCCATACAAGTCGAAATCACCAGCTTACGAACGGGCTCTTGATATTCATTCCCTTGTGCCCAAAATTTTGCTATAGCAGGTAACTTCAATTAACAGTAGGGTACAATGTATTTAAGCTCAATCATGTAGACAATTGAAAAGCAGAAGGGATGGTACTTGTGGACACACGAAATGTAATAAACCCCGACCACAAGTTGTCCCGATAGAACTTGGGCACATGCCACATAGTTCCCTCCAATTATCACACTACCCAACACAATCTTCGGCGGTGGGGTAGGCACAAGCAGGGCCCTGTCCTCTCGCTTCACAAAGTTGCAGGCCTCCTTCATGAAAGAGGCTTTTCTATTAAGATCACAATACACCCTCTCCATTTCTTGAACTGTTGTCTATAAAAAATGAGAGATAGAAGATAATTATGGATTGCTAATCAACCATGAAGCACTCTTGAGCACATCTAAAACTTCTAAGCATAGTTGCACTTCAGAGCACTTCAAAGTAATTAGAAATGCTTCAAAGTGCATGGAAGTGCTTCAAAGTGCATGAAAACTAATAAAAATCCAAGTAAATCACTTAGATGCGAGCACCTTTGAGCACTTCTAAACACTATACAACTTATAAAAGCACTTTGAAGCACTTGTAGGAATGTTTTAGCACTTCTTTGCATTTGGAAGCACTTCTAGGCATTTCCAAAGTGTAAAGTGCTTGGAAGTGTTTACAAGTTCTTTAAAGAACTTGAATATTGATAAAACCCCTTGTAAATTACTTAGATTGTTAATAAGCTCTTTAAAGCACTTATTAACACTCTGTTGCACTATGAATCCTGTCTAAGCACTTTGGGGCTTTTTAAATTGTTAAGTAGTGTGCTTCGAAGTGCTTCAAAGTGATTAGAACTGCTTTCAAGTGCTTAACTATTGATAAAATCTTATGTAATTGCTAAAGTGTACCTGTACATCAGTGACTTCCTCCTTCATATTTTTAGCATTTGATGACACACCACTCAGGCTCAGCACCCTTGTGAGTACTCCGATCTCAACTTCTTTCTGGCACTGCATTCTCTGTTGGGGCTGTATTGAGTACCCGCAGCTCTGCTCTTAGCCGCTTTGTATCTATAATAATTGGAGCACAAGCACTATGGATGCCTTTGTTATGCAGCCATAAATCACGCTTATCAGCCAAGATGGCCTTAGAGGAGGTGACCTTGTCTTCAACTTTATTGGCTTGGCGGTCAAGGTCATCGGTGATTTGCTCAACCCACTCTGTGTACACATGCTACGATTGGACCTCAAAATGCTTTGACAAGAGGTTAGACACAGTAGCTCCGTAGGAGTCTACACCAAAACCCCTTTGTCTTGGTATAGACACACCGTAATCAGACTTGAACTTCATCACCCTTCTATTCAAGCCCCCCTATTGCGACTTCACATTCTCCAATACCATTCCATCGACAAGTGCCCATGCAATCCTGTGACCTGCAAGAGGTGCTTTGGCAGCAGCACAGTTTTCATAAGCAAACCCCCTAGCAAACTTTGTCATGAGTTCACTGTTGGAAGGGACGGCTTGGTACACTTTCTGGTAGAGGAGGCAACAATCATCGTAGAGATGTTCATGAACCATGTTGAGGAAGACCTTTTTCTTTTTCCTCTCAGGGGCCTTGAGCACAGTCAGTCGCTGATCAGGTGTGGCAAGTCCACTTCAGTGAGATCCTTGGGCAGCTTGCCCTCAAGGCTCAAGCCATACTCCTCATGCACTCCAACGCTGAGAAGCAAAAATGTAACAACGTCGGGTACTCTGAAGATGCTGCCAATAAGAGCCACAGAAACTTAGTTTGTTGCACCAAAAAAGACCTGCATATGCATAAACATGACTCCAACATGCATGCAGTACATGCATTGCATATAAGTAAGGTGAGGTAGCACAATACCTTTTCAAGTAGACTGAGCTATAAGGGGGGCACTTTTAGAGAGAGATTCATAATCTACAGGTGTAGATTCCGGCATGGGGGAAAAGGTCATTTGAACAGACTCTGAAGGTTTGTTGACCGCTCTCTTGAACCTCCAAGAGGGTGTTGTCCTCTTGGAGCGAGTGTTCATTTTTGCATGCAATGAAGATCAAATGACATGGAGATTGTGATAAGAACACAGAGACAAAGTAGCAAGGCGGGGGGGATTACCATGCCCTCAGGGGCATAACTTTTGAAGGCAACCTTGGGGGGCATCAACGACACCATTGGGGCTCCAAGAGAGAGGAGATGCACGCGGTGACTTGGGGCTCAAGCTAGCCAAAGATAACAAGGAGTTTTTCATGCAAGAAAGAAAGATAAATAATAGAATATTTTGACCAAAATATCAAGGAGACACATGCCCATATAGGCCCAATTTTTTGATTTCTGGAGGAGTTCTTAGAGGGAGTTTTTGGATAGTGTTTGGGGAAACGAGAGGTCCAATGGGAATTCCTCAAGCTCTCAACAGAAAGAGCTTCACGAAGGAGAAGCCTACAAGTGTCAAAGGTGTTTTTTAAAACTCGTCGAGGCCATGCCAATGGAGCCAGTGGCAAGAGGTTGTGTTGTTTTTGTTAAGATTGAAATAAACCATAGCCAAATTCTGTGTCGTTTCTTCCCTCTTCCCCCCCTTCTCGTCTTTGCCCGTTCAAAGTGTTTGGTGCCGGTGTGCGAGTGGTTTATGGTGCCTGAACTGTTTGTGTGTGTGTGTGTGTGTGTGTGTGTGTGTGTGTGTGTGTGTGTGTGTGTGTGTGTGTGTGTGTGTGTGTGTGTGTGTGTGTGTGTGTGTGTGTGTGAGAGAGAGAGAGAGAGAGAGAGAGAGAAGGAGAGAGAGGTGTGTGTTGTGAGATTGCTAGAAATGGGCAAAATTGAGATGGTATGTTGTCTGTTGATTGTGCAAAGTGTGGGTGTGGTGGTATACGTACAAATAATGATATGATTGCAAAATTGTGCGGTTCTAGTGGTAATTCCTAGTGGACGAGGGTGTTGTGAGTACCCTGTTGTTAGGGTAAGCCCCACTTATGGCACCATATGATTCTAAAGCACTAAGCCCATATAGAGGCTACTTCCTAATTAATCAATTGCATTTTGAATCCTATCATTGTGCCTATACACTCTCTCTCTATGATCTTTCTCTTAGCATAACCTAACCCTAATCACCATCTCTCTAACCCTAACCCTCACACCATGGTTAAGCTAAGGATTCACCCTCCATAGACTAACACTAGCCATTGGAGATTAGGGAGTATGATTTTGCATCCATTAACCCATCAAGTGGTATTAGTGCCAATGGTCTTGTGCCTAGGCCTATTGCTCAACTAATCTCCTTTTGCATTAGCCTAATTATCCCAATCCCTAATCACCATTTGTGCAAGAGCATGCTCCACTACCGTTTGGTGATTAGGTGAGGAGCAATTTTGCATTTAGCATTGTGTGTGTGCGTTATTTTTCATTTGATGTGCATCCTTTGTGTCCTTTTTCAGCCCATTTTGTGGCCCCATTGCTCTCATTGTAAGCATAATCATGGTTGTATGCCTAAAACTCATTCATTTTCAACTTCTAATTGGATACTTGATCATTTAATTTGGAGGATGTTATCCTTCCCCATAATAGGTGTGTGTCTTTGACTTTATGGTGTAAAGCCCTGCAAAGATGACCTTATGCTAATTATTATTGGCTTTCTTCACAAGGAAATCTATAAAGTTTTTTGGCCTAGCACATTAAAGATAGTGTGTTGACCTGAAGGTCGCAGACTCTCCGCTGGCATACTTTGTGGGAAGCTAGGCAAACTTAAAAAGGCACTCAAATTCACCTTGTAAGCACCATTGGGTATGCAAGGGTGGATTTCTACTAGTGCATCATGCATCTTTCTCCCTACAGGCAAAAATGAAGCAAGTCTTAAGCCCAATTTTTGGAATCGAACGAGTCCACATGCCGCAGTTCACACGAGGCATTACTTGCTTTTGGGCCATTTTTTGCTTCGATACAGGTTCTTCCCACACAACTTGGCACCACCTCTATCGGGGCCCTATTCCAACGACTTGCAGAACTCACGAGTGCTATCCTTTGTTAAGAAGCATTTCCCATAGGTAGCCATGCATCGGATAGCAAGCTTCAAAGAGAATTCGAGAGCCCTCCATCAAGCATTCTAAGGACATGTATGTATCACATGTACATGAGGCTACAAATGATATGTTTGTCATGTTTGTGTCCAAAAGCAAACTACCTATGCATCACGTATAAGGTAAGACCGCCCATAAGCATGAGCACACACACAAGCGCACAATATGCTATGTATGTGTGTTTTACACCATTGGCCATGAAGGCAACATCCTCAACACAATGGACCGATGAAGATAAAAAAGAAGAAGACGACAATGACATAAGAAAAAGACAACAACAAAATGAAGACGATGCAAAATTTGATGACAAATTGACAAATAACTTTGCAAATTTGAAGATGGCATCAACAATACATTTGGCGTTTTGACATTGGGGCCACAAAGAAAATACATTTGAAGGCACCACATTTGTATTTTGACCTACTACCTAGTTGCCTACAGATCTCCAGGGGGGTGCACATTTTGATCCTACACCCAGTTGTTGACAATTCTCTAGGGAGGATGTTGTGATTTTGGTCTTACACCTAGTTGAAAATTTTATGAGAGGACACCTTTGTATTTTGGGTTCTACAATTGACACTCAGTGAGATGATGCCCATATATGCACATGAATACATGAAATCTTTGTAAACCTAAAGTTTGGATAAAGGGGGTGTTTGTTAGGCTAATCCCAACTTGTAGCACCATATGGGAAAGCCCTCTAGCCACGTAGGAAAGGATAAATGATGACAAGGTCCAATAGCAAGAGGATGCAACCTCTCTAGCCAATGATTGTAAAGCACTAAGCCTATATAGAGGCTAATTTATCATTAATTAACTGCTCTTTGAGTCCTATCATTGTGTCTATGCTCTCTCTCTTTGCTCTTGATCTTGGCATAGCCTAACCCTAATCACCATCTCTTTAACCCTATCCCTAACACCATGGTTAAGCTAAGGCTTCATCCTCCATAGCATGATGCTAGCCATTGGAGATGATGGAGTATGTTTCTACATCCACTAACCCATCACTTGTGCTATAGCGAGGCATTGGTGTTGTGTTTTTGGGTGTGCTCCCGTTCCCCCTACCCATCTTCTGGTGCCCCCATGGAGGAGTATCTGATTGCTCCTATTTGAAGGTGAAGTGGTGGTTTTGGAGAATCCAAAGGTGTGGTTTTCAAAGAGTAGGTATTGTTAAAGATCACATGGACAGTATTTTTTCTTTTAAGTGGGGTGGAGACGTGAAAACCTGGCTGTAGGATTATGGTCTATTTGTGCTAGAGAGAAAATTGTCGAGAGAAGAAGGCGTGGTTCAAGTTTTTTTTATCCTTGTTTGTGGTAGATCTAAAAGATGGTACAATGAATTGCAAGATGAAGAAAAAGCGGACTGGATTACTTTGGAAGCGGCTTTTTGATGCCAATATGTGCTAGTTGTGCAGTTGCATGAAGTGAAGTGGACACTGGACGGTCTAAAGCAAAGCCTAGACGTAGATTGACAAGAGTTTGAGTGGGAATTTGAAGCCCTTTGGAGATAGCTTATGGAGGTAACTACTACCCAAAATGTTGATTATTTGAAACTGATCAAGTTCATGGATTGCCTTCATGAGGAGATTAGAGATAAAGCCAAGATGGATGGTCCTGTGATGTATGCCAAGTGGTAAATTTGGCAAGAGGCCAAACCAAGAAGACCTTGAAGAAGCAGCAAGATAGGCACAATTTGTCAAATGCTATGGTTCCTAGGCCGATCGATGCAATGGAACTAAAGCTAAGATTTGTACAAGGGGGAGTTCCAGTGAAAGAGGAACCAAGGGTTCTATGGTTGCAAAGATATTGAGTAGTATCCATGCCCAAGATGCCATTTCGGGTGGCTCCAACGGTGGAAGAAGTGCAAGTGGTTTGAGAATGGGTAGAAGATGCACATATGAACACGGGTCTGGTTGATCAAACTCCATTGGTGAGTGTTAGAGATCCAAAAGTGTTGTTTGAAGATGGTGTTGAAGCAATGAAGGTAGAGGAAATACCTAATATTGAGATGGAAGAGGGAGTGGAAGGACATGATAGTAGCTTCATGGATGCAGATACAACTTGGGAAATCGATTCATCCCACTCAAGGTATGAGAAGTTTGTTCTTCTACATTTGGATAAAGATGTGAAAGCCATGCTGGAGGAGAGGAGAAAACCAATGTGTTGGACAAAAGCCAAGTGGAGGAATGTAGGCCTATAGAAGTGGACATGCAAGTAAAGATGCTATGGGGCACAGTGCTGATGGGTATGCTTATGAAAGTTGCAATGGAGTGTGCCTTAGTGGTGTAGCAAGTACGGATCCTTGCCATGAAAGAGAAGGAAATTTTTTCTTTGGAGGGAGACTAAGGTAGTGCAATAGAGGGTGATAATTGATTCTCTATCTCTTTTGGCTTAGGATAAGTAGAAGAGCAAGCAAATGAGGTTGACAAAGCTAAGGGCTTGTTGATGATGAAGGGATTGATGATGCTAGCTTTGAGCTTGAAGAATTGGTGAAAGAGACCATGGATCCAATGATGGAACCAATGAAGTAGGTGTGCTCTATGTAAGATGAAGAAGATTCCCAGGTTGTTGTCCAAGCTATTTAAAGAGATACATGATTCATGGTTGAGAAGAATGCTTGTAAGTGCACCTCTGCAATATGTCATCCACCAGATATGGGGTTCCCTTGAGAGGACCTCTGCTTTGTGTGCATGGATGGATATGTGCTTGGGTAAAGCACTTGGAGGTTGATGCAAATGGATAAAAGGGAGCAAAGCTAGGTGTTTGATCCATGAGGTCAGTGCAGGGGGTGGGGAAACTCACTTGAGAATTGATGGCAGGAATAGAACTTTGTACATATATTAGTGTTTTTTGGTTTGCTCGTATTGTTGGCTAGGTTTGAAATTCTAAGGCAAATAAATATGTTTTTTGGTTGAACATGAATGTTCAAAAGGGGGTTGGGCAACGATGGTATAGCTAAAGTTGGTCGATGCTACAAAGAGTGCAAAGCAGGGAAATGTGGGCTCTCAATGGCATGACAAAGTGGTTGAGAAACTGTGGATATCAAGGGTAGGCAAGGAGCAGTGGGTATGTAGGATTCATATGGTTTTCAGGGATATAATGTTATGCTATAGTGCCTATCAAGGATGTGTGGGATGAAAGCAAAGGTTGGTGGTAGAAAAAAGGGCCAATTATTTTCCACCTATTTGACATTGTGGAGGGAAATTTTAGAGACAAATGGCGTTTGTATTTCTTTTTTTAAAGATATGATGGTATTTGTAAGAACTCTTTGTACAATTTCATAATAGGCCACCCCGTGTGAGAGTAGTGTTATCATGAATGGATGTAGTGGTTCCAAAGTTTTTTCCCTGTGTCTGAACTTGAGCTGCATAGCATGCTCTCTCACTCATTGCCTTGCACAATCCTGAGCTCTCTCTCTCTCTCTCTCTCTCTCTCTCTCTCTCTCTCTCTCTCTCTCTCTCTCTCTCTCTCTCTCTCTCTCTCTCTCTCTCTCTCTCTCTCTCTCTCTCTCTCTCTCTCTCTCCACTTAGCATCAGATGCGCTTGCGGCAACTCTACTCTCTTGCATCAACTCTCCAATGATAAGAACCCCAAAGGCCAAGCGATCTGCTGCTACCAGAGTGTCACCTTCAACATGCAAACTCAAATCAAAGGCCAAGGAGATAATTTCCTCCCCTAGAAGAAGCAACAAATTAGGTGTTTTCACCCAATCTTGCCAAGAAATAGAGTCAAAGCACAAAACTAGTCCCAACACAAGGGCTAGTGAAAAACAATACAAAGGTTGCTGATATCGACTCCCAGCGGACCTCGCTTGTCTTTACTTCGTTAGCGTAGGAGGCATTTCCTATCCCTGGCCTCTCGTTAACCCACGTAGCTCCTCTTTTTTTTTTTTTTAAATCAAGCGATGAAAACCTCTAAAAAAAACTACGCTGTCAAAAGCTACCAAGTGAATAAAATAAAAAAAGCACGAAGTAAGCGTAGGAGGCATTTTCCTATCCCTGGCCTCTCGTTAACCCACGTAGCTCCTCTTATTTTTAAAGAAACCAAGCGATGAAAAGATCTAAAAAAAACTACGCTGTCAAAAGCTACCAAGCGAATAAAATAAAAAAAGCATTCCTATCCCTGGCCTCTTGTTAACCCACGTGGCTCCTCTTATTTTAAAAAAAAACCCAGTGATGAAAAGCTCTAAAAAAAACTACCTGTCAAAAGCTACCAAGTGAATAAAATAAAAAAAGCATTCCTATCCCTGGCCTCTCGTTAACCCACGTGGCTCCTCTTTTTTTTTTAAAACAGCGATGAAAAGCTCTAAAAAAAACTACGCTGTCAAAAGCTACCAAGTAAATAAAATAAAAAAAAAGCATTCCTCGTTGCTCTCAGCAGCAAATCGATCTTTTCCACAAGCAGTTCGCAGGTTCCCAGAAGCAGCCACAAGCAGTTCGCAAGCTGCAAGCAATTCACAGGTTGCCAGAAGCAGCTCTGAGCTTTGTCTACAGGTTTGTCTTTGGCATTCTTGTTTTTTTTTTCTCTCGCTATGCCTTTAAAAAAAAAAACGCATGCACTGCTTGGTCTCTCTCTGTCTCCCCCCCAAAACAGGACATGAGCTAGAAGAACTGGTCACTGAGCTTCACAATAGTATAGATGCATATTCAAAGAGCACAATGTTGAGAAGTTCTTGATAGGCTTCTTATCCAGGAAGCCTATCAAGAAGCAGGTTCCCAGAAGCAGCCACAAGCAGTTCCCAAGTTGCCAGAAGCAGCTCTGAGCTTTGTCTACGGGTTTGTCTCTGGCGTTCTTGTTTATTTTTTCTCTCGTTGTGCCCTTTAAAAAAAAACGCATGAACTGCTTGGTCTCTCTCTCTCTCTCTCTCTCTCTCTCTCTCTCTCTCTCTCTCTCTCTCTCTCTCTCTCTCTCTCTCTCTCTCTCTCTCTCTCTCTCTCTCTCTCTCTCTCTCTCTCCCCCCCCCCCCCCCCCAAACAGGAGATGAGCTAGAAGGATTGGTCACTGAGCTTCACAATAGTATATACGCATATTCAAAGAGCACAATGTTGAGAAGTTTTTGATAGGCTTCTTATCCGGGATGTTGAATTTTGCTATGCAATGATTGCCGGAATGCATGGCAGTGGCAAGAAAGCACTTTGGTTTAGGCCTCTCTGTTCCATTGAAAAGAATCAGGCATTTTGTATCCACAGTAAATCCACTACAGAGAAGAAGCAATATTCACTACACAAGTCAAGCATAGACAGGAAGATCATGCATTGTTGCAATTCTTTGGTCTATATGTATGCCAAATGTGGTGCCATTGCGAAAGAATGAAAGGTTTTTGTAGGTATCCTCTCCAAAATGTTGTCACTTAGGTCGCATTGATTTCAAGACATGCCCAATATAGCTGTGGCAAGGAAGCTCTGGGCTTTTGCACCAACTCCAAAGGTAAGGCCTCCCTCTAGATGCACTCACTTTTCCTTGCAGGCCTTCTTCACATGGGCAAGAGATTTCATGATGAGATTTGTAGTCAAGGGCTATAGAAGGAAGATGTGCTAATGGCGGTTCTTTGGTCGATACTAATGCTCAAATGCAAGAAATGCCCAACATGGCTAGGAAAAATGAAGCTATGGTTGTTCACCTTAAAGATGTGGCAAAACCTTCACATGGGTGAGACTATTCAGAATGAGATTTACAATCAAGGTTTTCTAAATGAAGATGTCGTGTGTTCCAATGCATTGGTTGATATGTATTTCAAATGCAAGTGCCTCACGAAAGAACGAATGGTCTCGATGCACATTCTATTCAGGATCTCATTACTTGGACAACATTGATTGTAGGATATGCCCCACCATGGATGTGGCAAGGAGGGTCTAGGTTTTTTCCACCAATACCGAAAGGAGGGCGGCCTCTCTCGAAATAAAATCATTTATGTTTCCACCTCCAGGCATGTGAGCATACACAAGATATTTTATGTGTAAGATAATTCACTATCAGATTTCTACTTAGGGGCCATTGTTGCAGAAAATGTGCTTGATGATGCTTGGTTTGATATGTATGCCAAATGTGGTGCGTCACAAAAAATTCTAATGGGCATCCTCTCTAGAAGGTCGTCATTTTGAATGCGTTGATTGTAGGATATGCCCAACATGGCTTTGGCATTAAGGAAGCTAATTCACCCTGATATGAACGGAAGACCTTTCTCCATGTGGCCTTTGGCAAAAGCTTCAAGTGGACGCAAGATGCTGATATGGGCACCAAAATTCACAATTAAATTAGTGCCATCAAACTTCATTATGTCATAAAGGTCACGATCTTTGCTAGTAGACATGGTGACAAAACTACCAAAAGATTCTGGAAAATTTTTGGTAGAGTTTCCTTTGTATTTGGGACTATGTCAGGCAAAACACGAGACAAAATGACCAAGTATGTCACTCACAAAGCATAAAAGAGGGCAATGCCTCCCAAAAGCACACTGTATAGAGACCAACTAAGACGCATAAACTATCAAACTGACCATAGACCGCCCACTCGTCGTCAAAAGCACCTACACCACTCTATACATGTCCTATGGAGAGGCCTCGTAAGGGATGCTCCAGCTACCTATACCACCAAAGGTATCTTCACATTTGAGAATACCCAGTCCAATGAAAACCTCACGCTATTGACCCTCAACAATGTAGGTTATGCAGCAAAACATATAGCCAAGTCTAAAAAATGGTCGGGACTGTTGTACTAGCCAAAAGATGGCTCCACAAAAAGCGTACAATGGTAGTATCCAGCTCAAACACTCTCAAAAGTGCCAACATATGCATGTACGCATAAAAACTCCTCCCACTGGAACCAGATTGTTGCAAGCACTGAAACCTATAGACTATGAGTTGATGTCAATGTCGTAGACAAAGCCAAGATTGAGACCAAGAAGCACAAAGAAAGCTAACCAAGCTGCTCTATGTACATGTACCTATATCTGTACATGTAATCAAAGAAGACAATGCTGTCAAACTCTCACTCTATGTGCTAGGTAAAGGCGGTGTGCCTCACCGTGCTTTGCCCGTGTTCGTCGGCCAGCGTCCGGCTACCCACATTATCTCCTTATTCTTTATACATACAAAGAATAAGGAGTTCTCACTCACATTCTCACATGGTGCTCACACAGTGAGATTTGGGAGCTCCACCCACATCCTGTGTCTTGCTCTCTCTCCTTCTTACTCTCCGCACACGCACCGCATCCGTGCACTCACAATTGGTATCAAAGCCATGGTGACCACGGAGAGCACAACGACTTTGAGTTCGAGGCAATAGCTCGCTCGCTCTTGGCGGTGGAGAGATTAAGAAAGCTTGGAAGATTTGTGAGAATGCAATGGGAGTTTGTGAGCTCACTTGAGAGTGATGTATGCTCTTGTGGAAGCTCAGAAAGGAGTGTGGAAGATTGTGTGTAAGTGAAGGTGCTTCCCTAAAAACTGTGTGCACAACAGCATTGTTTCAGATTCGTTTTTCTCCTTGTAGAATGCAGATTTGAGAATTCTCTTCGCGATGCCCATTCGTTTCGACGTGGTCTACAACTTTGCAGAAGAAATTTTTTGCAAATTCCTCACCCTTTTGATGATATTCAGCTCAGACTGACTGTATATAGAAATTGCAGTTTTTTTGTTTTCGCATAGTGTGCGAGTTTGATGCACTTTTGGAAGCACGGCAGGTGCTCGAAGTTAGGTGCATGAATTCTGAGCTGAAGATGCAATTTGAGCTTGTGCAGAGCTTGTGGTTTGAGGGTTTTTTGGTAGATTTGGGCAACGAAGTACGGAGGCGTTTACACACCACCGAAGCGCTCTTGAGAGACGCAGTTTTTTGGAGCACATAGGTTGAGCTTCTTTCACTGGTTTTCACAGTATACTTTGGCAGTGATTTTGTGCTTGGATTCATGGTCTTTGCGGATGGTTTGCATATGGTTATGGTGCATGGTTGATGCCCATTATACATGCATTTTCGCGAGCACTTTCAAGTGCCAGTGAGCTCTCTTAAGAGCCTTGTTTTCGCATTGATCAAGTTTCCGGATTGCAACTCTTTTGGCGCTTGCTTATACGCGATCACCCCGCTGATGTACGTTGAGTGCGGATTGCCATTGTATGTGAAAATGTGGAGCCATTTTGTCATTTCTACTCATTGGCATTGAGTGGTGTTATGTTTATGGTAGAGATTGTACTTGAGTTTTTGCTTAGTTTTGAGGGGAAACTATGCCGGATTTTTCCCAGATTCTCGCCATAGTTTGTGATCAAGTGTTTACTCTCACTTTGACAGGTTTTTTCAGTTTGGACACAGTTTTGTGTTTTTGTATCCACTCTCGCAAGAGTGAGGAGTTGTGTATCCTTCTTTGCTTGAGACAGTGGTTTGCTCTCGGGTGGGAGAGTCTTGTGATCTCGAGCATTGTTTGCCATAGTTTTGGCATGGAGATGTAACATTTAATGAACTAATAACTTGTGTGTAGTGGAAATTAGCATGAACATAGTGGGAATTTCATTAGAATAGATTCCTAATAGGAATTACAAGAGTGTTTGGGTGGAGAGAGCAACAAAAAGCATAACACCTAGTTAGATAGTATCAACAATACTTTCAAAAGAGAGAGAAATTAAGCTATTGACAACAGTTGAGGACCGGATTTGCATGGAGCCGGTCCCCCCTCCAAAAGGCTTTGTATTATGGTTTCTCCCATCAAGAGAGACATTGTACAATACAATTCTTTGTGTTCCTTCAAGACTAGCTAGTGCAATGAAGATGAAAGCTTCATGCACTAAGCAAAACACTTAGCAAAAACAACATCAATTATCCCCGTTCTCAGACCCAAGACCTCACACACCTTCGAAGATGGTGAGAGCTAGCAAGGTATGAGAGTAGATTGAGAGGAAGAAGGAGTATCTTACGTGAAAGATGTACATCTCCTCACATAATCACTCATATTAGCATAGCTTAGCTTAGTAATTAGCTTGGTAGAGGAGATGAGCATGCATTGAAGCTTGGATCTTGGTTGGATTTGCATCCACATGCCAAGAGTATGTCGATGTAGGCTTCTATCTCACAAGCTTGGAGTAGGTGATGAGCTCTCCATTAAAGCTTGGGAAGAGATAGTCTTCTTTTCTTCTCACATAGACTGTGTGAGAGTGTGTGTGTGATAATGCCTTGCAAAAATCATCCCCCTCGCTCTCTTGGGCGAGCCCTCTTGCTATTTGCTCTTGCAGGCTCCCCATTGGACCTCCCCAGGGCTAGCCTATCACAATTAAGCAGCATAAGTGATAGCCTTCTGACATGTTTCCCCCTTTCCCCTTTTGTGAGAGCTTTAGGTAATTTAATAATTAAACTAAACTCTCATTGGAACTCTCATTGGACCCCTTTGCCTCTTGGCCAATAGGAATCAGGCAAGCCATTGGGCTCCTAAATGCTCATTGGACCCCTTGGGAGACTGTCCAATAGTCTTCTAGAGGACTTAATTCTCATTGGTTCTTTTATTAAGTGTTTTTAAATTAATTAAACTAGATTTACTCTAGCCTAATTCTCATTGGTCCACCTCCAAGGCCATCCAATAGGAATTGGGTACACCTTGTGGGCATCTGGCCTAGGGAGCTGACATGTGTCCCTCATTCCCTTTGTGTAAAGGGGGCTTGTGTGTGTGTGTGTGTGGCTTTCTCTCTCATCCCCTAGAAGAAAGGTTCACCCCCTCCCAAGTAGGGATGTACAAAGACTTTTTTGGTCACACACAAAGCATCCAATTCCCCTAGCGTTGACCTTTGGACATAACCTTTGAATTTTGAAACCGTAGAATTTTGGAAGTCTTAATGGGCTGAACCGTAGGGTCTTTTTATCCCATTGTTGCACATGGATCTTTTGCAGATGGCCCCCCCTTTGGATCCCTATTTTCCCTCCTTTGCATCCCTACTGTGGCCGGTGGTCTGCTAACTTAACCAATATTCTAGCTTTTTCTCCCCTGGCACTTCCCCATATTAAATGATCAGTTTAACATGAGAAAATCATTTAGGAGAATTAGATATTGATTATTATGACATTACCTTTCTCTTGAAATCATAGTCGTCCTCGACTATGGTGTAGAGAAGATAAAGCATATTCATGAGTCCTTTTCTTAGCGGGAAGAGGATCCCTATGTTACCCTACGACATCATTCCACAATGGATGACTAGTCTATTTGGCGCTTGAGAGCCTGAGGTTGCCGCAAGCATGTCTGCACATTAGTCCTATCAGTCTTCCATAATAGAGTGACAAGCTCTACTTGGTGTTTGGGGGACGTTGTCTCCGCAAACTTGATCTAAGCATGCATACTACTTCATTTTTGTGCACAATAAAGAAAAAGAGAGTCTTATAAGACAAAAAAACTTTGTTCATTTTTAACATTTTGTACATTTGCTTACTCTTGGGAAGCATTGTAAGCATTGACAAGGTTTAGGTTATCCTTTAATTGTATGCCTTGCATCCATCTAGCATCTTCAAAAGGACAATTCTTAAACTTAATAAGATATCATCGGATAGTCTTACCACCTCTTAATACCTTGTCTTCATGTCAGAGAATGGACTCGGGCTGCAGCACCTCCTCTTGGTCCTCGATCTCCGATGGGTCTTCAATAGTTGGTTCTTGAGGTGGCTCTCCTTTGTAAGGCTTTAATAGGCTCACATGGAAAGCATTTGTATGAGCCAATGATTGGGCAACTTGAGTTGATAGGCCATCTCATTGATTGGCCTA
Organism: Adiantum capillus-veneris; assembly: GCF_014529385.1. Lineage (NCBI taxonomy): Eukaryota > Viridiplantae > Streptophyta > Polypodiopsida > Polypodiales > Pteridaceae > Adiantum > Adiantum capillus-veneris. The sequence continues at coordinate 161,671,081 of NC_140939.1, read as the reverse complement.
AGAATCTGGAAGGGACCATAGTACCTTTTTGCTAGCTTAGCATAGTACTTTTGGTGTCCCGTAGGATTCTTTCCCGTCGTGTGCCTTAATCGAGCCTTGGGAAACTTTAATAAGACCCAATCATTTTCTTTAAAGGCTTGGGCTCTTTTGTGCTTGTCAGCAGCAGCCTTTTGCCTTTGCTGTGAGATAGAGATAGCATCCTTAATCTTTTGGAAAGATTCTTGTAGGTCTCGGCTATACTCATCTGCAGCGAAGATCTTCCCATGTACCTTCAGTAGCAAGGGACCTTTTGATCTCCTTTCAATTACCTCGAAAGGTGTTTTTCCCGTGGAAGTATGTACAATGTTATTGTAAGCATACTCCACTAAGGGTAAGTACTTCTCCCATTGGGATCTTTGATCTACTTGCGTTACATAGGCTTTTAGTAGATCGAGAATTGTTAGGTTAGCTATTTCACTGTGGCCATCCATTTGTGGATGATAGGCCGAAGAGAAGTTTAGCCTTGTCCCTAAATTCTCAAAGAGACCCTTCCAGAAAGTACTTGAAAATTTGTGAAATGAAGAGGGTTGCCATTTGATGGGCTTTGATAGTCTTGTTGACAGGTATAAAATTAGCTTGTTTATTGAACCTGTCTACTATCGTCCATATTCCTGTATTCCCATGTATAGACTTAGGCAATCCAAAGATAAAATCCATGGATATGCTCTCCCATGGTGAAATAGGGATTGGCAAGGGTTGAAGCAATCCAAGTTTCTTCCCTCTATCAAATTTTGTCTTTTGGCATACCACACATTTAGAAACATACTCTTGTATGTTCACTTTCATGGTAGGCCAATATAAATATGTTTCAATTCCCTTTAAGGTAGACTGAATCCCCCTATGCCCCGCATAAGGTGGAGCATGAGATTCATACATTACTTTCTCACGTAGTGAGTTAGTAACACATAGTCTATTGCCATAGAGAAGATAACCATCTTGTAAAGTAAATGGTTCTTCTTTCTTCCCAAATGCAAGGGCTAAAATCACATCTCTAAAATCGGGATCAATAGCATACTCATCTATCATTGAAGATAGATCATTGTGAGTTGCTATGGAAACCGCATTCACTCTCGGCCGTCTTGAGAGTGCATCAGCTACTTGATTATGCTTGCCAGCAATGTGAGCAATATGAAAATGAAATTGCGAAAGGAAATTTACCCACCTCATTTGTTTGTCGGAGAGCTTGGTCTACGTCATGAAGTACTTAAGACTTTGGTGATCCGTTCGTAGAATGAAAGGAGTCCCCAATAAATAAATGCTTCCATGAGTCTAAGGCATGTAGAACTGCAAGGAGTTTATTTTCATATATGCCTAGAGCTTGCTCAACAGGGTCGAGCCTTCGACTCTCTTAGCCTATGGCGTGCCCTTCTTGGAGCAAAACAGCTCCAAGGCAATCACCACAAGCATCACATTGGACCTCAAATGGTTTTGAGAGATCCGGTAGTGTAAGCACAGGTTGAGAGATAAGATTTTCTTTAAGCTTTTCGAAAGCATTGTTCTCCTTAGCAGACCATGTATACCTAACGCTTTTCTTTGTTAGGTCATGTAATGGTCCCGCAATTTGTGAGAACTTTTCTATGAAGCGTCTATAGTATTCACACATACCTATAAAGCTTCTTAGTTCATGAAGATTCCTTGGTTTAGGCCATCCTTTTATTACCTCTAACTTTCATGGATCCATTTGGATGCCATCTTGAGAGATAATGTGACCTAAATACTGAATCTCTTGCAAGAAAAATTCACTTTTCTTTCGATTAACATAAAGTTTATTCTCTCTCAAAACTTGAAATATTACCTGGAGGTGTTGCTTGTGTTCCTCCAATGAATTAGAGTAGATGATAATATCATCAAAGAACACTCCAGTGAAGGTTCGATGAGGCCTGAACAGCTTCTCCATCAAGCGGTTGAATGTGGCTGGTGCATTGGTCAATCCAAAAGGCATGACAATGTATTCGTAAAGACCAAATGTGGTACAAAATGCGGTCTTTATAATTTCTTGATCAACTATCCTTATTTGATGATAGCCACTTTTTAGGTCAATCCTACTGTAGTAGGTCGATCCTTGTAGCTTATCAAATAGGTCTTCTACCCGCGGAACGGGAAACCTATTCTTGATAGTGATCCTATTTAGTGCTCTATAGTCGACACACATACGATATGTGCCGTCCTTCTTTTTCACTAATAGCACAGGTGAGCAAAATGGAGATGAGCTTGGCCTAACCATACCCTTCTCAACTAACTCATGCACTTGCCACATAATCTCCTCTTGTTGAGCTTGAGAAACTCTATAAGGAGGTTTGTTAGGCGATGAAATTCCTGGAAGAAGTTCAATTGCATGGTCATCATTACCTCATTTAGGAGGTAGCTCACAAGGGATGTCATCAATAAAAACATCTTGAAACCCCTTGAGAAAATTGGGTAACTCTAATTCCTTTTGATTGCTTTTATTTTCTTTTGTTAAAGCATTAAGTTCATTTTGAAATTATTTAACAAAAATCATGTACACAGAATTAGAGCTCTTTATTGACTTGTTGAAAGCTGGTGTATGTACAATGGGGATGGTGTTACCCATTTCCTTAGCATCTATATACATGTCTTTTTCCCTGAACTTAAAGGAGATTCTCCTTTCAGGAAATTTAACATCGGCAGCCAGGCGGTCAAACCATGGTGCCCCTAGGATTACATCCTCATGCTTGAGAGGAGAGATAAAGAAGTCCTCTTTGTCCACATAGCCTTGGACATGAATCCTCAATTTCCCGATTAAGGGAGTGACTGAAGCTTCTTGCCCCTTGAAGGCACTGTCTGCGGGTAGGACATCTCCCATCTCGTAGGATTGTATGCCTAGCTTGGTGGCCAACTCTATAGATATAAAATTGTGAGTAGAACCAGGGTCGAACCAGGGTCAAAGAGAATAAAAGCATCATGTTATCTTACCTTTCCTCAAGGATGGCATAGAGGAGATCCTTTGTGATGAGTTTGGTGAGTCTCCTCCTCTGGGATTTCAACCAAGGAAGCTCTAGGAGGATCTTGGCGGTTGTTCTTTTGGGGACAAGCGTGGTACGCATGCCCTTGTTCGCCGCACTTGAAACACCGGTTATCCTTATGATAGCGCTCAAGCTCTTCAGGAGAGAGTTTATTCTTACCTTTGTAAACTCCCTTCTCTTTAGCTTTCTTGGAGTTGCCATTAGGAGACTTTTGGACATTGTCCTTCCCCTTAGGCTCATTGGAACCCTTGTTTTCCGGGGGCTTATTATTTCTTTTAGCCCCCGTTTGGAAATTGATTCGAGAGGCCACCATAGTGTGGTGTATTACCGCCGATATGGTACGTGGCCTTTGGGAGTTGACATACTCCGCCATTTCTTCGGTTAAGCCCGCGCAAAATTGTTGCTTTTGCTCTCCAAAATCCAACTTTTTGAAGATAGTGGCTTTGAGTTGTAGGTCCCAAAACTTGTCTACATATTTGTGGATGGATTCATTGGGAGAGAGCTTTAAGCTTCCCCATTCGGTGAGTACTTTGTCTTTGGCATCGGTGGCCAAAAACTGCTTCATAATGGAAGCTCTTAAAGCTTTCCATGTTCGTGGAGCTTCACCGTTGGCTCGTAGGCTAGACCACCATTGTCTGGCGGACTTTTGAAAGTGCATAGCTACATGGCGTAGCTTAGAGGACTCCGTGAAGCCCTCATCTCCAAACGCCGCATCGAATTACTGGATAAAGGCCAAGACTTTGTCCGTAGCACCAAAGGTGCCATCATAGGTAAGGAAAGAGATGCTCTTCCCTCCCTCTTTGAACTTCTTCAGCTTGGATGACCTCTTCCATGCGGCATAGGATTTCCTATGGCCTCTTCTTTTTGATGGTTCAAAGGTTGCACCATCACTTTCTTCAGAAGGTGGAGAAGAGGGTGACCTCTTTCTCGCCTTTTTCTTGTCTTGATCTTCGGCGTCTTCACCATCCGTTTCATAAGAGGAAGAGGATGAAGAAGATGGAGAAGAGGGTGTCCTCTTTCTCGCCTTTTTCTTCTCTTGCTTTTTATCATCCCTCTTTGAATTATGGTGTGGAGAAGAGTGCGATGGTCTTCTCCGCTTTGGTGGTGATGGAGAGCGTTTAGCCCGCCGTCTTCGTGGAGCCATCTCCGCCGAGGTGGCGGGAGACTCACTTCTTTCTCGTTCCTTCGGTGGAGGCTCTTGAGTTCTCCTTTGGGAAGGAGATGCATCATCAAGAAGTAAATTCTTGAGCCCTTCGTATGGATTCTCTTCTTCTTCCCGAATCGGAGAGAGACCTTTTTTGGGAGTCTCACAAGGAGGCTTCCTAGGTGTTCTCTCATCATGGTGATGAGCTTGGAGAATCCCGTGAGCACGGAGCTGCCGTTGCACTTCACTTTGGAGAGATGGATTGCCCATGGCTTGTTGAAGCCTAGAAACAAGATAGTTAACAAGCATCGGAGCATCATTAGTAGCTTGCTCATTAGCAAAATCAAAGTTATCAACATTAATTTCACTCTCTTTACTATTGTCAGCCATTCTAACAACTTTTAGGTGTAAACTTTTTAGGTGTACTTTGGCACTTCAAGCCCTAGTTTCTACTCCTCTTTACCCCTTTAGAAAAAACACTCAAGCTACTGTACCCGCGGCTCGAATACCATTAATTGCAAGGAATAGAAGAGAGGGTCTTTCGACACCAAAACAACACCAGCTCCTGTCAAGCTTCTAATAGCTCAATAGTGGTTAAGCCGTAGGCAAGCCCAGTAGGACTCCACTATTAAGACCATAGCTCTCGACGGTGATGCCCCGTTAACTGCACAAAGGCAGGCGCACTGCAAGGCTCAAAAATCCTTATTCTACTTACTCACACGCAATTAATAATACCAACCATTTGTAGCTAGCTTGAGGCCTCCCTTCTTGAGCAAGAAAAGAGAAACCTTGAGCTCTGATACCAATGTAACATTTAATGGCCTAATAACTTGTGTGTAGCGGAAATGAGCATGAACATAGTGGGCATTTCATTAGAATAGATTCCTAATGAGAATTACAAGAGTGCTTGGGTGGAGAGAGCAACAAAAAGCATAACACCTAGTTAGATAGCATCGACAATACTTTCAAAAGAGAGAGAAATTAAGCTAATGACAACAGTTGAGGACCGGATTTGCATGGAGCCGGTCCCCCCTCCAAAAGGCTTTGTATTATGGTTTCTCCCATCAAGAGAGACATTGTACAATACAATTCTCTGTGTTCCTTCAAGACTAGCTAGTGCAATGAAGATGAAAGCTTCATGCACTAAGCAAAACACTTATCAAACAAAACTTGAATTATCCCCGTTCTTAGACCCAAGACCTCACACACCTTCGAAGATGGTGAGAGATAGCAGGGTATGAGAGTAGATTGAGAGGAAGAAGGAGTATCTTACGAGAAATATGTACATCTCCTCACATAATCACTCATATTAGCATAGCTTTAGCTTAGTAATTATCTTGGTAGAGGAGATGAGCATGCATTGAAGCTTGGCTCTTGGTTGGATTTGCATCCACAAGCCAAGAGTGTGTTGATGTAGGCTTCTATCTCACAAACTTGGAGTAGGTGATGAGTTCTCCATTAAAGCTTGGGAAGAGATAGTCTTCTCTTTCTTCACACATGAGATTGTGTGAGTGTGTGTGTGTGTGATAATGCTTTGCAAAAATCAGCCCCCTCTCTCTCTTGGGTGAGCCCTCTTGCTATTTGCTCTTGCTGAAGCCTCATTGGCCCTCCCCAAGTCAAGCCAATCACCATTAAGCAGCATAAGTGATAGCCTTTTGACATGTGTCCCCCTTTCCCCTTTTGTGAGAGCTTTAGGTAACTAAATAATTAAACTAAACTATCATTGGACCCCCTTTGCCTCCTGGCCAATAGGAATCAGAAAAGCCATTGGGCTTCTGAATGCTCATTGGACCCCTTGGAAGACTGTCCAATAGTCTTCTAGGAGACTTAATTCTCATTGGTTTCTTTTATTAAATGTTTTTAAATTAATTAAACTAGATTTACTCTAGCTTAATTCTCATTGGTCCACTTCAAGGGTCATCCAATAGGAACTGGGCACACCTTGTGGGCATCTGGCCTAGGGAGCTGACATGTGTCCCTCATTCCCTTTGTGTAAAGGGAGCCTGTGTGTGTGTGTGTGTGTGTGTGTGTGTGTGTGTGTGTGTGTGTGTGTGTGTGTGTGTGTGTGTGTGTGTGTGTGTGTGTGTGTGTGTGTGTGTGTGTGTGTGTGTGTGTGGCTTTCTCTCTCATCCCCTAGAAGAAGGGCTCGCCCCCTCCCATGTAGGGATATGCATTGACTTTGGAGAGCACACAAAGCATCCAATTTCCCCTAAGCTTTAACCCTTTGGACACAACCTTTGAATTTTGGAACCTTAGCATTTTGGAAGTCTTAATGGGCTGAACCTTAGGGTCTTTTTAGCCCATTGTTGCAAATGGATCTTTTGCAGAATGCCCCCCCTTTGGATCCCTATTTTCCCTCCTTTGGATCCCTACTGTGGCCGGTCTGCTAGCTTAACCAATATTCTAGCCTTTTCTCCCCTGGCACTTCCCCACATTAAATGATCAGTTTAATATGAGAAAATCATTTAGGAGAATTAGATATTGATTATTATGACAAGCTTGGAGTAGGTGATGAGCTCTCCATTAAAGCTTGGGAAGAGATAGTCTTCTTTTCTTCTCACATAGACTGTGTGAGAGTGTGTGTGTGATAATGCCTTGCAAAAATCAGCCCCCTCGCTCTCTTGGGCGAGCCCTCTTGCTATTTGCTCTTGCAGGCTCCCCATTGGACCTCCCCAGGGCTAGCCTATCACAATTAAGCAGCATAAGTGATAGCCTTCTGACATGTTTCCCCCTTTCCCCTTTTGTGAGAGCTTTAGGTAATTTAATAATTAAACTAAACTCTCATTGGAACTCTCATTGGACCCCTTTGCCTCCTGGCCAATAGGAATCAGGCAATCCATTGGGCTCCTAAATGCTCATTGGACCCCTTGGGAGACTGTCCAATAGTCTTCTAGAGGACTTAATTCTCATTGGTTCTTTTATTAAGTGTTTTTAAATTAATTAAACTAGATTTACTCTAGCCTAATTCTCATTGGTCCACCTCCAAGGCCATCCAATAGGAATTGGGTACACCTTGTGGGCATCTGGCCTAGGGAGCTGACATGTGTCCCTCATTCCCTTTGTGTAAAGGGGGCTTGTGTGTGTGTGTGTGTGTCGCTTTCTCTCTCATCCTCTAGAAGAAAGGTTCACCCCCTCCCAAGTAGGGATGTACAAAGACTTTTTTGGTCACACACAAAGCATCCAATTCCCCTAGGGTTGACCTTTGGACATAACCTTTGAATTTTGGAACCTTAGCACTTTGGAAGTCTTAATGGCTGAACCTTAGGGTCTTTTTATCCCATTGTTGCACATGGATCTTTTGCAGATGGCCCCCCCTTTGGATCCCTATTTTCCCTCCTTTGGATCCCTACTGTGGCCGGTCTGCTAGCTTAACCAATATTCTAGCTTTTTCTCCCCTGGCACTTCCCCATATTAAATGATCAGTTTAACATGAGAAAACCATTTAGGAGAATTAGATATTGATTATTATGACAGAGACACTTCAGGTTAGAGGCGGTTCTCATTCACGATCGCGACTGACATGTTGGCATTGCGGCCATGATGGGCATATTAGGCGTCGTTGCTTCAGGCGTATGAGGCAACGGAAGAGGCAGATGCACGGTGCTACTATGAGGACATATGCTAGAGAGTATGCATGTGACGGGCATGTCACTTTTGAGTCTAGCTTGCCTTCAGACTACTTTGTGTCTTGGGATAGCACATTGTCTACGCGTTTTCTACTAGACGAGCATGCAGTTTTTCACGTGACGCCACGTCGTGATTTGTTTATCTCTTTCTCTGTGAAGGAGAAGCTGTGGGCAGGGAGAAAGAGCACACAGACTTTAGTGGGAGAATTTTAGGTAAAGGCGGTGTGCCTCACCGTGCTTTGCCCGTGTCCGTCGGCCTGCGTCCGGCTGCCCACATTTATCTCCTTATTCTTTATACATACAAAGAATAAGGAGCTCTCACTCACATTCTCACATGGTGCTCACGCAGTGAGATTTGGGAGCTCCACCCACATCCTGTGTCCTGCTCTCTCTCTCCCTCTCTCTCCTTCTTACTCTCCGCACACGCACCGCATCCGTGCACTCACACTATGTGTGTAGGAGGCCAGTCCGAAAGAAGCTACACACTCCCAAATGATCCGTGGGCTTTTGTAGATGGAAGAGACTGCAACAATGGTACCTGTAATGGCTATGGAAGCTCCGCAACACAAACTATCAGAAGAGGGCTGAAAAATGCAGCTCTTAAACTGTATCTTGAATGAGGATTCTAATGACACAAATGGCCCCAAAAAGGGGGTAACACCTCAAGACATCTATTGGAAACGCTTTCAAAATGCTGAATTTGATGATGCCAAAGTCACAACCCTGTTTTCACTCTTGAAAGTGCATGTGCATAGAAGCGATTTCAGGAATGAAACTGCTCTGATACTACATGAAGGAGAGGAGCCGGGAGCACAATGGAAGAGGAAGAGGAATATGCACACACACTCACCACCATAGCCTCACACACAGGTTGGAGGGGGACAGCCAACACACACTATGTGCCCCCTTTCTTTCTTCTCTATCTTATGCACTAAGGCACAATACACATTGTACTTAGTAATAGTTGCTCACACAAGTGTATAGTTGTACACTTAGGGTTAGTAGCAGTTAGTGATGGGCAGTCGGCCACATGGCCATTAAACCTAACAGCCACCAGATGCCTACCATCAATGTAGCTTTGGCCATGGTTTCATGAGAGAAGTGACCTCCTGCTAGACCTGCATATGCTTGTTGTAAAATAGGAAGAGTTCCTCCTCGTTTGCGCATAATCTAAGATGTTGGTCTTTCCCTCGATAGAGCTGGTTTCCAATCTAGATATAGTTGGTGGCTTTCATTTCTATTGCCCTCCTTTGTCTTTTACTCATGTTTTTTGAAAAGATTATGTTGGTTAGATATTCTACCAAGTAACCACTCCACTGTGGTGTGGTTGCAATGTGGAATAACATGGCATGGGTGGGGTATGGAAGCTTTTACTTTATACTGAGAGCACTCATTCACATACTAATGAATGTCCTTCTTCATAGTGGCCCAATAAACCCTCAACGAAGTTAATTATTGTAAGGTTTGGTCTTATGCAAAGTGTAGTCCTACTATTGTGGTATGTGCTTGACTCAAGTAGGCTTATTGTTCCTCAGGATTGATGCAGAAGAGTAGGATTCCATCTTTGTTTATTTGATACAATCGTCCAACTAGAAACTGCTACAATGCGGATTGCTCAATCATGCTACCATATACATGTGGTAGTCATGTGTGTGAACACACTAGGACTGCCAAAGCATTTTTTTCCCTCTTTAGGAGGTTTTCTCCCCCGTGAATTGTATATACGCCCATCACTCTAGGGCTATCTATCTTTCAATTGCACACTAAGTAATATACTCTCTATTGTGTGCCTTGAGCTTCCTTTGTCTTCTCCAAGCTGTGTGCGTCTCTCTACAACCCTAATTCCAACAATTGGTATCAGAGCATGTTGCATCCTCCCATGCTTAGTCGCCAGCGCCTGCTCACTTTCTCCAATTTCAATGAGGCACTAGTGTGGTTTGGAGAGCGTTCGTAGTTCTACTCAAATTTCTAATTTGGGCTCATTTCGGCCTCCTTTTCTACTACAAGCAGGTCTGCACATGCAATTTTGTCATTTTGTGCAGAATTTTTGTCAGTGTTTTTTTTCTGCATAACAGGTGTCTTACAGTCTTCTACGGTTTGTGCTATATAGAACATGTTGTTCTCGCTTCATTTATCCTCTTTTTGAGCAGTTTTCACATCAGGTGCAGCATTTATCATGGCCGACTATAACACATGTTTTCAAGATGTTTGCTGATCAGGACAGGTTGGATGGGGACAATTACCCTATGTGGGCTTATATGATACAACATGTTCTTGTGTCAAAGGGAGTCTAGAATATTGTGCAGGGAATTGATGTACGTCCTGGTTCTGAGGATGTAGGCAATGTTGAGGATGTTGCGGGTCTTGCTATAAGGATTGCTGCTGCTAGAGTTGTTTTGTCTACGACAGAACAAGATCGTTGGGATGTAAAGGATGCACATGCTCATGTGTTGATTGCATTGTCCGTGAAGTGCACCATTACTCCTCACATTCGTTCAGCAAAATCTGAAAAACAGGCTTGGGATATTCTAGCAAGTCTTTATGCAAGCCGCAATGAGGCTAAAATTGCTTTGCTGCATAAAGAGCTGGAATCGAAGATTATGCAACTTATTTCTGTAGGTGAAGTCATTTCAGATAGTTCCCTTGTGCAGACTGTTCTTGATGCCTTACCAGATTCTTACCAGGCTTTTGCTAGTACTTGGAGACTTATGCCCCAAGGAAATCCTGAAGTTGTCAAGTTTGATGCATTATGCACATTGTTGTTTCAAGATTCACTTTCCAAAAAAAATAGGACTAGGCAACGTGCAGCTGAACAGGATTTTATTGCTTCTCAAAAAAGGGTGGTGACAGCAATGCAGCCACTTCTTATGGTTCTACTGCGAGTGGCAAAAATTATGTTCCTAATGCTTTTGCTGGCAGCAATTCATCTAGAAATTTTGGTGATAATGACAAAAAGAAGATGTTTTGCCATTATTGTAAAGTTAATGATCACTTGATCAAGTAGTGTCCTAAATTGAAGGCCAAAGAGGCTAAGAAGAAAGAGGGTGGTTCCACTACAAATTTTGGTTTCACTACAAATGCAACCATTGTTGAGTCTTCTGTGAAAGGAGACTGTGATGCTGATGTTGATGCAGAATGGGCTTTTGGTACAGAGTGCACCTAAAATCCTATTGTCCATGATGTATGCATGTCAGTTGAAGCAGATTCACATGTGTGGAATTTTGACAGTGGTGCTACAAAGCACATTACCCCACATCATGAATTTTTCACCTCTCTTGAGTCTATCCCTCATGAGAATTCAATCACTTGTGCCAACAATGCCTCTTATCCGGTTCAGGGAGTTGGAAAGATTGTGCTTATTGCTGCAAATGGTATTTCTTTCACACTTGTTGATGCACTTTATGTACCTGGGATCAAGAAGAATCTTTTGTCTGTATCTACACTTGCTAGACTTGGACTTGTCAAATTTGTGGATGACAGATGGACAGTTCATGATCTCAGTTTTGGTGATAAAATTGTTGCATCTAGCCTTTTGTGCTATGGGCTGTATATACACCTCAGCAAAATGGTGTTGCTGAGAGGAAAAGCAGGTCACTAATGGAAATGGCACGATATATGGTCAAAAGTCAAGCTTTGCCACATTCTTTTTGGCTTGAGGCCATCATGTGTGCTACTTATGTACTTAACAGGTGTCCTACAAAAGCTTTGCAGTCTATTACTCCATATGAAGCATGGCATGACAGAAAGCCTTCTATTGAGCACATGCATGTTTTTGGTTGTTTGGCATATGCTTTGGTGCCAGAAACACAACACAAAAATTGGATGATAAGGTTGTCAAATGTATTTTTGTTGGTTATAGTGTTGAAAGCAAAGGTTACAGGTTGTACCATCCGCAAACAAAGCATATTTTGGTTTCACAGGATGTAGTGTTTGTGGAAGATTATGTTCAACCCTTGTTGTCATGTACTAGAGACAATAATGTAAGCTCACAGGACATTTATGACACTTTGTTGCCTCTTTTCAGTGGGTGAAAGTTTGAATGTAAATTCCAATGAGTCAAATGTACAGCCTATGGGGGTTTCCAAAAATGTTACATCATCCTATTACTGATGCAGATGTACATGATGTACTTGATGAGGAAAGGGCTGAAAATGAGCACACTAGAGGTATGCCAAAATGGCTGGTGCACACATTGCATGACAGTAAATTGGATGCACCTTTGTCTAGTCGTACTCGTTTAGGCTTTGGCCATGCATCTTATGCATTAGATTGTTATGATTTGGTTGTGTCTAGCTTACATGATGTTGAGGAACCTCTGTCTTTTGATGAAGCACAGAATTTAGAAAATTGGATGGCTGCCATCGAATCAGAATATGATGCACTTATAGAAAATGACACAAGGACTTTATGTGATTTTCCTCCTGGCAAAAAGGCCATTGGTACAAAGTGGGTTTACAAGTTGAAATGCAACCCGGATGGTGAGAATCGATCGCCATAAGGCTCAACTTGTTGCAAAGGGTTATGCACAACAAAAAGGCATAGATTATGAAGAGAATTTTGCTCCCACTTGTTGTATGACTACTATGCATTTTCTATGTGCATTGGCAGCTCATTTTGGTTGGGATGTACATCAATTAGACATTGTTACTGCTTTCTCCCACTTGTTGTATGACTACTATGCATTTTCTATGTGCATTGGCAGCTCATTTTGGTTGGGATGTACATCAATTAGACATTGTTACTGCTTTCTTGAATGGTGACATATTTGATGAAGTTTATGTAATGTAGCCTCCCGGTTTTGTCAAGAAAGGACAAGAGGACAAAGTGTGCAGATGTAAGAAGGCTTTGTATGGGTTGAAGCAATCTCCTCGTGCTTGGTACAAGAAAGATGACACTCATTTGGTCAAACGAGGCTTTCATAATAACAATCCAACAAAAATCACATTGTATGTAAAGCGTAAGGGTGATGTACTTCTCATTGTGGTTCTTTATGTAGATGATTTTCTAATCACTGGACCAAATGAGAGACATATTGCTGAATTTCGAGCTGATTTGAATGCTACTTTCAAGATGAAAGTTTTGGGGCTGTTGCATCATTACTTGGGTATACAGTTGAAGCAGTGTGATGGTGGTATTGCCTTGTGTGAAAAAAGTTACATATAGATATTGCTATGTAAGTTTGGACTTGAGGATTGCAAACCTATTGCCACTCCCATGGAAACAGGTTTGAAATTGAGTCTTCATGATGCTGGTGATCCTGCAGATGTCACTCTTTACCAAACTATTGTTGGATGCCTCATTTATGTATGCAACACGAGGCCGGATATTCATTTTGCAGTCTCACAAGTCAGCAAATTTATGCATAGCCCAGGGTCTAAGCATTGGCAGGCTGTCAAGAGGATTTTCCACTACCTTAGTGGCACTTAAAATCTTGGCTTGTTTTACCCCAAGGGGGAATCATTGATGCGAGACTTACATGCTTTTTTGGACTCAGATTTGGGCTGGTTGTTTTGACACGCAAGTGTTCACAAGTGGTTTTTTTGCGGGTTGACAATGTACAAAGATGATGCACTTGCCATGTTTTTGTTGCCATGTAATCATGACTTTCACATGTACTATTTGGCCACATTGCTACAAGAAAAGATACATGCATGGAGAAGGGATGCCTGCAACACATTTTGAGAGCTATGCACGCTTTGGTGATGCTCAACAGTACTGATGCTAATTTTTGAGTTCAATCAAAAACCAAACCATCATTGGTGCCGTTAAGCAATTGTGATGCATCCAAAATCATACAATATGTTTATCAACCCAACTCCTTCTTGTAGCATTGAGCTAGAACCTATTTTATATCTATTGTCATAAAGAGGACCATGTTAACTGTAGCTTCTTGTATGGTTAGTATTAATAATGACCATAGATATATCAATTCTTGTCACATAGTGGCTGCTATCAGTGATAGGGTGGTAGTTACCTTTGGTAGATAATGTAGATACCACTATGAGACTGGTACCTACCTTGATCACATTGGTAGCTTCTAGTGGTTAAACTGTCCATTTCCTAGACTAGGAGCCACTAGTACATGACTAGTAGGTACCAACCTCATAGTAATAGATGCCATGCTATCCATCTTTAAGGTAGCTACCATTCTACCATGGAATTCTTGATAGTAGCAAGGTAGCTACCACTTTCACATTAGTAGTTTCTAGGACCACTCTCAACACAAAGTGGTGGCTACCAATGTTAGTGTTAAAGGGGTATTGCTTAGTAATGCTCAGTCAGAATATTGCTCAGTCGCAACATTGCTTAGTCAGACTTTGGTAGATTGAAATATGCTTAATTGGATATTTGTTGACTTGGATTATGTTATGCCAAGAACATTTTGTGGGCTGGATAGTTATAACCATTAATTGGTATTTGTAGGGTTATGAGTTCTGAAAAAGATGTAGAGAATTTTGCTATGGTGTTTCTTTATGTGTATGAGTTCTGTCAGAGCATTTTCTTGTTGATTTTGAATGTGTTTACTTACATTTTTTGTTAAATTCTGAGTATGGAGCTCTATTCTTGGTTAGAAGCTTGTGTGGAATTTAGATACATGTGTTATAGAACCCTAACACATTTGACAATCTCGTTATGCCCGTTGCACTATTGTATCTGATGCATTCGCTACTGTGTTTGATTCATTTATGTGTCTGCATTGGGTGAGTTGGTTTTGTTATTCCATTGAGGTATATTGTATGTCGAACAGACCAAGAAATTTTCCAGAGTTTACTACACAAGGGCTCAAGCTCAAGCAGGCAACATTGATCCTTTTAACTATGAAGAACCTATAAATGAGACAAGGGAAGCAATTGTCTCTGAACTTCAAGTAGAAAATGAGCAAGAGGAAGGTTCATGAGCAACAGAAGGAAGGCAAGTGAAGCAATTGGTAGGAGATTTATTCTTGACAGCAAGGTCTGCAAGAAGTAGAAGAAGAATCCTATTTGACCCACTACAGGCATCTACCAAGCAAAAGACCTAGGAGAGTAGCCCAATCTATCCCAATGGCTCAACAACCTCCTACCCCTAAGGTGAAAGCAGCTAAATTTAGAGGCAAGTCAAGTGAAGATGCTAATTGTCATGTGGCTCAATCTGAGACCAAGTGGCAAGCAAGTGGATATCAGGCTTTGTGCCCTGATAATATTAAGATGAAACAATTTGCAGCAACTTTTGAAGGGAGAGCTATGAGCTGGTTTAGCTAGTATGGCATGGCACATTTTGCAACATATGATGCATCAAGATTAGCATTCTTACAAAGGTTCAGAAAGGAGAAAACTCCAATAGATATCTTGAAGAGAATTAGGGACAACAAACAAAGGACTATGTTGGTGGAAGACTATGCTCAAAAATTCAAAATTTTCATGGAGAGATTACAGGAAAATGAGATCCCCACAGATGAGATGTTAGCTGTATATTTTTTGCAAGGTTTAAGGAAGATTTTGAAGAATGTTGTGGCTAGTATTGATATTGCAGGTGGATTCAACAATTTGGCCATTACTGCAGCTAGAGTTGGAAAAAGGCTTGGCATGACCAAGACCATAAGTAAAAACAAAGATAGCTCAGATTCAAAGGAAGGGTCTGAAGCTGAGTTGTAATCTGATAGTGATGGTGATTTAGATAGGTCATCTCTGAAAGTGAGATTGATAGTATGAAAGGAAAGAAGAAGAAGAAATATAGTGACAAGAAGAGAAAGGATAAGAAGGATAAAGAGGAGGATATGACTAGTCAATTGAAGAAGATTGGATATCTGTGGTAGCTCCCAAGGAGAAGCATTACTATCATATTTGTGAAAGGGAAGGACATAACATGGCTCAGTGTTGGTACAACCCTAACAATAGAAGTAGACCAACTTCAAATTCAAGAAGAGGAAGACATGATGTTGAAACCAATCAAGTAGCTCCATTTAGAGGGAAACCTCCATTTCAGAGACCTCTTAGACCTCCAAGACCACATTGGAGAAATTAAGACAATAATCAAAGAAGACCACCGGTATAATGCCATGTGTTTATTGTAATGCACCAATTGGTATGAATTGTGCTTTGTGGGTTAAGCATAGAGAGGAAATAGGAAGGCCGGTGGTACCATACAATGAGGATAACCAGCGAGCTAACCCAGAACTACAGTAGCAAAATCAGCCACAGGCTCAGGCAAATGTCATCATAATTGACATTACTAAGCAGCAAGCACTAGAGGAGTTATCTGAAGAAATTGTGGAGCAGCCAACTAAAGAGCATTGTGATGAATGGCTATGTGATTGTAACCAATGTTGGGAAACTTACGAGATAGATGTCATGGTTGTTACTAGGACTAAAGCTAAGGGACATATTGATTGGAAGGAGAAAAGAGGAATAAGAGACCAAGTTGAGAAACAGATCCATAAGGAGCAAAGGAATCAGAATGTGGATGAAATTACTTCAGACACTCAAGAGGATCAGTTGCAGCCAACATTCTAAAAGACCCTTAAGGAAGAAGGAGGACAAGGATAGGTTTGAGGTATTAGTCAATTCTCCATTGTAGTTGTCCTTAGATTAATTATTATCTATAGCTCCAGCCTTCAAAGAAATATTGTTGAATAGATTGTTATCAAAGGACTATCCAATTCAAACAAATCACACAGTGGAACCAGTGGGGTGAGCAATGTTGATCTAGCAGATGTGGACTTTGTAGTTCCAGTTATAAAGGTGGTGTTTCAAGATACTTTGTTTGAGGAAGTGTTGTTGGATGGAGGATCTGGAGTCAAAATATTGAATGAGTCTATATATCATAAGATGAAGCTAGGAAAATTAGAGGCAATAGCATTTTAGGTGAAGATAACATATCAAAGGAGAGTTCAACCTTCATGTATCCTGAGGTAGCAGTCTATTCAGATTGCAGGTATCAAATTCCAGGTGAATTTTTTTGTTTTGAAGATGGATAAGGGTAATTACTCCTATGATATGTTATTGGGAAGGCCTTGGTTCAGATTGGCTAAAGTTAAGTAGGATTGGGGTGAGAATGAAGTTGTTTTAAAGAAAGGGAAGGAGGTAGTTGCAATTCCTATGATGGGAAGAAAGAACATTTCTTGTAAGGAAATACCATTGTATGCTCAAACAATTAATTTGGCAAAAGATGTGGAAGATGATGAGGAAAAAGCATTTTTAAGAGCTAATCCAACCATTGTACCAGTATTTGGAGTTGATGTTGAAGGCATATTGCAAAAGAAAGAAGAAGTAGAAGAGGAAAATTTAGACTTACTACATAGACATGATATTTAAGGATTAGAGTTGGTGTAGATGGTGGATCGGAACTTGCTTCCTAACCCAAAGGAATCTTTAAACAAGAGGAGAAGGAAGCAAGGGAATTGGCTGAGAAGATCTATAATAAAAGGTTTGGAGGATCAACCAGGGTCAAGCAAGATGAGCTCAAGGACCTCAATTTAGGTATTGAAGAGGAGCCCAAGATAGTCAAGGTCAGCATTCATGTGGATGGAAAGTTTTTTCATGATCTGTTTCAGTTGTTGAAGGAGTATAAAGATGTGTTTTTATGGGAATGCTCTGAGCTTAAGGGTATAGATCCTAATTTGCATCAGCATCATATTAATATGAAACAGGATGCAGTTCCAATTGTGCAACAGAGGTATAGAATGCATCCAAACTTTGCATCGCAGGTTAAGCAGGAGATTGATAAGTTGTTAGCTATTGGGTTCATTAAACCAATTCATGAAGTTACATGGTTGTCACCAATCATTGTAGTACCCAAGAAAAATGGGAAGATCAGGGTATGTATTGATTACAAAGAATTGAATGTAGCCACTATCACTTATCTATTTCCAATTCCACTTTGTGATGCAATATTAGATGTAGTAGCTGGGAAAGAAATGTATAGATTTCTAGATGGTTTTTTAGGCTATAATTAGATCATGGTTGCTGAGGAGGATCAATATAAAACAACTTTTATCACAAAATGGGGACCTTTTGTATCTACAATGATGAATTTTGGATTAAAAAATGGACCAGCATCATTCAATTTTACAGCATATAAAACATTTGAACCATACCTGCAAGATTTCATGAAGGTTTTTGTGGATTATTTTTTAGTATTTGAAAAGAAGGACTTGCACTTACATCATTTGAAGTTGTATTTTGAAAGGTGTAGACCGATCAATAAATTTTTCAAAATTTACATCAAGTATTGATACATTGTGTATTTTAGTCTACAAAGCCTTTCTCACGCTCTATCCACTCTACCAGAATAGCAAGACAATAGTCCTCTCTTAGATCAAAGAGAGCTTGTATAACATGGAACAACGCATACTTCTTATTGTTTATCTTGTAGGTGGACAGGTTTGTTGTGCCTTGCAAGGGATTAAGATCTTCGTCTCAAATATGAATGGACTCCTGTACCTTTGTGATGTTCCTTTCCTTGAACTCTCCCACACCCAAAACCTCTTTTCTTTGGAGCTTCTTGATTTCTTCTTTGAAATCTTCAGGTGGATGTTATTTTTTGCAGGCGCTCGGACTCTCCCTCCTCTACTAGAACAAGACTTAAAGATAGTAAAAATGCAAAGTATTCAACAAAAAGTTTATAGCCCACCTTTCCATGAGACTCATAATGGTTATAAACCTTCTTCCATTCATCTTGATGTAATGCCAACTTCGTGGCCCTTGTGCTCTTTGTTAAGGTTCCTGCTATAAAAACATCATAAAAGTGTATAGAGCTGCCAAACTTGTGCTCCTTTGTAAGATTAGAAAATACATTTTAAGAGTCTAAAATCTCATTGTTGAACAAGTTTAGACCCAGCTTGCTTAAGGTCCTAGGTCTAAGGAATTTTAACACTAACATTTGGAGGTCCTAACCCTAAGGTCTTCTTAGCTCCATTATATGCACATGTCTATATCCTACCTCTTGTTCCTATTCATCTCCCCCATATTAAATGATCAGTTCAATATGAGAAAGTCTTTTTGGAATAGGTAGATATTAGATTTTATGACAAATCTAAAATCAATCACTTGGATAGGGGTACGATGCTAGATCTAAATAAGGAAAATATGCATATTGGCCCTCCTTGGAAGGTGCTTTCTCAACAATCCCTTGCCCTAACTCCTATGGATGTTCTCAGAGACAAGGGGACTCATGGTCTAACGTGTCCCAAACCCTCCAAGGACAAGCAACAAAGGAGGGAAGGACCAAAGGTCCATCAAATGAAGACTTGTGGAACATCAAGGGTATTATAACTACCCCTCTCAAAGCTAGAAAGTTTGCATCTTCGCTCAAGCTAGGCACCATATCTAGGGGCCACCAACGAGTTTGATCTAATTGTTTGAGAGGCTCTAGGGATATGCTATGGAATTTTCATCACATTGAAAATCCTCCCCTACGATTGGATCCAACAGGTGTGATATTACCCTACTAGCCCATCATCATGATACCCTTGTGTCTATATATAAAGAGGGTCTGTGAATGACAGGACAGAGTTATGGCAAGAATTATCATGCCTCTCTAGGGATTGTAATAGATGGAGACTTCAACATGGTTGAATCATTAGAGAATAGTTTCCTCTACGAGGGGAATGTTGTAGCGAGGTAAGAGAAAACCAATTGGGAATATCTCAAAGACAGGCTGCAAATGTGAGATATAGGTCAAGAAGCGGAGTGCGCTTGAAAAAAACTATAGCAAGGGTGACTTGTAAGGAAATCCAAGCAAGAATGGTGCTATGTTTTTATGAAGAGGTTTTTTACTTCAATAGAGTCAAAACCCAAGCTCACCAGCTACCTATTTGATCACTCATTTATTCATTATCCTTTCTAGATCCAAAACCACTAGCTTCACATTGATCCTTTGTTATTCCAAAGATACAACGTACTAGGTTTCCTCCATTTTGAGGAGTATTTTGAGAATTTCTCAAAATTTCAAGTATGTAGGCCTATGCAAAATGTTGGTTCCTAAGATGGTGTTTAAACTCATGGGATTGGAACATTTGTTTTAGAGAGCTTGTTGGAATTGTCCCACCAATCAAGCTATCATTCCTAGGATCAAAACCATGAACGAATACACATAGTCTTGCAAGCCTAGTATTCAAAAGTTGCTAGCTTGCATGGTCCTAGGACCATGCAATGATGTTAGGTCTTAATAGAAAGCATGACTGCAAAGTGTTTTCTAAGTCCACAAACCATGGTAAGATGCTTGGTCCTAGGACCATGCTTGAATCCATATGACTTATGGGCTAATTGAAAATATTATACGCATATTGACAAAAAATATGAAAACCTTTACTCTCACCCCCTTTATACTTTCCCCCCAAATTTTGAATAATCATTTATTTTCCTCACTCTTTCAAAATCCCCTCTCTCACTTGAGTAACTTGTTAGCAGCAAGCTAACCCATGTAACATTTTTCGGGAGCTTTTATTGTAAAAACACTTAATCTTTTGATAAATCGAGAATATTGTAAGTCCTATTTTCTAAGTGGATATTGTAATCGATGAGCCGGGGCTATCAGCTTCTATATTATTAGTTTTTTACCAAAGAAACCTTGGCTAAGGTATAAAAGCCAATTTTTGTAAGTTATTGAAAAGTTTTGAATAATAGAAACACAGCATGAGCTAACGATGCTCACTTCTCTCCTTCTCGTGCTTCCTACCCCCTTCCTGGTTGTCACATTGGAGTGTCGTTTGTTGCGTTGCAACCGTAGGTAAGAGCCCTACGTATTGACGTAAACATATCATGGTAATCCGTAGCTTTTGGCGTCGCTGACCCGCGGCCTAATTTCATCATAGGTAGGAATTTAAGCTAGGAAATCACAAAGTAAGCATAGTCGGGGTATTGGGACATCATTGCTAAGCATTTAGATGCATTCGGGGTCAAAAACAACTAGGTCAAAAACTTACTGTTGTTAATAATCGTGATTCTTGCACTTTATCAAAAGTGAGATTTGAAAGCATAAACATGTGTGCTTAGGTTTTATATACATGTCCTAGAAGTTTCGTAATATTTGGATGTTGTTTGATGTTATAACGGTCATGTTTTGTTTGCCGATTAGCGATTAGCTTTTGATGACTTAGGTCATTTGAGTGTAGCTTGTGTTAGATGCAAGTTGTCTATTGTTTTCCAAGAGATTGACACCCTCTTGTAGCCTCTATGCACTAGTCGAGTCAGCTTTGTCCCATGGATTGACAATTATGTTCGTGGTTCTCGCTATGTCTACAAGATATGAGTGAGGTTAGACCTAAACTAGGGAAAACAAGAGCGACTTGTGTAGTTGTCCTTTAACTTCATCTAGGTTCACCTAGAGTTAAAACTTTCTCTTTAAAACCACATAGCTTAAGAGTGTCTTATTTTGCTGTGTAGAGGTAGCTTGGAAGTAGATTGTACTAGCTAAGTACCTTGTAGGATTGTAGAATTAGGTTTGGATTTTGAGAATGATTGATGGACAAGACAACTCTTAAGATCAAAACTCTGAAAATCATAAAAAACAAGAAAACAAGTGTTTGTGGAAACTTTCCACAACCCAATTGCAGTAGAACCTAGGAGTAGGGTAAGTAAAATTCGAGGTGGGATCTCAAACCATTGCTCATTCCCAAAGAATTGTCTATGATTTGTTTATGTGAAGTTCCAAAATTTTAGGTCTACGACTTGAAACATCACCAAAAGACTGTCAACCACTGAGTTCGGCTGGGGATTATGCTCTAAATTTTGTATGAACCAGTGGGTATGCTTAAATATGCATTTGACCGATTTTGTTTAAAATAATAACAGCCGTGAACATGTGCAAACTTATCTCTTTTTGCTTTCCTCTATTCTTAGCTTGTGATTTTGGCCTTGAGAGCCTATATAAAGACCCCTCTCCCTTCACTTTGAAGACACACACTCTCAGAAGTGGAAGCTCTCTTGCCTTTACGTCGGAATTACCTTCTCTCCCTCAAGTTCTCTCCCTCAAACTCTTACCTTCAAGCCATCTCCATCTCTAACTTCTTTCTCTACCATCATCGTGCTGCCCCTCAAATTCTTAAGTTCTCTTTCTCACTTTCTCCCTTCTCTTTTGTGATACGATGGCCCCAAAGTGAGTGACTCGAAGCTTGAAAGACGATCATGCCACTCCACCTCCAAGAGAGGTGCAAAAGAAGGCATCAATTACTCCAAATTCTGCTCAAGCGGAGGTATCGACTACGGCGGTATCGGCTGCGGAAGAAGTCGAACCATCCAACCTCAACCACAAGAGGTAGTCGAACGTGCTGCTAATCCGGTAAGATGAATTTATAATTACGCATCATTATACATGATGAGCGATAATTCAAGCCTAGGAATTCCCTTATACTATCCAAGAAATATGATTATATCATAAGAAACAAGCATATCATTTCATAGAGTAGAGAAAGAATTGTTTAGTTTATGGTTATTGTTTGATAAACTGTCTCCGTTTGATATTAGAAGTTAGTTAATCATGTTTGAGAAATCACTTAAAGAAAATAAATGTTGAAAGAATATTTTGTTTCCATATGGATTCCGCGGTTAGCGAGGTGATTCTGCAGTTAGAGAAGAATAAGCTGAGGTTGTCAGCTCCCTTTTTGTCTCTTGCAGTTAGCAAGATGCCTTGCGATTAGCAAGATGCCTTGCGATTAGCAAGATGCATTTCGGTTAGCGAGATGTTCCCTTGCGATTAGAGACTGAAAAATTATGCACATTTCATGGTTAGCGAATAAGTAAATCCTTTGCAAAGGCTCTATTGATTAGATAGAGAAAGTCTGCAGGTAGCTGCAACTCTTAAGAATAATTGAAAGATTCATTTTTGTTGAATTATGTAACTTGTCTTCATTAGACCATGTTTGAGAAAGAAATGTTTTTGTGATATTTGAAGGGTTGGATGAAAGAACATGTGCCTGGAATGAAGAAAATAATATTGTTTGTATATGTAAAACAGTGTTGTAGTAATTAGAAAACAAGCTAAAAAGTGTGAGTGTGGGGTGGAAAGTGGGGGTTGGCTCAGGTTGCCAGTTAAGGATGGGTGTTCTTGATTAGTCAAAAAACTCTCCACTCCCTCTTATTACAAGAAGCAAAACTAGAGACTCATTGTGCCAAGAGTTAAGAGGTCCTAAATCTACATGCCACTGAAAGCTATGGACCCAATTAGTTGGGTACTTTTCACCAAATTACTAGTTAGTTTATACTAAGTCTCATATCACATTTATGGTTTATGGATAGTGGCCGTGCCTCTTGAACGTGGGAAAAAAGGCGTTGTTTATGGATTCTAAATATATTAATGGGACATTATCTTTATGTTAGGAAAAAACTTTCATTAGAATCCTTAATTTATCGACCTTGCTTGTGGTGTATGACCCTTATAACCATGAAAATGATGGATAGAGGACTTTCTCTCTACTGTTGCTTGTATCTCTACTTTGTGGAAATGGAGTAGGGTGTCGTTAACGAAAAAAAGAGAATAAGGGAATGCCATCTATCAAGTCGCCCCAATCTTCTCGGGGTTGGGGACCTCACAGAGGGTATCAAAGCCTTAGGTTAAAAGGATTTTTTTTGTTTCCTCAAGTGTGTATGGTTTTCTATACCCATTATCCGACTCACGAAGATATTACGACATGTCAGCTGATGTGTATTGCAGCTATGGTTGAAACCTCTATTATATATTCTCATGGAGAGATCTTTTGTGGATATCTATATGACATTTTAATGTTTTTATGAATAAAGATATTGAGTTGTTTTTCATTAAAAAAATTGCATGACTGGTTAAATCATGTAAGTAAATTTTTGGTAGATTGAATAAGTAATGACTTGTTAAGTCGTGTGATTGACAAAAATCATGACTGGTTAAGTCATACGACTGAGTTCTGATGGGCTGGGTAAGTCATGAGTGGTTATAGTCACATTTCTTGGATAGTATAAGGGAATTCCTAGGCTTGACTTACCGCTCATCATGTATAGTGATGCATAAGTATAAATTCATCTTACCTGATTAGCAACACGTTCGACTACCTCTCGTGATTGAGGTTGGATGGCTTCGACTTCCTCCGTAGTCGATACCTCCGCTTGAGTAGCGCTTGGAGTAGTTGATGCCTTCCTTTGCACCTTTCTTGGAGGTGGAGCAACATGAGTGTCTTTTAAGATTTAAGTCACTCGCTTCAGGGCCATCGTATCGTGAAAGAGAAGCGAGAAAGTGAGAAACAGAACTCAAGAATTTGAGGGGTAGTACGATGAAGGTAGAGAAAGAAGTTGGAGATGGGGATGGCTTGAAGGTAAGAGCTTGAGGGAGAGAAGTTGAGGGAGAGAAGGTAATTCCGACATAAAGGCAAGAGAGCTTCCGCTTTTGAGAGTGTGTGTCTTCAAAGTGAAGGGAGAGGGGTCTTTATATAGGCTCTGAAGGCCAAAATCACAAGCTAAGAATAGAGGAAAGCAAAGAGAGATAAGTTTGTACACGTTCATGGCTATTATTATTATTGAATTTCTTTTTTTGGGACATTGATTTTGATGCACGATTTTGAGTCTCTAAGAAGAAGCTTGGATTCCAAGAAAAGAGCTCTAAACTAAACTCCTCCTCTCTCTTTTCTAAAAATACTCTTTCTTTCTTAAGGTATTCCTCCTACTCCTTCTATTCTAAAATTACTCTCTCTTTCTTAAAATGTCAACTCTTATCTTTAGATACAGTCTTGAGGTTTAAGTTTTCCATCAACCTATTATTTTTAAGTGAATAAGGGTCATAATTAACAAGTCTAGAGTCCGATTTTCAATCCGTTCGTTCCGTTAGAATGCTCTTTGACTTAATAGAATGCAAACCTTGAATATTTGCAAAGTAAATGAAATATTTTTATTGAAAAATTTTGGGTACATTAAAATCTCCCCAAATTAGGGATTCAAGATGTCCTCATCTCGAGAAAAGGTGAGGATAGTCCTTCTTTAGGGTGGCTTCATCTTCCCATGTTGCATCTTCTTCAGGATAGTCCTACCACTAAACAAGGTGTTCTCTGATAACTCTATTTTGAAGAATCTTTTCTCAAGACTCCAAAATTCTAGAAGGTTTGAGTTCTAAGATGTTTTGAGTAGGCATGAAAATTTGTTCATCATTGAGGAGTTGATCATCACTGGGAATATAGGGTTTTAATAAGCTTACATGAAATACATCATGGACTTTGATGTGAGCTGGCAACTTCACCTTGTAAGCTTAGGTTCTTATACACTTGATCAATCTGTAAGGGCCACAATAACGTGGTGTAAGCTTCTTATACTTTCCAAGTGATAAGGTACTTCTCTTTGGATGAATCCGAAGAAAAACCTTGTCACCTTGTTTGAATCTTCTTTCGAATCTCTTACTATCAGAATACTGCTTTTGACGATCCTGAGCTGCCTCAATATCCTTTTGGATAGATTTTGTATGATTTTCCATTTCTTCTAGCATCTTCTTAGACGCTTCAACTCTAATGGTAGGGTTAGAAAAATTGAGTGGAGAGACACATTCTTGACCATACAACGCACAAAATGGGGTCATACAAATGCTTTGATGAGAGAAGCATTGTAAGCATACTTCACTAGAGGTAAAAATTGAATCCATTTCTTAGGTTCTCTACTACAATAAGCTCTAAGAATATCTTCAATGACTTGGTTGACTCGTTATGTTTGACCATCTGATTGCGGATAGTATGCAGTACTAAAGTTTAATTCTGTTCCAATTGCCTTGAAGAGTGAGGTCCAAAAGTTTGAAGTGAACTTCACATCTCGATCGCTTACAATGCGTTTGGGCAATCTATGCAATCTGAAAATGTCTTTAACAAATAGTCGTGCAATGTCAGATGCGATAAAGGCTTGACCGGTATGAGGTGTGCAACCTTCGTGAGTAGGTCAACAACTACCATAAGTGAATTATATCCTCCTTGTACCATAGGTAATCCAATGACAAAGTCCATACTTATACACTCCCACTTCATTTGGAGAATGTCCAATGGTTGAAGTTTACCAGGCAGTTTAACTCTCTCAACTTCAATCCTTTGGCATGTCAAGCATTGACGAACATAGCGTATAACATCTGCCTTTTACCCAGTCCAATAAAAACTTTTCCGTACGGCATTGAGAGTCTTTCCATATCCTAAATGTCCTGAAGTAGGGCTACCATGGGCCTCAAATAAGATAGCCTTCTTTAAGTTAGGGTCCTTTGGTACACATAACCTATCTCTGTAATAGAGACAAGGTGCATCATGTGAGAAGTGTAACATCGAAGGTGTATTCTTTGAATCCCCAAATTGAACAAGGTTAAGCTGTCTTTAATACTTTGGATCAGATGATGCAACTTTCTTAATCTTTTCAATGATTGGGTTGTTGGGTATAGATATGAGGCTCAAAAAGGGTTTTTGACTGAGTGAATCTGCAACCATGTTTTCTTTTCCGGGATGATAGATAATGTCAAAGTCAAAATCTTGCAAAAGTTCTACCCATCGTCTTTGTCGCACATTCAAAGTTGCTTGGGTGAAAATCGACTTTAAGCTCTTATGGTCGGTTATAGGTCGAAACTTCCTTCCCAATAATTAGTGTCTCCACAGCTTTAGAGCATGAATGACTACCAATAGTTTGAGGTCATGGGTGGGATAATTCTTTTTATGAACCTTAAGCTTACATGAGGTGAAAGCTATTGGTTTGCCTTCTTGAACTAATACTCCTCCAACTGCTATTCCACTAGCATCAGTGACGACTTCAAAGGCCTGATTGAAATCTGGTAGCTTTTGGCACGATGTTGCAGTCACATACTGCTTAAGTTGGTCAAAATCTCTCTTGGTGTAGTGGCTCCCATCTTATCTTCACTCCTTTCTTCAGAAGATCGTTCAAGGGTAAAGCAATCACTGCATAATCCCTTATAAAGATTCTATACCATCTTGTGATTCCCAAGAATCCTCTAAGATCACTTGCATTTGATGGCTGAGGCCATTCAACAATGTCTTGAACTTTAGCAGGGTACACTGAGATTCCTTCATGAAAAATAATAAATCCCAAATACTCAATCCTTGGAGTGAAAAATGAACACTTGCTTATTTTTGTATATAGCTTGTGTTCTTGAAGAATATCCAATACCTTTCTCAAGTGGTCTTCATGTTCTTCTTCATCCTTTGAGTAGATTTGAATATCATCAAAGAAGACAAGAACAAAGTCATCTAGGAACGGCTTGAAAATATCCTGCATCAATCTATTGAATGTAGCCGAGCATTAGTCAGACCAAATGACATTACTATAAACTTAAAATGTCCATATAGGGTGTTGAAAGTTGTCTTTGGAATATCTGATTCCTTTATTTTGATTTGATAATAACCAGATCTTAGGTCTATCTTTGAGAAGACCTTGGAACCATGTAGGCTGTCCATCAATTCATTGATTCCTGGGGTATGATAGTTGTTCTTAACTATTACCTGGTTTAGTCCTTTATAATCAATGCAGAGTCGTAAAGTCCCATTTTTCTTCTTTTGAAAGAATACTGGAGCTCCCCAACTTGATTTACTCGCTCTAATAAATCCATGTTCTATAAATTGACAAAGATGTTCTTTCAATTCAATGGCCTTTGGTAGTGCCATTTTATAAGGTCTCTTTGACACTGGCTCACTTCCCGGAAGAATCTCTATCTCATGATCAATCTCTCGATTTGGAGGAGGAGAGGTGAGATCTTCAAGAAAGACATTTGAATATTCATGAAGCCAAGAGGGTTTTGTAATGCTTGATTTTGATTGTTATTATTTACCTTGATCACAATCATTTGTTGTCCAGCCCTCATACTTTGAGTAGACGGTTGGCTTTAGTAGTCATCCATAGCTTCAATCCATACTTCGGCATCCTTCTCAATATTGGCATCCTCTCGTTTAAAAAAAGGTGGTTGCATTTGTTTGAGCAATAATTTCTTCTCGTGAATCTCCATATAGATAGCATCGTTCTGAGGGTTTTCCATTATAGGAGTGATTTGAGAGTTCTCCTGAGTGTACATATATATTAATGTTAATATTCATAAGAACCCAAAACACTAGGTATTTTCTAGACTTAGACTTATCCAGTCCATCAAAAGTTCAACCACATCAGATTTGTAAAGTCAGTCTGCGGACACAAAACTGTTGACAAATTGAGCATAATTTATCCAAACTTGGTCATGAAACTTGGCTAGGACCTTAAGTTGAGTTGCTTAACCAGTTTGTATCAACATTTTGGCAAAAAGTTGTTAAAAAATGGCAGAAGTAAATAATCGCAATTATTTATATATGCTCTAAAATTGAACACTTTTGGACAATTGAGTATACCACAAGGTCAAGCATATCAAGTAGACTCCACAAATCAAATTTGGTGAAAATTGGTTCACAAAAGTGAGACTTAAGACAGATTCTCAAAAACTGAGTCCGCAGACACTAAACAGTTGATAACTTGGACAAATCTTGTTCAAACTCAATGAAAGTTGTCCAGAGACCACAACAAGGTGATTACCTGGCAAAACAAGCCTAAAAAGTATAAAAACTGAGAAAAGTAAATAATCGCAATTATTTACTGCTGAGACCCAGAGACACGATTTTGGACTTTTGAGCTGGTACATGTTAGAATAACATAATACAAGGCCACTGGTCAATTTTGTGTTCGATCAGATTCAAATTAGTACATGCTAGCTCAGTTTCTAGGTTGCAGATTAGTGCTTTAGCTCTTTGCAAGGGTACAATATCAAAACCTCATTTGCTGACTCACTTAGCTCACATGGAAGAGATATACATAGATCAATCACAACAATTAGCAAAAAATTGTACAGTCTTTGTGAAAAAAATTGCTAACTTGGTTAAAATTGAACACAAGGACCAGGTTGCAGGCAAAGAATTGAGAGCTTGACATAAGTTGAATTCGAGTCAAGTGGAAAAATGGATAACAATTCAATCCGACAGTAAGTACTCTATCCAAGGCTTAACAAGTCTATATGAACCTTAGATCTGGTCGCATACGACCAAATCAAGGCATATTTGGAGAGATCGTTCGTAGAGTATCCACCGAAGAGAGTGTGAATCAAGGAGATCACTTGGGCACTATCTTTGAAGAAGTCTCAGACACTTATTCAGACTCAATGTCTGAAATGTTTTCCTTCGACTCAATCAGGAACCGGGACGACAATGCGATATAAGCACATACTCACCTTTTATAAGACTAATGGCAATGGAGCTCAGGTTTACCTAGATCCGAATGAGGAGTATGCCATTTGCATTGATGACCATGACATAGAGTTTGAAGAGGAAATCAAAGCAAACAAACAAGGAAAAATGTATATGGATAAAAACAAGACTCAATATATAAAGGTTGAAAATCCTGATGTGATAGACAAATGGGGGTTAGAAGTGAATACCATAATTCGAGATATGGTACCAAAAGAAGGTCCACCAGCTTTAAAATTTGAGGGGTACGATCAAGTTAATCTGAAACCTTTGAAACGGCTTAGTACGGATAATCCTAGGATTGGAATCTATTGTTGGGAGGATAGGAACGACAAGAATCTTTTATGGACCTCTCATGCCAAATCAGGGTAGCTGACACCCATGAAGATCATCTATATCTTCAAAATCAAAGACAAGGGTTCAACAGATCTACCAACTTACCTATTTGGGGATTGTTATAACAATTACTTTGTTATGATGAGTCCTGAGGAGGTAAAACAGACCAAATACCAAGGATACTCTATAAGAGTTTTGATATTAGGCCAAGGACCAGAAAATATTCCAAGAGAAGAATTCCGCGAGAGATCTTTTGAGAGCAATGTTAAAAAACCAGAACCTACCTCATCATGAAGAAAGCCGAGTGACATTAAAGCCAGTCCAGGGCTACATGAGTCACTATTTCCAACAGATTGGTTTGAAGGACTCGAGACACGACCAACTGCCAGAAGAACTAGAGTTGAGCCAAATAGACGTGTTAGACCAGCTGATTTTCAAAAATGGGTCAAAAAATACAGTGGATCTGGGGATCCATATGACCACTTAGCAAGCTTTAAGCAAGTGCTAAGAGAAAAATGCTATTTGATTTTCACACTCAATTTGAGGGATTTGGAATGACATTAGAAGGAAAAGCATTGACGTGGTTCCAAAACATTCCACCAAGGTCAATCATGGACTTAAATACATTAGCTCAAGGATTTGTAGCTGCATGTTCCAAAATTGGGATTAAACATAATACGATAGCTCAAATCTATAGCATCAAACAGAAACAAGGTGAGTCTGTTAGGGATTGTGCAACTAGGATGAAGCAATACATTGCAAGATGCCTAGAACTAGAAATACCTACAGAAGAAAGATTAGTGCCATTGTCTCTAGAAGGATTTCTAAACAAATAACTTCATGCTCTACTGTATAGCAAGAAGCATATGACCCTAGAAGAGTGTGTATCAGATGCTATTGACTTGGAAGAAAATTGTGATATTTTCAATGAAGAAGATGTTCCTAAGAATACTCAGAGTGAGAAAACAACATCCTCAAAATTGACACAAGTGGGAACAGTTGCTGCAGTACCACTTATAGCCATAGAAGACATGCTCAAAAGGATAAACAAATGAATAATATGTAAAAAGCACCTATGAGAGGACAGGGCAAGGGATACCTCAGCAGGGACAACTGATTAGGCCACAAAAATGGTATGCTATTGAGGATAAATGGACCAACCATGAGACCAATGAGTGTTATTACCGACCTAAGTACAATGGAAATGTTCAATATGTGTCTATGAGACCACAAGGACAAACCATATACAATATCAGCCTAATATGGCCCTAGCACAAAGACCACTGATGGGTATGGAAAGACCACAACCAGTGTTGGGTCAACAACCTCCATATCCTGGACATAATGCAGTGTCTGTAAAGTACATGCATTTAAAAGGAGTCATAGATGAATAAGCACTAGTGCCTGTTACATCTTATGTTGAGCCTAGCCCATCTACAGTAATGATAGAAGGGGAGTAGTATAATTCACATCCACCTCCAATGGAAGAATCTGTGACTTATGCTACACGAGAGCTTACATCGATGTACTATGTAGCTAATCAAGGTGTTAGACCTCCTATGGTAAGACCCATAATAAAGCCAAGGACTAGAAACTACCATAATTGTGGTACAGATGATCATTGGAAAAATGAATGCCCAGAACCTGACAAGAACATTAAGACAGTTGAAGCCTTTTGTACACAATGTTGCAAAAAAGTGGGACACTTCCCTGCAGACTGTCCAAAAAATCCGTTAAACAAGGGAAAAGCAGTGGTGAATGTAGTCCAGGTGATAGCTAGTAGCTCTTCAGAGAGTGAACCTATTGTTCCAGTCAAAGTGATCACCAGAGTCCAAGCTAAGAAAAAGAAACATAACTCCTTTGATGAATCAAAGAATACTAAAATTTCCTCTCAAAAGACCAAGAAAAGAAAAAGTCAAAGGTATGACATGAGAAAACAGAAACAAAAGGGCAAAATTGAGGAAAAAGCCAAGACACTATTATAGGAAAGATGAAAGAAACTAGGAGTGAAATCAGAGAAACCACAATGAAATCTGGAGGATCAATTTTGGTAGACAAATTTTTTAAAACAATCAATGCAGCCTTGGAAACGGGACTTAAAGCAGGCCAAAACATGGAAAACAAATGGAAAAACTATCCTTCTCCAGATATGGAAGCAGCTAAGCTTGAAGCTTATCAAAATTTGGTAAGAATTACTCAAGAGATGCTGGAAAAACAAAAACCCAAGATTGAGAGTATAGCAAAACCGGAGGAGCTTGTGGTGGAAACTCGGGGGGTTCACTATGTGTAAACCTACCATATCACGTGCATTCAAGACATGTTTGTAAAACCCCTTATCTGTTATTTTTGTTAGGAATATAATGTACCATTTTCTTTTTAAATCTGTAAGTTTTTTCAAATTTGAAAAAATAATGCCCTTCTGTATATATATTTTTGTAAGTTTCAAGAACTTTAAATACCCTTCTGTTGAACTCACGTGATAGGTTACATTTTTATTAGGTGACCTCCCCGGGGTGGAAACCAATAAAGAAAAATCCAAAGTGGTGGTAGAATCCCACCTTGAAACTAAAGAGACAAAACTCATAGTGCCTGATAGCAGTGAAGATGCTTTAGATGGAATTCCATTCGTGGAGGAAGACTAGCCAGGACATTTATGAGAAAAAGTGAGAGAGATAAATGATTGGAGCATAACTTTGAAGTCAACTCTTATAGAGGAAGTTTGGTTAGACAATTTTACCTCCTGATATGGACAATGATATCCAATCCTTGTATGGGGACTGCGGATCTGAAGCATCAGGAATGTCTAAAACAATGACTCTAAAAACACTACCCTCTTACTTAGGAGACAACGAAGATGAATCCATAGTGTGTGAAATCACTCAAGTAAAAAGAGCCGAACAGACCCTGAAGGTAGAAAACATCCATTCAATCATGTCAATGAACATTCAATGTACTCTTACTATTAAAAATCATACCATATTTATGGAACGATCTACAGAAAACTTTAGAGAAAATGGGGATAACAGGGCTAATCACAAAAAATTTGAGTAAATTGAAACATAAACTGGATAACAAGGAGATTAGACCCGTCCCTATGAACAAAGTTGGAGAATACTACGAGGGGGAAGAAGGAAACACAATCCTTCCTGTGAGATATAATGATATAGAAACCATGGAAATATTGGACAGTGGAGCTGACATAGCCATAGCCACAAAAGCAGTATGAGAATCATGGGGAAAATCGGCCATTAGACAAACTCAAATGAAATTACAATTAGCTGATAGACACATAGAAAAACCCTTAGGACTGCTTGAAAAAGTGATACTTAGTTCATGTGGAATTGATTATCAACATACTTTTGCGATAGTGGACTTTGGGAAAAACTTAACTATGAAATCATCTTGGGAAGGCCATTCATGCGTCAAGTACAGCTCATGGAAGTACTTGAATATGCAGTTGATCATGCACCCTATCCCCTCCTATCACCATACTATTGTTGTGTATCCTCAAAACTTGTAAAGTTTGTTGTAAGAGTTGGGTCGCGCTGGGTATTAGCAAGGGTAGTGGGGAGAAGAAATACACATGGTCGCACTGCTAGGAGGAGAGCTAGACCGAGATAATTCTACCGAAAAGCTACGCAGGCTTCAACTATCTAATTGGCTGACATATGGAGACAAATGCGCTCAGTTTTGCATCGCCTAAGTCATAGCTTAGCCCCTTCATTTTCAAGAGGACTAGCAGGGTGATTGCAGCGCTGCGAGAGGCTAGGAAATCTGCCCAAAAAAGGAGGTTCCTTGGTCGCTTCCCTCTGCTAGCCCCGAGTGTGACCTAGCTCTAAGCCACAAAACAAAGGCTTAGAGAGGAAATTTCGCTCATCATTGGGTTTATGGGGGCCACCTTGTCACTATCCACCCCTCCTGAAGTTTCACCTTGTGTCGAATCCTACTAAGGTTGCATTCCCTCCGTACTATTTGGCATGGGCGTTCTCAAATGGAATCGACCGTGGGGGTCATTTGGGCCGTTAGATGTATTTTTGTAAATTCGGGCCGTCGTGTAGATTTGGGTTGGTTGGTAAATTCGGGTCAGTAGGTAAATTCGGGCCGGCACCTTGAGCCTCGAACCCGCGACCTCCCCCGTACGATGCATGTGCTCTAACCACCATGCCCGAATGCGTTCATTGAAATATGTGGCATTTCTATGCCTTGAGGACAATTTTGTAAATTTGGGCCATGCGATCTTGTAAATTAGGGTCACCCAATCGCACGGCACACAATGCACGCGTCTCGCCATTTTCACGTCCACCCTTGATCCCATTTGAGCACGCTCGTGCCATATAGTGTTGAGGCTTTCATTGATTCTTTTGATCAATGTTGATGACGACTTTAAGAGCCGGGTCGCACCCCATGTTAGTGGGGGGAATGGAAAGCACACATTCGCACCCAGCCTGCTTTCGATGCAGGAAATACCAACCAAAAAGGGATCATCACGCGTGCTTCTGTTTTCTTGGCTCGGAATTTCCTACGTTCACGGAGGAAGAAGCTGGCCCTTTAACCCTCGCTTAATCCCCCCCCCTTTTGGAAAGTGTTAGCGGGGCTAGTAGGGGGGGCCCAATCATTTTAAAGATTTCATTAAGTAGAATCAGCGAGCGAAGATCTCCTCTGGCAAACAAAAGGGAAAAAGAAGCGGTCCCATAGGGCGGGCTCGCAGGCACATGGCAACGGACAAGGGAGGCAAGGAGTGTAGGCTGACTGCACAAGGCGACGCAGGAGCAAGGCAAATACGAAGGCTTTGAGGGTGTCAGTTGGCATCACGCGACGGCGGCGGGAAGCAGGGTTAGACGGTCGCTTTTCTTATATAATGGATTACCACAAACTGCAAGGTCCTGTGTGTGCCTGACTAGCAACGGAAACATTGAAGAAGTTGTTCTACTAGCAGCTCTGAGCTCAAATCTTGGGCCCCTTTTTCTAAAGGGTAGCAATGTCAAGGTGAAAGGTGGGAGGTAGGAATCACAAGAATCTAGCAAATTAATGAATAAAACGATGGATCCACTCTGTGTTGATTTTTTGCAGTGCTTTTTGGAGTTTCTGAAAATGGAAAATGTATTTGCTCTGCTCCCCCCACTCCTCCTGGGTGTGACCCGGCTCTGAGGCCCCTGTCACACTGGGGCGCCCGCCCCACCCCCTCTTTGTGTGCACCAAGCCACGACGCTGTCACACAAGTGTTTTTGTTAATATCTGCCGATGTCCTTGTGTCGAATTGTAGTAGCGCAAGTGGAATGACCCCCGTAGTTCACGTTGACTGCCAGAGTTCGACGCCCGTGAAACGTCTTCCGGCGTGCGCTTTTTTCAAATGGCCGCTCCTTGGAGAAGTTGGCCGAGGGGGTAAGGCCGTCCCTCTGACAAGGTCTAGAGGCCAAGTTTTTCTTTTTCGTCCGCAAATCGGTGGCCGCCACCTCAAGATGCTCAGGACTACATTTAATATGACACGCGCACGAGACAGGGGCCTCTGTCCCAATGTGACAGGGGCCTAAGAAATGGCGCTTATGTTCCAGAAGGTTCGGGTGATGTCGGACGGGATGTACGACCTTCGGTGGGCGAACTATTTAAGCACTCTTTCGGCCGTAAGCTGAAAGTCAGTGTGCAATGTGCATCGCTCTATTTTGAAATCTTCGAACTGAATTTGCTGCAGCTCTGAGCTCGGTGCTCCACAAAGCGACAAATTACAATCCACCCGATAGCCTACAATGAGACAATCTCCCCTCTACGGCTATGCCCCCCCCTTCCATCGCCAAAACCCTAATTTCTTCCCTGATCCCTCTCCTCCATCGCCTCCCCAGGCCCCTTCCAATCGCTCACGTCGCCACTCTGTGGTCACCATCCCTGTGTTTGATAGCCACTCTGTGCCTTCACCATCCCGGCCGGCTTCTTCATATTCAAGTTCTCCTCCCAAGCCCTCAGCAAAAATGCGCGATGTGGATCCTTCCTCCGCTGCTACCACCATCCAGTCCCATTTTCGAGGTTTCTCAATCCGCCGCTATCAACCACTTCTTAACCTCCGTGCCATTGTCTCAGCACGCAAGCAGTTGGAAGGTTTGAAAGCAGAGCTTGAAGATGCTAGGTTTGCGCAGAAGTTGAAAACAAACAACAAAGAGCGGATGCGCTTCAATGAGACTGTCATGGGTATCATTCTCCGTTTGGATGCCATTAAGGTAAGCACTGATTTTCTTTTCCTTCCTTTATGAGCGTTTTTCCATCTTCTTCTTTTGTGCATGTGGCTCATCTGTTTACACTTTGTCAAACCAGGGCTTCATTCCAGATGTGCGGATTCGAAGGAAGGAGGCCACCAAGATGGCCATTAAGCTGCAGGATTCTGTGGATGCCATTGTGATGAAGGAAGGAGATGAGGTTTCTTGTAGTGCAGGTATCGTTCTAGATGGAGGAGAAGTTCTTGACGAGGAACAAAGGGATGTATCCACACGGCCAGAAGTTCTTGAGTCTACCCAGGAAGAAGATGCTGCTATTTTGGATCCCTCTCATGTCAATGGGGTTGTTGAAGGCAACTTGCATCTTGACAGTGAACAATCCAATGTGTTCTCTTGCCCTGACACATTGGAATCAATGCATGACAAAGGTGCCGCTCTCCAGAGTGATGATGCATCAGAAAATGTTCAGGGTTTGCCTGATGAATGTGTAGAAGGATGTGGTATAGTTGAAAGGGGTCACCACAATGCCTGCCTCGTTTTGAAGGATGATGATGTGGTGGATGAGATGTCCTCTTCACTGGCCACATGGAATGATTTACCGTGTGAAGATGGCGGGGCACATTTTGCAGACAAGTTTGATGAGCCAGGTTTGGAATGTGTGCAACAAGTTGAGGGAGCTGTAAGTGCTGCAGAGAAGTCGATATCTTGCCCACAGGATGCGGGAGTAACTGATTGTCTCGACAAAGAGACTACACCTTGTGTGAGAGAAGGTGAGCAGAATAGCAGTAAAATGAATTCTGCTGATAGAGATGACACAAATTGTGTTGCAAGGAGGGATGCTGTGTCGCCTTGTATCTCCACATCTGCATCTATGTCTCAACAGGTTGAGAACCGGGATAACTTTTGTGAAGAAAGCTTGGGTATCTCAATTGTGGATGGTTTACAAGCATCTGATTTTCATGAACCTCCTTTTGAAGAGCAGAGAGACATGTTCGACAAGGTGGTGGTCTCTTTGGTGTCTACCGGACAAGAAAGGAAACAACATGATTGCAGAGGACTTCCTTCATCAGATAGAATGCTCCTGGAACACTTATCTGATGATTGCAAAGAACTAAAAGCAATGCTGAGCAAACTGCTTGCACAAAGCAGGGCTCAAAGCAAGGTCCTCTGCACGCTAGGAGACTGTCTAGACATACTCGAGCATCGACAACAACAGCTCAACTGCCATCATCAACCACACAATGAACACAAGGGACGTCAGAATAAAAAATCAAAGAAGGGACATAAAAAATTGATGTAAAATACAATTTGTTTGTCACATACCTACTGTACAAAACTTTTCCTAATTTTTTTTACCAACAGTGTGCACTTGCTTAATTCTTCCTTTGTTTGTGCCACAAATAACCTTTAGAAGAAATCTCATCTATGATCACTTGTGTGTTGAATTGCTGAAATGTGAGGCATAGAAATGGATCATCTTCCATTGAAGAGATAATGGGATTGTGATTCCTTCACTCTTCCTTGTTGCAATACACTAAGTTATGCCTCATGAAAAATCTCCAGTTTTGGATCCAGAAATCGATGATTCGGTGCTAATAAAGGTGCAGTCTGTTGCGGTGCGGGCGGTCGGGGCCCGGACCCGAAATCTTCCTTCAATCCATCTTATTGCACTGGTGAAGTCCGCCGACATCCGGACATCCCCATGTGGGTCCTTGAGCTCCTATTTCGGGAGGTTGCCCACCAAAGTAGGACCACCCCTTGTCCCTTTTAGCATTGACTTGAGAATTTTAGCAAATGGCATTAAATGCGCGCGCGCACGCGCACACACACTTGAGTTTCAAAACTACAGGGATTACATAGACTGAGAATGCACTTAATGGAGCAAAAATTGATCAAATGATTAAGTGCATTAACGGAGCTAGATTTGAGCAAGGAGATAGTCGATAGAAAGCTCTTGAGATAGGCTACACACACACATTGATTGCAAATGCTAATTTCCTTAAAATAAGGATCTTCTATTGAATGCAAAATGCAAGCTTCTGATGGAAAATTAATGCACTTTAAAGCTATTTAAGCTTCCGATTGGCCAATGAGTAGTGGCCCAAGAGTTTTTAACTCAAAAACATGCTCATGTTAGCCAATGGAGTATTAATTATGCATGCAATATTCAATAGAAGATAAAACCTAATGGATCTAGCTAATGATGATTAAGGAATGATAATTGTACAAACATGTAAATGCATAATAGAAAACCTATCTAGCATACCATCGGAGCTCTGATACCAGTTGATGGGAATGGGATCGTGCTAGCTGGGGTGGATGAAAGAGAAACATAGTGCAAGTGTGTGAGTGTGTGTAAGCAAGACTATCACTCAAGTAAATTAGGTTCCAAGATAGATTATCTTGGACTCATAATCACAATCTTGAGTATTGACTCAGTTTAGCACAGGCTCACCATAGACAAGCATGTAGTGCAATCTTGAACTGTGTTGTTTATTCATGAAAGTGAGCTTTAAGTAGGTCTATAGCTTGACTCCATTACATGTGGGATAATTCCCCCCCTTCCCTCCTTCACTCAGACTTTAGGACAAAACCCACACTTTACAGATCTCCAAAGTTCTTGACTGTTGGATTCCACTCCCTCTAGAGCAACATGTGTGTGTGTACTAGTGGAAGGTGCATCGTTAGCATGTCCAACATTCTGTGTAAGTGACGGCGAGGGAACATCCTCAAACCGTACTCTACGATACTCGATGTCTTTCATTGGCTTTCTATGCATCTTAGACTCGTTGAATATCACATGTGAGCTTCATATAACCTTCTTAGATTTCGGGTGCCAGAGACGATATCCCGTCTCTTCGTCCACACCATATCCAATGAATATGCACTTGTGTGATTTGGGGTCCAGCTTTTGTCTAAGCCCTTTTGGCACATGTGAGAAGCGGCCTCACACCCAAATACATGTAATATGTCATAATTGGGCTCTTTGACCGTCCACATCTCCTGTGGAACCTTATACTTTAGTGGTGTAGTAGGTAACCAATTGATCATATAAGCAACCGTCGTAACAGCTTCTCCCCAAATTCTTGAGGTAAGTTGGTCGTAGACATCATAGAAATGACCTGTTCTTAAATGGTTCTATTCGTCCTCTCAGTCACACTATTTTGGATAGGTGTGTAGGGCGTGGTAAACTGTCTTCTAATGCCTTGTTTACTGCAAAAGTCCTTGAGCTCAAAGGAGATGTACTCACCTCCATTTTGTCACTGTGCAAAGCTTTAGGCTTTCTACCCGATTGGTTCTCTACCAATGCTAAGAACTTTTGAAAGACACTAAAAAGGGCGCTCTTCTGCTTCAAGAGATAAACCCACCTTTCTAGTAGAGTCATCTATGAATGTTAAGAAGTATAATGCTCCCCCTAGAGACTTGATTGGCATAGGTCCACACAAGTCGCTATGAACGAGATCTAGAGGGCTCCATACCTCTTGTCCAAAGGTGCTGATGTCAACCTAGTATGTTTGCCATAGATGCAATGCTCACATAAAGAGAAGTTGGAGTAATCTAACACAGGGTTACAACCAGAACGCTGCAAGACTTTCATTCCCTTTTGACTCATATGACCTGGCACAACTTTGTAGATGGCAGCTCAGCTACACAAATAGTATTCTCTTTCACAGAAGATACATAAAGTGTGTACAATGAGCCATACTTCTGGCCTTTACGTATGACTAGAATTTCCTTATTGATAATCCAAGAACCATGAACAAATATGGTAGTGTAACCCAAATCATCCAGCTGTCCAACTCTTTGTCAATTTGGGTACATGTCTGACATTATGCAGCATAAACTCGGTGCCATTACGCATAGAAAACTTGATGCTGTCCACACCATATATATCAAGCTCATAATAATTGCCTAGCTTCATTGTGCCATGTGTGGAAGTGTATGTAAAAAACCACTCTTTGTGAGGAGTCACGTGAAAGCTAGCACCTGAGTCCACAATTCAACTATGCGCATAACACTCATCAAAAGCAAACAATGCATCGGGACTCAAATCCAATGTGAAAATAAACACATCATTTGGCACGTCAAAAACTATCTCAATGGATGGATACTCAACCAAATTAATCTCTCCAATTTTCACACTGCTTTTGGGTTTGTTAGACTTCGCTTTCTCTTTGCCCTTATCACGGTGTGTCGTGCGGCAATCTTTCTTCAAGTGTCCCTTTTTATGGCAGTAGTAACACTAAACATTTCTCACGTCTTTGCCACGACTCTTGCTACGACATTCTCTGCAAAATGTCCACCTTTTCGTCCACAATCTGAGCAACACACCATGACGGGTGGTATTTCAGCTGGTTCTGTCATCTCAATCTCGTTTCTGCTTTTGTACCTGCCAAGTTGTCGGCATCTTCTTTCAAAACACTGAGCTTCAAGCTATAGAATGGTCCATCTTGACCTTTGTACCGCCTTTGACTTGGATCTCCAATTAGGATTGCTTCTATTGGTTGATCCGTTGGATCTTCCATTTTTGGCTCTCAAATGTAGATCCGACCATTATAATCCATGCACAATGACCTTGATTGCATATGCACCAATTGTATGGTTTGATGACTTGTGAAGGAGTACGAGCGGAAGTGCGACGCGAGAGAGAGTGCGAGAAGAAGAGCACGACGATATGGTGAACTCGCTCTACTGTAATGTGTAGAGCATAATGAGTTCTTATTAGGTTTTAACAAAAGAATATGTGTACATACCTGGCGGCCCGCCCACTTACCTGGGCGACCACATTGGGATTTATACCCCAACAACCTCCCACTTAAAGTCCAATGTGGTACTTTAAGTGTGAGAGAAGCTACTATACAAGCTAATATACAAGAGATGTAGAGAAGTGATGTACTACCCTACACCTAACTGCTTGCAAAAATGCGCAAAGCTCTCTGAGGGAAGTCCTTTTGTAAGTAGATCAGTAGGATTTTTTGTGGTGTGAACTTTGACAAGCTGAAGTTTCTTATCCTCGAGCATTTCCCTGATGAAATGATACTTCACATCCACATGCTTTGTCTTTGAGTGATAAACTGGATTGCGAGCCAATTGTATAGCACTTTGACTATCACAATATAACACAGGCATCTCTTTTTTGATTCCCAAATCTGTTACTAGTCGATTAAGCCAAATTGATTCTTTGCATGCCTCTGATGCTGCTACATATTCAGCCTCCGTAGTAGACTGAGTAACACAATCTTGTAATCTAGAACGCCATGATACTGCTCCACCAGCCAATGTAAAGACATACCCTGACGTAGACCTTCGGTTGTCTAAGTCACCTGCATAATCTGAGTCTGTAAAACCCTTTACACTTAGCTCCTGACTCCCATAGCATATACGCATACTCTTTGTAGCTTTCAGGTATCTCAATATTCCTTTCACTGCCTCCCAATGTTTCTTGCTTGGGTTTGACATGTATCGACTTACTACTCCCACTGCGAATGCAATGTCTGGGCGAGTAGCAATCATTGCATACATCAAACTACCCACTGCAGACGCATATGGAATCTTATCCATTTTAGCCTGTTCTTCCTCAGACACAGGACAATCTTGTTTGCTAAGTTTCACATATGGTGGCAATGGAACACTCAGTGCCTTTCCCTTCTCCATATTGAAACGTTGCAAAACCTTGTCAATATAATCTGTTTGAGATAACCAAATCAACTTCTTTGATCTGTCTCTCTCAATGCGATACCAAGTATATGACTTGCCTCACGCATGTCTTTCATGTCAAACGATTTTGCCATCTTTGACTTCAAAGCTGAAATTTCTTCCAAGTGC
Organism: Adiantum capillus-veneris; assembly: GCF_014529385.1. Taxonomy (NCBI): domain Eukaryota; kingdom Viridiplantae; phylum Streptophyta; class Polypodiopsida; order Polypodiales; family Pteridaceae; genus Adiantum; species Adiantum capillus-veneris. Next base: position 161,629,754 of record NC_140939.1, on the reverse strand, counting down.
TTGCCAGCAATCAACATGTCATCCACATACAAAATAAGGATCAGCCAACTACCATCCTTAGCCTTCTTTGTATATAGACAGTGATCGAACTCACTACGTTTGTAGCCTTGAGAAAGCATAAACTTGTGGAATTTATGGTACCATGCCCTCGGTGATTGTTTTAAGCCATAAAGACTCTTTAACAACTGGCATACCCAATCTTCCTTGCCTTTCTCAACAAACCCTTCTGGCTGCTGCATGTAAATTTCCACATCTAAATCACCATGCAAGAACGCTGTCTTGACATCCATTTGGTGCAACACCAAATCTAATATGGAAACCAATGCAAGAAAGCATCTCAATGTAGTCATCTTGACCACCGGAGAGAAGACTTCATCAAAGTCAATGCCTTGTTCTTGCTTAAAGCCCTTGGCAACAAGCCTTGCTTTGTACTTTGGCTGACTATCATGAGCGGTGATCTTATACCTGTAAACCCATTTACAAGGTAGAGCCTTTTTGCCCTGTGGTAATTTAACTAGCTTCCATGTCTTGTTTTTATGCAGAGCTGTCATCTCTGACTGCATGGCCAATTGCCAATTCTCGGAGTCCTTCATTTGCATTGCTTCCTTGTAACATGAAGGCTCATTGCAATCAGTCAACATGACATAGTTCATAGATGGAACAAACCTATCAGGAGGTCGCGTGACACGTCCAGATCTACGCACAATAGGTGGCTCAGGCTCAGCCACAACCTGTGGTTCCACTCTATCCTGTCGTTGCTCCTCTTGAGCCCTGACATTTTGTCTTGCACGTGCAGGTCCATCTTCTTGGAAGACAACTCTTCTAATCTCCTCAACCCTCTCTAGTTTAGAATGATATTTGGATTCATTAAAGTGAACATCATTGCTGCGGACAACCTTTCTGGATTCGGGATCCCAAAGTCTGTACCCCATCTCACCAGAATTACCATAGCCTAGAAAGATGCACTTTCTACTCTTTGGCTCAAGTTTGTTCCTAAATTCCTTTGGAACGTGAGTATATGCCTCACAGCCAAAGACTCTGAGATGCTTGTATGAGGGAATTTTGCCTGACCATACCATCTCTGGCACTGAATCCTTCTGCAAAACCTTGCTAGGAGATCCATTTACAAGATGAACAGCTGTTGATACAGCTTCAGCCCAAAACCCATTTGGCAGTTGTGCATTAGACAACATACTTCTGACCTTCTCTTGTATGGTCCTATTCATCCTCTCAGCAACACCATTTTGAGGAGGATTGTAAGGAGCAGTAAGTTCACGTTTTATACCTTTTGACTCACAAAAGTCCTGAAAGACCTTTGAAACATACTCTCCACCATTGTCAGTGCGTAAGCATTTAAGCTTCTTGCCACTCTGATTCTCCACAAGTGTCACAAAAGTTTTGAAAACACTAAACGCTTCATCCTTGTGCTTGAGAAAGTAAACCCATACTTTTCTCGAGTAATCATCTATAAATGTCATAAAGTAAGAAGCTCTCCCTAGAGATAGGTTAGGCATAGGTCCACACAAATCACTATGAACAAGTGCCAAATGTGTATCTCTTCTATTGCTTCTATGCTTATGTGGCTGCTGTGTTTGCTTACCATACACACAATGTTCATAGAATTCAAAATCATTAAATGAAAAGCCAGGCAAATAACCAGAACGAGACAAGATTTCCATTCCCTTCTTGGACATATGTCCTAACCGGCTATGCCACAAAGAAACGTTCGGCTGCTCAGTTACATTGATTACATTTTTAGAGACATTTGATACATAAATCATGTAAAGTCCTCTAGACTTTACTCCATGTGCTACTGTCATAGAACCCTTGGATATCTTCCACATGTTCTGTCCAAAAGTGGTGACGTAGCCAGCATCATCAAGTAAACCTGTGTTGATCAAGCTCTTTGTAATTGCGGGAACATGTCTCACATTCTTCAGCGTGAAAGAAGAGCCATTCTGAAACTTCAATTGAACATCTCCAACACCTAAGATCTCACATGTCTGCCCATTGCCTAGCCGAACATGATCTTTAGTGGTCACATAAGAAGTAAACCACTGTTTGGAGACACATGAAGTGATGCCCCTAAGTCTATAATCCAATCACTCAGTGCATTTCCATCAGATGCTGTAAGAAGAGCTGAGTCCATTGTATTCTTCAAGAAGTAGATGTCTCCTGACACTAGACTGTCATCCTTTGCAACAATGTTTGTCACATTTATTTCTTGAATCTTCACTGAGGACTTGTTCTTCTCACCATGGTCTTCAGCTTTCTCTTTGCCTTTTTCTGCTTTCCATTCTCTGCAGTCTCTTTTCATGTGACCCTTCTTGCCACAATGGTAGCATTCTATGTCACTCTTGCCTTAAGCACTGCGGGACTTGCTACGAGACTGATTCCTCTTTCCACCTTTGTACTTTTCTTTGGTCCTTCCCCTGACAACTAAGGTTGTTCCTTTGCCTTTGTCCATTGTCTTTCTATTGGTTTCTTCAGTAAGCAGACTTCCTTCTACACCTGCTATGTTCAAACCATCTGGAGGTGCAGAATTACTCAAAGCTGTGCGAAAAGTGTCCCAACTTTCCGGCAATGTGATCAACAGGAACATAGCTCTAACAGGTTCATCAAACTTGACACCTTGAGCTGACAACTGACTATAGATTGTGTTGAATTCATTCAGATGATTGGACATAGGTGTCCCTTCTTTCATCTTCAAGTCAACAAGCTTCTTAAGCCAGTATACCTGTGAAGCTGCACTCTGCTTCTCATAAAGATCACTCAGCTTTAACCATGCTTGATAAGCCGACATCTCGTCTGCTACATTGAAGTAAATGCTTTCTGCCAAAGTCAGCATAATGGTAGAAAGTGCCAATTCATCCATTTCGCTCCATTCATCTTCGTCCATATCTTCTGGTTTTATCCCCTTGAGCTTTATAGGTTTTATCTGCTTCTTTTGTAACAACACGTGCTAAATCTTCTTCTTCCACAATGGGAAATTGGTTCCATCCAGCTTCTTGATATTATAAAGAGCAGTGTCCTGTGATCCAGCCATAGCTACGCTTCACAGTAGTTTACTTTCCTGGGAAAAATTCGGCAGAGTTTCCCCTGTAAACTGACCTCTGAACCAATATCAACCTGTCAAATGAACCAAGAAAGCTTCAGATTCTGCAGAAATTTTGGCAGAGTCTCCTTTGTAAAATGGCTCTGGTGTACTAAAAAATAGACCAAAAAACAGCTCAAAAAAAAACCACTGTCTCTCTAACACTGTAAGCTGTGGGTAAACCTGTCCTGCACCTGTACTGTCTCTGACTGTCCTATAAGCATAGACTGCGAAAATGCCTCAACGGCAGTAAAGCAAAGATGCAATCCCAACTGTCTAACTCACAGTCAATACATCCTAGCTGCCTATCTAAGGGTGCTCGAGGGATCGCTCCAAGACCTGTATCACCGAAAGGATCTCAACATTCGAGAATCCCCCAGCTCAATAAAACCTCACTCGACCCTCAACAAAGGCTGTAGTAAGTCTAACAGTACATAGACTTCCCACAAAGTCATACATCCACAAATTTCCCACTGTATGCTGTAACCGCTGCGGCGGTTGTTTGCTGCGTGACTCACAGCCAGCAAACCCTCAACAAACATACATCATCTCTGACAATACATCCCATGTGGAAGTACCTGCAATGTCAGGATGAAATTTGGAATATCAAGCAGCAAACACAAGCTACCTGATGAACTAGTGGATGTCGCCTATAGTCTGTGTGTAGATGCGCCCGTGTCGTATGTGACACGCCTCCAAGAACTGTGAGCCGTCCTTCGATGTGTAGACAGCCACAAATCAACACTCTGGGAGTGTCAATATCCTCAACACCTGCAGTCGTAGGCAAAAACCCCAAATTTGCAGAGTCGGATCTGCACCCGCTGAGACCACGTAGTCGAAAATGGCCTGCGCAGACCTTTGTCGAAGCCGAACGGTGGCCGAGATGACCTCACAATGAAATTCTGACAATACCGAGCCCTTTGGGTGCACCCACGAGATTTGGGGCCATGTCTTCGCCTGTCGAATTTCACTCCAATCTAAGTTGGAGACTCTAGCCTCCTGTAGTGCTGCCCCGAGCCTCGATCTGAGCTCTGATACCAGTTGAAGGAGTACGAGCGGAAGTGCGACGCGAGAGAGAGTGCGAGAAGAAGAGCACGACGATATGGTGAACTCGCTCTACTGTAATGTGTAGAGCATAGTGAGTTCTTATTAGGTTTTAACAAAAGAATATGTGTACATACCTGGCGGCCCGCCCACTTACCTGGGCGACCACATTGGGCTTTATACCCCAACAACTTGTGATGATGTTTGGATAACCACTTGGATTAAAAAAAATTCACATCTATATGCACCTCATTTGAGCTTACAATACCTGGCTCCACTAAAGTCCTAAATATCTTGGATGTGGCTTCACTTCAATTAACAGGATCGTGGCTCCTGTGCTACTTTTACAGGTCATAAGATACCTATGGACTTCTAAATCTGTATACAAATCCTTATCTCCATTGTAGCTATTGTAAAACTTGCTCTATTGTATTTATGTCTTTGCTACTGCCATTGACTAGCTCTGGTCCGCTTGAACTCTCGGCTTGACTCGAGTCCATGTTGTGTCGGTCTATAAAGCTGTCTACTCATATATTCTTTTGTTGTATGGTAAAACTCCTCCTTCTCAGGTTGAACGAATTGCTTGTACCCAAGCAATTATGGTAGTTGAATACTTTCTAAACACACAAGAGTTGGGCAACTCTAGATCATATGCATTATAATTGATTGCAACCCTATGAAACGATGAAAAACTATGGCTCTAAGTAGCTTGATCTGCAACCACATGTACCCTTGATGATAACAAGCTATCTTTGGAGCGCCAAATATAGAATTGCTATCTTCGGAGCGCCAAAGATAAAATCTCACTATTTCAAGAGAATTTTGCCCAATGTGATTTTCTTGGAGTTTTGCATGTAGTTTCAAGTCTCTCCATTAAGTTTTACAAGTTTAAATTGTTTGTGAGTGGTTTACCATCCCTTTTTGTCTCATCTTGAAGGTTTCCATCTGTTTGGGTGTTTCAAGTCTTTGCACAACTTCAAAGTTGTTCAAACTTGCTCAAGAGCTCTATAATGTTCATGGAAGCTATGTCAATGGAAAATTTGCCAAAATCACCTATTTGGGAGAGAATTTATCTTATGTGTGCCTAAGATAAATTCTTCAAATTTTGAACTTTGACCACTTGAATGGGGTTCTTATGATAAGACAAATCTAACCCTAGTGTCAAAATAAAAAATCACCTTTCTGGTGAAAAATTTATCTTATGTACGCCTAAGATAAAATTCTTCAAAATTTGAACTTTGAGTATGTTAACTGAGTCAACGTCAGTTAACAGAAGCTGCTAAAGACCGCAGACATACGAATGCACACCGAAGATCAAAGTGAAAAAGCAGTAAAGATTGGAGTTACACATTTTTCACGTTTTCCCCCAAAATGGTCATGTATTGTAAATTCTTCATTTATTTCAAGCCATTGTAATATTATTAATGTATTACGGGCTCAATGGGAGTTCCAAGCTGTAAAGAACAGGTCGGTTAGTATGCCTAGGTAGCAGATTCAGTAAGTGGTGGAGCACTAAAGGCCTTGGACACCCGGACATTGCGTATTTTTACCCTAGGTACATAAGGCAGTGTGTAAAAGAAATTAGGGTTCTCAAGTTCATTTGTTGAGAGCACTCTTTGGTGAGAGCTCTTGAGGTGTGTGGCTATGGAGTCCTTGAGCTTCTTCTTGCTCATGAGACTTGATTAACACTAATCAATGATTCATTCTCTTTCACTATGACTCTCTCATGCTTCTTATGATTGCCTATGATGCTTAGATTAGCTAGATCTGAACTAATTAGTGGTTAATCCCTCTCTAATCTTGTGTGATTTCCCTCTCTTGCTTGTGTGTGCATGTAGGTTTGATTGGAGTGTGGTGCTCAATAGATCTATGTGTGTGTGCTTGCAATTAATGTGTTGCATGATAGGATTAGTATTGTGTGCGTCTTGCAATCGTAATGTGTGTGATTGGGTTGATTGGAGGTGAAGAGAAGTGGATGTGGAGATTGCCCTTCATTGTGGTTTAGCTCTTCCATAGGCCGAAAAGCTCACCTCGTAGAGTTAACCATTTGTGTTTGCCATAATTAGCTCACTAACCGTGTGAGTGTTTCCATGCCATAGCCGGGTAGCTCATCCCTCCGGATTGATAATTTTGTTGGTCATTGGAGCTATTCCAACAATGGGATCCTCAACATTTGGCGCCGTTGCCGGGGCAATGGCTTACGCTAGTGTAAATGTGGCATAATCGAATGCGTTCCCTCATTAATTTCACTACTAATTTTACTTGTGTGTTTATGTTTTTGTGGATTTTGGATGTGTGTGTATGAAGCAATGTGTTCATACCTCCCTAATGTGTCACCCTATCTTGCCAATTGTGTATTTACACACTCTAATTTCACTCTAACCCCTTGCTAATTTGACTAATTTTTACTAACTTACTAATTTGCGATGAAGGATTGAAGCATTCGACCATTCAATTGATCTTCAATGGAAGGTAATTAAGGTGGTATTCTCAACCTCTCTAGAATCTAAAGATGTGCAGAATTGTGTAGAGATCCCACCATGATGCAATGTAATGTTGATGCAATGTGGATTGAATTTTTTTTTATTTTTCGTTTTCATGCCGTCATAATGCCGAAATTTTTAAGATTTGGTGGCGTATGAATTTGATAAGTTTCAATTCCTAATTGGTGAATGTGTGTTGCTAATTGGGTGCATAATTGAGTTGATTGCATGGTTGGATGGTCAATTGCAAGTGTGTGTGCACTATTTTCAAGTGTGTGTGCATTCTAATTGAGTGTGTGTGTGCACTATTTTGTCCATGTTTGTGCACCTAAAAATCAATGTGTGCTTAATGATTTTTCAATTGTGATGATTGATTTGTGTTGTGCTCATGCCCAACTAATGATTTATAAAGTCGCATTGCAAATTCGACAAGTTTAACCCTTTTGTGTGCGCACATAAAGATTGGTAAAAACTGCCAATTCTATTAGTGTGTGTGCGCCTAAAAAGTGTTTAATTTGCATGATTGATCCATATTTTGATTGCATAATTGATGTGTGTAATGGTCAATTGATGTGTTTTTGTGCTCAAAATAGGGATTTACACATTTCAATTGCGTCAAATTTGGAGTCAATTTTGTAATTTTGCCGGTTTAATTGCCCAGTTTTGATTTTATTGATGAAATTCTTTGGCAATTGAATTGATGTGATTTGTGTGATTTTATTGGCTGCACTATTCCCCTATGTGTGGAGAATTTGTAGAAAATTTTTGGGTATTTTTCGAATAATTTTTGTTAATTTTTACATTAGTTTTTGGTTAATTCCATAAAAATTTGATATTTTGCGATCTTTATGATCTATTTTGTGTGTGCATATATACAGCATCATTTTGTTCGCATTTCTGCCCTCCGTGATCAAGTTTTGAGCGTTTTACTATTTTCGGGGATCGGGTGGACAATTTTGTCAAAATTGGCGTTTTTGGGAAAATCTGCTATTTTTGGTGTGCTTTTGCATGTCGAAAATATTCGGTTGTGAATTTCGATGATTTTCTAAAATTCCTAAAATTCTTCAGAAATTTTTTGGACTTTTTTGGCAATTTTTGGGATTTTCGGGTGAATTTTAGCGTTTTTGGCTAATTTTCGACCTAATTTTGGCATTTATGGAAATTTGAAAATAAAAAATAATAGAAGGTCAGTTTCGATTTCAATGCCCGGGCCTTTCGGCGCATAAAACTCTTCATCGGATAGACCTTCACGGTCTCTTGGGACAGTTTCCTACGACGTTAAAAGAAAAATCTTCTTCTTTCTGTCGTCGACGCTTGTCTCGTTCCGCGTGAACACACCACACCCCTCACCCTCTCTCTCTTCTCTAACTTCCCCTCTCTCTGGGTACAATGTATTTTAACCGCCTAAAATCATAAAATCTCGGTTAGATTTTGAGCTTGCCTTGAAGAAAACCGGTAAATTTACACAAGTTTTTGTGTAAATATCATCAAAAGCTTCAAATTTTGACCTAAAAACCGATAGAATTTCAAGTTTGCCCTTATTTTCTTCGGTTAGAAAAAATGTATTTTTTAAGCCCTGCCTCTCTCGTTCCGTGAGAACACACCCTCTCTATCTCTCTCACTAACTCTCTCTCTTCTCTCCTTCTCCCTCTAGCGTGCCCCTCTCACTCTCTCTCCTCGCTACACGCCAACCGGCCATCTTGTCTTTCTCTCTGTCCCACGCGGGTCATTTGTCGTTATTTGCACGCAGCGTGCGTTCTCTCTCTACACGCCAGGTCCACCATCAGCTCCTTCTCTCTGCCCACGTGTGCACGTCCGCACTCACGGCGTTGAAGCCCACCCAGGCCCGCCTCCTTCACGCCCACGTGCTGGCTGTCTTCCCTAGTCAACGACCTCTAGGTAAAAGCAAATAAGTATATTATTTTTGTTCTGTTTTTGTTAATTTCAATTTCAAAAACTCAAAAAAAATATCAAAATCAAATCAAAATTATAAAAGACATTTAAAAAAAAACATAAAAACATAAAAAATTTATAACAGCTCACAAAAAATCGATAAAAAATCAAAAAGTGGCTGAAAAATTTCACAATAAATCATAAAACCATCAAAAATTCCATAAAAACTAGAAAATTTACAGAAAAATTAAAACATTATGAGAAAAAATCCTTAAAATTCAAAACTTTCCTAGAGTAATTTGTAAATAATCATAAAAAATACTAAAAAATTTAAAATTTTATTAAAAAATTTAAAAAATAAAAAGAAAGTCGTCAAAAGTGCCAGAAAAAGACAGAAAGAGCAAGAAAAAGTCATAACGAGTCCGAAAAAAGACCTAGGAAAGCAAAAAGAAAAGCCAGAAAGTGTACCGCACATTGAGCAGACCGTGCAAAAACGAATCAGATCAGTCGGAAAAAGCAAGCGAAACCACCAACAGTGGAGCGTCATTCAAATTTCAAGAATTTTGCATGCTAGAAATTGGCAAGTACAAGTAATTGCGTTGCAAATTAGCGTCCAGTTGGATGAACATGCACAAATCACGATGAATTGCAGATTAATCTATTAAAGGCCCAGTTTTTCATCGTTTCAAAAGGTTGTAATTAATTTTGACACAGTCGAGCTAGAGTTAATCAACTCGTGTGAGCCTGAAGAGCAGTCAACTGCAAAAGTGCTTTGACTAACGTAGTTTAATCAAACCGACCAGCATAAATTCTGCTAATCGAGACCAAAATCTGCTAGGAGACAGTTTCTTCAGATTGAGGTAACATGGACTCAAATCGAGCTGAAAATTTGAGTACAACAGAGCAAGCCAGTAGCATTGACAACATAGGTACAAGTGCAACAGAGCAGCTATTACAGCTATATGGCTACAATGGAGATAAATTTTTGTATACAAATTCAGAAGGCCATAGATATCTAATGAGCAGCAAAAGCAGCACATGAGCCAAGATCCTGTTGATCATAGTAAAGCCAGATTCAAATAACTCCCAGATGTTCACAGACTTCAGTGGAGCCATGTATTGCAAGCTCACCGATGAAGTGCAAAACGTCAATCCAAGTGGTTATCCAAAAATTTGCACAAGCCAGCAAAACATATAGTTGGTGCATATGCAATCAAGGTCATTGTACATGGATTACAATGGTCAGATCTATAGTCGAGAGCCAGAATTGCAAGATCCAACAAATCAACCAATAGAAGCCAGTCTAATTGGAGAACCAAACCAAAGACGGTACAAAGGTCAAGATGGAGCACTCTACAACTTGATGCTTAGTGTTCTGAAAGAAGATGCTGACAATTTGGCTAGCATAGAAGCAGAAACTTTTCAACTAGAGCGTGACATGACATAACCAAATAAAATCATGGCGTATAGCTCAGATCGTGGACGAAAAGGTGGACATTTTTCTGAAGATTGTCAAAGAAACCCAGACAACAGAAAAATATCAATTGCCAAGCAAGGTACATAGCAAATTGGAAATGCGAATCTTGATGTAAGTGCATTTAACTCATCATTATTAATGCAATCAGATGATTCTGCATTACCATTAGAAGCACGAGTAAAAACACTGCAAGTTCAAAGTCAACATAAAGACACCTGAAAAGCTTCTAATTGATTCTTTGAACAACAAATTCTTGCATGAATTTAGTCAAGGTGTCGAGATATCACCAAAGGTTGAAAAGACTGTTAGGTTTGCAAATAATTCTGCATCCACTGCCACAAGTGTGCAATCATTCACGAGTCTAAGGGACACATCAAACAATGATGTTAGCTTTATATGATACATATAATTCATATGCACACTATGTAGACCAAAAAGGGAAACTGTACAAAAAGGATCAACCAATGTTTGAACGGCCCACATACCAGCTCATAGAAGTGCATCCAGTGATAGATAAAAAAGGATGGTTCATTTCTGAGGAAAGAATCTATTATAGCCCATCCTCTCTAGAGCTGAAGGATATTAATCGAGTGAGCATAAAAATTTGTTCAGAGCCAAACTCTCCTCCATCTGAAATCAAGCTTCGATGTTGTGACCAAACGAGCATATACTTTGATCAAAACAGTCATAGATATAGACGAGAGTCTAGCATCTACGATGCCTTAGGTCCTGAAACCACAGAAGCTAATATCATAGGAGTCCCATGGGATAGACAATATCAAGGCAAAGATAATGCTATTTATAGCTTGACTTGGAAAATAATTTGACATGTTTCACAGAGATACATAGGAAACCATGTAGAAGGTTTACAGATGCCAAATGTCAACAGTGCTACCTAAAGTGTACCTTCACAGTCCCAAAAGGTGAGACTAAATTAGAGCCAAACAATGAACTCTTAAAATGAAGCAAGCCATAGTGATCACCCTAGGAAGGGGGGGGCTATAAATTCATCAATCTCAGCTTATGTACCAGGAACCGCAATGTCAGTTAGAAGCCCTAGAGCCTCTAGTCAACAGACCTCTTCAAAGAAAAAACCATTGAAAGATCATATGGTTGTTGGAAGTTTCCAATTGACCCAGATCCCATCAGAATCTGCAGACAAATGCTTCTATGAAGATCATCAAGGACAAAAGTTTCAGCTGACCTCCACAAGTCAAAGTCAGAAATCGATAAATCCAATAGTGTTTAAATAGTTACATGTGACCAAGCTCACATATGCATATCAAGATGCACATGGTAATAAATATCAACAAGGTCATGACCTTGTACAAACCCCTATGGATGGTAAGATTGAAGTCAAAGACTATTTGAAGGTGATGCAAAGCCTCAAGCTGCCAGAACAGGTGACAGAAAAGTCAAAGTCAATGGGAGATAAAGTCCAGAAAGCTACACAAAGGTCACCACCAAAATCTCCTCCGAAGAGACATATGCTGCCAGAAAGTACAATGGATCTTTTAAGGTCAAAGGTTACTCATATGCAAGCAGACAATGCTCATTAGTTGCATACAAAAAGTGCAATATTACAGTCATACGAGTCAACATTAATGGAAGCAGGTGATCGAAGCAAATAAAATGCAGATAAAGCTCAACCAAAGGACACTACCACAACAAAAGAAGTCAATTCAGACACGAATCCTAAGACGATCACGTGCAACATTGTTGGTGAAAACAAAGAAAAGTTGTCAAGAGAAGTAAAGCTAGATTTTCAACTAGACAAGAACCTCATGTCTTTTCGCACTTGGAAAAGATGTGGCCAACCACAGTTGGAAGATGCTCCTGAATTTGTAAGAATATCTAGAAACAAACGAGCAGAATTCTTGGGAATCATCTCCACCACCATTGAAGTAAGTTCATAGGTCATCATAGCTCAATTCCACATGATCACAGTTAAGGATATGCCAGATGACATCATAATGGGAATGCCAATGGCCTAGAAGTTGTTGGAGATACAGGATGTAGTCGTCAAATACAACCAAGAATGAAGATCAAGACTAGTCACTCACGGACGAAAACACAAAGTCCTCTAGCACAGTTAAAATGGAGACTGATGCCAAAGCAAACTTATTGAAGATGATTCGTCTCCATCAATCAGAACTTCAGAAGGGCTCAAAGAAAATTAGGCAATAGCTAGTGCACATCAAATAGAGCAAAGAGCAACCATGATAGCTATTGAGCAAAGAATGCCACCAAAGCCAGAAGTTAAGAAAAACAAGGTTACAGATAACCAGAAGCAATAGGAAGTCCAGAGATCTAGACACTGCCGTCTGAATCAGCTGATGCAATTCAACGTGAAACACAAAGTCTCAAGCTACTCTCCATAGAGACACAATCAGATCAAGATGAGACCATGGCAAAATCAAGACAAAGGTGTTCAATAGAACCTCCAATGAGAATAGCTGTAGTTCTCAGTAGTACAAAAGGAGCAAGTGTCAGATGCAATGCTCTAGTGGATAAAAAAGTAAATTGCAATATGGTTGCAGACCACATTCAAAGAATTCTAGAGATTACTCCAAGAAAACATGATAGCAAAATTGTGCTAGGTTTGCATACAGGTCAAAAAGAAATGGTTGCTACCCTTAGCATCCAACAACATGAAGAGCAGGTAAAGTTTCAGGTGAAGCCTTCAAAGGAAATGCTTGCAGATGTCATCCTTAGACATCAATGGTTAGACCAACACAAGGCCTACAAACAAGATAAAATGCTAATGCTCTCTTTTCCAAGAGGTAGCCAACAACATTTATAGGTACCGTTAATGCTAGATTCAGAGTTGCAAAAGTCACAAAAATCAAGGACAAATCTTGTAGACAAAGGTGAAGCTAAAGTGGAACTTCCATCAATTAGCAAAGAATGTGTGACAGCATATGCCTCTACATCAAAGAACCCTCATGGATCAGCTTATTCAAGCAAGTCAGGCTTTCAAAACTTCAAGTCAAATGCTGACCCAACTGAACCCTCTAAGGAGACACCCAAAAAAGAAAAGATATATCAGCCAAAGTACTCAAGAAAGCAAAGGAAAGTCAAGCAAGTGTTTGTTCAGAGCAGTTTAGTCAAAGTCAATGATCCGGTTTGGATTAAGGACAGGAAATAAACACAGAAAGACAAACACATGGGATGGATAGCATTACAGTGGAGCTTAAAAGAGCAGGAGTTCTATGGAGGTAATAGACATATATGGGTGCCAAAATCACAGGTTAGGGCATATGAAGTAACATCAAGACCCTCCCAAGAAAGAAGGTCCACAATGTATCAACCTCAACAATATCCTAGGATACCTAAGCAGCAGGTATACAATAGAACAAAATTAAAAGATGCTGAAGTCTACCACAACTCACAAGAGGACACAGAAAAAAGATGGATCTCAAAGAATCTTCCTCTTGGACAAGGATTCTACACAGGTTATACAAAGATTTGGCTACCAGTCAACCACAAGCCAACTGCAACTACACCTGACTTGCATGAATATCTCAAGAGCTCAGCAAGACCTAGAGAAAAGCAAAGTCAACAATGGAGATACATAGGTCATCAAGAGATTTGGATTCCTAAGTCTTCCAATGCTCCTAGTCAAAATCCAAATGCCGATGGTCAACAGAGGCCTACAACGACATCAAAGACTCCTATCAATAGGCCTAATTGGAGAATCAAACATATAATGGATTCTTCAAAGTCAAAGAAGGACAACCCAACCAACGCAAATACAGATTTGAAGATGATAAAACAGGTATGGCAAAAGAAACCTTCAATGCCAACTTGGTCCTTTACTAATCCTCTTTTTGAGGATTCAATATTACTTTTACCTGAAGAAATGTTTGTAGTAAGCACAAGAATGTAAAAAGTCAAGTCGCCAGGGTGAAAAAACACTCTTTGGTATAGTCAGGGTCGGGCAGCTGAGCCATAAAATGAGCAAAGCATTAGTCGCAAAGCTTCAATTCATTAGGCTTACGCGTTCAAGCTGGAAGAGTTGAGCATATCTAAAGTAATGTCGCTCATGCTAGATGAGATGAGCATAAGAGTCGAAGTCTATTAACTTACAATTGGTGGGGTGTCGTAAAGTCCAACACTCATGCACAGTGCACAGTAAGATGAGAGCACATATCCTCGTCAACAAAACCATACTTAAAGGGGTGCCAGCTTCCAAAGCCATGTCATATGCTTTTATAGCTACTCCATCTTTCTGAAGAACCCTTTAAAATCTTTCATGCACATCATATTGCTTTCCATGCATTTCTGTGTATGCATAAATAGGATGTCCCATCATTGGACATATGCATTAGACACTCTTTTTTGCTTCCACCTATGCACCTTGAGTGGACTACAACAGGCAAACCAATGGTCCATCATGCTACCCTTTCATATTTGCTGCCTTTTTAATTCCATATCTACCAGCAAATAATCCCTTGAGTACTTTATTAATATTTCCCATGCTAATAAGTACTCCAATAATGCGCGTATCCCAAAGGCATTTTTTTCCATTGGGTTTTTTCCTTTTGGTCATCCAGGTATTAGACCCTAATTTAGAACCTCATCATTCTACTTCTCTTGTACATACTTTTCAAAAATAAACAACAGCCTCATCATTATGCTATTACAATGGACAATGCAATATCATCTCTCACATCAGACATATTCGGACCAATTAATGCTGCAGCAGATTGAGCCTCGTCAACAAATCCAACAACAATTGAAGACAATCAGGCCATCAACAATCAATCAAAACCTTCCACAGCCTCCACGGACACTTTTCAACAGTGCCCGAGGACGGGCACTAAAATTGGAAAGGGGAAATGTTAACTGAATGAATGTTAGTTAACAAAAGCTGTTAAAGACAAAAGACATATGAATGCACATCAAAGATCAAAGTGAAGAAGCAATAAAGATTGGAGTTACACATTTTTCACGTTTTTCCAAAATGGTCACGTATTGTAAATTCTCGATTTATTTCAAGCCATTGTAATATTGTTAATGTGTTACGGGCTCAATGGGAGCTCCAAGCTGTAAAGAAAAGGTCAGTTAGTATGCCTAGGTAGCAGATTCAGTAAGTGTGGAGCCCTAAAGGCCTTGGGCGTCCGGACATTGCATATTTTTACCCTAGGTACATAAGGCAATGTGTAAAAGAAATTAGGATCCTCAAGCTCATTTGTTGAGAGCACTCTGTGGTGAGAGATCTTGAGGTGTGTGGCTATGGAGTCTTTGAGCTTCTCCTTGCTCATGAGACTTGATTAACACTAATCAATGATTCATTCTTTTTCACTATGCCTCTCTCATGCTTCTTATGATTACCCACAATTCTTAGATTAGTTAGATCTTAACTAATTAGTGGTTAATCCCTCTCTAATCTTGTGATATTGCCCTCTCTTGCTTGTGTGTGCATGTAGGTTTGATTGGAGTGTGGTGCTCAATAGATCTATGTCTGTGTACTTGCAATTAGTGTATTGCATGATAGGATTAGTGTTGTGTGCATCTTGCAATCGTAGTGTGTGTGATTGGGTTGATTGGAGGCGAAGAGAAGTGGATGTGGGGATTGCCCTTCATTTTGACTTAGCTCCTCCATAGGCCGAGAAGCTCACATCATAGAGTTAATCATTTGTGTTGCCATAATTAGCTCACTAACCATGTGACTATTTCCATGCCCTAGCCGGGTAGCTCATCCCTCTGGATTGATAATTTTGCTGGTCATTGGAGCTATTGCAACGATGGGATCCCCAACAGAGTACTTAAATGGGGTTCCTATGATAAGACAAAGCTAACCTTGGTTTCAAAATAAAAAAATTACCTTTCTGGTAGAAAATTTATCTTATGTGCGCCTAAGATAAAATTCTCCAAAATTTGAACTTTGACCACTTGAATAAGGTTCTTATGATTAAGCTACACCTGGTGTCCAAATAAAAAAATCACCTTTCTAGTAGAGAATTTATCTTATGTGTGTCTAAGATAAATTCTTCAGATGCATCATTTGAGCTTGCTACCGCATTGCCTTTGCCCCTCCCTTTGCGCACGTTCTTGCAGCCCCTCTCCCTCGTCTTCCTCAACTCAGCACAAGACACAGAATGGCAGCTTTCGCTCCACCTCAGAGGGACTTCACTAAAGCCCCCTCGCCCGACACTGTGGAGCTGACCCTTCGACTTTGTCTCTTGCCAAAAGAGCAAGCAAGCTTGATGGTTGAAGTGGAGCGCTTGCAAGCAACTTTGATTATTTGTGAGATTATAGGCACTCGGCCCAGTCGAGGGGAGGTTCGGGATTTTCTACATGCCCGTCTTCTCTCCGATGTGGGCAAGATCACCGATGTCCATATCCTCGTGAGAGGGTACTACCAAGTTGAGTTCGAGTCAGCAAATATGATGACCAAGGTGATTTTGATGAGACCACTCGGCATCAGATCAGTCCGAGCTTACTTGATGGGTTAATGGATGCAAAAGCATACTCCCTAATCTCCAATGGCTAGTGTTAGGCTATGGAGGGTGAATCCTTAGCTTAACCATGGTGTTAGGGTTAGGGTTAGAGAGATGGTGATTAGGGTTAGGTTATGCTAAGAGCAAGATCATAGAGAGAGAGTGTATAGGCACAATGATAGGATTCAAAATGCAATTGATTAATTAGGAAGTAGCCTCTATATAGGCTTAGTGCTTTAGAATCATATGGTGCCATAAGTGGGGCTTACCCTAACAACAGGGTACTCACAACACCCTCGCCCACTAGAAATTACCACTAGAACTGCACAATTTTTCAAGCATGTCATCATTTGTATGCATACCACCACACCCACGCTTTGCACAATCAACAGACAACATACCATCTCAATTTTGCCCATTTGTAGCAATCTCACAACACACACCTCTCTCTCCTTCTCTCTCTCTCACACACAAACAGTTTGGGCAGCAGACACCACTCACACACTGGCATCAAATACTTTGATCAGGCAAAGATGAGAAGGGGGGGAAGAGGGAAGAAACGACACAAAATTTGGCTATGGTTATTTCAATCTTAACAAAAACAACACAAACCTCCTGCCACTGGCTCCATTGGCATGGCCTCGACGAGTTTTTAAAAACACCTTTGACAGTTGTAGGCTTTTCCTCCGTGAAGCTCTTTGTGTTGAGAGCTTGAGGAATTCCCCATTGGAGCTCTCGTTGCCCCAAACACTATCCAAAAAACTCCCTCTAAGAACTCCTCCAAAAATAAAAAAATTGGGCCTATATGGGCATGTGTGTCCTTGATATTTTGCTCAAAATATTCTATTATTGGCTTGCTTTCTTGCATGAAAAACTCCTTGTTATCTTTGGCTAGCTTGACCCCCAAGTCACCGCGTGCATCTCCTCTCTCTTGGAGCCCCAATGGTGTCTTTGATGCCCCCAAGGTTGCCTTCAAAAGTTATGCCCCTTAGGGCATGGAAATCCCCTCCAAAAAGCCATGTCAGTAGTGCTTAGTGCATCACCCATCGCGTGGCTCCACCATTTTTTGCCAAAAATAGCCCATGGGCTACTTGGCACCGCCTAGGTACGTTGCACACAGTGCTCAATGGCCCAACCTCCATAGCCACAAGCTCCCTGAGCTCTCTCTTCTCACACCCCCCAAATGGGTTCTCAATCCTACCTATATACCCTACTGGTCGGAGGGCTCCCCCTTTCCCATGTGGGGTTAAGAAATTCCACATGGCATTCCCATAGGGTGGCCACCCTCAGAGCCCCCAAAAATCCTTCAAAAACCACGACATGAACTAGTTTTTTCCCAAGCTTTCAAATCATTGTTACCATTTATTTACTGATGCTCCAATTCTTGAACCATAAAAATTGACTAGAAGTCCCAATTCCCATCTTCAACTTGCATAATCCCCTTCACATTTGGAATTTGTCAGGCTCGCAATCCAAGACTGCCAAAACAACATAAAAACATTTGATATCACATGGTTGGCCTACTTCCATCTTCCATATATTGCCATCCAAGACTTCAATTGACATCTTGTCTAATCCCATGGACTTCATATACCACATCCTTCTTTTAAAACCTTGGCAAGGCTGCAAGAACCTCAGATGGCACCCCGACCGAGACAACCAAATTGGCACAGAACTGGCCCCTGATGAAACTTTAATTGCTCATATCTTTCCCATCTGAGCTCCAATTGATGCTATGAAAAGATCGACATGCTCCACAACTTGAGCACTTCACATCCATCACCTCACATCAACCCTGACCATCTATCTCCATGTCTTGTGTCCGTCGAGAATTTTTAAACCACTCCAACTTTGAACGGCCATAACTTGCAACCCATAGATCCATTTGAGGACCCATCTAGATCAGCTTTTGATCCCAAGTACATAAAGTGCATCAACAAGTGTGAAAGAACTGCCATTAGCAGCAGTAAGCACAATCTTTCCAACTCCCTGAACTGGATAAGAGGCGTTGTTGGCACAAGTGACTGAATTCCCATGAGGGACAAACTCGAGAGAGGTAAACAATTCACGATGGGAGGTAATGTGCTTTGTAGCACCACTGTCGAAATACCACACATGTGAATCTGCAGCAACTGACAAGCATGCATCATGGACAACAGGATTGTAAGTGCACTCTGCGCTAAAATCCCATTCTGCATCAACATCAGCAACACAGTCTCCTTTCACAGAAGACTCAACAATGGTTGCATTTGTAGTGGAACTAGCATTTGCAGTGGAACCACCCTCTTTCTTCTTAGCCTCTTTGGCCTTCAACTTAGGACACGACTTGATCAAGTGATCATTGGCTTTACAATAATGGCAACGCATCTTCTTTTTGCCCTTATCACCAGAATTTCCAGATGAATTGCTGCCAGCAGAAGCATTAGGAACATAATTTTTGCTACACGCAGCAGAACCATAAGAAGTGGCTGCATTGCTATTACCACCCTTTCTTTGAGAAGCAATAAAAGCATGTTCAATTGGTCTAGTCCGGTTTTTTCTGGAAAGTGACTCTTGCAATAGCAATGTGCATAATGGATCAAACTTGACAACTTCTGGATTTCCTTGGGTCATAAGTCTCCAAGTACTAGCAAAAGTCTGGTAGGAATCTGGTAAGGCATCAAGAACAGTCTGCACAAGGGAACTGTCAGATATGATTTCACCTGCAGAAATAAGCTGCTCATTGATATCCTTGACAGTAACAAGGAAAGTGTCCATATCATCTTCCTCATGCATAATCTTTGACTCCAGCTCTTTACGCAACAAAGCAATTTTAGCCTCATTGCGGCTTGCATAAAGACGTGCTAGAATATCCCAAGCCTGTTTTGTAGATTTTGCTGAACGGATGTGAGGAACAATGGTGCGCTTCACAGACAACACAATCAATGCATGAGCCTGTGCATCCTTAACATCCCAACGAGCTTGTTCTGCCATAGGGAAAACAACTCTAACAGTTGCAATCCTTGCAGCAAGACTTGCAACATCCTCAACATCGCCTACATCCTCAGAACCAGGATGTACATCAATGCCCTGCACAATGTTCCAGACACCCTTTGACACAAGTACATGTTGCATCATATAAGCCCACATAGGGTAGTTGTCCCCATCCAACCTGTCCTCACTAGCAAACATCTTGAACACATCTGTGTTGTTGTTGTCAGCCATGGTAAATGCAGCACCTGATGTGAAAACTGTCCGAAAATAGGAGAAACGGAGCAGGAACAACCTGTGTTATATAGCACAAACCGTAGAAGACTATAAGGCACCTGTTTTTCAGAAAACGGCACTGACAAAAATTCTGCACAAAATGACGAAATAGCCTGTGTAGTACTGCCTATAGTGGAAACGGAGGCCGAAATGAGCCCAAATCAAAATTCCGAGCAGACCAAGCTCTTCGAGCCCACCCAAAATTTTTGTCGACCTGTGAACGCTCGCCAAAGCTCACTGAAATTGGAGAAAGTGAGCAGGCGTTTGCTGGAGCAGCTGGCGACTAAGCCCGGGAGGACGTGACCTACTCTGATACCAATTGTTGGAATTAGGGTTGTAGAGAAACACACACAGCTTGGAGAAGACGAAGGAAGCTCAAGGCACACAATAGAGAGTGTATTACTTAGTGTGCAATGGAAAGATAGATAGCCCTAGAGTGATGGGAGTATATACAATGCACGGGGGGGAAAACCTCTTAAAGAGGGGAAAAATGCCCCGGCGGTCCTAGTGTGTTCACACACATCACTAACACATGTATATGGTAACAAAGGTTGTGTTTATTAGTGCGTCCATGAATGAATTCCTTGGATACCCATGTCCTTTAAATATAGACACAATATAGTGGAAGGGCGAATTTCAAACAACTGGTTTTGTTTTAACAACACCAAAATGATACGAAATTTGAAGTATTGCAAGATAATTGATACAAAATAGATAGTTCCACCTCACTTAAAAGAAAAGTAGTTGGTTTGTTTATGTATTGTCCACCACACTACTACAAAAGCTTTGCATCCATGAACTACTCAATGAAAAGAATCAATGACAATATGTTATCATTCAATGTGCATTGGTTATGTCGAGATTAAACAACAATTAAGAAAATTACAATAAGTAAAACAATCCCTACGAATAGAAACTTAAATTTCCTAGAGCCTAGATGTAATGGGGTAGAATTTGACCCTAACTTGGGATTGGTAGTGTGTGTTTCAGTTATCCGGTTGTGGACAATGTAGTTTGGGCACGTTTGCCATTCTTCTTTAGTATGAAAGTTAAACTGGAATAAACTGACAAGTCCTATGCACCCATTAGTTGTGCGAGGGATGCACTAATGTGCATGAGGTATTTGATATGATTCTAACTCTCAATATTACTGACGAAATAGTGAATCGCTAGGCATATGCATGGTAATATGGATAGCCATTACCAGAGTTTAGCTAGCAATACTACTTATGTAGAAAATGGATCGTGATACATTTGCATGACACATGGAGAGTTTGTGGTTTGTGGAGGATTACCAAAATAGCGGAGCCTGGAATATAGTGAAGACACAAAGATCATATCACATATGGGTGAAAACGTAAGGGTAATAACAAGATACCGATAAAGGTGAACTCAGTAAGTTAAGATCGACGAAAACTATCACAAGAGATCTATATTTATTTTTTATTTATTTATTTATTTTGGAAATCAAGCATTCCTTAGTGTTCCGAGCAGCAACTGCATCTAATCTTGCTAGGAAACGACAAGTGGAGAGAGCATCGTTAGCAGCATAAGACACTGCTAGGACTAGAAATTACAAGTACTAGTGACCATTGATGCCGCAACATTTCATAAGCATACACACTTGAGCATGAGAACCAAACTCAACCACAGTCAATGAAGGAGAAATTAGAATTACAAGTATGAGACCAAACTGACACAATCCTCAATGATGTAATCCAATGCCTAGGTATTAAAATAAAACAAAGAAGGGTGAAGGATTGAAATTAAAAGGTTAAGAATGTCAGATGAAAATCATCGTTGTCGTCAATTCCCTGAATGCCCGGCATCTGAGAAAGTATTGGAGTGGTCGTCGAAGAGCGTCCACAATGTCCGCTTCTGCAAGTAGTCGAGGGCCGACCATTGTCGTATGGGCACTCGTTTAGTGAGAAACGCCCCTTAGCGAGCACTCTACCACTAACCTCATCAGTGAGCAGGGGCGACATCTGCATGTGAGGACTGAATTTTGAACAGCGAAGAATCTTTGTCCTGCTGGCGAAGTACGAAAAGGCACGAAATTTTTTCTTAAGGGTGAATCTGTCCAGGAAGATGAGCGACGTAGAAGCCCCGATAAAACAGGCAAGGGATTTTTGTATGCTTCAAGAGAAGTATCTTCTATCAGGGTTTGAGGTTTGAGTCAAGAGATGGTGGTATACAACATGGAGTCGCAGTCAAACAGGGGTGTATCAGCTTTGTCTACATCTCAAGGACAACGCCAATAGTTCACAACTAGTTATCATGAAGGTCTGTGATTGAAGGAGTCAAACCCAAGTGTGTGCGTAACTGTCCTGCAATAGCGAGGGGCAGAGAGAGAAAGACAGAAAGAGACATGGCGGCACAGAAGGTTGCATTCTGTGGACTAGTGGGTTGGGAGCATGCATGGAGGGAGGAAGAGAGTGAAGGGTAAAGTCATATTGCGACTCGATGTAGTGGGTGGTAATTGGCGCTAACTGAAGCGAAAAAAGGAGTGGTCTACGTTAAAAACAAACAGAAAGTTGGCAGCTCTTGGTCTGCATGAGAATTCCGCCATTGGGTGTGGCATCTAGTGGTTGAGGATGGTTGCATGGCAGGCAACGGAGAGGGGGTGCGCCGTTGGGACTGAGAGCGACTGAGGAACGGATCCATATGTCCTCCGTTACATGCTCTTGTTCAAGTCGTCTTATCAATCTATTGCACACAAAGTGCCACTGTGGAGTCCCATAGTTTCAAACTTGCATGCAGAGACTTCTATGGCATGGGCATCAAGTCATGGACAGACAATCAACAACATGGATGGTTGATAGTCTATTACAAGATTAGCACGGGAGTTTTTCTTTTAAATGTATTTTTTTTTCTTTTTCAGTAGGCGTCAACATGAACGTATGCCGTCAGAAGCAGAAAATGGGGTAGAAAGGCCAAGGCAAAGCTATAGTGCGGATACAGAGCTTGCCAGATACAGGCATTTTAGTTTCTAGGTCTTGAGGTTGGTTGGTAGCCGCCGCAGGGCAGCTGTTGACACACTGGTTGATGGTCACTAATTTAGAATTGAAATAAAAAAAAGTGATGATAATTAAAAAATAAAAATAACGACGCAACTCAGTTGTCGCCCAGTTGATTGGAGTAGGTGTGGTTGCATGCAACACACAAAGAAAAAGTGTGGGCGCCAGAAAACAACGAGAGAGAGAGAGAGAGAGAGAGAGAGAGAGAGAGAGAGAGAGAGAGAGAGAGAGAGAGACAGAAGTAGTTGGGTGTGCGTGTGTGGCTAACAAAGAGAGACACGACAGGACCTTAGTTGGGTGGAGCACTGCAATTTGCCACACCATCGGTGGTCCATGCCATGCCGCAGAGGGGGCAGTCGCACAGACTTGTGCAGAGAGCTTCATTTTTTTTTGAAAATTTTATTTCAAAATAAGGTCAACATGGGGTAGGTTCTCACGATGGCTCTAAGCCGAGAGGTCATCTTTGAACTAAGTGCGCGTCAAACCACTCTCAAGCATCTCCTTGGAGTGAGACCTAGTCGGATAGCTATCGAGTTCTATAGCACATATATTTTCAGACAAGAAGCTTTCTTCTTCATCTTCGCTTGCATCTTCCTATTTGAAAATCTACAAGGATTTCTCCCAATGTGATTCCCTTTTTCTCTACTTGCTCAATATTCTACACTCCATTCTAATGTTGAGATTTTTTTTATTTTTTTATTTTTATTTTCTTCTAACTTCTTCTATCAAGTGTGTCCTTGATCTTATACATCTATCGCTATTGCATACCAAACTTTTCATGTGCTAATGATTAGCGTGATGATTCATGCAGATGATATTGTGAATGATATCTAGTGCTAATTAATGTATTAATTTTAACATAATTAATTTATGTGTTTATACTATCTAAACTTTGCTCATAGTATAGAATTATCATTTCTATTATCTCATTCAGATATCTTTCACTAATTAAGAATTAATGAAGGATTAATGCTAGATTTACATGAAAATTTTAATGTAAAACAAGGACATAGAATTTTAAAGTTTGAAAACCAAAAGAAAAGAAGAGCACTTAGCTCTGAGTTATTCGAATCTACAATCGCTGGAGCGTAGCCTCAGCTCTGATACCACTGCTACAAACGGATGCGTGGCTGCCTTGCAAAGTACTCATAATAGCACAATATAGACCATAAAAACAATAAATCAACATACCTGGATCGTCGCATACGCACATGATCGATCTCAACACGAACATAGAGAGATAGAAAATAGAATAGAGCGAGGGAGAACGTGCAATCGCACCTCCAAGAGCGGAGCGCTACGCTGGCACGGCGAGAGAGAAGAGAGGAGAAGGGAGAAGAAAGACACAAACACTGGGTGCAATCTCCCCCCATGCAAGAGTGTCCATTTCCCTCTTGCACGTATTTAATTTATAGATTCTTGAATGGTCAAAGTGAGTACAAACTGGCCGGCCGGACATAATTGGCCAAAGCTCATAACGAACACTTGAATAATCTAATATACATAAAAGTAATATCCTTCTGCATAATCCATTATCTGCTGATGCTTTTTCCACCTGTTAGCTACATAAATAATAAAATATCAATTCTATAACACATGCAAACTCCGTCCTTGGGCAATTACCTGTACTTCGTGACTTTCATTGATGATTACTCCAGGCATGCATGGGTATTTCCGCTTAAAGCGAAGTCCGAAGTTTTTATGTGCTTCAAACAATTTCTGGCTATGGCTGAAAATGTCTCGAAATGTACTATGGGCACCCTCCGTTCAGATCGAGGGGGGGAGTATATGTCTCATGAATTTAATGCATTTCTGGCGAGTCGTGGGATAAAACACCAATGTACAGTGCCTTATACACCTCAACAAAATGGTGTTGCTGAGAGGAAAAACAGGTCACTTACGGAAATGGCACGATGTATGGTCAAAAGTCAAGCTTTGCCGCATTCTTTTTGGCTTGAGGCCATCATGTTTGCCACTTATGTACTTAACAGGTGTCCTACGAAAGCTTTGCAGTCTATTACTCCATATGAAGCATGGCATGATAGAAAGCCTTCTATTGAGCACATGCGTGTTTTTGGTTGTTTGGCATATGCTTTGGTGCCACAAGTGCAGCGTAGAAAATTGGATGATAAGGCTGTCAAATGTATTTTTGTTGGTTATAGTGTTGAAAGCAAAGGTTACAGGTTGTATCATCCGCAAACAAAACGTATTCTGGTTTCTCGGGATGTAGTGTTTGTGGAAGATTCTGTTCAGCCCTTGCTGTCATGTACTAGAGACAGTAATGTAAGCTCACAGGACATTTATGACACTTTGTTGCCTCTTTTCAGTGGTGGAAATACGAATGTAACTTCCAATGAGGCAAATGTATAGCCTATGGGGGTTTTTGAAAATGTTTCAGATCAGCCTATTACTGATGCAGATGTACATGATGTACTTGATGAGGAAAGGGCTGAAAATAAGCAGGATAAGGTATGCCAAAATGGCTCATGCACACTTTGCGTGACAGTAAATTGGATGCACCTTTGTCTAGTCATACTCGTTCAGGCTCTCGCCATGCATCCTATGCATCAGATTGTTATGCTTTGGCTATATCTAGTTTACATGATGTTGAGGAGCCTCTGTCTTTTGATGAAGCACAGAATTCAAAAAATTGGATGGCTGCCATGCAATCAGAATATGATGCACTTATAGAAAATGACACATGGACTTTATGTGATTTGCCTCTTGGCAAAAAGGCCATTGGTACGAAGTGGGTTTACAAGTTGAAACGCAAGCCGGATGGTGAGATCGATCGCCATAAGGCTCGGCTTGTTGCAAAGGGTTATGCACAGCAAAAAGGCATAGATTATGAAGAGACTTTTGCTCCCACTTGTCGTATGACTACTGTGCGTTTTCTATGTGCATTGGCAGCTCATTTTGGTTGGGATGTACATCAATCAGACATTGTTACTGCTTTCTTGAATGGTGACATATTTGAGGAAGTTTATGTAACGAAGCCTCGCGGTTTTGTCATAAAAGGACAAGAGGACAAAGTGTGCAGATGTAAGAAGGCTTTGTATGGGTTGAAGCAATCTCCTCGTGCTTGGTATGAGAAAGCTGACATTCATTTGGTGAAACGAGGCTTTCGTAATAGTCCAACAGAAAGCACATTGTATGTAAAGCGTGAGGATGATGTACTTCTCATTGTGGTTCTTTATGTTGATCATTTGCTGATCACTGGACCAAATGAGAGACATATTGCTGAATTTAAGGCTTATTTGAATGCTACTTTCACGATGAAAGATTTGGGGCTGTTGCATCATTACTTGAGTATACAGTTTAAGCAGTGTGATGGTGGTATTGCCTTGTGTCAGAAAAGTTACATAGAGAAATTGCTATGTAAGTTTGGACTTGAGGATTGCAAACCTATTGCCACTCCCATGGAAACAGGTTTTAAGTTGAGTCTACATGATGCTGGCGATCCTGCTGATGTCACTCGTTATCAAACTGCTGTTGGCTGCCTCATTTATGTATGCAACACGAGGCCAGATATTCAGTTTGCAGTCTCACAGGTCAGCAGATTTATGCATAGCCGAGGGTCTAAGCATTGGCAGGCTGTCAAGAGGATTTTCCGCTACCTTAGTGGCACTTTACATCTTGGCTTGTATTATCCCAAGGGGGGATCATTGCCGCCAGACTTGCATGCTTTTTCGGACTCAGATTGGGCTAGTTGTTTTGACACGCGAGTATCCACAAGTGGTTTTTGTTTCATGCTTGGCAGTTCATGTATATCATGGTTGAGCAAGAAGCAACCTACTGTGGCCACTTCGAGTTGTGAGGCTGAGTACAGGGCAGTCTTCACAGCTACGGTTGAGTGTGTATGGCTCAGACACCTTATGGCTGATTTGGGTGTTGGACAGGACACTGCCAACACTATCTACACTGACAGTCAGAGCGCATTGGCAGTTGCGAGGAACCCAGTTTTTCATGCTCGCACAAAGCACATTGAGGTGCATTACCACTATGTCAGGGAGAGGCTCTCAGCAGGAGAGATCAGCTTGGCTTATGTGCCAACACAGGACAACCTTGCAGATCTTTTCACAAAGGCATTGTCTCATGAGAAGCTTGAAGCTTTCCGCAAAGCTTTGGGCTTACTCCCCTTTGTGGACTGATCCTGTCCTCAGGGAATGGCACTTACGTTTACTCATGTGCCAGCTCTCGTTCACCGCATCACTCCAGAGGGGATTTGTTACCATATACATGTGGTAGTGATGTGTGTGAACACACTAGGACCACCGGGGCATTTTTTTACCTCTTTAGGAGGTTTTTTCCCCCGTGCATTGTATATACGCCCATCACTCTAGGGCTACCTATCTTTCCATTGCACACTAAGTAATACACTCTCTATTATGTGCCTTGAGCTTCCTTCGTCTTCTCCAAGCTGTGTGCGTTTCTCTGCAACCCTAATTCCAACAGTCGGTGTGGTTTATCATCGCTCTTGAGGGATATCATCGTGTGTTGGCAAATACTAGGATCTACCCCTTTCAGATCTTTGTAAGACCACGCAAACATATCTTTGTATTGTTTGAGGGTTGCTATCAATAGCTCTTCCTCTTCTCGGTAAGATCGATGGCTTTGTAGGCTGGTCGCAGCTCTTCTCCTTGCTCCACCAAATCAATCTTCATTGCATTTTCAGGTCCATTATATGATGTTTTGGTTTATTAGGCTCTCACATCGGCTACTCCACCACAATACATCGGTCCTGATTTGTGTATTTTTTGTAATGAGAGGGTGCATCGAATTTTTCTGAGTGAGAGTCCTCCTCACTTTCCATTTTTACAGTCCAAACCTCCTTCAATGTCCATTTAAACTTTTGGTATTCACTTTTGCGTTCAATTTTTGACATTGTCGGTGTTTTTTTAAGTCTTGCCTTTCAATTGTCTTTGAGTTTTCCCGAAAACTTGTCAGTGATTTTGTCAGTATGAGCATGAGATATTGCGTTTGGTCATCAATTTTGATATTGGTTTCTCACTTTTGTTTTGTTGTTTCTTAGTTGCCTCATCTGATATCTCCTTTGTCTCCACATTTTTTGGCTAGGAAACTTATAGAAAATCGGTTCATCTTTTCTTTTTTGCATTGTTTTTAGAACCACTTAAGAGTTAATCTTATATGTCGTTCCCTAATTCATCGCTCCTCAAATCATGGTATTCATCCTCATCATCGCGTGCAACGTCCCGTACAGAAACTTTGTCCACTATCTATTTACAATCGCTTGTCTGTTCTGTCTCAGTCATTTCAAAAGTGTTCTCATGGATACCATTAGAAAGGGTTTTATATCATAACCATATTTGATAGAAAACATAGTATTGATCACCTCATTTACACAAACATCAAGGGTTTCCAGTATTTTCTTCCATTCAAAGGGTTCAAACAACTCTTTTGGAAATGGTTTGTAGTAGTCGTCTTCTACTAAACACTATAAGATGAAATCCTCCTTTCTAAGACTCCCGTATTCCGATGCTCCACACATCCAAATGTGAGCATCCTTCACTATCCAAGTAGGTAGCTGCGTTTTGCCGCCCGTAGTGATAGCAAAGTCTTCTATTGGAGTTTGATTTACGTTCCTGTAATTATGGTCCTTGGTGTTTACCTTGGTTATATGACTCCCTTGTGTCATAATTAGAGATGGTCATAGCCCCAGTCTTGAACCATCTTGAGTTGACGCATAAAGGGTCACCCCAAAATAACTTCAAAATTGTTGTATATTTTAAAATCTACTACCGAAAAGGTGTGTTTGTATTCTATCTCGCATGAGAATATTATCACTTGTTCCAAAATTCCCATGGGTCTTTCCACATACGCGTCGGCTAATTGTAGCTTCATGCACGTTTTCCTGAGAGCTGGCCTTTCCCATTTCTCCCAGATCCCTTTTGTAGAAATGGCTATTCTGACCCCACTGTCAACTATTGTTGTCATCTTTATTCCTTTGTATTCCAGGGGTAAGGTGGTGTCTTCCCCTTCGTAATAATCGCCTACCTTATTCACAGGGACATGTTTCGTTTTTGGTTTCTCAAGATACTTAGCTTTCTTACATTCCTTCACAAGGTCATCTTTTGGATGGATATTCACTCCCATCTTTTCCAAATTTTTTCTCATTTTTCCCCATAAATATGGTTTGATTTTTAGTAGGTCTGCGAGAGTGATTGTGCACCTTATAGGAGAAGACAATAAATCATGCAAGCTCTTTGTATCTGTCACTTGTAGAATAGAATTCCATTGTGATGCCCCAGTTTATCTCAGATTTTGTCTCATTTTCACCTACAAAGGACGGTAAAGTTCTTAAAGTGTCGCCTGTTTACTCTCTACAAAAACCTCTGTTCCCGCATCTTCGTACAAGGATTGAATACTCCTCAATAGATCTCATGGTCCATGTTTATTTCAAGGATTGGTACTGATAGCAAAGTGGCACTTTTTTCTTTTCTGTTTTTGATCGTTTTGCACATTGATTGTGGCCACGGTTCTTCTACTTCAGGAATTGGTTGCATCTCCAAAGATTTGCCCTCATCCATTGTGTTTGTGACAATCTGAGTAGTACAGAGATCCTCCTTATTTGTTCCCACAGATTTGATTTTATTATCCAAATTTTGAGTGCAATTTATGAGTAAATGATCCCTTCCACAGCGGTCACAAATCCTTGAAATCTGTGTTTTTCACATGTCTTGGTTTTCTCCCCGGTTCCTGTGTTTTCCTTTCCTAGCTCATGCATTACAGGCTCAGTGGTTTTTGGACCTTCAAGCTGTAGCAAGGCTTGAGCAGTTTCTATGAGTCTTTTGCACATCTCCATTCTTTTGGTTTTGTATTCTAGATGCGGATAGATCAGTAGTCTTTGTTCTAATGTTTGGTTGTTATTGAGTCTTGCCTCATAGGCTTGCAACTTAGTGTCTAATTGCTCATTCACCTTTTCCACCAAGATTGAACCGTCTAAGTCCGTCTTTGACTCTTCTGATCCTTTGTGTCTTTCTTGCTCTTATGCTTGTGTCTAAGCAG
Source organism: Adiantum capillus-veneris (assembly GCF_014529385.1). Classification (NCBI taxonomy): domain Eukaryota; kingdom Viridiplantae; phylum Streptophyta; class Polypodiopsida; order Polypodiales; family Pteridaceae; genus Adiantum; species Adiantum capillus-veneris. Next base: position 161,600,028 of record NC_140939.1, on the reverse strand, counting down.
TTCTTTTATTTTGTTCAATTTTGTTTCCAAAGCCGTTTTTTCCTTCAGCCTCTTTGATTTCTTTTTGTCCCGTTTGGCTTTCCATGATTTTCTTTGAGTTTTGATTGATTCATTTTCAAATTCGGTTTGTTCAAAGTTTCAAATCGTTCGCTATAGGCAGGTTTTTGGTCGCTTCTTGAGCTTGATCTCTAGTCACCACTTTGACTGTAGCTGTTGGCCCAGAATCTGATGCTTGTGCATGGTAAAACTCCTATGACATTGAAAATTGCCTTCCTCATATTTTCACGGTTCTTTATATAGTTTTGAATCAAGTGGTCTCTCCCACACCCATCACAAAATCCAAATAATTTCGTCCGTTGACCTTTATGGGGACACTCTCTTGCCCAATGGTCGCCTCCACATTCAAACATAGGCCCTCGGTTAGGACTCTTGGTGGTGCCTCATTAGCTGGCATGCCCTAGGTGAGTAACCCCTAGGCTTGCAGTTCTGGTTTGCAATGAACATGAGCATATTTTCATCCATTGTGAACTGGTTTCTAGATGATTGAGCCACATGTGAAGGTTCAGTAGTTTCATCAACACTAGACCAAAATGGACTCTCTTCAAAGGCATAAGTTACACCCTCCGTCTCTCTCACATGGCTTTCAACTGGTTCCTCATAGTAAATAGTTGATGGTATCATCAGCTGAGTTATGAGAGGTTTTGTCACCTGCACATAACTCACAATGGCTCGGTTATCATGAGGTAAAGGCAATTGTTGCCCTAATACTGGTTGCGGTTTGTCCCCTCCTTGTATTTTGTTATTGGGTCCAATCTGGTACCTTGGAGGTTTTGGCAATTGTTGCACTATCGATGGTCCATGCGGCCTTTCCCTCACGTAGTTCCAATTATAGAAGCACTCACTAGTGTCATGGCTCGTGTATTTTTTCTCTATGGAACCAATAGGCGATCATCCTATGGTAAATCTTTCACTAGACATCTTTCAATGTATTGCTTGAAACAAAGTGAAGCTTCCTTCACCTTTTTATTTTCCTTTTGTCTAAAAGCATAGATCTGAAAAACCGTGTTGTGCTTGATTCCCCTCTTAGAGAATTCCTCGGAAAACTCTCGTAAGAGTTTATCAATGTTCATGAAATCTCTACTAATTAGTGGTTGGAACCAAGTCAACGCCGTTCCCTCTAGTGTCAAATCAAATCCCTCATATTGTGTGTGGAAATCTGCTACTTGTTCTGATCTTAAGACTTGCTTAAAAATAGAAACATGAGTGTATGGATCTCCCGATCTACTATAGTTATTTGGCATGCACTTAGCCACTTAAGAAGGTTTCATTCTTCAAGTTTTTTCTACCATCCTCATCATTCTAGTTTCTCCTACCAGTATATATCTTGTCTCGTATCCACTGTGACAGGTGCTCTGGAAGGTCAACCGCTCTTCCTTTGGGTCTTACATCCCGCATTTGGTTGTGATATCTGGCACCCTCGTGCTGAAAATTGTGTCTGTTATATCACCACCTCAATGTGTAGACATTGAAGTCCAAAAATCCATGGATCACATCGGTCTCAGTACAGAAAGATGCGGTCGACTAAATAAGTCTTTCCACATGACATTTCAAAGGACTCACTCTCGTAGTTAGGGTCTTTGTCTTCTTGGCTTTTTGTCATCTCTCATAGGTATTGTATGCAAAAAACTATCAGGATCCACCCCCTTGGGATCTTTGTATGACCATGCAAAGACATCCCTATGTTCCTTTAGAGTTCTGATGAGATTTTTTTCTTCTACACGAGACAAGTTATTTGCAAGAAAAATATGCAAGCTTTGGCTCTTTCTCAGGTTTTGCTAGGTCAATCTTCTTGATGTTCTTTGATTCTTCATAAGATTTTTCTAGTTCCTTAGGATGTCTAGTGGGTTGCTCCACTATGATCCTTTGGTCCTGTAGAGTATATTTATTATAATGAGATGGAACACTCATAGCTTTGTTGTTCTTGTCATGGTAGGTTCTTTTTCTGCTGGTTTGTTTGTCTTTTGTGCTTTTTGTTTTGTCTTAGGCCATTAGCTCAAGTTTTTCTTTGGCTTTCTGCTTGTCATCTTCTCCTTAATACAATCATTAGCATTTACCATTATCAACAATTGTGTTGTTCCTTTGATCTTTGGCATATGCTTGGTTCTTCAAAATTTGACTTCTCTTTTTCTTCCAATGTGTATCTTGACTTCTATGTCGTTCATTTAAAAAATCAAAGTATTTTCCCTTTTCTTCACATAGTAGCAACTTTTCTTTTATGTGCTCTTTCTTGAAACAAGACTCCTCTGTTGTAAGAGTTTCCTCTTCTAGCTCATCCATAGCATCATAATAGTGGTTAAAGAAAAATTGTTAATCGTCAAGTTGCACAATGGTTACCATTTGGATAGGAATACTATGACAATCCTCTTCATCACAAAATACAATGGGTGTGGACTCATTGACACAAACATCCCTGGTTGTTTATATTTGAGTCCATTCAAATGGCTCAGAAAGATGTTCAAGGAATGGTTTTGGCACGTAGTCTACATCATTTAATTCTCGGTCCAAGATACAATCTTCTTGCTTTAAACTCCAATTCTCCGAAGCTCCACATCCAAATAGGAGTGTCTTTGTTTATCCATGATGTCATTTAGTGTCAGCTAAGGTCTCAAAATTAAATTCTTGGATTGGTGTTCTCGAGACATCCTTGTAAGAATGATCTTTCAGGTGCACCTTTGTAATTCATCCCACTTGTTTCAGATACAGGTAGTCATTTCCCCAATATTGAATTAATTGAACCTGCCGGTCAAAAACCCCACAAGAGTTGACTATCACATTTTTCAATAATCCCATCCATTGTTCAATGTGATCATCTGCCAATTGTAATTTCATTCTTTATTGTCTTATTGCAGGTCTACCCCAAGCTTCCCATATGGCTTTAGTGGCTATGCCAATGTCAACCCCACTATCCAGTGGTTTTGACCTTGTTATATTCCACAAGAAGTGTTGTATTCCGTTTGCAATAGTGTCCTACCTTGTTCATCAAAACATTTCTAACAAGTTTATCATGAGATTCTTCTCATTGTAACTCTTGAACTTTTTTCTTTGTTAATCCTAAGATTCCCACTTTTTCGAATGTGTTTCGCAAATCTCCCAAAAGGCATGGTCTAGTTTTTAATAATCCACCCAATGCGATGGTACATTGTGTTAGGCCTAAGGTAGGTCTAGGTAGTAGGCCAAGGGCAAGGATGCTTATGCATTTCAGGGGGCTATATTTGGTAGGCCAAGGCCTTTATATAGTGTGGTTGGGTGGAGAGTTTCCTACGTCAGTTCCCAGTCTCCTCATATTGGTATCAGAGTTCAGAGAAGCGGGGCATGGAGGAGCAATTTGGAGAAGTAGGGCATGGATCGTCTCTCTCTCTCTCTCTCTCTCTCTCTCTCTCTCTCTCTCTCTCTCTCTCTCTCTCTCTCTCTCTCTCTCTCTCTCTCTCTCTCTCTCTCTCTCTCTCTCTCCCCCTTCCTTTTCTCGAAGGAGGAAGGAGAGAATGCAAGGCAAGTGTTGCGAGATGGCTTGTGTGAGGCTTCGAGGCATGGTTGTATGCAACTTCCCTTGCAGAGTTGATGAGGAGCATTCCGCAAGAATTAACCCTTGTGTGGTGATTGTGCCTATGGCGGGTAACATGTTTTGTTGTGGTGATAGGCCAAAAAGGAGCGCCATGGCATGGGGGTAGTTCTCATTTATTCATTGTGCCACACCAAGACTTGTGCATCACGTAGTAAATGGAGTTTCTCCTTTGCAGAGCCTACCACATGTTAAGCCATTGCATATTGAGCTGATGTTTTGAATTTGGTGTCATTTGAAGTTATTGAGTGCTATTTATGCCAAATTTTCTCTGGAACACCAGCAACAACAAAAATTGATCCAATGCGTACAACTAGTGCTATTTATGAAGTTTGAAGTTATTGAGTGCTATTTAAGCCAATTTTTTAGTGGAAACCACCAACAACAAAAATTGATCCATTGTGTACAACTGGTGCTATTTATTTAGTTTGAAGCTATAAAGTGCTATTTATGCCCTTCTCTAGACATCAATAATAGCAAAAATTGATCCAGTGTGTACAAGTAGTATGGGTGAAGAGACTCCAAAAAAATCTTCTTTTCGGGTCAAAAGATAATAATCCCAATTTTTGCAAGTGATGCAAACTTCATGAAACTTGTCAAGGGACCTATTCATAGTGTATACAACTAGTGTACGGCAAGAAATTTAGACTTCATTTTAGTTCAAGTAATAATAACCACAATTATTATCTCGTGCTCCAAAACACAAGATTTTTGAATTTTTCTTGAGGGTGTTGGGTTTCCAAGCCCTCGTTCGTTGTGTCAACCCATGGGAACACTCTCTTAGAGCATGCAGATGATGCACTCAGTTTTGCATAGGAAACAGTGGCTACAGTTATTTAACTACCAATCCTATATATAGATGTAAAGGTTTTGAGTAATAATATACATTATGTTCCTTTTTTTTCTAATGTGTCAAAGCTCTTCTCTCTCTCTCTCTCTCTCTCTCTCTCTCTCTCTCTCTCTCTCTCTCTCTCTCTCTCTCTCTCTCTCTCTCTCTCTCTCTCTCTCTCTCTCTCTCTCTTTGTTGTGGTTCATCAACACAGAGAAAAATTGGTTCATCATAATGCTCTCATCCTCTCATAACTCAGATTTAACATTCAGAAACAGTAACATGACACAGAATATATGGAATGACAGAAGAAGTAACTCAGAATAGAGAGTAAGAATGCTTCATTCATCAAGGAAGAGCTACAGAGATATCTCAGTACAATCAGATCCTTCACAGCATACAGAACCGACTTATATCAACTTTACCAAGAAGTTATAACAACCTCAGTCTTGATATAGTATAACTGTAAAATATCCGATTGATCAACATCCGACTTACTACATATCCAATGAAGCATATCCGACTGACTAACAAAGCAGACCTGACTAACTACTAAACTGACATACTAATATGCATGTCAACACATGGCATGCCCCGGTGGTGGATTTCCCAAAAATCCAACTCGAATCCACATATCTCTTGATTAGAAAGAGATAGACAAAAATACTAAGTCTCTACCACCCTAAATTTCAGATCCTTCTTTTGCAACATCTTCAGTAAACACTTCATGAACTTGATCTCCAACATCTGCAACAACTGCAAAGTCCTGCTGAGGTGCACTCTCCATTAAAAATATCTTCCACTGCAAAATCCTGCTGAGATGCACTCTCCATAAATATATCTCCCACCACATTTGACTTCTGAACTTGATCATCAACCTGCAAAGTCTGAACGGAAACATCCACTAACTTCTTCAATGCAGAACCTGATCCAAACATATGTTCCTCCTCTTTATGCAACTCTTTTTGCTTGTAATCCTGCAACTTCTCTACATAAATCTGCTTCTCTTTCTTCAAGTGTTCCACTGTCTCCAACAAATCAGCTTCATAAGAACTGACAAATCCTGCTTTCACAGCTTCATAAGGATATTTGACAATTGAAGTCAATCTCTGTCTCATGGACTTCCACACATCTTGCATCCCATCTACTAACTGCTGCCTGACCAAATTCAGATCTCCTTCTTCCATAAGCACTCCAGTGACATTTACATCCTCTTGAGCCAACACCTGCTTCTCTAATTCCTGTAAAGGTCTCAACCTCTGTTGAAGAATCTCATTTTGTACCTGTAATTCTGTATTTTTGACAAAAATCTGATCCAATTCAGAAATAACTCTACTTTCCAGATATTTTGTCCAATCCTGAAACATACCCAAGGACAATTTAACCTTGGCTACTTCCCGTTGATGTAGTTGTAACTGAAGCTGCATTTCCAGCTGATGTCTTTCTTTCATGTCCACTAGTTCCAATTTCAGAGCTTCCACTAATTCCGACTGCTGTTGTAGCATAACTTTTGAAACATCAGAATCTGCTACACTTTGTAATTGATCTTCCATCTGCTGCTGCTGATCATGACAAAGCCATGTAAAGCCTTAAGAATTTTAAGAGCTGTTGGTACATCAAAAACATTAATTTCAGACTTTGATGCAGAACTTGGACCAATTGCAGAGAAGTCCAAGGTTTTGGCTACTTCATGCATAGAAGCATCCAATTTCCTCTTTTTAGGAATTGTGAAAGTCTTTCCTATAATCCTGCTTGGTGTTTGGGCATCAACATCCAGATTTTTCAATAGATCGCCCATGAGTGAGTTATGCTCAGGACTAGCCAATACCATTTTTGCCTCTTGCTCAGTATAACCTGCAACAATCAAATCTTGTAAAGTCTGCAATTTGTCTTCACCACCTGTAGTGATAGCTGATTTCTCAGACATTTTAATCTGATCCTGTACTGGAGTTGACTCAAGACTAGGAGTCATAATAGACACTGAAATCTCCCCTGTATCCATTCTTTGAGCAAAAACAAACAGAGCTGAAAGAAATGATGATAACCTACTGCTGCACTGTATCTTCCTCTTATCCAGGCCTAAAATCTTTGCATGGATTCTCTCATAAACCCAGTGAGCCCAGCTAATTTTACCCCCATTCTCAGCAAAACATAATGGTGCCCAGTTGTCTTTAGACGTGTAGTCATACTTGGCCAGAAAACAAACCCTTTCTAAGAACCACTTAAGTTGTTCTCTTCTACAATAGTCCACATTTTTTCACATGAAATACTATCTACCCCCTTCCCTTGGACCAAAATCTTTTTTCAAGTCTTCATCAGAACATTTGGGTGCTGTAGTTATAGAGGTGAAAGGAAGTTGAAATACCTATGCAACCACACCTAGACTAAGACTTACCTTTTTCGATAGCTCCTCTGGTCTTCCTCAATAGTTCCATTTGTGTCTTGGCATAGATGTTTGCCTTCCATTGACTCCAGGGAAGTGTAGCAAACTCATACAAGCCAATTGCCTTTAGCCATCTCTCATTGCGTTCTGCCTTACAGTCAATCTCCACTTTAAAATCTGTGAATGGCTCCATGAGGCGCTGCAACATCTTGCTAGAGGATAAAGGAGCTGTTTCCTCTTCTGGGAGCACTTCAACATCATCCTCTGGATCAGATACATCCACTCTGAGTGTGACACCTTTCGTGCGAGGGCGCAACTTACATGCATCACCCTACTCATCATCTGGCGAAGGTCTCATCACTGAATCTGCTTTTGCTTTAGGCATGGTGGGCATAGAAGGAGAAGAAAGCTTAAAGGGCTGCTGCAAATACATGCAGGATCGGCTTACATTTTTCACACAAGCGTTGCAACATCTAAAAGTGTGTGAGGTGATTACTCCCTCCCTAACTCTAATGATAGCACTTATAGTGGAGAGCACTTTTCACGCTCGTTCACGCCAAATTTGAATCCTAAGTGTTTTTAAAATAATCCGATAAGTTGCAATCCGATCCAGTATATTCCGAGCAAGCAAACTCTGAGCTAGTGAAATCCGACCCAGTATCTGACGGAAATCCCTGTATTATCTGATGAAGGTTCATTAGGTCTCCCCAATCTCAGAAAAATAAAAATTCTTTCAAAACATATTAAGTGCATAAGTGAAGGGTGAGCTTAGACAATGAAAAAACAGATGAAGGTGGAAAGTCAAAAGACAGATGAAGGCGAAAAGTCAAAAGACAGATGAAGGTGGAAATTCAAAAGAAAGATGAAGGCAAAAATTCAAAAGACCTTTTGTGTCCATATAAAGAGGTGTTTTTCTTCTCCTTCATTTTTCCTTTAGCATTTTCTTCTCTTCTCTTTAGAGTTTTCTTTGCACTGTGTGTGTGTGTGTGTGTGTGTGTGTGTGTGTGTGTGTGTGTGTGTGTGTGTGTGTGTGTGTGTGTGTGTGTGTACGTCGTTCCGAGCTAATACATTTGCAAATCTACGTGCTTCGTCATTGCCTGTTGTTGCTATGTGCTATAGACTAGCGCATCGGTTTTTTTTGTTGAGGGAATCTTTGAATTAAGAATACCTTTTATTTTTTTTGAAGCCATTAGTAACCTGCTCCACAGTATTGGGAAAAAATCCAATAGCTTCACAGAAGGCAGCATTTGACACAGTAGGTTTAAGCCATTCCAAATGAGGTGGATTTCCCTAAAACTTCTTTAACCTGAACCCATTGACAGGTTTATCTACTCTAGTGCCAAATACATCTGCCACAATGAATGTTCCCTGACCTAGTCCTTCATGATCTGATATGGTCCTTTATATCTCAAGCTCAGCTTTCCAGGATGAGGACCCAACCTGGATTTGTATAGCATAACCCAATCTCCCACCTAGAAAACTTTGAATTTGACATTCATGCTTACCCAAGCTTTCCTTCTTCTCTAAATCAACTCTGAAATGTATGAGCTGGCCAATGTGTCTTCCTCCAGTTGCATTAAATACTTGCTTCTGTGTTGAACTAATAACTTTGGAGTCATTTTCTCAGCACTAATTCGGAGGCTAGGTACCACCAACTCCATAGGGACCACAACTTCAAGACCATACACTAATATGAAAGGAGTCATACCTGTTGTTACCTTGAAGGATGTTCTGAAAGACCACAAAGCAGAATCTAGCTTTTCATCCCAGTCTTTCTTATTTTCTTGAACAATCTTCTTCAGAATTTTTATGAGTGTTTTACTGGTACTTTCAGCCTGTCCATTGGCCTGGGGATAATAAGCTGTAGATTTTTTGTGCATAATCATGTGGGTTTTAGTTAACTTAGAAGTCACTTCATTCAGAAAATGTGTCCCTCTATCACTGACCAATTCAACAGGACAACCAAACCTGGTCATAATGTTGTGATACAAGAAGTTTGCTACACTCTGAGCCTTGTTATCTTTTAAAGCCACAGCTTCCACCCACTTAGTGCAATAATCAGTAGCAACTAAAATTTATTTTCACCCCCTACTAGTTGTAGGTTTTACTGGTCCCACAAAATCCATACCCCATTTTTGAAATGGTTCCAATGGTAATATAGGATGATCTGTCATCCTGTGCCTAGGATCAGGTTGACCAAATTTTTGACATACCACACAAATTTTTGCATAGGAATGAGCATCCTTCAACGCAGTAGGCCACCATAAACCAGCTTGTAATATCATTTTTCCTGTGATATCCCCTGAGAAATGACCTCTTGCTGCTCCAAAATGAGCTTCTTGCAGCACAACTGATTGCTCAAAATCTCATACACATCTCCTAATTACGTGATCAATCCCTTTTCTGTATAAAGCTCCAGTAATAACCAGAAAATTTCTGCTAGTGATAGCAAATTTCCTTCTTTGATCTTTTGTAAACTCAGTTGGCATGATACCATCAGTTAAAAAAACAAGCATTTGATCATAACATGAATCAGTATGGAACTCTGAATTTCAAATAATTCTGCATCTGGTAACTGATCCTGAACTCCTGTCGGTTGTTCTCCTGTCTCAATCCGACTCAGATAAGTAGCTATTGCATGCTCTTTTCCAGGTGTATGAACAATGATAATGTCAAACTCCTGTAACAACAACATCAACCTTGCTAACCTACCTGTAAGTAAGGGCTTTTTGATAAGGTAAAGCAAAGCTTGGTGATCAACATGGAATATGACCCTATTGCATAGGAGTTAATGCCTGAATTTATTCAAAGCATAAACCATTCCTAAGGCTTCTCTCTCAGTTACTGCATAATTCTTCTCAGCAGAGGTAAGTACCCTATTGGAATAGTACACAGGTCGAAACCACCCCCTGGTCTTCTCATGCATTAACGCAGCTCCAATAGCCACATCCGAGGCATCAACAAATACATGGAATGGTAGTACCCAATCTGGGGGTTGTAATATAGGAGCAATTGACAACATTTTCTTTAAAATCTGAAATGATTTCTCCTAAGGTTCAGACCATACAAAGTCTACAGGCTTTTTTGTTAAGTGGGTAAGAGGCATGCACACATTGGCTAAATATCTGATGTACCTGCTATGCCATTTGACTTGTCCCACAAATTTTCTCAATTCCTTGACATTGGTAGGTTCTTGTGCTGATTGAATTACTTCAATCTTCTTCACATCTATAGACATTTCTTCTTGAGATACCAAATGACCCAATAGCACACCACTTCTGACAGCCATTGCACTTTTGTAAGGATTTAAGGATAATATGAACATCCGACACCTTTCAAAACATAACTTCATATGCTGAAGGTGTAAATCTCTTTGACCAAAAACTGAGAAGTCATCCACAAAAACCCTCATGAAATCCTGCAAATAAGGCTCAAATGTTTTATAAGCTGTAAAATTGAATGATGGTGGTCCATTCTTGAGACCAAAATTCATGACTGTAGATGCAAAAGCTCCCCAATCTATTATGAAGGTTGTTTTGTGTTGATCCTCCTCAATAAATTTAATCTGATTATACCCTGAAAAACCATCAAGTAAACTATACATTTCTTTCCCTGCTATTGCATTCAATATAGCATCACAAAAAGGCATTGGGAAAGGATATGCAATTGTGGCTGCATTTAACTTCATGTAATCAACACATACTCTAATCTTCCCATTTTTCTTTGGTACTACAATGATTGATGATAACCAAGTAACCTCATGAATAGGTTTGATAAATCCAACTGCCAATAACTTGTCAATTTCCTGCTTGACCTGTTGTGCAAAATTTGGGTTCATCCGATATCTTGGCTACACAATCGGAATTGCATCTTCTCTCAGATTAATGTGATGCTGATGTAGTTGTGGATCAATACCTTTAACATCTGAGTAATCCCAAGCAAATACATCCTTATACTCTAGCAACAACTGCAACAAATCCTGTAAAAATTCACCATCCACATAAAATGCTGACTTTGACCATCCTTGGGTCATCCTCAGTCCCTAAGTTCAACTCTCTGAGTTCATCCGGTTGTACTCTTTTAGAGCCACCAAACCTTTTATTATAGATCTTTTCTACCATGTCTCTGGCATCTCTTTCCTCTTGCTGAACTACCTCTTTGGTACTGGAAGATACACTCTGATCCATCAACTTTAGTACGTCGGATCCCTGAATTTCTTGACCCATAGTAGTTTCAACAACAATTTCTTCAGGTTCCTATTCTTTCTGCAAGATACCTTCAATGTCAACGTCAAACACTGGAACAACAGTCGGATTAGCCTGCAAAAATGCTTCCTCCTCATCATCCTCTACTTCTTCAGCAAGAGTGATTGATTGAGTAAACAGTGGCCTTTCTTTGCTAGGAATGTGCTTTCTACCCAGCATAGGAATAGTGGTTACATGTTTACCCTTGGTAAGAACCACCTGATTCTCACCCCAATCATGTTTCACCTTGGCCAATCTGAACCAAGGTCTACCCAACAACATCTCATAGGAAGCATCTCCTTCCTTCATTCTGAGTACAACAAAATTTACTTGAAAGTGCATACCTACAATCTAAATGCAAGAGTTCCTTAAAATCCCTATAGGCTAGACCCTTCTCTGATCAGCCATTTTAACCTGGAAAGGTGCTGGTTCCAACTTTCCTAAGCCCATTGTGAGATAAACTGACTCAGGTAAAATATTGACTCCAGATCCTCCATCCAGCAATACCTCTTCAAATATCATGTCTTGCAAAGTCACCTTAATAACTGGGACCATGAAATCCACATTAGAAGGATGAATGGTATTCACACCTCGTTCCCCTTTCTGCTGAGTCGGAATTCCATAGTGCTTTCCCAACAACTTGTGCAATAACCTTTCCTTAAATGTTGGTACTATAGAAAGCATTTGATCCAAATATAACTTCAAGGGAGATTCAATAAGTACCTCAAACCAATCAGGTTCAGATACCTCCACCTTCTTTTGTTGTTGCAGTGGTTCATCGGAATCGGAATTCTCCTCCAAAAGCTGATGCTGTTGCTCCTTCTAAACATGTTTATGCATCTAATCTCTTACTCCTATTTGCTGCTCCCAATCAATAGGACATTTGGCCTTAGACCTTGTGACTGCCAATACATCAATCCCTGGCTCCAGATGCTCTGGATGGTTGCAATCAATCTCCACATTATCATATTCCTCAAGCTGGTCTGTTGTTGCTGATCCAGTATTTGGCCCTTGATAGATTGGAATATCTATAATGATGACATTAACATGTGCCTGTGGTTGATTGTGAGGAGGTTGTGGTGGACCTGCTTGCTAGTTCTCTAGATTAAAAGGCACTATCGGAATACCCCTTTCCTCTCTATGCTTTACCCACAATGCACATCTGAGACCTACCCAATGATTAGGGTCACCACAATAGACACAAGGCATTACCCCATTGGGGTCTTCTCTGATTATTATCCTGATTTCTACCAGGTCCTCTCTGATTCCCCCTGTCCTGGTGGTCTTCCTCGGAATGGAGCCACCTGATTTGCCTCTGCTGAAGCATTTCCCGGACCAGTACCTGAAGATGGTTTATTCCTCTGTTTAGGATTGTACCAGCATGAGCAGTGGTATGCCCATCCTTCTCACAGATTTCACAAAACCTCTTGTCCTTAGGAGCTATAACTGAATATCCAATACTCTTCAATTGCTGGATCATATCAACCTCATCACCTGCCTTGTCCTTCTTTTTCTTAGTAGGACTCTTTTTTCTTCTTTTTGTCCTCTTCATCAGAGGAACTCTCTGAATCCGATTCATCAGAAGAAGATGTATTTGACTCAGAACCTGATTCAGAATTCTTGGCTCCTCTTTTTCTAGACTTGGCCATGCCAAGCCTCTTCTCACCTCTAGATGTAGCTTGTACAAGGTTATTAAATCCTCCTACAATGTCAATGCTAGATACAACATTTTTAATTCCATTTCTTAAGCCTTTCAAGAAATAACCCGCCAACATTTCATCAGTCGGTCTCTCATTTCCTTGCAGTCTTTCAACAAAGATTCCGAATTTTTGAGAAAAATCTTCTACTAGCATTGTACCCTGTTTGATATGACGCAGCTTTCTTAAAATATCAGTAGGAGTTTTCTCCTTTCTGAATCTTTGTAAAAAAGATAGACTAAGTGCATTGTAAGTAGGAAAGTGAGCTATACCATATTGGCTGAACCAACTCGTGGCCTTTCCTTCCAATGTGGCTGCAAATTGCTGAAATTTGATAGGATCAAGGTTCATAACCTGATATCCACTTGCTTGCCACCTTGTTTCAAATTGGGCTACATGACAATCTGCATCCTCTTTTGACTTCCCTCTGAACTTGGCTGCTTTAATCTATGGGTTAGGAGGTTGTTGGGCCATGGGGATAGGAGTCGAGAGTCTTGCAGGTATTTGCCTGTTAGAAACCCTCAGTGGATCAAAGTGGAGTCGCCTTCTACTTCTTGCAGGGCCTCCTGTCAAGAGTAACGCTCCAACCAATTGCCTCACTGCCCTTCCCTCTACTGCTCCAGAACCCTCCCCACCAGAATTTACCAATGGTTCTTCAAGTGATAGATCAGTCCCACAGTCCCATCATCTTCACTTATATCATCATAATGGAAAGGATCTATATTGCATGCCCTGGCCTGAGACCTTGTGTAATATACTCGAGAGTGTCTCCTACCCCTCTCGGACATGCATTATTCCAGAAAATACCTTCATAAACAAAAATGGAATACCTGATAACTGCATACATCCTCAGTAAAGAAAACATAACCCGCAGGATCACCAAATGTGTTGTGGTTCATCAACACAGAGAAAAACTGGTTCATGATAATGCTCTCATCCTCTCATAACTCAGATTTAACATTCAGAAACAGGAACATGACACAAAATATATGGAATGAGAGAAGAAGTAACTCAGAATAGAGAGTAAGAATGCTTCATTCATCAAGAAAGAGCTACAGAGATATCTCAGTACAATCAGATCCTTCACAGTATACAGAACCGACTTATATCAACTTTACCAAGACGTTATAACAACCTCAGTCTTGATACAATATAACTGTAAAATATTCGATTTATCAACATCCGACTGACTACAATCCGACTTACTACATATCCGATAAAGCATATCCGACTGAGTAACAAAACAGATCTATCTGACTAACTACTAAACTGACATACTAATATGCCTGTCAACTCTCTCTCTCTCTCTCTCTCTCTCTCTCTCTCTCTCTCTCTCTCTCATTAAGCTCTCCTTATTCTAATGCATGCCCTCCTAAGCCATGGCAACTCTCCATTGGCACCCTCCATAGCTATGCAATCCCTTTCACGTGGTATCAGAGCATCAAGCAGCATCCCATGTTGTAGGCAACGCATATCAAAATTCCACTAGTTTTTACTATGGTCTCCTAGGCGACGGTTGCTGCAAACATGGGTTATAGTCTTTCTCTGCACCTGGCATATCAAAACATTGTTGCTGCAATGGTGCAAATCTATTAATTGAAAGTGTCTCAAAACGCTGTTGCGAAGTCGAGGCTGACAATGACGTTTGAAAACACTACTGCGTTGCCTTGCAAAGGCAAAGAGCCTAGGCATTGACAAATTTTTCTAAGGCGTTTGAGACACGCTCGGGCTTGAGGGGGTTCCCTTTATCAAATGAAGGGCCCAAGGAAAGAATTGTAGACACCCATAATCTCGTTAGAGTCCAATGATGGGTCAAAGAAATGCTCCGTGATGCCATCAATCAAGCTATGGTAGCAAGATTCTGCTGACGATAGACTATGCTCAATCTATAAGTACATAAGTACAAACAGCTCAAACTCCCATCAGACCTTCACGAAATACAGAGACATTGCCATAGAAAAACTTGTCTTAAGAAAACAAAATCTTGTGTCGATTTGGTTTTCCAAGATTGCCCATGCCATTCACAGTCATTTTGAAACCCACTGGCAAGGAGCACCAAAATCAAACTAGAAGCAAGAAAAGTTTTAAACGTATTAAAAACAGCCTCGATATAGTTGGTGTTGAAAATGACCTATCTTTTGAAGAATGGCTGTGAAGCTTGCAGTTGACTTTCGAAGAATATGCTTCGGTAATAAGAAACACACTGTCCACCACAACACTCTTCTTGAAACGACTTGTAAATAAAATTTACACAAATAATTTTAATCCCACGATTGCAACACTATGGGATGCAAATACTGATATTCAATTTATCTTCAATGCACATGGTGTAGCAAGTTATTGTACATCATACATAACAAAGATGGAGAACAAGGTTGATTGCCGCAATAAAATATCAATTCGATATTTGTGTGGCCAATAATGCAACAACAATCGAGCGACTGCACAAGGTAGGCAACACTATTCTTAACACATAGCAAATTAGTGTGCAACAAGCATGTTATATAGTGCTTTCATTATCGCTCCATAGTGCAACTCGTGCCTTTGTATACATAAACACTAACCCTCTGTTCAACGTGCATTAGTTTTTAAAATAAATTCATCTTTGCAAAACCTTGACTTATCCGACACAAACATATTCTTCCAAAATATTATTGACAAATACGCTCAAAGACTAGAAAGTCTCCATCACCTATACTGAATATACATCAACGAGTAACCAAGACGGAACAACATACAAAAAATTACATAGAGCTAAGATCATATGATTCATGAAATATAATATTATTAAGAGTCCAGAAGACCACTACAGAGAACAATGCTTGCTATACCTCCCTTGGATCAACAATGAGAACCAGCATTTGAAAGAATCCTCTACATGGAGGGACATATATAATCATCATTTGCAAGTCATAAATCAAATGAAATTAAGTTCAGTAAAGACGCAAGTCCAATAGAAAAACTCACAAAACACTACACTCTCTCCCCAAGCACAACAGACAATGACTCATACCACTCACACCAAGCAAATGTTCTCAACGACTTAAACATCAATGTGAGCTCTAAAAACCCTTTGCAATTACAATATTTTAAGTACCTCGCTATGGCAAATGATGACTACTATGCAGGCATTGAAAACTTAAACCACCAACAACGACACATATTTGATGACGTAATGTTAAAAAAATGAATTGAACCCAACAAAGCAATACATCTCTTTCTTACAGGAGGAGCAGCAACATGAAAAACATTTGCCTTGCTATTGTTAGTAGAAGCATTGCAAAGATTCTATAACCATAAAAGCCCACCCAATCCAGAATCTCCAACAACATTACTAATGGCATTATAGGAAAGGAAGCTTTCAATATTGGTGGCACACAATTCACTCTGCACTTCACTTGCCTCTAATTACTTCTTCGCAAACAAGTTTGAGTGGTGCTGAAAAGTTGGATGCACTTTCGCTTCTATATAGAGATTTAAAAATTATAGTTTTTGATGAGGTATCTTTGATTGTTTCAAGTGTGTTTTCCATGGTCGACTCACGTTTGCGTGCGATCAAACGAGTCCATCATAAACCATTCGGTGGATTGGATGTCATTTTGTATGGTGATTTATGTCAAGCAAGCCCCATCAAGGATACCTAGATCTTTGAAAAAAAAACCAAACACTTTTAGAAACAATTTCTCCTTCATATTGGCACACTTATCCACGATGCTATGAACTTACACTAACAATGCGACAAAATGATCCAATATTCATAGAGATTCTTAATAAACTTCGAGCTGGCCAACATAGCTTTGAGGACTTGAAATGCCTTAATAACAATTGCTATAGACCTAGTCCAACTAATCATCAAGTTTCTCATCTATTTTATTCCAACAAAGAAAAGGACACTCATAATTTTAACATCTTCAATCAAATGCAAGGAACACCCCACACTTTCAATGCTATTGATAAAAGAAACAACTCATGCTTCAAAACAATTAACATTCCCACAGACCCCAAAGCAATTGGAGGATTGCACCCCACACTAAGCCTAAAAACATGCATTGTTGTCGAACTATGCATGGGAAACCTACACATTCTTGATGGGTTAGTGGAAGGAGAGTACGAAGATTTCACCAAAAAATGAGCAAAACTATAATATGAGTTCATTTCTCTAACCCTATTGTCGAAAAGAAAAAACGCTACAAAAATCAAGCACTATATTCACCAACGCTTAGCAAACAATGGACTCCAATAGAACGTGTCGTTCATGAATTTCAAGTTGGAAAAAACCTACTTGAATACAATTTCAAGATCGCAGTTCCCGTTACAACCACCTAATGCCCGAACAATTCATCGTTCACAAGGTCTTTCATTGCAAACAGTGGCCTTCAATCCTGAACACATAAGAACACATGGTCTTGCATACACAACATTATCTCGTATTCGAGACTCGACTAATCTATACATACTCAAAAGACTACAACCTTCCCATATCAAAGTTGACCGAACCGTGTTGGAAGAATTGCATCGCCTACAAGTACAAGCTAAATGGATCTCCACCCAAAAGCCATTAGAAGCTTACTCAAAGACACATATTATCCTTCAATCTCTAAATTATATCGTCTCTTTCAATAAACATATAACAAATATTACAACAAATTCCATCCTAATGGCATCACATGTACTCTGTTTGCAAGAGACAAGGCTAACAAAACAAATACCACATGCAATATCAGGCCTTCTACACCACCAGTTCAATGGGAAAATGGGCGTCTCAATCTCCACCAAAAAACACTGATCCACTTTGATTATACGAGTATCTGTCGTCTAGGAATTGAGATACTACAAGCAACCATTAAGTTCACAAACAACAAAATCATCAAAGTAGTATCTCTTTACAACTCCTCTTCGATACCACTAACAAATTTAATAGATGCATTGACATCATTGCTCGAAAAACACATTGAGAAAATTCCAATTAGTATCTTGGGTGACTTCAACATCGACATTAAAGTTCCTAACACTTCATACAATCGCCTTTCCTCTTTCCTAAATAAATTTAGCATCAGACAATTAATAACATATATTGCAATTATCCATGGATCTTCTTTAGACCACATTTGGGCTAGCTCAACAATCTCCAACTACGAATCAGGGACCAACTTCATGTATTGGTCTGATCACTTCGTAACATACATTATGCTGTCTTCTAACCGACCTTAACACTACCAATCCCCATCTTTTTCTCCTCGTGCAGGTCAGTGTGAATCTTCACCTTGTTTTTTATGCTTATCAAATTAACTTTTTTTAATAAAAAAAAGTAAAAATTATAGAGTATCATTTTTTTTGCCCAACTCACAATTGTGAGTAGATGTATTGTATTAAACACCAAAAAATGTACAGTAGCCTCAAGCTCATATCGAGCCTTAAAGGGCCATTTGAGACATCAGAAGGCTTACACATCGCCAAGTAACAACGAACCGTTACCCACGTTGCAAGAGGTCATGGCCGCTAGAGATGCATGACACCACTCGTCTGAATTCTTCTTTTTCCCGTGGCAATAATCAGTTCACTACTTTCGTGAATAATGTTCTTGAAGCTAGCTGCCATGATGTCATTCTCAAAAATTCGACGATTCTTGGCTTTCCATAGGTGTTGAAAATAGCAAAATCTGATAGTTTGAGTACATATCAACAACGTTTGGCTTTCAATTGCAAGTGAGAGGCTGGATTTTTTACCTTTTTAAAATAGATTTTTAACTCTCATGACCCTTCAATAGTCACTTTCTTGTCTTTTGAAGCCCCCTTCAAGACTTCAATAGGTGGGCACTTCAAATGTGACTACATGGTATGGGCCCTGGAGGACCTTTAGAGGGCCTATGGGAAGCCCTCTTGAACTTCATAAAGACTTTACTGGGCAGTTAATGTGGCTAAATTGGGTGATCATCACCATCATCTTCTTCGTCGCAAGATCATCGCGCCTTACAGAAACGCAATCGATCCTCGAAGCCTCGAAGATTCAGAAGTCGTATACAGCACGTCTTAAGGTATGGCTATGAGTTTCGGGATTGCGTTTCTCTTTCCTTTTTTTGCCTCTTTTATTTTGGTTCTCTCTCTCTCTCTCTCTCTCTCTCTCTCTCACACACACACACACACACACACACACACACACACACACGGCCACACACATGCCATCCTATGCGCAGAACCCATGCTATAGGTCCTAGTCGCTATATAATCTGCCCATATTGTTAGTATTGTTTCTGAGACAGTGTTTCAATTCTAACCAGGCATAACCAAGCATCGGAGTGTATTTTTGATGTGTATGATGTTATAATCGCTTCTTTTTGTTTGATTTCTCTCAGGTTGTGCAGCAGGGATGGTTCAAAGTCTCAAGGTATTTTCTCTTCTTCAAAGAAAGTGTTAGTGTTTGTATTTGCATGCAATCTACGCCAATCGTTGTGTGGGTATGTGAAGATTGCTACAATGTTATGTAATTTCGATTTAAGAATTTGATCTTTTGTCTTTTGTTTAAGTTGTCATGTGGAGTTTGAATTCTAGGATCTAGTCTTTGTATTGTCTTTACCTTGTTTGTGATTTAGTTTGCTTCTTTATCTGTTTTCTTGTGTGCCTTGCGTAGTAATAGAGGACGCGTCCTCCCGTTCTCCCCATCCTTGCACCATCCCGAGCCGTCTCCTTGTTTCCAACCCCTCTTGTAGAAACAAGATTCCCCTCTTAGGTCCTGTTCCCGTTCCCTGTCCCAATTGTTTGGGATGCGTCCCATGTTCCTACGGTGCCTTACTACTTTTGAGGTTTTGTGAGTGTTATTATAGCCTCCCTTATAATTTCTAAGTTACTACTTTTGAGGTTTTGTGAGTGTTATTATAGCCTCCCTTATAATTTCTAAGTTCAGACTGTTCTGACCTTATGAAGGTATATTCTGCTTGTTGTGATTGTTTTTTTAGCAAATAGCACATATTCTCCTTAATGTTGAAAGGTATTTTTGATGGCTACATATATTCACTACTTACATAATGCAAGGACACTCTAAAGAGAAGAAAACGTTAAAGGGAAATTAAGCAAAGAAAAACACATATGTAATAGTGCACTCGACCATCTCTCTTTATATAAACACAAAAAGTCTTTTGACTTTTCACTTCCACGTGTCTTTTCATTTCCTAAACTCACCCTTCACTTATTCCCTTTTGATGTATTGAAAGGCTTTTTAATTTTCCGAGATTGGGGAGACCTAATCTCCTTGTTGTAATTGTTTAAAGTTGAGTATTTGTTTCAAAGTTTCAACTTCAAGGTTTTGTTTATCTTTTTTGCTCACTTGTGGCAAAGGCCTTAGTGTTAGGTTGTCTCTTTTAACCTTTGAAGATCAGATAATGATGGGTTTCTTTAATGCTAAACCTTGAACTAGGTATATTTAAACACTTTTATTGGCTCCTTTTGCTCATTTATTGAAGTTATCAAATGTAAGCCATCTTAACATTTCTTGTGCTTCTTCTTGTTGAGTTCATAAGGTAATTTAGTTTTTTTTCTTTTCCGTGGGCCTTGCTCTTGTTTTCATGAGTTTTTTCTAGCCTCTCTGATAAGTCACAAGTTCAGATTTTCCTGTTTCTGTAAGTTTTTTTTTTCATGTTTTCCAGATCAAGTATGGGGAGACATTTCATAGGATCAGATTTCCACCGAGAATGTTTAACTATGATGATTTGGTGCTGAAAATAAGGGATCGCTTTGAAATTCCGAGCACATTCAGGGTCATCTTAACATACAGAGATGGAGAGGATGATGTTATCACTATTTTTGACAATGAGGATCTCAGGGATGCATGCTGTTTGGGAGGATTTGATGTTTTGAGGATAGAGGTTAAGACAGTATTGTCGCAAATGGGGGTTGAAGCCAATGGCAATGAATCTGACTTCAATACGACAGAATCTAAAGCCAAAGGCAATGCGTCTGAACTCAATACGACAGAATTTAATGTTGAAGCTCTTCTTAAAGGCTTGTTTCCAGAATCAACAGCAAAAGCAATAGATCAAGTGTTGTTACGCTATCCTCCATGTCTCTTCGCGACCGTGCCTGCCCATGTACTCCCTGAGGCTCTTGATACCTTCCTTGGAACTTTGGCAGCAGGAAATGCAGAGAATGAAAAAAAGTTGCCGGTAAGAGCTTTGTTGTAACCGCCTTTTGCTTTGGCAAACTCTTCGTTGTGTAAATTGGATTGGCGTGGCTTTGTTAGAGAGGCGACCAAGTCATTGCGCCTGGTATGGCTGTTCACAAATACATTGAGTGCGACAACTGTTTTGTGTGTCCTATTGTGGGCCCTCGGTACAAATCCATCACGTAAGTTGCTTGGGTTCTTGTATTTTGCCGTACGGGCTTTTTCGTCTTCTATTTTTTAAGGTGCATGCGGGGTTTTTGCAGAAAAGATGACTACGATCTGTGTTCAAATTGTGTCAATAAGGTTGGAAATCCCATGGATTACCGCAAGTTGGACCGCCCTTTGATTGTTGTTCCCCCTAATCTTGATGCGTCTTTGAAGGTGCGAATTCCTTTGAAAAGACTCACTCTATAGTCACTCTATTTCTCTATGAGTGCTTTATATTCCCTTTCCTGAACAATGTTTTTTGTTTAAATGCAGGGTGCAAATGATCAATGCTCTTTTACTTCTCCATGCAGAATACTTTCATCCCGAGGCCCTTTTGGGCGGGTTTCTCCGAAACCTGATTGTGTTTTTAAGGATTTGAAGGGCATTGAGAGCCCCTTAGATGCTGAATTTGTGAAGGATGTCACCATCCTGGATGGTTCAAAAGTAGAAGTCGACTCTACCTTTACAAAGGTTTGGCGACTCAGGAATTGCGGAGCGCATCCATGGCCTGAGCATACAAAGCTTATTCATATTGGAGGAAACATGCTTGGTTCCGGTGGTTTTGTGACATTGAAGGTAAGGCTTTGCTGAATACCATACTCTGGGGATCATAATAGAAGACTTGACAACATTTGTTGTTTTCAGCTTCCAGAAGGCGGATTACCCTTCGAGAGTGAGCTTGATGTGAGTGTGGAACTGAAAGCACCCAAGCGTACTGGCCAATATCTAGCAAATTGGCGTTTGAGAGCACCTTCTGGGCAAATGTTTGGACATAGTGTATGGGTTCTTATTGAGGCCATTCCAGATTGCAACAAAAGCCAAAAATGTGAAGAGTCGCAGGCTGACAAGGAGCTAAAGGCCTCTGTTTCTGAAGAAGCGAAAAGGGCCGATTCTCTTGTAAACGACGTCAATGAAGGCGAAGAGGCAAAGAAGACAGAGTTTGGCTTGGGCAAAGCTTCGATGTTATCAGAACGGTATGAAGAGACTGACGGCTTCTCTTTAGTGGAGAGTGTGGACAATGGAACTGGCGAAGAGTGTGAAGCTACTGAAGAGTTTGAGCTGGTGGGTTTGCTTGCACACAAGTTGGATATCAAACAAGATGATGTCAATATTGAGTCAAGCCAAAATAGTTTTCCTGAGGATGACTCTTTAGCTTCGACTGAGTGGGATCACATGGTGAGGGAGTTAGAAGAACTGGTAAGCTTGTACTCTTAGATGCTTTAAGGCACACATTAAGGGGGATTTTGGGATGTCAAAAGGGCCCTTTAAGGAATTCCATTGCGGTAGCTCTGCAAAAATTTTACCGGATGCGCAATTTGGAGGGGAGGTGATGCATGCAATTCCTTAGAGGGCTCTTTTGAGACCCCAACATTCCCCTAATGTTTTTGGAAAATTGTTGTAATGCAGGGCTTGGTAATTTACTGGCTTGGTAATGCAGGGCTTTCATGATACACACACAAGCATGAAGGAACTCTTGCTTAAGAGTGAAGGCAGCATAAAGAGAGCTGTGAAAGAGCTCGTAGAGCTGGAGACACAAACACCCGGGAAAGTCAAGGCGGCGTGAAAGTGCTTAGACTTTGACACAATGTGCAGCTTTTGTGCAGCTTTTGTTTTCACATGTATAAAGTTTTGAGGTCATGTACATAGTAGCATCTCAGAAGTAATCGGGCACCGTTGTATGCAATTAGTATATATCCATTGTTTTTTGATAAGTTAACAACACAACAATGGCCTATGGGAGAAATATTCTGTCACTTTGCCAAACACTTCCAACCATTGTAAGCTTATTTACTGTTTTTTCGATGGGCTGAAGTTGTTTGGCCTACCATCAATACTCAAGTTTAGGGCTTCAACAAGTTGAGGTGTTTTGTATGGTGCCGAAAGTAAGAGATTGGCCATTTGATGCTTGGTGGTTTGCTATTTTGTAATGTTCCTCAAAAATGCCATTTCATTAATATGAAGAGGTGGGGTGCTAAAGAGTTCAAAACTTTAGTTCTTGTTTTCATTTTTGCTTTGTAGCCTGTTAAAACATGCCTCGGAGGAGACGTAGAAAGGTGCACAATTTTATGTATGCCTTTCTTTTTTTGTGTTAGAATTGGGTTCTTCCATTTTTGTTTGAAAATGTCAAACTTCTTTCACAGTGTAAATGGGTCCCTTAATATAAAACCTTACTTGACTTCCTTTTCCTTTCATTGTTTAAAATGCCAACATGAGATTTCACCTTGTTTTTGATACACATCGTGTAATACATTTGTTTATTTGTACAATTGGTAATTCATTGAACATGCTTAGAATTCATTGAACATGCTTGCAGAGGTTTAAAGCAAACTCAAAATGCCGCACATGACCGACGTTAAAAGGGTGCCCAACAGCTTTCAAGGCCTACGGAGATTCACAAGTTGCTATACTCTACCTTTACTGGTAGCTTACTATCTCAGTTATATGTACTCTTCGTCACTAAGACCCCTTGTTTGGCCCTTACGATGTTGACCTATCAATTTGCTAACTCTCACGAGAATTGGCAAGCCTTGATAAACCAAGATACATTGGATTGGCATGCTTTTTGACACTTGGATATGGCTCAAATCACTTGTTAGAGGTTGCGGTGGCCATTGATTGAGTGATTACTTTAGCCATGTTAATCTAGGAGACAAACATAGTTTACTTGAGTGTTAATAGCACTCAAGTGTTAAAAGCTCTGTGCAACCCTTGGTTATGGCTATAAGCAAGGGCCTTATTCATTGTTGACCTCGTGCCTATTTGTAGCTCATACTTTCATTTTATGTCCCAAAGCAAATGCCCTATCAGACTAATAGGCATATCATTTTTCTTCTCCATAGTCCTCTCTTGCAGCCAAGTAGTAACATGTTTCTTATAAGTAATGTACTTTCCCATTATTTTACCCTATGTTACAATTACAACAATGGGTGCCTAAACAACAAGCCATCTTCCTATTGGCATGCACTTGCTTCTCGACTACCACAAATTTGGCTTGTGCAATCTTTTGAGCCAAAATACCAAGGGATGTGTGTTTAAAAAGGAGGGGGTAGTTGCATAGTGATGTTTATTTCAGCTGCAATAAATATATGGAGGTCAAATTGTCCAAGTGAGCGTCAGTTAATACATTTGATGTGATATCCACCAAGCAACATCTTGTGATCTATAATGGGGTCAATGGGAGTTCCATGTTGTAAATAACTTCAATTAGAGGTTCCCTAAAGGGCTTGAGCCCTTGATCAGTGCTAAATCAAGTCCTAGGGTATAAAAGGAAAGTTGGTCAATGTAAGCTTAATTTTTGGGAAGTAAGTACCACTCGAGCTTGAGAGCTCAGGCTATGGAGTCTTCATTCCGTCTGTCTCTCTCATTTCCTTATCCATAATGGCTTGCGAGTGCATAGTGTTGCTTGTATAGTGTATTTGTGAGCATGCTTGTCTCTTGTCTATGCATGCATAGTCACTTATCACCAAGCATGTGTGTGTGTGTGATTGTAGTGAAGCATTATATGCATGCTTCACCACAGCTTACATGTCAATCTTATGCTCTTGCATATGTGTGTGTACTTGTAGAGTAAGTGTGTAGGTAAAAGTTATCAATAGTGTGCCCCCATAGTTGATGTGTCTGTGTGTGGTTGAAGGTTTTGGGTTGAGGGTTGCTTCTTGCCACATAAAATCCTCTTTTGGATTCTTCTTCTTTTTTCGACTCTCTCACATTCCATCATGCCTTAACGCCGAGTCAATAAAAAAATTGCCGGCTTGATATTATTGTTGTCACCGATGTAGCATCCAATTTGCTATGATGCATAGAAGCAAAAACAACTCACCAAATAGGGTAAGGGAGCCAGTTTAGAGACAACAAATTTTGACCCCCAGGTTAGACACATATCCACCCCAATTTAGAGGCAAGAAATTTGGCATATTCCAAGAATCTTGCTTATGTGTCATGTTGTGATTTACTGAAAAGTGTACAATTATTGGGTTTTGAGTGTCTCTAATGCTTCAAAATGCCTCAAAAGTTGAATTTTTTCAAATGGAGCATTCAAATGAAGTCCAAAAAATATTGATTCTGGTAGCATTTGATTTGCCTTTTCATGAGGAATCTCGTGCAATGCGTAAATATTAAAAATGATGAGATTTGTAAATGCCCCCCCCCCCCCCCCCCCCCCCCCCACCCCAAAATATCACGTTTCCGCAAAAGGCCTTTAAACTGCTCCCTTATCCTAAAGGTGAAAAGGTGGCCAGAGTGTGTGCAAGAAAAAGTGTGTTCTAGAGTGGGACGGAAAAGATACGATGAAGAGAATCTATATGATGACCGGGATTGAACAACAATGATCTTACATTGGGCTTGTGCAAGGAAAGAGGTGGAGAATGTCAAACCACGACCTTGTCGCACATTTCCCACTAGGATTCAAGAGGGGAGTGAGATGACACAAGGATCACTAGCACCCTGACACACATTGCTAGAGCTGGAAGAAGGTGTAGGGAATGGTCCTTCAATGACCATTCCCCCTAATAACTCCCCGCCGCTTGCCATGATGGGAGCAGTTATTTTGTGGGAATGGTCATTGAAGGGCTGTCAATAGTCCAGGGGAGGGTGGCCAATCGCATTCTTAGTCCTGATGTGTCCATAGTTGTATGAAGCCAGGTTATGTCTGTTGAACTGCACGATTACCAATGCTGACGTGGCTGCGTGTTATTGGTGTGCAGGGGCTGACAATCGATGAGTGTGGCCTGACAATTTCGACTGCTGATTTGTCAGAGATCTGATGGCTGGTCTCGTGGATTACACTGTTTAACGTCCACTGGTTGGAGGGTCACGATCACTTACCCCCGACCATGGACTTTGACGGCATTGAGAACCTGCAATCACAATAAGATAACATATGACAAGTCCTCTTCCCTACATACAAGAAGAGGGTGAGTAAGTGCTCACTCTTCTAATGTGCTCAACACGCTCTTGTTGGGGTAAAGGCTATAGTTACCGCTTGTCCTGTGCCACGACTAACCCTAAAGAAACTAACTTATTCACTCTTCTCCTTCATATAAAATAAATAAACCAACAAAGCTCACACTCCTGCAAGTGTGGTTCCCCCACTCCTCTTGCTGTCCCTCTCTTTTATTCTTGCTCCGCACACGCACGCATCGCGCACACACCTCAAGCAAGGCGATGCGTTGACATTGTTTTCCCCTGGCACGTGCAACCCCTCATGGAGTGGCTAAGGCCCAACCTTAGCATTTGTAGGTAATCAAAAATATGTAGCAAAAGATTCAACCAATTTACAGAAAAACCATTGGTGCAAAAGCTTAGAACCAAGGCATTGTTGGGAAATTTGAAGCAAAGAGGCGCACGCCCTTGATTTGGAGTGTAACATTGAAGACAAGTAGATCTTGGTAAAACAACATTGGAGCAACACATTACAAATCACATAAATAGGCCTTAATAGTAGCTTGAAAATCAAACGCAAGGGAGCCTTTTGAAGCTTGAAAACGCAAGGCCACCCAAGAAGCATAGCTCAGTTGATGAGACCTTTGCCATGTAACCCCAAGGTTGAGGGTTCAAGGCTCACAGGTTGCGTTCTCTTGGGTGTATTCTCCTCTCCTATTGGGGGGGGGGGTGGTTCCCATCGTTGCCCCTCGAGGGTGTAATGTACAACAATGTACATTTGTTAATGCATGATATGTGTATATTGTCTCCCTACTACCTTCCCCGCACTGATGGTGAAAAAAATAAAATAAAAAATGCAAGGCTGGTGCATAAGATCCAAAAAATGAATGCAACTTAAAACAAAAGCAAACTTCAACGCACCAAAAGCCCTTGGCTCTCTCTCCCTCTCTCTCTCTCTCTCTCTCACACACACATACACACACACACTGCTAGGATAAAGTGTCAAAATCACTATACTGATACTGGTACTACTTGTGTGCTGATCCTAGAGTTGGTACTGGTATTGATGATACCTATGTACTGGTACTGGTACGGGTACTTATTATACTAGACTGGCATGGATACTACTTATGTACCGATACTGGTGTTACTTGAGTACTAGTAATGCACTGAACAGGTACTGGTACTTTTATTGAAGCAAAATGGAACTACGCGAGTACTGGTACTTTATTGCACTAAAATGATACTACTTATAAACCGATGCTACTTATGTACTGATACTGGATTCACTTGTGTCCTGGTGCTATTCTGTACTGATACTGGTACTTTATTGCGCTGAACTGATACTGCTGCCACTTGTGTGATATACTGGTCGGGGGACTCATACGTTCTGTGTATTTTACTAGTACGGAGGCTGCTCATGAAACTGGTATTGGTGCTAACTATGTACTGGTATAGTATTATTACTCAACTACTGCGACTCTGGTTCTAGGAAACTGATTAAATGCAATGAATGACTGGTTGATTACGATGACGGTGGCA
This sequence comes from Adiantum capillus-veneris, assembly GCF_014529385.1. NCBI lineage: Eukaryota > Viridiplantae > Streptophyta > Polypodiopsida > Polypodiales > Pteridaceae > Adiantum > Adiantum capillus-veneris. The sequence continues at coordinate 161,572,472 of NC_140939.1, read as the reverse complement.
GAATATTGTTATGGTCATAATGGATCGTGAATTATAATATTTTTGGTAAAAGCTGCGCATATAGCAGTATGTGGTTGCAAATTATATTATGGATATGGCACTTGCGGCGCATCCCTTGTTTATACACCTTCTACTCCGACTAAATGGTTTTTGGGCTTAGTCACTAATGATGTTCTGCTAATTGTGTACTGGTATTGAATTAGTACTGGTACTAATAATAATTGTGTATTATAATATGCTAGACTGAAGCTACTTGGCTACGGGTACTATAGACACTGGTGTACTAGCGCTGAACAAGTACTGGTAGCGGTACTGTAATATACACAACTTGTACTGGTACATGTACTAATTGTTAAGTTTAATGGCCATGTGACCGACCGCCTATCACTAATTGCTACTAACCCTAAGTGTACAATTATACACTTGTGTGAGCCACTAACACTAAGTACAATGTGTATTGTACCTTAGTGCATAAGATAGAGAAGAAAAAAAGGGGGCACACAGTACGTGTCGGCTCTCCTCCTCCAACCTGTGCGTAGCTATGGTGTTAAGTGTGTGTGTGTGTGTGTGCATATTCCTCTTTCGCTGTGCTCCCGGTTCCTCCCCTTCATATGGTATCAGAGCGATTTCATTCTCGAAATCGTTTCCGTGTGCGTGCACTTTCAAGAGTGCAAACACGGTTTCGATTTCGGCATCGACAAATTTAGCTTTTTGAGAGCATTTCCCTCATGTGTCCTAGCGTTTTAACCCCCTTTTGGAGCCATTCGAGCCATCAGAAATCCCATTCGAGCTACGATTCAGGAGCTGAAATTTTTAGCCCTCTTTTGGTACTTTGTGCTGCAAAGCTTCCATAGCCAGTTACAGGTACCATTGTTGCAGTCTCTTCCATCTAAGAGAGCCCACTGATCATTCGGGAGTGTGTAGCCTCTTTCGGAGTGGCCTCATACACACAAATAGAGTGGGAGTTTGACGGCATTGTTTTCTTCAACTACAGATACAGGTACATATACAAGTACATAGAGCGGCTTGGTTAGCTTTCTCTGTGCTTCTCGGCCTCGATCTCGGCTTTGGCTACAGCATCGGCATCAACTCACAAGCTACAGGTTTCAGTGCTTGCGATACACTGGTTCCAGTGGGAGGAGTTGTTTATGCGTACATGCCTATGTTGACACTTTTGACAGCGTTTGAGCTCTTTTGAGAGCAGTTTGACTCCCCGCAGGGATGTTTATTTGCATGCACATGCTTTTGATGCTTGTTTGAGCGTCTTGATAGACTTGTACGTCTTTGTGGATAATTCCATTGTACGCTTTTGTGGAGCCATCTTTTGGCTAGTACGGCAGTCCCGATCTTTTTTGAGACTTGGCCGGAAGATAGCCATTTCTGAGACTTAGCTAAATGTTTTGCTGCATGACCTACGTTGTTGAGGGTCGATAGCGTGAGGTTTTCATTGAGATGGGGTATTTTCAAATGTGGAGATACCTTCGGTGATACAAGTAGCTGGAGCATCCCTTACGAGGCCTTGCCATATGACATGTATAGAGTGGTATAGGTGCTTTTGACATCGAGTTGGTGGTCTATGGTCAGTTTGACAGTTTATGCGCCTTAGTTGATCTCTATACAGTGTGCTTTGAGAGACATTTCCCTCTTTTATGCTTTGAGAGTGACATACTTGGTCGTATTTTGGTTGACATAGTCCCAAATACAAAGGAGACTTGCTGAAATTTTCCCAGAATCTTTTGGTAGTTTTGTCACCATGTCTATTAGCAAAGACCATGACATTTATGACATAAAGAAGTTTGAGGGTGCTTTGTTGCATGTCACACCTCATAGGCATTGGTTCACTACATACGAAAAAACCATTGGTTTTGTTACACTTGGTGACAATTACTCTTGTGATATTGGTGGCGTAGGTGATATTGCCATGGTTATGGAAAATGGGGTGAAGTTTATCATCCATAATGTGCGTCATGTTCCAGCCTTGACACGCAATTGATTCCGGTTGGACGTCTTGATGACTTGGGTTACAAAGTCACTTTTCATCAACAGTCTTGGCGTGTTGCAAAGGGTCATCTTATTATAGCCCATGGTTCTAAAGTTGGTTCACTTTATCCTCTTTATGTATCTGATAAAAACAATGTTCTTTGTGTTACCGAGCTACCAATCGTTGCTTTGTGGCATAGCCGGTTGGGACATATGTGAAAGCAGGGAATGGAGACACTCTCTCGTTTGGGCTACTTACCGTCTTTGTCATTTTCAGATTTTCCCTTTTGTGAGCACTGTCAATATGGAAAGCAAACACGGACACATCGTACACATTCTTTTGACAAAGAAAGAAAACCCTTAGAGCTTGTGCACATTGATTTATGTGGGCCTATGCCTTCTAAATCCCATGGGTGCGTCATATTATGTTACATTCATTGACGATGCAACATGGCATGTTTGGGTCTACATCATGAAGTCTAAAGATGAGACCTTTTCTTGCTTCAAGAAGTTCTTATCTAGTGTTGAAACTCAGTCTGAACATAAGTTGAAAGCTTTGCACTCAGACAATGGTGGAGAATATGTCTCCAAAAGTTTACAGACTTCTGTTCAAGTAAAGCTCGTTTAGTGGCCAAAGGTTTCAAGCAAGAATATGGTGTCGATTTCCAGGACATATTTTCTCCAGTGGTTAAGATGACCACACTGAGAATGTTGCTTCCTTTGGTTGTCGTTGAAGATATGGAGCTTGATGAAATGGATGTCATTACGGCTTTTTTACATGGTGATCTCAAGGAAGATATTTATATGCAGCAACCTGAAGCGTTCATGCTAACGGGCAAGGAACATTTGGTCTGTAAGCTTCTGAAAAGTCTCTATGGCTTGAAGCAATCATCCAGACAATGGTATCAAAAGTCTTTTGCAGTTATGTATTCCCTAGGCTATAAGCGCAGTATTGACGATCCATGTATTTACGTGAAAAGACAACCAAATGGAAAACTTATTATGCTTATCCTTTATGTAGATGACATGATTATTGCTTGTCATTACAAGAAGGACATTGCTAACTTAAAACCAAGATGAAAAGTCAATTTGACAAGAAAGATTGGGTGAAGCCAATCACATTTTGGGTATGCACATTACTCTTAACCGTAAGAAAAGGTTGTTGTACCTTTCTCAAAAAGAGTATGTGCACAAGGTTCTTGATCGTTTCAACATGCAGAAGGGGAAGGCTTTGAGTACTCCATTGCCTGCATATTTGAAAGTTAGCAAGAAAGACTGTCCCAAATCTACTGAGGAAAAAGTTGCGATGGCTAAGGTTCCTTATGCTTCAGCTTGTGGTAATCTCATGTATGCCATGATGGTTACAAGACCTGACATTGCACATGCAGTGGGAGTTGCCATCAGATTTATGTCTAACCCTGGTAAAAAGCATTGGGATGTTGTCAAGTCGATTCTCAGATACTTGAGTGGCACTGCAGATAGACAATTATGCTATGGTCGTGGAGAGTCATCCATTCAAGGGATGTATAGATAGTGATTATGTAGGCTGTGCTGAAAATCGTAATTCAACAACAGGTTGGATTTACACATTTACTGGTTCTGCTATTCCTACCACAGAGGCAAAGTATGTTGCAGTGAGTGAGGCATGCAAAGAAGCTATTTGTCTTGCTCGCCTAGTAGTGAAAGATCTGGGATTGGAGCAGTGTACACCAGTTCTTTATTGTGACAGTCAGAGTACTATTGCCTTGGCTAACAGTTTAGTGTTTCATTCCAGAACGAAACACATTGATGTGCGTTATCACTTCAGTCGTGAATGCATGGCAAACAAGAGCCTTGATTTAGTGAAGATTCCTATGTCAGAGAACACATCGGATGCATTCACTAAATGTCTCTCTAGCCATCAGTTTTAGCATTGTCATGTGTTGATGGGCATTGGGTGAAGAGTGGTTCTCTTCCATTCTTATGGTCTCCCACATTGGCCATAAAGTGGGAGAATGTTAGGTTTAATGGCCATGTGGCCGATCGCCCATCACTAACTGCTACTAACCCTAAGTGTACAGCTATACACTTGTGTGAGCCACTAACACTAAGTACAATGTGTATTATGCCTTACTGCATAAGATAGAGAAGAAAGAAAGGGGGCACACAATACGTATCGGCTCTCCCCCTCCAACTTGTGTGTGGCTATGGTGTTGAGTGTGTGTGTGTGTGCGTATGTTAACCCTCACGGCTCACGGACACCCCATCACCTACGACGGACATGTATTATGTATTTGTTAGAGTCAGGTACCGGGCTTGTCGGACCAATAGGAAAAGGGTAAGAGTGATCGCCGATGAGAGGCGCACTCTAACTGGGACATTCAAGGGATTAGTTGGCTAAGCATGGGCGCCCAAGTGTGAATGGGGTGAGCTCATATAAAAGCCAACTAAACCGAAAATTCATTTATTCTCTCATTTGTGCAATAGAAGAGTGCTCTTGCTCCATCTCCATCTCCATCTTCTTCTTCTTCACCTCCTTGTGTGTGTGTGTGTGTGTATGTGTGTGTGTGTGTGTGTGTGTGTGTGTGTGAGAGAGAGAGAGAGAGAGAGAGAGAGAGAGAGAGAGAGAGAGAGAGAGAGAGAGAGAGAGAGAGAGAGAGAGAGAGAGAGAGAGAGAGCGATCGAGCATTGCGGCGGCACGACGGCGGTGAAGCGGTTGAGCGTGACGTAGCGGCGTCTCCCTCTTCTTCGCGGCGAGGAATACTCCACGGCAGGAGCATAGAGCGGTGAGTGACACACCATTGCCCTCTTTTGAGCTTACTAGTTAAGCTAGTTGTGTGCTTGGAGCCGTCTATGGCTCGCACACAGTGTTAGGCAAGGCCCTTGCTTCGACAGTGCGGCAAGGAGCGCACATTTTTGGTGCCGCTGCCGGGGAATCGCCCTGCACTAAGCCCAAGAGGCACTTTGTGCTTCTCCTATGAGTTGTTTGTAGTAGGAAAGAAGAGGAAGAGGAAGAGGAATGAGTTATTTTTCTGCAAGTTGTTAATTTTTGTATTGTCTACAAGTTCTGTGATTTCTGCATAATGTTGTGTTTTCTGGTTGCACACAGTCTTTGCACGTTTAGTAGTCGTTAGCTTGTTCGCAGTGAATGAATAAGTAGGAAGGCAGTTAGCAATTTCTGTTTGCACACAGTCTGCACACAGTTTTCTGTCAAGGTTTGCCTGCACACAGTCTTTGCACAGTAAGGTAGTGAGAGAGGAAGTAGGTGGACAGTTAGCCCACTGTTAGTAAGCAGTTAGCAGAGTGGTTAATAGATTAGTTAGTGGTTAGCAGCACTGTTAGTAAGTAGATAAGGTAGTGAGCTGTGGACAGAGAGGTTAGGTAGGTGTTGACAGTGTGTGTGGCCAAGAAAGGGTCACCTAAACCGCGCACGGTCGTCGCCTTTAAAAAAAAAAGAAAAAAAAAGAAAAAAAAAGAAAAAAAAACTAAAAATATTTAAGCGTGAGTGACTGGGGGGCTACACTAAAATTTTGATCGGGATCGGGATCATTTCCCAAGCCCAAGCCCAAGCCCAGTCCTCAGTCTCATGATATATACTAGACTCACTCTTATATATATACCCTACCCCCTCAAGAGGGAATGAGAGCATGTGGGGCAAGTCCTCCACTCTCCTCCCTTCTCTTCCCACTTGCACCCTTAGACTTTCTAATCTGGGCGTAGTTCCCTACTAGAAATTGACGGTTTTAGGGATTCCGAGGGCATAAAGTGACCAAACGGAGGGCTGTAAAGCACGGCACGTCCCTCTGACCGAGATGCTCGTTTTGAGCTATCATACGTTCTATTCTATAGCTGGGTCAGAAAAAAAGGACCAAAAAATCAAAAAATAAATAAATAAGAAAAGACTTGGGTTGTAAAACACCCAAAATTACTAGGTGAGCAGCCTTCACGGGCACTTACTGACACTTCTAGGGGATCCAAGTCATATGAACCTACGCTCTAGACGAGTGTTAGAGCACGAGCATATTGGTAGTGCCTCCATTTACGCGGGCACCCATTATTCCTCCACCCTAGGTTCTGGACCTTCGGTCGGGACTCAAGGTAGCACGACCCAAGATCCTCATATCGCGTCTAGTGATTCTTCCTCTGACTACGAAGTCATGGAGGGGTATCCTACACCAAACCCTGATAGTTCAAGTCAAGACATGCATGCCATGGGCCCACGGCCCGGGTCCAGCGTGTTTAGCCGCTTAAAAGAGACCCTTAGTAGAGCTACTCGCTCCAAACATGCGGTTAATGAAATAAATGAAGGGAGTGGGGAAGTAAATTCGTCATTCATGCTTAAATAGACCCTATGCTTCTTGAGAGTGTGCATGTGAATGTTCCATCCAGTGCACCTCCTGATCCTTTAGGACTATCGCCCTCTGAGGTTTTACTACCCGATGGTAGGAGTCTTGCCGAAGTACAAGAGACCGAACGCTATATGCAAGCAACAAGGGAGAGGGAAATTGAGAACCTACGAAGGCTGGAACAAAGTCGAGCCCTGAAAGCAAAGGCTCCTATGACAACAATCATGCCAGCCGAGCAACCGAGTGCTCCTAAGGTAGCAGTCACGGAGGGGCAAGCGATGGGGAGCAATAATGCTTCCACTTCGAGGGAAACCTCCAGCACGCCAGGCCTAGATGGGATATTCCTAAACGAAAATTGGGAGTATGACCTACAAGCCGAAGCTTTAACTGATCGGTACACAGGACACACCTATCATGTGGGTTGGTTAGATGTTCCAAAATCCACATCGAGTGCTACTAGCATAGATGAGCAACAACAAAAAGTCTGTGATGTCCTCCATAGGATTGTCGAGTTAGAAAGACAGAACACAGGGATCAACATGCCTTCAACAAGCCTAATGAGATTCTTGGATACGGGAAAGGCCAACCAACCGACCCTATCACAAATGGAGACTCCCTCAGTGAGCCCCATTGATCCTCCATATGTTGTTTCGCCAGGAGCCTCAGTACAATCTGAACCCACAAGTGGCAGCTTTACCTTCCAGATCTAGCTCATCTTTCTCTTAATGACACTACGGGTACCATGCATATCCCAGTGGTGAGCATGAAAAGAAGTACACCATGGAGTTCATTTGTTAACACTGCGCCGATGCCTAGTAGCACAGTGCCCCCAACTATACCTACATGTATGTATCAATCATGTGCACCTGTCGTACCTTAGCCTCATGTAGCTCCTACACCTCGTACCTCAAGAGCTTACAATCCACAATGGCATTATCCAAGCTCTTATACAAGTGGAGCCATGCCATTTAATAATAACATGCCATATCAGGCACCCCCTATGCCTAGGGCCACGCCTGTAAACTTTGGACCACCGTCTGGTACACCACCATAGGAAATATGGGACCCAAGAGCCGCGCGTATGCCAAGGCCAAGGCCAACTCCCATCTCACATGTGGTTCCAGGAGCACATACACCCATTATACCTGCTCAAATAGGAGATTTGGCAGCATTTGCTCAAACTATCGGTCGCTCTATTGCGGAAAACATGCGTAGTGCACCTGATAGAGAGCCTAGGAGCAAGACAGTTCAAGTAGCTAAGCTCACACAGAAATTCAGTGGAGACGGAGATGCTAGAAAGCATATGGAAGTCTTTGAACATGTGTGCGATTCCTTGGAAGAGCACAATGAGCTACATAAGTGTAAGGCTTTGAGTTTGACCCTAAGCGGAAAGGCTGGAGATTGGTATAGAACCTTAAGAGTAGAAGAGAAAACGATCTACTCTACTCTTAGGAGACCGTTTTTAAAAGAATACATACGAGAGGGAGTACTTTGGGGTGTAGCCTCTCAGCTCCAGAAAGCCCAACGAGAAGAAGGTGAATCCGTAAGAGACTTCATTAGTCGCCTAAAGAATTTGAATTCTCGATGCAATCCAAACGAGCGATTCAACAACAACCAATTGCTCGATAGATTCATTAGGGGACTACGACATGAAAGTATTTGTAATGGCCTAGTCATTAGAGGTATCACTACTTGGGAAGCAGTCGCCATGAATGCAATCCAATTGGAGGATAATTTAATGATTGCAGGAGAAAGAGTGTCTGTCGAGCCGAAGTCTAGTAGCTCGCAAGCATCAGGGCATGAGCCAATGAAGATAAAGCCAATCGTGAAAGAGCAAACGATATCTGAGATGACTTTGGCAGATCTCACCAAGGCCATCCAAGAAAGCCTTAGGGGTAATCGTGCTCCACAAAACACTCATATGTATCCAAGAAGGGAGCAGCAATGGTTCTCAATCTGCTTGGGCCCACATCTACGAGTGAATGCCCTACTTTCAGAGTAAAGTTTAACGGGACTTGTAACGCGTGTGGTAGGTATGGCCATCAAGCGAAGGATTGCCTAATGCTTAAACGCATCATGGAAAATAGACCGCCTATAGCTTGGGTAGACTCACCTCGAGTTCCTGCATTGATGCCTACCCCACCCATGGAGAAACAGTTGCCATTACAGCAGATGGTCCCTAGAACCCAAATGTGGTCCAAACCACACCGTTGCCACCTCCAGTGCTAGGACCGCAACCCCCTCATCCAAGAGTTACACCTATGAACCAAATAGGTTGCGAGTCATCTAGTACTTATGTAGATTGCGAAGAGGACATAGACTCTAGTATCACCTATGGAGTCGACATGCTTGAGGAGTGTCCCATGTACTATATGGAAGACCATTGGGGACAAATCAAACCGGTATATCAAGCTACTGCGCTAGCAGCAAGAGGCCAAAACATTAATAGTTTTTCCAAGAGACCACCTCTTCAGTGCTACGAATGTGGTGGACCACATCGAGTAGCTGAGTGCCCCATTAGAATGCAAAAGAATGCTGCACTAATGCAAACAAGTCAAGGGAGTGCATTGGCAATGCCAATACTCACTTGTAATCGTTGTGGCATAGATCATTTGATCGCACAGTGTCCTAACAATCCAAACGCACCGAAAATCACACCATTGAACATAATAGAGATTGTTGATGGGACACCACCAACTATAAACATAGCACCAGTGAATGCACTCACATGGTCGATGCTCCAAAAGCAAAATTACATCCTCGAAGAGAGAGATGCTGCATCCATTGGCCGAGCGAGAAAGAAGAAAACACGAAGAAAGAAATCCCTTAATGCTTCTAGCTCAAAACCTAGTTCAAAGACTAACATAGGGACAGGAGAGGATCCCGTGTATATGAATGACCCTGAGGATGACTCAGATTCGATAGAGACCACGGAGACCAAAACTGTTACTACAAAGGAAAAAGCCAGTGAGGAGGATCACGAAAGGGAATTACGGCGAACACCAAAAGAGTATTCAAAGTTAAACCACCCAGTTGCGAACCCCCAAGATAAGCCACGAGAGACAAAAAATGAGGATTGCAAGAGAAATATTGGAACCTATCCAAACCCAACAGTGGAAATTGAACGAGTCCAACAACTGAGGGGTTTGGTGGAAGAAACTCAACGAACATTAGAACCTGAACCCAAACATATCCAGATGTCGGACACAGTGTTTCCCATACAAGTTCAACCTCACAAGAACTACAGGCCGTTAGCTATACCCAGTATCATTCGGGAAGAGAGTGAGGGTAGGACATCTGAAAGTGGACACACACCTTTCCTACTAGAGAGAATGTTTGGTGAGGGAATGCCCGACCCCCTTGAGGAAGTGGAGATTCCATTTTCACCATTCTCTTGTCAGGGTCCTACGTCCCACAAGATGCCATTAAATGTTGCCAAATTGATGGATTTCATGTCTTCAAAAGTTAGAACCACCATCATGTCCAAACTATATAAAGACCCCGAGCTAGTCTCAGCTCTTCGAGCCTTCCTCAATGGAGAATTACAGGCCGGATTACCACAGTGTGCACATATGAACAAACCTGACTCGGTAATGAATGATGAGGAACATTTAGCACCACCATCTGACCTAGCGGGACATGAATCTGTAATTGAAGTACCCGTTAACAAGTTGGGGAAATTCTTTGAAGGTGATGAATCTAATGCTACTCTACCAATCACTACTAAAGGATTAACTGTAAAGGGGGTCCTTGACGGTGGTGCGGGAGTTAGCATGGTGACAAAGAGTTGTTGGGAGCCTATGGGGCGACCTCACCTTGAAGCCACAAGCATAGTGGTAAAAATGGCTAATGGATCTATTGTTACGCCTATTGGAATGCTAAAGGATCTCAGAATCAAGTTCTTGGGACACAAGGTAAGGCAGACTTTCATTGTTATGGATTTTTCCAAGCATCCTATGTCATTTGAGATGATCTTAGGGCGTCCATTCATGAGGGAAGCAAAAATGGTGCATGACTGGTCCAAATACCACGTCTACTTACAGCTCCAAGACTCTGTCATTCGAGTTGATCTTTTAAGTGGTCGAACGCATCCTCTAGGAAATAAATTCATCATTGATAATCGATCAGACACAACAATTCACTCAGCTCCATTATAGTATTGTTACACGTGTAACGAAGACACGGATATTGGGGAGAACTCTCCTTATATGGATATCCTACCCGGAATGGCTGAGTCAGACAATGTCGATTGGGTACACCTAGCGGCAACTATAGATACATGGGGAGCTAGAGGAACAACCTGGGTAACACCAGATGGGGAAGAGATACCACACATTGCACCAGTAAACATGTTAGGTGTAGCGCATGTAACATCCGATGATAAGAAAGAGGCACACCTACCTGAGAGTGAAACCTATGATTCCTCAAAGGCTTCAGGCCAATACACATCAGAAACGGAATCTCAGGGAGAAATGGATTCAGAACCTGAAGAAACATCGAGTGAACCAAGTATAGAAACTGAACACTCAAGGCCTAGTACGACCATCTATGGTAATTTATATGAGAGTGAAGAAGATACAAGCGAAGACCTATCAGGAGAGTCGAGTTCAAACATTTACCAAAATCAAAACCTTAACAAGAAACAAAGGTCATATAAGAGACGACGATATCGAGCAAATGTGAGAGCTAGGATAAACAAGGAAAGATCTACTGCAGAATGGCTTAGCTATCTAGGGGCATGTGATGCTCATCGAAAGCTAGTAGATAATTGGGGTGAACATCTCCAGAGTGTCATGTGGTGCAGCCCGCGACCCATTGACCTCGCTCAATTGGAGGTTACAGAGCCGAAATTGAGTCGAACTATAAGAAGACGTGAAAACCGAGAGTTAGCACAACAACAAAAGGAGGCAGAACTAAAAGAAAGGTCTCCATCAGGACAAGAGCCTGCTGACTTACATACGGCTCCTGAACATTTTAAATCTTATACCACGGGGGAGCGAAAGGTTGTGTATGCCAAAGCGCAACGAATACCTACCAATGGAAGCAGTGGAGTCTATGATGGTCCAGCGGTAGTTAAAGAGATAGAATTAGCAGAACGAGGTGAGGAGTCTAAACCAGTCTTTATTGATCAAGACCTTACCGAAACTGAAGAGGCTGTACTTAAGGAGCTCCTCAAGGAATACAAGGATATCTTTGCTTGGACATATCATGACATGAAGGGTGTTCCACCTTCTGTGGTGCAACATACAATTCCCATGATCAACACTGCTAAACCCGTCCAGCAACGACCATATCCAATGAATCCTAAGTACACCAAAATTGTACAAGAGGAGATTGAAAAACTTATCCAATGTGGATTCATATACCCTATTGAGCACTTAGAATGGGTTTCTCCAATAGTCATTGTGCCAAAAAAGAATGGGAAACTAAGAGTGTGCGTGGACCTCAAGAAAGTTAATGCAGCTACTAGGAGAGATCATTATCCCTTGCCATATTCAGAACATGTGCTTGAAAGAGTTGCGGGAAAGGAAGCTTATATCTTTTTAGATGGGTACTCTGGTTACAATCAAATCACAATTGCATTAGAGGACCAAGCTAAAACTGCTTTTATCACAGAGTTTGGAGTGTTTGCATTTCGTGTTATGGCTTTTGGCTTAACAAATGCCCCTGCTACATTCCAACGATTAATAAACACTGCGTTTAAAGAATTTCTAAGGGAGTTTTGTGAAGCTTTCCTAGACGACCTTTGTGTTTATTCTTCTTGGGAGAAGCATTTGTTATATCTACGAAAAATATTTGAAAGGTGCAGATTTTATCGCATCTCATTGAACCCTTTCAAATGCCAATTTTGGGTTAAGCATGGAGTCATTCTAGGGCATATAGTGTCCAAGAACGAGATATCCACAGATGAGAGTAAGATTAAAGCCATTGCTGATTTGCCACCACCTACTAACTATAAAGGAGTTCAAAGATTTATGGGCCATGTTGGTTATTATCGAAGGTTTATTTTAAACTTTGCCGAGATAGCGCGTCCATTGTACAAGCTTCTGATCGAGTTTCACTGGACGGAAGAATGTCATCAATCTTATGAGTTATTAAAGAAGGCCCTAATAAGTGCTCCAATCCTGTGAACACCTGATTGGAATGTACCTTTTCATGTGCATATTGATGCATCAAATTTTGCTATTGGGTGTGTTCTAACTCAACCAGGAGAACATAAATTGGACTACCCTATTAGCTTTGCAAGTCGCCAATTAAATGATGCCGAGATGAACTACACTACTACAGAGCGCGAAAGGTCTAGCTATGATTTACGCAGTAAAGAAATTTCGCTATTACCTTCTTGCTACCAAGTTTGTGTTTTATGTTGATCATCAAGCATTGCTATATTTGGTAAACAAGCCGTGTTCCACAGGTCGAATTACACGATGGTTGTTAATTCTTCTTGAGTTTGACTTCACCGTTGTTGTGAGGCCTGGGAGGAAACATGTCATGGCGGATCATTTATCTCGTATCCCTAATGGCGAAGCTCCTACGGGGGTTGATGATGAATTGCCTGATACTCCTTTGTTCATTGTTGAGACAATGCCTGAATGGAGTGAAAAGATTGTTAACTTCTTAGTTAATGGTTTTCCACCCAAAGAACTGCGAAAAGATATAGCTCGAAAATTAATCAAGGAATGCGAACCCTATTGCTTACTGGCTGGAACTCTCTATAAGAGAGGAAAAGATGATGTTCTTAGACGCTGTGCCCGCGAGGATGAGTATTTATATATTCTACAAGAGGCACACATGGGCGTAGCTGGTGGTCACTTTTCAGGAAAGTTGACTGCCCGAAAGATCTTACAGTCAGGCTATTGGTGGCCCACTCTGTTTAAGGATGCATCACTTTTTGCAAAGGGATGTGATGAATGCCAACGCTTCAAGAAGCCACAAAGAAGTGATAGGATGCCTCTACATCCCATCAAGGTAACCCAACCATTTGAAAAGTGGGGCTTAGACTTTGTAGGACCGATTAGTCCGGCTGCACGTAACACGCAATCACGATATATCATTGTGGCTACCGACTATGTAACCAAATGGGCTGAAGCAAAAGCAACACGAAAGGCGGATGCAAAAACAACAGCTAAGTTCCTCTTTGAGAACATTATCACACGTTTTGGATGCCCCTTTGAACTTGTGAGTGACAATGGAACTCATTTTATAAATGAAGTAATAAAAGAACTCACATCAAACTTCATGATATCTCACCATAAGTCTACACCCTATTATCCCCAAGCAAATGGCCAAGCTGAGAGTACCAACAAAAATCTCATCTCCATTTTGACAAAGACAATTGAGGCTCATCGCACTGATTGGGACCTAAAGCTTACATCAGCTTTATGGGCTTATCGTACTGCGTATAAAGTTGCTATTAATTGCACACCATTTAAGATGGTGTATGGCCAAGAAGCAGTTATGCCATGGGAGTTTGTCATTCCTAGTCTTCGAGTAGCTTCTCAAGAAGGTTGGGATGGTAACCCCTTAGTGGAGCGATTATATATCCTGGAAAGGCTAGATGAAGAGAGGCAATTAGCTGTGCGAAATGCTCTAGTGGAGAAGGACAGGAGAAAGAAGTGGTTTGATAGACATTTAAAGGATAAAGACATCAAGGTTGGTGATAAAGTTCTTATGTACGGGGTACGTAATGAAAAGAAGAAATTGAAATACGCTGGTAAGGGACCATATCGAGTGTGTGAAATTACCCCACAAGGTACCATTCATGTGGAGACTCTACATGGAGTTGAAACCATTGGATTCCTTAATGGGAGTAAATTCAAAAGATATTATGATCCTCTAAGCCAGGAAGAGTTGCAAGCCATCCATCAAAAGAAGGCTGCCAGGGAACAAGCAGAGCTTAAAAAAATCCAAGCAAGAGTTGAGGCTCGAGAACGACAACAACGTCTTAGACGCCAACGAGAGGCTAATCTGGGAATCACGCAAGCATTTTTTGAGGACACAGATGACGACTCATTAGAATCTGAGCCACCCCTACGATACCCAATTGAGCTAAATAGCCCCTATGGGAAAGTACTATACAATGCCTTATTAGATACAGGAGCTAAACACAATTTGTTATCCTATGGAGTTTGGTGTCAATTAGGGAAACCGACCCTATCCCCGAGTACGATGCAAGTCAAGGGCATTAATAAAAAGAAAACTGCTATTCTTGGAGTCCTTCAGACCCCTATTGTCTATGACAATGGAAGCATAGTGCAGAGGTTTCTAGTCATGCCCGTGGTAGCTATGGAAGGCAACGTAAACCTGGGACGCATGTGGATTTTGGAAACCAAATGCACTATTGATTGGCATACTGGTAGTGTCACGACGCGACGACCGACTCTTACCCCTATCATTCAAGCAAAGTCACCTACATTGCAAACTCTAGCAAAGTTGAAGGATAGCCAACATTCACAAGCCAAGGTGGTTAACTCGTCTTTTCCGGCTACCCATGAACCTAGCACTTCAACACTTGTAGTTGCAGCAAGCAGTAATATTGCAAGTACTCAACCTGCACGACCTAAGAGTACATATCAATGGGTCCCCAAGGCCTTACTTCCAACTACCTCAACCCTCCCATCCATTCCAAGAAAAAATTTCCCCGGAAAACCAAGAGCGCGCCCTAGGAGAGTCAAGACCAAATCACGATGGATTCCAAAACAACTATTAGAAGCCCAAGGCTACTATGATGGAAATGAGCAAATTTGGGTACCTAAACGTAAAATGTGTCCTTCCCTATCGACAACAAACCCATATGAGTCAAACAGTGTAACGCTAAAGCCAATGGCAGACCGTGGGAAGGGAAAGATCACAAAATGCTACACACCTAGTCCAGAGCTAGTTTGGGCTCCAAGGCAAAACCAATTTATTCCACCTAGCTCAGGAAGGGGGGAGTTCCATGAAGCTTCTAGCTCCTCATGTAATACATCCATAGAGGTAAAAGATTCTACACAGCCTCCATCTATAGTAGTGGACCTCCATGAAGCTACAAAAGAATCCACACCTCCCAGTGTTCAAGAATCACCTGATGAACCACTTCAAGTTCGATCCTGGGAGAGTACCTTACCACCCTTGCAACTTGACGAGGCACCTAGGGTAATAGAAAACTAATGGCAAAAATCCTCACCTATTACCAACTTGAACAATTGGTTTCAAAGGGTGACGACATCATTTCAAACGGTATGATCTACCCAAGGAAGGGGGGAGTGTTTGTGGACATCCATTATTCACTTGCTTCCCTCTCAACCTTTCTCCCTGACCTCTTAATCTCCAATCTTAGGGAATGTATATATAAAGCCTTATAATCACAAAAACAAGATAAAAAAGTAAAAGAGCAAGATCCATAACACAAAATCATAAAAACAAATTATGCACAAGAACACGACCCTTGTAATATTTGCACTCTAACCATCATCTATTTGCGTATACAGATATGGCTAGTACGCTAGAGTCATCCACTCCTGCCTTGGGTGAGAGGTACCCTCGTTACTTTTCACAAATATTTCACATGGTCTTTCCAGTGCTTGCATGTGAATGGGATTTGATAGGTATGCTAGCATGTGAGAGGAATTTTGAGGAGTTAGAATGGCTGGTACGTCTCTTGACCACGTCTGATCCATACTTAGTAGAGAGCGTTTCTCCCATTGCACAAGCCTACCCTTTTGACCAAGATGACTATAGGCGTCTAGTGACCTTAGTAAACATGGGCACCTATGATGAAGAAGAAAATTTACAGGACTACACAGATGGCACATATGGTCTCATGGATGATGACTTTGTTTATCTCGACGACGAGGATAGGGGTTTAGCCTTAGGGTTTCCCCCCAACCTCTACAATATCCTATTCCCTTGACTCTCTAGGGGGAGTGCAAATAATTAGGTTAGGGTTCCTTATGTTTTTTGTTGTGTTCAATAAGTGTTGGTATCTTTTTCCACTAATGTGCCTCCTGGAGGTATTCCTTTTGTTTCCTAGTGTGTACAGAAGCATGTTGCTATTGATAGGATTTGGACCTTCATGGAATCTTTATCTCGACTCACTCTTCAAATCAAGCGCGACCATCGACACAAACAGGTGTTTCTTGTCCATTAGCATTGCCCCTTATCTTTTTTGCATCTATGATTGTCTGCTTTAATTGTGATTGGTAGGATAATATCCAGCACATTTGCTTAGTAACAAACATTTAATTCAATGTAATTTTTTGTCATAATCACTTGTCTAGGTTTAAAAATCAACCAGTCCGACTAAGCTAGTTTGACTAAGTTAGGTGTTAGAGATCTTCTCTTAATACCATGGGGAATGCCTTCCTAATAATCAATGGTTACTTAGGTTCTTAATCCGATTTAGGCAGCATTGTGTGAAATGTACTAGGGATTTCTAGTGGGCTTGACCCTATTGACCTTTAGCTTAAGTATTATAAAGGGAGTTTACTAGTGTGATGAGCCTGGGGAGGTGTATCAGTGTTATATGACCCCCCAAAGTTACAAAATTAAAATGATGAAAATGAACAAACAAAAAATCAAAGTGCCACATTGTAAAATCTTAAGCTGGAAGAGAAATCTCTGCTTGATTGGGTACTTCACTCACATGTATCGCCTATGGTACTAGAGCCCTAGAGGTTCCCAGTATGGGCGCTTTTTCTTGAAAAGCAAAAAACCCAAGGCATACAAAATAAGCACACACATCAAAATTGAATCACTGTGAAAAGAATTTGGGGGGTCAAAGAAAAAGTAATCAGTCAGACGATGATTTCATGAGAAATTCCTTTTATGGTAGCTTAACTACAAGGTCTTCTAGATATAGCCTCTAGTCAGCCCTCGAACATGAATACTTGGCTCTCGCGATTAAACAACTTAATTGACCACAGAAAATTAAGAAGCTTACCCATGGTATTATTATTCGATCTCTAGTGCCTTTCGACAGTCAAATTAGCGACCCCAGACTTGTTTAATTTTTTACCTTTACATCTGTTTATGCATTTGATTACATTGCAATTTAATGTTCATTACTGACAAATTGTTTGAAATTCTTTTACCAATCAATTTGTCTACCTACAACTGCATATGCTTTTTAATCACTTATGAGAATGCAATTACTGTGCCAATGTTGTTTGATTTTGCAGTGATTGAAGAAGGTTAAGGACATTCATCTCAGATGCTCTTCCACCTCGACGAACGAGCTTCAACTCAATAGCTTCCGAGGACGGAATCTACATCAGGAAGGGGGGCATGTTAACCCTCACGGCTCACGGACACCCCATCACCTACGACCGACGTGTATTATGTATTTGGTAGAGTCAGGTACCGGGCTTGTCGGACCAATAGGAAAAGGGTAAGAGTGATCGCCGATGAGAGGCGCACTCTAACTGGGACATTCAAGGGATTAATTGGCTAAGCATGGGCGCCCAAGTGTGAATGGGGTGAGCTCATATAAAAGCCAACTAAACCTAAAATTCATTTATTCTCTCATTTGTGCAATAGAAGAGTGATCTTGCTCCATCTCCATCTCCATATTCTTCTTCTTCACCTCCTTGTGTGTGTGTGTATGTGTGTGTGTGTGTGTGTGTGTGTGTGTGTGTGTGTGTGTGTGTGTGTGTGTGTGTGTGTGAGAGAGAGAGAGAGAGAGAGAGAGAGAGAGAGAGAGAGAGAGCACGATCGAGCATTGCGGCGGCACGACGGCGGTGAAGCGGTTGAGCGCGACGTAGCGGTGTCTCCTTCTTCTTCGCGGTGAGGAATCCTCCACGGCAGGAGCATAGAGCGGTGAGTGACACACCATTGCCCTCTTTTGAGCTTACTAGTTAAGCTAGTTGTGTGCTTGGAGCCGTCTACGGCTCGCACACAGTGTTAGGCAAGGCCCTTGCTTCGAGAGTGCGGCAAGGAGCGCACAGCGTATTCCTCTTCCCGTGTGCTCCCGGCTCCTCCCCTTCACTAATACTTTATTGTACTGAACTGATATTGCTGCCACTTCTGTGATATACTGGTCCTAGGGCTGGTTTGTTTGTGTATAGTAGTATATTGAACTGATACTTGGCTACTTATGAAACTGGTACTGGTGCTAATTGTGTGCTGGTAATGAATAGGTTATGGTACTTAGATTGTTTGTTTACTATAAAAGACTAAGACCGGTGCTATTTTGTGCACTGGTACTGATGCCACTTGTGTACTAGTGCTGTACCGATACTGGAATTGGTATTGGTTTATACTGAACTGGTACTGATGCTTCTTGGGTATTAGGGATACTGGTACTGATGTTAAAAAATGGGTGGACATGTTGCCAGGCTAGGATAGTATAAGGATAGTGTGTAAATATCCTTGGGCATTATTTACTGGGGTGAGTTGCCCTAGGGAGTCCTTGGTGTCTTATAGTAACTAGTACTATAATTGGTGCTGTTTGGGTACATTATTATACTGGACTGATACTGATGCTACTTGTAAAATTGGTACTGGTATTATATTGTATTGAACTTTAACACACACACACACACACACACACACACTTTGCTAGGGATAGTGTGTTAATTTATCTATATTGACACTGGTGCTACGGATATTGGAGCCAGGTTTGGTACTGATGCTACTTGTGGATTGGTCCTGATACTGGTACTATATTATACTAGACTGATACTAGTACGTATTATACTAGACTGATATTGGTGTTACATTTCTACTGGTGCTGATGGTACATGTGTATATATTGTACTGACACTGGAATTGGATTGTACTGAATAGGTACAACTGCTACTAGTGTGATATATTGGTACTATAACTGGTGAGGTTTTATACTGGATTGGTAGTGATGCTACTTGTACTGGTACTTCTTGTGTACGGGCCTTGAATTTTTACTGGTTCTAGTAATGTATGTATACTATAATATACTGGACTAGTGCTACTTCTATACTGATACTGGTGCTACTTGTGGACTGTTACTACACTGGTCCAGTACTGGTGATACTGGAACTGGGGAAAAAATAGGTTCACCCCTTACCCGGCTAAGATAGGATAAGGAGTGTATAGACATTATGAACTGGTACTATAATGTATTGGTATTGGTATGGTACTATATTGTACTAGGACTATTGCTACTTATGTGATATACTGATACTGGAACCGATACTATTTGTACACAGTATTATATTGGACTGATACAAGTGCTACTTGTAATACTGATACTGATACTACTTGTGTATTGGTCTTACACTAATATTGGTACTAGTATGGTTTGTTCTCTTTAATAGTCAGACTGGTGCTACTTATGTATTGGTATACTGAAACTGGTAATCCTGGAACTGATGTAAATTTGAGTGGTGTTGGGAGACGTTGTAGCAACGACCTAATCACAACCCACACAAAATTATCAAATCCGTGGATCGGCAACCCGGCTAGGGCATGGAAGCACGAGCATCGGATGAATAGAAATAGAGGATTCAAGAGATCACCTCTCCAATGCAAGTAGAGATTTAGCCATGGAAAGACTAACTCTAATCACTAATCTACCAACTCCTACACAATCAAGTCCACCAAAGTCCCGACTTACCATAGACTAGAAACCCCAAGCACACTAATTATAAGCACACACTAATTACCACATGTCAATCATGACACTTCATCAATAGCTACACACACGAGGTGAATGGTGCTAGAGCTTCATGAAACCTATCTACACACAAGCAAACAATAGGGCACACACACTAATTACAAGATTAAGAACCAACTTAATTAATTTAATTTGATGTTAAATATCACAAATCGAATGCTTGTGGAAGAATAGGAGTGGTTAATATCAAGAAGTACATACCTCTCTCAAATCTAGAATAATGAGAGTGTAATACTACTCCATGACATGATGAAATGTAGAGAAGATAAGACTAATGAAAAAATAGAAATTAGATTAATAAAAAAGAAATTACTCTAATTACAATAGTTAGCACTAGCCTCTCAAGCATGGACATTAAGCTCAAGGCTAGGCCATAGAGTGAACACTCAAGAGAGAGGGAGCTCTCAAAAGTGGATACTCAAGAATGAAGCCTCCTTGCATAAAGGATTCCTTTTAAAGGCTTTCATCACAATCCCTTCTACTATGGGTTTAAGCTTTAGCCCTCTAACTAGCACATACAACTTTGGAACTCCAAGTGAGTCCAAGACATATAAAAAATGAGTGGGGAGTATTATGCACAACCATAGCATATCTCCCGCTTGATGCATATTTGGTGTAGCATGTGTTAGCTGCTGCTAACATCTCCCCCTTCCTAATTTGGCGCACGTCCTCGTGTGCAGGTGAAGCGAGACACAATGACATGGTAGAAAGCAAGTCCATGGAAGAAATGTTGAGCTACAAAACATAAGAACAAGTAATGAGCATTAAAGGCCACCAAGAATGAATAAAACATGAAGCACAATGAACAATCACAAAGTGAAATTTTTTGCTTCTAAAAGATGGGTGAATCATAGTCAAAAACTAAAAAAGCCAAAAAAAACACTCAGACTATCATGAAGATTAAACCACTTGAAATTTCAGTTTTATGCATGAAACACAAGCAATCAGTTATGACCCTAAGCTAATGCAAGTTCATAAACCTACTAGCCTAAAAACTATGTGAACAATCTTAATAAATCATTCAAGTCTATCATGTCTATAGGCTATAAAAAAGCTCCTAATCTATTAGTACATTGTCACAACGTTTTGAAGCTCATGGGAGTTTTTTTTTTTGTCATTCATTGAAAAACGTAAAACGCATCACAAGGCTACCACCCCAAGGAAAGTCTAGGTGCGACTCTTGGCTCCTTGAACCCTCAAGAAGGTGTTCCAAAAGCCTACTAGCCTACCAAGGCAACGGCTAACCCCTATCAGCCCAGGGCATCGGTTTAGGGCCTTCACCAAGCGAGGTAAGGTGATTTCCCTCGCTTGCCAAGTGCCAATAAGGCTCTATGCCTCACATAGACACAACATAACATAGACATTTTCTTTTCATGTGTCTAGTAACATTTTTGCTACTTTTTCTTGACACTTTTTTGCTTCATTGATTCATTTTTTAGTTTTTTTTTTTTTTTTTGCTTCCAAGATGAGATACTTATGGCAATTGGACTAAAGGACTAAAGCCTAATCATAGCCCTAGGTCATGTAAACAATGAATGGAGTATTAAGACTATCATGAAGAGTCTAGGACTAATGAGAAATGAACCTACATTAACCTAAGGTCAAGGCCAATTACCTATGATTAGCACACATAAAACCTAATTTTTTGATGAGTTAATATTCATAAAGAAAAGTGTTGAAACTTTAGTATGCCTAGCTTTTGAACATGAAAAAACCATAGCTTAGACGCAAATCACTTAAGCCAAGCAAGAGAATGGAGAGATGAAAAAGAGCCAAATCATGGAAGGAGTACACATGTTCATGCTCTTTGTGCATCCTTGAGCAAGCATCCCCTTTGTGTAGAGAAGTCTCTTGATCTTTTTATTACAATCCAAGCTGATTGAAGCTACGTGTAAACACAAGCTACAAAAGCCATTTTATTGAAAGAAAAAAAGCACACAAAAGCAATAATGAAATCCTAAAGCTAGGGTCTTCCATACCCGAATTTTCCATTTTATTGAAAGCAAAAAAGCACACAAAAACAATAATGAAATCCTAAAGCTAGGGTCTTCCATACCCGAATTTTCCAAAGGGAAAAAACCCAAGGGAAAAAGTGCCTTTGGTTTTGCACATGATTCTCTTTGTAGAAAATTTATGCATACATAACAACCATGAGAAATAAAACGGACTTCTACATAAGCAAATTTTGCAATTTTTACCATCTCTCATGCATGATTCAAAGCTGATTAATTTCTAGCTCACTTGAAATATGGAATTAAAACAAGCCAAGAGCTGAAAATAATGTAACTTTGATGAAATGAAGTGGCTCTCGATAGCCAAGCTTTTCAAAAAGCTGGCTAACAACTAGCTCATGAAATTCTACAATGTTTAGAGCACGCTATGAGCTAGAGATGACTGCAACTTGATGAAATGAAAATGAATGGCTCTCAATAGCCAAATTTGTACTTGAAAGCTCAAAAAAGTTGGCTAAACACTAGCTCAAAATGAAAAAAATTAACTTTTGACCAAGCTATGAGCTAGCATATATACAACTTTTAATCCAAACAATTGGAATGGCTCTAACTAGCCACATTTTGCAATTTTTTGCAATGATGGCCCCTTCTTGGATTAATGAAATCACATGCCTGCCACACCCCTTCAAAATAACTCAAATCATTAGTGCTCTTAAGCATTTGGAGATTCAACACAAGCACTAAAAATCATGTTCAATGCTATCTCATGGTCATTCAAGAAGCCCAATTTAGTGCTATGCAATGATTTTACATGAAAATCAAGCACTAAAATGCAAAAGCAATGCTAAGTTTTAAGCACAAAGTCCCAACCAAGGATCAACTCATCCATCTAGTGTAACTCTCACATGAAGCTCACATGCTTTTCAAAAAAGAGATTGACATTTAGTGCAATGAAAACTTCAATCAAGCTGAGCACTTAACTATGCACAAGTCGAATTATGGATGCAAGTAAGGTCATTTTGTGCATAGACACAATCATAATGCACACAATCAAACCATGTGAAAATGACCATGCTCATATATAGCACATATGGCATTCATAGCAAAAAGGAAAGGTAAATGACAATGATGCGTTGGCTCTTGAGAGTATTTCCAAATATATCACCACATGTACACTCATTTTGGCAAATTAAATCTCAAAATTTGCTCACCTCCATTCAATTGTTAGTGCAAAAATCATAGTGATGTACAATTCAAGCACCCAACAAAATTGTGATCAACAAAGCTTGCAACTTTTATAACGTTCGTATAAATCCCAACTATTATAATGCAAATAACAAATTTGAGCGCATATTGATCTCATCATGGTGCAAAAGATCTAATCTAATACAAACAATGAACAACGTGAAAAAAAATCCTTGAAACGTCAATGAATATCTCGTTCACCGTTTGAATAAGAATCTCTTTGAACTAATGATTAAAAAAAAAATAAAAATTGTTACTCTCTCTCAAGCGAAGGTCTTGAACTTGGATTGGCCGCCTAATTGAGTGTCACCATGGTGGTGTGGAGTTAGAGTGGGAATGTCCTCCTCCAAACGTTCTTTTTTTTATATAGATTTATATTTTCAAATGGATTTTCCTCTTATTCTGTTTGCAGTTTGCAACGAGGGGGTAAGAACACGAGGAGTTCGATCTGTGTTGAGGTTTGCAGATGGACACCTCGACCTGCGAGACAGTGGTATACTTTGCCGAGAACCACGAGCGCCAATGCAAACGGCAAGCAAAGCTGTGTCAAGCCGTCAACAAAGCTTTCGGCTACGCGACAACACATGGTGTGACGACAGATGTTTTCTTGTAGCACGAGCGACACTGCCTGTTTGCCTCACGTATATTCAATGGCATGCACAACCTTGCCGAACTTGGACTTTAGCTAATGAAGTGGAGATGCTTGCAAGTTGCGAGTGTGCATGTGTGTATCCGTAGTTTCATCTTGTAGTTTGAAAACGCCTTATTCTGAGGCTGCAACACAAAAACGGGTGTGTGTGTTTGTGGCGGGCCTATGTCGAGCCAAAGGCGGCAGAGCCTAGTGGGTGGGTGTGGGTAGCACCAAAACAGCAACAAGAGCAGCCGAGGGTTTGTCGAGCCTGTGTGGTTGAGGCACGCTGAACGAGCCAATGGGGTTAGAATGCTACAAGCCCAAGCAGGCAAGTGGCGTGGGGTGTGTGAGTAGAGTCAAAGCGCAAGTGGGAAGCCAAATAAGGACTGTGTGTGTGGGCCGTCTGTATCCAGCCAAAAAAGGTGGGCATCAATTTTTAGTTTTATTTTATTTCGATAAGAGGTTGTTCCCATGACAAGATGACCATGGTGCATGAGAATGAGCAAAGCTTTTGGCTAATCACTGAGACTGACATTAATGCACATATCAGATTCAAAATGAAAGAAAAAGTCCTTTCTTTTGTAATCTCGAATCCAATTTTCTAAATTCCAATTGAACTAAAAGAAAGTTTCTTTGTTCCTTTTGATGGTGTATGCACAACTATTTGAACATCCAAGCAAGGTGAATTCCATATGCATCGTGTAATAAACAGAACAAAGATATATTTCTTCAATTCTCCTCAAGATTTTAATAATTTTCACACTAGCAATCCATTCTCATCCATTTCGCTTTCAAATTGGAAATCATTTGTCCATATGCTTTGTAGTGGACCAAATTCATGCTCAAAATTGATTTGAATTTGTCAATTGAAAATACGTACATACCAATAGGTTGATCAAATTTTCCTTAGCCTATTCAAACCCAATTCGTAATCATTGCAAAATCAATTGCTCATCCCTCAATGCCCTAATCATCCAAATCCTGTCAAATTTATCATTTTTGGTTTGTATGGCTACTCATGAGTGAAAAATATACACAATTGAGCATTAACTGAGTAATTATCTCAATCCTCAAAGGCAATTTGTGGCACACACGTCAACTATTTGGCTAAATTAATCATCATAATTGGTAAAAAATACCAATTATTTATTCAAGCACCGGATTGCACATGCTATTGAGTAGACACACACACACCCAAATTTAAGCCAAAATTTTACATCAATTCCACATTGGAATGAAAAAATTCCAAACTCAATCAAGCATAAGTGAATGCATGCATGCTCAATTTCTAAAAAATTACACTATTTTCACCCAATCAAGCAATGCACACACTCAAAAATTAAGCACAAATGATCGGATTTTTGTCAATTGGCAATGGATCTAGGCTTATACTTAATGACTGCACACACTTTTCATGATCATTTCACAATAAAAAATCATTTAGGTGCCCTAATTGACCACCAACCATAGAAAATCAAGTGGTCTTGGATAGGCACACACTCAATTTTTGCCCAGATTTTTGGTGATTAGGCTTATCCAATGATTGGATTCGCCTAACATACACATCATTTACATGATTGCATACTCATGTATCATCAATTTCATCATTTTTTATGCATGCACACATTCAAGATTAGGTGCACACACACTTGAATTTTTTGACAGTTTTTCCCTCTTTGGTGCATGCACACACAATTTTATGCACACACATGAATTCTTGATGAGAATTAAGCATTATTTGGATACACACAAAGTTTATTAGTCACAATTTGACTATGAATTTCATTCCAAGTGAATTAAATTAGGTGCAAATTGTAGGTCAATTTGTATTATACACCTAATTTTAGCAAATAATTAGCAACATTGAACCTCATTAATCAATCAAGAATTGACATAACAAGTGAGTGCACTTACATTGTAATTACACTCCAAGCTATTCCTTTGTTCCACACGAAAACGCATCATTGCACACACAAGTGTGTGCACCATCAAATCGGCTCCAAAATTGAGCAATGTAGGACAAAAATCAAACACTCAAATCATCAAATTAGGCATAAATTAGCACAATTAACTTGATTAGAGTGATGATTCCACCTCTTACAAGGGGGTTTAACATACATTACACTTCAATTGTTAGTGGTTAGGTTAGCAAAGCTAGTCAAAATTAGTAGAAATTAGCATGAAAATTAGTACAATTAGCATGGAAAAGAAGCGAAATTTGCAAGGGTTAGCATGAAATTAGTGAAATTGGGAGTGGAATTGGAGGTTTGGGGTATTCATACCTCAACATTAGCATCAATTTATTGCACAAATTTCATCAAATCAAACCAAAAATTGAGTTACACACACTCAAAAACTGAGAAATTAGTAATGAAGTTACTCTATTCTACAAATCTTAGACTCACTAGCTTAGGTTATCGATCCCCGGCAACAACGGCAAATGTTGGGAGGCTTTGTATCAATGACCTAATCAAAACCCACACAAAATTATCAAATCCGTGGATCGGCAACCTCGCTAGGGCATGGAAGCACGGGCATCGGATGAATATAAATAGAGGATTCAAGAGATCACCTCTCCAATGCAAGTAGAGATTATCCATGGCAAGACTAACTCTAAAAATACTCTAATCACTAATCTACCAACTCCTACACACATAGAGCCCACCGAAGTCCGACTTACCATAGACTAGAAACCCCAAGCACACTAATGATAAGCACGCACTAATTACCCCATGTCAATCATGGCACTTCATCAATAGCTACACACACAAGGTGAATGGTGCTAGAGATTCATAAAACCTATCTACACACAAGCAAACAATAGGGCACACACACTAATTACAAGATTAAGACCCAACTTAATCAACCTAATTAGTGATGCTAAATATCACAAATTGAAAGCTTGTCGAAAAATAGGAGTGGTTAATAGCAAGAAGTACATACCTCTCTCAAATCTAGAATAATGGGAGTGTAATACTACTCCATGACATAATGAACTATAGAGAAGATAAGACCAATGAGAAAATAAGAATTAAATTAATTAAGAAGAGCTTACTCTAATTACAATGGTTAGCACTAGCCTCTGAAGCATGGACATTAAGCTCAAGGCTAGGCCATAGAGTGTACACTCAAGAGAGAGGGAGCTTTCAAAAGTGGATCCTCAAGAGTGGATACTCAAGAATGAAGCCTCCTTGAATAAAGGATTCCTTTTAAAGGCTTTCACCACAATCCCTTCTACTATGGGTTTAAGCTTTAGCCCTCTAACTAGCACATACAACTTTGGAACTCCAAGTGAGCCCAAGACTTATACAAAGTAAGTGGGAAGTATTATGCACACCATAGCATATCTCCTGCTTGATTCATATTTGGTGTAGCCTGTGTTAGCCGCTGCTAACATGTGGTCTTTTTGCATGGCCACGAAAATTTAAGGATATTTTGTTAAATTCCTCGAACATTATTTACTGGGGCTAATTGACCTAGGAAATCTTGGGTAAAATATAGTAGGTAATTTGGTAGTTGAGAATTTGGAGGTGTATTAAAGGACACTTAATTGATGCATTAAATGCCCCCCCTCCCCACACACACACACATGTTCATTCTGTAGATTCCCTGGCTCTGTAATCCCTGTCATTTTTTGCTTAACGTCATAGTGGCTCCATCCTGATAGGTCCGCACTACAACACCCTCTAAGGGCTATCTCATTCTCTCCTAGCTCTCTCCCCCTTTATCTTTTGTCCCCCCCCCCCCCCCCCCCCCCCTCTCTCTCTCTCTCTCTCTCTCTCTCTCTCTCTCTCTCTCTCTCTCTCTCTCTCTCTCTCTCTCTCTCTCTCTCTCTCTCTCTCTCTCTCTTTCTCTCTTCCCCTATCTTTGTACTAGGCGGTGCTGCTGTATTCCTCGTACTTCTTGATGATGGGCCCGCCATACTGCACTGGAGGAAAGTGGCCGCTTGCTCCAAACACTATAAAGGTGAGCTCCCATGCTCACTTAGTATTGGTACAATATGCTTTTGTGGTGTGTATGTGTGCACTTGCGAGTTGTTATCTGTACATTGGGAGTGGGAAGGTGTTACCCCGCAAGTGGTGTTGTGTTAAAGTTGTCGGCTCTATGGAAAAAGGCAAAGATAAGCAGGCTATTGTGGAGCTAGCTGCTCCGACTCAACCTTAGGTGATCTATGGCATTGATATGAACTTCTGTCCGAAGAACTATTTGGTTGTGATATGATTCACTTGTTGTTATAGTCGGCATGCATATGCCGGATTATACATGAATGGCAACTTCCAGTGTATCACTTACTAAGGGCATGTTTTTTTGCACCTTATGGGTTTAAGAAAGGATTTTAGTTTGTAATTAACTTATCATTGGCATATATATGTGCATCCTTTTGTTTGCACTGTGAAATTTCATTTGAGGTTAGTGGGTATGGGCAATAAATAGCTACGGGCTTTTTCATTTGCATAGTTTTAGAATACTTTTAAAGGTGGTATCCTCTTACAAACACAAGATAAATGTTTCCCGGAGTTATTGTTTTTTGCTAAAATATAATGACAAAAGCTCTTGCGAATGGCCCTATATGATAGAATTGATTGAGAGGTTAACTTTTGACCTGGTATACTCTGTTATGGTTGGTGTGGCTGGTATGATACTGATGCTGTGCCTTTGTGTTGGTTATTGAGCTTACCATTACCATTTGATTTCATTCTATACTGATCTAATGTTATGGATTTAGAACTTTAACATCTGATCTCTTAGCCATGAATGGGTGATGTGTACAGGGTTTTGATTGATTGTGGGCACAGTGGTTATTCGATTGATGTGTACTTGTGGGGTTGGTATCGAGCTTACCATTCTTGCTCAGATATGATCTATGCCGACATAGTGGTAATACATTGATCCTGTGTAAAAGTGCTTAACTTGGCCGAATATGGTTATTAATGTTGTGAACAGGGCTATGACTGATTATGGCCGAGTATGGTAAGATAATGGTTATGAAAGGTTGTGGATTATGGTAAATACGGTTGTAAATGGGCTCCTCATAAAGTTGTAAATGGATGTTTATTGGATCAAAGTTATGGACCATGGAGTCTCTCCCGAGGACCTGGACATCGGTGTTCTGGATCACAGTTATGGACGTGGCGTTCCTTGTAAAGGAAACCATTGCTAATTATATGAGTAGCTTCACATTTCTTATTAATTATCTTTGAATTTTGTTTTTAGTTGGGTGACATCTATAACAAATGGGATACCCCATGCATCACTTGCATACGGTGCCAATACTAAATGAAATTTGTGTTGTTTCCATGGGTGCATGTGAGGGTTACCTTCTCAACTAGGGTTTTCAAAGTTCCTTGGAGTGAAGATGGTGGATTAATACATCTTCAAGCTCTTAATCTATTGTACTTATGTATAAAGTCCAGTCTGTACCATGAATGAAAATTATACCACCTGTCACTGACATAGTTTCTGGTGTCTTTTGTAATTTGAAATAATTCTTTAATAATTATGTTATATTGCTATTTGCGCGCGCGCACACACACACACACACACACACACACACACACACACACACACACACACACACACACACACACACACACACACACACACACACACACACACACACACACACACACACACACACACACACACACACACAGAGCCTAATTTTCATGGAATTCGAGGGAGATTGGGCTTCTTCTCCCACATTGAAGAAAAAGAAAAAGGTGTGTGTACTTGACACACACTCCCCTTGCGAAGCATGTTTATGAATACAATGTAATTGGCATAGTTTACAAGTTTCTCACTGGATATAAGTATAGGATTGTTGCAGGGATTTTTTCTAGTGATTTTTGCAGCAGTTTTAATGTGGCATAAGTTATGTGTTATCAGATTTGTTTTTTGTGAGCACTTAGAGTGCCGTTGAGCTCTTTTGAGAGCGAGTATCCCCATAGGTATTTGGTTTAAGGCTTGCATCTCATATGGTGCCTGTTTGTGCATGATTCACTCATGTAGGCTGAGTTGCAGACACTACCTTTGTACATCGGTGTGGGGCCGATTTTGACTTCTTTTTTTTAGCAGTTATTGGATTGTTTCTAAGAATCAATCTAGAAGATAGTCCTTTTTGAGATTGGACTATAGTTTTCATGTCTGTTGAGCCTTTTGGAAGGTCATTGGTGAGGTCTCCTTTGAATGGGGTATTCTTGAATGTTGAGATACATTTGGTGATATATGTTGACGAGGCCTCATCATAGGTTATGTATAGAGAGGGATCGGTGCATTTGACGCAGTGTTGGTGGTTTATTTAAATTTTGACTTGGTTTATGTACCATTTACCTTCTTGTCAGCCTATGGTCAATCTTTTACACATTTTGGATTAAGGTTTTACTTCCCTTATAGAGAAGATTCTGTCGTATTCTTCCTACAAGTTTAGCTTATGCTCCATTTGAGTTGAGATTTCACTCCTATTTATAGAGAAGATTTTGTCAAAAAATTTCACGAAAGTTTTGGT
This sequence comes from Adiantum capillus-veneris, assembly GCF_014529385.1. Lineage (NCBI taxonomy): Eukaryota > Viridiplantae > Streptophyta > Polypodiopsida > Polypodiales > Pteridaceae > Adiantum > Adiantum capillus-veneris. Next base: position 161,542,204 of record NC_140939.1, on the reverse strand, counting down.
TAGGAAATAGAGGTGTAGCTAAGTAGAGATTAAAGTGTTTTACTTAATGGAGAGATATAATTTCTACACACGAGAGAGAGAGAGAGAGAGAGAGAGAGAGAGAGAGAGAGAGAGAGAGAGAGAGAGAGAGAGAGAGAGAGAGAGAGAGAGAGAGAGAGAGATGGTTCACCCAATGTGGGCTACATCCACAGAAAAGTAGCCACTTAATGGTTTTGCACTTCAATCTTGCCCACTTACCTTTAGGCAACTCAACCAGCTCCCATGTTTGGTTGCAATGTAATGAGTCAATCTCTGTTTGCATGCTCTTTATCCATTCTTCTTTGGATTCATGTTGCATAGATTCTTCATATGATTTTGGCTCTCTGAGATACCCCTCCCCGGGGGTCTATGCACAAAATATACAATTTACACTTTTATACAATTTTCAATATACAGCAGAGTTGCGGAAGCATTTTCATAGGGGAGGAGTTCTCAATGCCCGATCAAGCATGGAGTTTAGGCCATGAGCCAGACTCCATCCAGAGGTACCTAGTGACTAGTGCTACCCTTGAATGGGTGTTATGAATGAAAGCATACTCAAGAAATAATACAACATTATGGAGGGTGAATATATGTGTACATCGCGTTGCAGGAAAAGTGAGAGAGAGAATATAGTGGAGGGTGAAATAGATTGCACAAAGACATGAGAATATGACAACAAAGAATCTTTAAATGCCCCACCTAAATGAAACAAGAAACCATGTATTAATGCACTGACAAAATTTGGATATACCATAACATCAAAAAGTTTATGACAAAATAACTAGCACAACACCGGACCCTGTGTAGGGATCGACCGGTCCACCCATCCACATCCGCTCTACTATGAACAGAGAGAATTTCACTTCGCTGGGAGAGAGCCATAACACCTCCAATCTACCTGAGCCAGACGTAAGCTGAGGTTGCTTCGCCTCCCTCCATGAACCCGAGGTTTGAAAGGATCCCAAGTACTAGTAGGTGGTAGGATATCAACACTAACCTAACTACTTTAGGCGCCACGCCTCTTTGATGCCCAACACCGGGTGTTTAGGCAAAGCCAAGGAAAAATCCCCGACACGTTAGCTGTGTAGGTCATTCAACCCCCGATGCACTAACCCTGTAGATGATCCTAACAAAAAGAAGAAGACCTAGGAAACACCCCCGATCCAGCAAAGCCCAAGGTCAACGACCCTTTAGTCTAAGGCTAAGCGACGTTACCATGAGAAACATAACACATGAGTCCAATCACAATAGCACTTCCCATATGCACAAACAATATTTTCCAAGCAGTTTGACTGTACAGGGTCTCTACCCTTACATGTCTACCATCAACCATCTAGATCACTTCATGATCCATTCTCAAAACCATAAACCATAATCCAATCACATCACATGGGCGAGCACTCCACCCAACTTGGGTGGGGCATGGGTCAAATGTGCTCCAAATGATATGAAATTTGAAACACAAGCTCTAAACAACAAGTCAAAAGGATCTGTGTTAGCAAAAATTCAAAATTTGCCCCAGATTTAGGGTTGAGACATCATACGCGTATGATGTCACTTTGCCCAATTTTGGTCAAAAGTTGATATGTAAGCTGTGCACTATGTTTGCAAGAAACTTGTCAAGTAAAAATTTGAAAATCACCCCCAGAGTTGCCAAAAGACATCATACGCGTATGATGTCTTTTTTTTTTCTTTTTTTTCTGCTCAAAATTACCTTTGAGACATCATACGCGTATGATGTCTAAGTGCTCAATTTTGATCCAAACTTGATATTTGAGATGTGGACTATGTTTACAAGTTACTGGTCAAGTCAGAAACTAAAAATCACCTCCAGAAGTGCAAAAAGACATCATATGTGTATGATGTCTACTGGTCCAGATTTCAGATCTGTTTCTGTCAATTGTTCACACTGTCTAGAGTATCAAATATATGTGGTTAAAACAAAATTTGAAACTCTGTTTTTCTTTAAAACTCAGGTTTTTGGTTTTCAGTCTCCTAGGTTGAAATCACTCGTTTTCTCTCAAGTTAAAACGAGTGATTTGCTTTAAAACTCAGGTTTTTGGTTTTCAGTCTCCTAGGTTCAAATCACTCGTTTTCTCTCATGTATACTAAATGTTTGCATTGTGCCAACCTCATCACTATATCACATGAGCATGCTCACATGGGATCAATGGTGGAGGAGGAAAATGTGGGGCGCACCAATCGTGGACCGTCAAATTCGGCATTTGCCCCAAATTTACTAATCTGCCTGAATTTACAAATTTGCCCCGAATTTACTAATCCGCCCACATTTACAATATGACATACTCGAATCACCTATATTTCAACGAACGCATACGGGTGTAGTGGTTAGTGCACATGGCTCGCAGTGGGGAGGTCGTGGGTTCAAGACATGGGTGCGGACTGCCCCAACATTACAAGCCTACCCGAATTTACTTTTCTTTCCGAATTTACCAAATGTCCCAAATTTACAAATGTGCATCTGGCGGTCAGAATAATCTCAACTGTAGATCCCATTTGAAGCCACCCGTGTGAGATGTGGACGAGATCTTTGACCCAGATGCCATTCTAATGAAGTGAAAAAACTTAGAGGGCTCTACCCAAGGTTAGGTTTCTTTTTGTCTACAAGTTATCTGCACATTTGAGATCCATGGTTAGAGAGATCATTATGATCGTCATTTACTACTTGATATTCTCACATGCTTTTTTATTGAAAATCAAGGTATTGATATCGAGAAGGGCGAGGATGCTGTTCTCCCATGAAAACTAAAGAGCCTATTCATGCTCAAACTGTAGAGCCAAGCAATGCAAATCAGGGTGTGATGTTTGAGGAAGAAGTGTTGTTGGAGCCCAAAATGGAAGCAACACTCCAATGAGATGCTGCACAAAAGGAAAAAAAATCAGGTGGAAGATGGGCAAGCCAGCGACCCAAAAACAACTACTACCACACTCCCATCCAAAACCCGAGGATGCAAGAAGCTTTACCTTCTTACAGCTTTGTAGCTTTTTTTACCATGCTATCGTATTTTCAGTTGTTGACATAATATATAAGTTTTTTAATCAGTTTTTGTGCAATGTCTTAATTTCAATTTTTTGACCAGTTTATGTGTTATGTAGTTAAAATTCAAGTGGTTGGCTCAAAACCCCAACCATATCCACAGATGAGGTAGAGCAAATTGAGTGCAAAGTGTTTAGTCATGTTGGACACTTCATTGGCAGCCAAGATTTAGCAGTCATTGTTGACTTCAACAATATGCTTGCTTACGTGCACAAAATCTTAAAGAAATAGGTTTCCCCTGGATGTGTCAGTGCTATACTTTAGCAAAATATATGGAGATGAAAACATCAACTATTATGTGCAGAATTATGTAGAGGTATTCTTACTTGCATTGAGTCAGGTAGCAGAGGTGTTTCTATGGACCTCGCGCACTCATTGAAACTTAGAAGAAGATATTGACAAGTGCTTAAACTAGGGAAAAAGATGCCTAAGTGGTAGGCTCTCATAGGGTGCTGTCCATGTTAGTAGTTGGAAGTTTGATAACCCTCCAAGTCCAAAGTACTCCAAAAAGTTAGAAACCTTTTGGTATCTTTTCCCTTGGTTTAATAAGTCAAACACATTAGTGCTAGATGATTCTTTGTACAAAATGTACTTTAATGATCCTGCATGCTATGTCATTTTTCCTTGCTTGGAGAATCAATAGAGAGCTAGCGAAAGAAGTTTTTGAAAGAGGATGTGATGGCATTTTTTTTACGAGTGGGCTGAAAGTGCTTACATAGTGAAAGCTGTCAGTGAGTGTCCATTTGATGCAAGGAACAAGACACTTGCACAATGGAATTGGGACATTGTCATTGAAAATGTACAACACAAGGAAGTTGTGGAAAGTCCAGCCTTGCCGAAGGTTCCAAGTAGCCAAAAGTGTCCATAATAGACACCCTGTGTAGCTAGTTATTGTCTCTATGTCATAATGGTTAAAAAACTATTCATACATACACATGAATTCTTTTGAAATGTTGTCCAAGTGCTCTAAAAAGTTTATGTGGTCAAGTGGTGATAATATGCATATCTAGACCTCTACCCTAACCATTTTTTCTCTCTCTATTGAAATGGATGTTGGGGTCTATGGCTCTTGAACTTTTTATGAAGTCTTAAGTGCTATTTTAACCTATGTATATAAAAAGGGTGTTTGAGGTGGTGATGGCCCAAAGCATGTCAAGTGGATCTAAAGTGCTGGAAATTGGTAAAAAGTTCCTAGCAAAGCTAGCACAGTGCCTGTAAAGTGGATCTTAAGTGTTGGATAGTGGTTAAAAGTACCCAACAAGTGCTAGCCCAATGCATGTAAAGTGATCTAAAGTGCTAGAAATTAGTATAAAGTCCCTAACAAAAGCTTTCCTAGTGCCTATTTAGTGGATCTTAAGTGCTATAAAGTGGTGGAAAGTCCCTAACAAGCTACTTTGGTATGTATACTAAATGTTTTCATTGTGTTAGCCTCATCACTATATCACATTGGCATGCTCAAATGGGATCAATGGTCGAGGAGGAAAATGCGGGGCGCACCAATCGTGGACCGTCAAATTCGGCATTTGCCCCAAATTTACTAATCTGCCCGAATTTACAAATTTCCCCGAATTTACTAATCGGCCTGCATTTACAATATGACATACTCGAAGCACCTATATTTCAACGAACGCATGCGGGTGTAGTGGTTAGTGCACATGGCTCGCAGTGGGGAGGTCGTGGGTTCAAGACATGGGTGCGGACTGCCCAAAAATTACAAGCCTACCCGAATTTACTTTTCTTTATGAATTTACCAAATGTCCCAAATTTACAAATGTGCATCTGGCGGTCAGCATCACCTCAACCGTATATCCCATTTGAAGCCACCCGTGTGAGATAGTGTGGAGGGTTGACCGGGGTTATCACCAAAGCACTTCCACATCATTCACACATGATGTGGACGAGATCTTTGACCTCGATGCCATTCTAAGGAAGTGCAAAAACTTAGAGGGCTCTACCCAAGGTTAGGTTTCTTTTTGTCTACAAGTTATCTGCACATTTGACATCCATGGTTGGAGAGATCATTATGATCGTCATTTACTACTTGATATTCTCACATGCTTTTTTACTGAAAATCAAGGTATCGATATCGAGAAGGGCGAGGATGCTGTTCTCCCATGAAAACTAAAGAGCCTATTCATGCTCAAACTGTAGAGCCAAGCAATGCAAATCAGGGTGTGATGTCTGAGGAAGAAGTGTTGTTGGATCCCAAAATGGAAGCAACACTCCAATGAGATGCTACACAAAAGGAAAAAAAATCAGGTGGAGGATGGGCAAGCCAGTGACCCAATAAAAACTACTACTACACTCCCATCCAAAACCCGAGCATGCAAGAAGCTTTACCTTCTTGCAGCTTTGTAGCTTTTTTTACCATGTTATCGTATTTTTAGTTGTTGACATAATATATAAGTCTTTAATCAGTTTTTGTGCGATGTATTAATTTCAATTTTTTGACCATTTTATGTGTTATGTAGTTAAAATTCAAGTGGTTGGCTCAAAACCCCAACCATATCCACAGATGAGGTAGAGCAAATTGAGTGCAAAGTGTTTAGTCATGTTGGACACTTCATTGGCAGCAAAGATTTAGCAGTCTTTGTTGACTTCAACAATATGCTTGCTTACGTGCACAAAATCTTAAAGAAATAGGTTTCCCCTGGATGTGTCAGTGCTATACTTTAGCAAAATATATGGAGATGAAAACATCAACTATTATGTGCAGAATTATGTAGAGGTATTCTTACTTGCATTGAGTCAGGTAGCAGAGGTGTTTCTATGAACCTCGCGCACTCATTGAAACTTAGAAGAAGATATTGACAAGTGCTTAAACCAGGGAAAAAGATGCCTAAGTGGTAGGCTCTCATAGGGTGCTGTCCATGTTAGTAGTTGGAAGTTTGATAACCCTCCAAGTCCAAAGTACTTCAAAAAGTTAGAAACCTTTTGGTATCTTTTCCCTTGGTTTAATAAGTCAAACACATTAGTGCTAGATGATTCTTTGTACAAAATGTACTTTAATGATCCTGCATGCTATGTCATTTTTCCTTGCTTGGAGAATCAATAGAGAGCTAGCGGAAGAAGTTTTTGAAAGAGGATGTGATGGCATTTTTTTTACGAGTGGGCTGAAAGTGCTTACATAGTGAAAGCTGTCAGTGAGTGTCCATTTGATGCAAGGAACAAGACACTTGCACAATGGAATTGGGACATTGTCATTGAAAATGTACAACACAAGGAAGTTGTGGAAAGTCCAGCCTTGCCGAAGGTTCCAAGTAGCCAAAAGTGTCCATAATAGACACCCTGTGTAGCTAGTTATTGTCTCTATGTCATAATGGTTAAAAAACTATTCATACATACACATGAATTCTTTTGAAATGTTGTCCAAGTGCTCTAAAAAGTTTATGTGGTCAAGTGGTGATAATATGCATATCTAGACCTCTACCCTAACCATTTTTTCTCTCTCTATTGAAATGGATGTTGGGGTCTATGGCTCTTGAACTTTTTATGAAGTCTTAAGTGCTATTTTAACCTATGTATATAAAAAGGGTGTTTGAGGTGGTGATGGCCCAAAGCATGTCAAGTGGATCTAAAGTGCTGGAAATTGGTAAAAAGTTCCTAGCAAAGCTAGCACAGTGCCTGTAAAGTGGATCTTAAGTGTTGGATAGTGGTTAAAAGTACCCAACAAGTGCTAGCCCAATGCATGTAAAGTGATCTAAAGTGCTAGAAATTAGTATAAAGTCCCTAACAAAAGCTTTCCTAGTGCCTATTTAGTGGATCTTAAGTGCTATAAAGTGGTGGAAAGTCCCTAACAAGCTACTTTGGTATGTATACTAAATGTTTGCATTGTGCCAGCCTCATCACTATATCACATTGGCATGCTCAAATGGGATCAATGGTGGAGGAGGAAAATGCGGGGCGCACCAATCGTGGACCGTCAAATTCGGCATTTGCCCCAAATTTACTAATCTGCCCGAATTTACAAATTTTCCCCGAATTTACTAATCGGCCCGCATTTACAATATGACATACTCGAAGCACCTATATTTCAACGAACGCATGCGGGTGTAGTGGTTAGTGCACATGGCTCGCAGTGGGGAGGTCGTGGGTTCAAGACATGGGTGCGGACTGCCCCAAAATTACAAGCCTACCCGAATTTACTTTTCTTTATGAATTTACCAAATGTCCCAAATTTACAAATGTGCATCTGGCGGTCAGCATCACCTCAACCGTATATCCCATTTGAAGCCACCCGTGTGAGATAGTGTGGAGGGTTGACGAGGGTTATCACCAAAGCGCTTCCACATCATTCACACATGATGTAGACGAGATCTTTGACCCAGATGCCATTCTAAGGAAGTGCAAAAACTTAGAGGGCTCTACCCAAGGTTAGGTTTCTTTTTGTCTACAAGTTATCTGCACATTTGAGATCCATGGTTGGAGAGATCATTATGATCTTCATTTACTACTTGATATTCTCACATGCTTTTTTATTGAAAATCAAGGTATTGATATCGAGAAGGGCGAGGATGCTGTTCTCCCATGAAAACTAAAGAGCCTATTCATGCTCAAACTGTAGAGCCAAGCAATGCAAATCAAGGTGTGATGTCTGAGGAAGAAGTGTTGTTGGAGCCCAAAATGGAAGCCACACTCCAATGAGATGCTGCACAAAAGGAAAAAAAATCAGGTGGAGGATGGGCAAGCGAGTGACCCAAAAAAAAATACTACCACACTCCCATCCAAAACCCGAGTATGCAAGAAGCTTTACCTTCTTGCAGCTTTGTAGCTTTTTTTACCATGCTATCGTATTTTCAGTTGTTGACATAATATATAAGTTTTTTAATCAGTTTTTGTGCAATGTCTTAATTTCAATTTTTTGACCAGTTTATGTGTTATGTAGTTAAAATTCAAGTGGTTGGCTCAAAACCCCAACCATATCCACAGATGAGGTAGAGCAAATTGAGTGCAAACTGTTTAGTCATGTTGGACACTTCATTGGCAGCAAAGATTTAGCAGTCATTGTTGACTTCAACAATATGCTTGCTTACGTGCACAAAATCTTAAAGAAATAGGTTTCCCCTGGATGTGTCAGTGCTATACTTTAGCAAAATATATGGAGATGAAAACATCAACTATTATGTGCAGAATTATGTAGAGGTATTCTTACTTGCATTGAGTCAGGTAGCAGAGGTGTTTCTATGGACCTCGCGCACTCATTGAAACTTAGAAGAAGATATTGACAAGTGCTTAAACTAGGGAAAAAGATGCCTAAGTGGTAGGCTCTCATAGGGTGCTGTCCATGTTAGTAGTTGGAAGTTTGATAACCCTCCAAGTCCAAAGTACTCCAAAAAGTTAGAAACCTTTTGGTATCTTTTCCCTTGGTTTAATAAGTCAAACACATTAGTGCTAGATGATTCTTTGTACAAAATGTACTTTAATGATCCTGCATGCTATGTCATTTTTCCTTGCTTGGAGAATCAATAGAGAGCTAGCGGAAGAAGTTTTTGAAAGAGGATGTGATGGCATTTTTTTTACGAGTGGGCTGAAAGTGCTTACATAGTGAAAGCTGTCAGTGAGTGTCCATTTGATGCAAGGAACAAGACACTTGCACAATGGAATTGGGACATTGTCATTGAAAATGTACAACACAAGGAAGTTGTGGAAAGTCCAGCCTTGCCGAAGGTTCCAAGTAGCCAAAAGTGTCCATAATAGACACCCTGTGTAGCTAGTTATTGTCTCTATGTCATAATGGTTAAAAAACTATTCATACATACACATGAATTCTTTTGAAATGTTGTCCAAGTGCTCTAAAAAGTTTATGTGGTCAAGTGGTGATAATATGCATATCTAGACCTCTACCCTAACCATTTTTTCTCTCTCTATTGAAATGGATGTTGGGGTCTATGGCTCTTGAACTTTTTATGAAGTCTTAAGTGCTATTTTAACCTATGTATATAAAAAGGGTGTTTGAGGTGGTGATGGCCCAAAGCATGTCAAGTGGATCTAAAGTGCTGGAAATTGGTAAAAAGTTCCTAGCAAAGCTAGCACAGTGCCTGTAAAGTGGATCTTAAGTGTTGGATAGTGGTTAAAAGTACCCAACAAGTGCTAGCCCAATGCATGTAAAGTGATCTAAAGTGCTAGAAATTAGTATAAAGTCCCTAACAAAAGCTTTCCTAGTGCCTATTTAGTGGATCTTAAGTGCTATAAAGTGGTGGAAAGTCCCTAACAAGCTACTTTGGTATGTATACTAAATGTTTGCATTGTGCCAGCCTCATCAATATATCACATTGGCATGCTCAAATGGGATCAATGGTGGAGGAGGAAAATGCGGGGCGCACCAATCGTGGACCGTCAAATTCGGCATTTGCCCGAAATTTACTAATCTGCCCGAATTTACAAATTTTCCCCGAATTTACTAATCGGCCCGCATTTACAATATGACATACTCGAAGCACCTATATTTCAACGAACGCATGCGGGTGTAGTGGTTAGTGCACATGGCTCGCAGTGGGGAGGTCGTGGGTTCAAGACATGGGTGCGGACTGCCCCAAAATTACAAGCCTACCCGAATTTACTTTTCTTTATGAATTTACCAAATGTCCCAAATTTACAAATGTGCATCTGGCGGTCAGCATCACCTCAACCGTATATCCCATTTGAAGCCACCCGTGTGAGATAGTGTGGAGGGTTGACGAGGGTTATCACCAAAGCGCTTCCACATCATTCACACATGATGTAGACGAGATCTTTGACCCAGATGCCATTCTAAGGAAGTGCAAAAACTTAGAGGGCTCTACCCAAGGTTAGGTTTCTTTTTGTCTACAAGTTATCTGCACATTTGAGATCCATGGTTGGAGAGATCATTATGATCTTCATTTACTACTTGATATTCTCACATGCTTTTTTATTGAAAATCAAGGTATTGATATCGAGAAGGGCGAGGATGCTGTTCTCCCATGAAAACTAAAGAGCCTATTCATGCTCAAACTGTAGAGCCAAGCAATGCAAATCAAGGTGTGATGTCTGAGGAAGAAGTGTTGTTGGAGCCCAAAATGGAAGCCACACTCCAATGAGATGCTGCACAAAAGGAAAAAAAATCAGGTGGAGGATGGGCAAGCGAGTGACCCAAAAAAAAATACTACCACACTCCCATCCAAAACCCGAGTATGCAAGAAGCTTTACCTTCTTGCAGCTTTGTAGCTTTTTTTACCATGCTATCGTATTTTCAGTTGTTGACATAATATATAAGTTTTTTAATCAGTTTTTGTGCAATGTCTTAATTTCAATTTTTTGACCAGTTTATGTGTTATGTAGTTAAAATTCAAGTGGTTGGCTCAAAACCCCAACCATATCCACAGATGAGGTAGAGCAAATTGAGTGCAAACTGTTTAGTCATGTTGGACACTTCATTGGCAGCAAAGATTTAGCAGTCATTGTTGACTTCAACAATATGCTTGCTTACGTGCACAAAATCTTAAAGAAATAGGTTTCCCCTGGATGTGTCAGTGCTATACTTTAGCAAAATATATGGAGATGAAAACATCAACTATTATGTGCAGAATTATGTAGAGGTATTCTTACTTGCATTGAGTCAGGTAGCAGAGGTGTTTCTATGGACCTCGCGCACTCATTGAAACTTAGAAGAAGATATTGACAAGTGCTTAAACTAGGGAAAAAGATGCCTAAGTGGTAGGCTCTCATAGGGTGCTGTCCATGTTAGTAGTTGGAAGTTTGATAACCCTCCAAGTCCAAAGTACTCCAAAAAGTTAGAAACCTTTTGGTATCTTTTCCCTTGGTTTAATAAGTCAAACACATTAGTGCTAGATGATTCTTTGTACAAAATGTACTTTAATGATCCTGCATGCTATGTCATTTTTCCTTGCTTGGAGAATCAATAGAGAGCTAGCGGAAGAAGTTTTTGAAAGAGGATGTGATGGCATTTTTTTTACGAGTGGGCTGAAAGTGCTTACATAGTGAAAGCTGTCAGTGAGTGTCCATTTGATGCAAGGAACAAGACACTTGCACAATGGAATTGGGACATTGTCATTGAAAATGTACAACACAAGGAAGTTGTGGAAAGTCCAGCCTTGCCGAAGGTTCCAAGTAGCCAAAAGTGTCCATAATAGACACCCTGTGTAGCTAGTTATTGTCTCTATGTCATAATGGTTAAAAAACTATTCATACATACACATGAATTCTTTTGAAATGTTGTCCAAGTGCTCTAAAAAGTTTATGTGGTCAAGTGGTGATAATATGCATATCTAGACCTCTACCCTAACCATTTTTTCTCTCTCTATTGAAATGGATGTTGGGGTCTATGGCTCTTGAACTTTTTATGAAGTCTTAAGTGCTATTTTAACCTATGTATATAAAAAGGGTGTTTGAGGTGGTGATGGCCCAAAGCATGTCAAGTGGATCTAAAGTGCTGGAAATTGGTAAAAAGTTCCTAGCAAAGCTAGCACAGTGCCTGTAAAGTGGATCTTAAGTGTTGGATAGTGGTTAAAAGTACCCAACAAGTGCTAGCCCAATGCATGTAAAGTGATCTAAAGTGCTAGAAATTAGTATAAAGTCCCTAACAAAAGCTTTCCTAGTGCCTATTTAGTGGATCTTAAGTGCTATAAAGTGGTGGAAAGTCCCTAACAAGCTACTTTGGTATGTATACTAAATGTTTGCATTGTGCCAGCCTCATCAATATATCACATTGGCATGCTCAAATGGGATCAATGGTGGAGGAGGAAAATGCGGGGCGCACCAATCGTGGACCGTCAAATTCGGCATTTGCCCGAAATTTACTAATCTGCCCGAATTTACAAATTTTCCCCGAATTTACTAATCGGCCCGCATTTACAATATGACATACTCGAAGCACCTATATTTCAACGAACGCATGCGGGTGTAGTGGTTAGTGCACATGGCTCGCAGTGGGGAGGTCGTGGGTTCAAGACATGGGTGCGGACTGCCCCAAAATTACAAGCCTACCCGAATTTACTTTTCTTTATGAATTTACCAAATGTCCCAAATTTACAAATGTGCATCTGGCGGTCAGCATCACCTCAACCGTATATCCCATTTGAAGCCACCCGTGTGAGATAGTGTGGAGGGTTGACGAGGGTTATCACCAAAGCGCTTCCACATCATTCACACATGATGTAGACGAGATCTTTGACCCAGATGCCATTCTAAGGAAGTGCAAAAACTTAGAGGGCTCTACCCAAGGTTAGGTTTCTTTTTGTCTACAAGTTATCTGCACATTTGAGATCCATGGTTGGAGAGATCATTATGATCTTCATTTACTACTTGATATTCTCACATGCTTTTTTATTGAAAATCAAGGTATTGATATCGAGAAGGGCGAGGATGCTGTTCTCCCATGAAAACTAAAGAGCCTATTCATGCTCAAACTGTAGAGCCAAGCAATGCAAATCAAGGTGTGATGTCTGAGGAAGAAGTGTTGTTGGAGCCCAAAATGGAAGCCACACTCCAATGAGATGCTGCACAAAAGGAAAAAAAATCAGGTGGAGGATGGGCAAGCGAGTGACCCAAAAAAAAATACTACCACACTCCCATCCAAAACCCGAGTATGCAAGAAGCTTTACCTTCTTGCAGCTTTGTAGCTTTTTTTACCATGCTATCGTATTTTCAGTTGTTGACATAATATATAAGTTTTTTAATCAGTTTTTGTGCAATGTCTTAATTTCAATTTTTTGACCAGTTTATGTGTTATGTAGTTAAAATTCAAGTGGTTGGCTCAAAACCCCAACCATATCCACAGATGAGGTAGAGCAAATTGAGTGCAAACTGTTTAGTCATGTTGGACACTTCATTGGCAGCAAAGATTTAGCAGTCATTGTTGACTTCAACAATATGCTTGCTTACGTGCACAAAATCTTAAAGAAATAGGTTTCCCCTGGATGTGTCAGTGCTATACTTTAGCAAAATATATGGAGATGAAAACATCAACTATTATGTGCAGAATTATGTAGAGGTATTCTTACTTGCATTGAGTCAGGTAGCAGAGGTGTTTCTATGGACCTCGCGCACTCATTGAAACTTAGAAGAAGATATTGACAAGTGCTTAAACTAGGGAAAAAGATGCCTAAGTGGTAGGCTCTCATAGGGTGCTGTCCATGTTAGTAGTTGGAAGTTTGATAACCCTCCAAGTCCAAAGTACTCCAAAAAGTTAGAAACCTTTTGGTATCTTTTCCCTTGGTTTAATAAGTCAAACACATTAGTGCTAGATGATTCTTTGTACAAAATGTACTTTAATGATCCTGCATGCTATGTCATTTTTCCTTGCTTGGAGAATCAATAGAGAGCTAGCGGAAGAAGTTTTTGAAAGAGGATGTGATGGCATTTTTTTTACGAGTGGGCTGAAAGTGCTTACATAGTGAAAGCTGTCAGTGAGTGTCCATTTGATGCAAGGAACAAGACACTTGCACAATGGAATTGGGACATTGTCATTGAAAATGTACAACACAAGGAAGTTGTGGAAAGTCTAGCCTTGCCGAAGGTTCCAAGTAGCCAAAAGTGTCCATAATAGACACCCTGTGTAGCTAGTTATTGTCTCTATGTCATAATGGTTAAAAAACTATTCATACATACACATGAATTCTTTTGAAATGTTGTCCAAGTGCTCTAAAAAGTTTATGTGGTCAAGTGGTGATAATATGCATATCTAGACCTCTACCCTAACCATTTTTTCTCTCTCTATTGAAATGGATGTTGGGGTCTATGGATCTTGAACTTTTTATGAAGTCTTAAGTGCTATTTTAACCTATGTATATAAAAAGGGTGTTTGAGGTGGTGATGGCCCAAAGCATGTCAAGTGGATCTAAAGTGCTGGAAATTGGTAAAAAGTTCCTAGCAAAGCTAGCACAGTGCCTGTAAAGTGGATCTTAAGTGTTGGATAGTGGTTAAAAGTACCCAACAAGTGCTAGCCCAATGCATGTAAAGTGATCTAAAGTGCTAGAAATTAGTATAAAGTCCCTAACAAAAGCTTTCCTAGTGCCTATTTAGTGGATCTTAAGTGCTATAAAGTGGTGGAAAGTCCCTAACAAGCTACTTTGGTATGTATACTAAATGTTTGCATTGTGCCAGCCTCATCACTATATCACATTGGCATGCTCAAATGGGATCAATGGTGGAGGAGGAAAATGCGGGGCGCACCAATCGTGGACCGTCAAATTCGGCATTTGCCCCAAATTTACTAATCTGCCCGAATTTACAAATTTTCCCCGAATTTACTAATCGGCCCGCATTTACAATATGACATACTCGAAGCACCTATATTTCAACGAACGCATGCGGGTGTAGTGGTTAGTGCACATGGCTCGCAGTGGGGAGGTCGTGGGTTCAAGACATGGGTGCGGACTGCCCCAAAATTACAAGCCTACCCGAATTTACTTTTCTTTATGAATTTACCAAATGTCCCAAATTTACAAATGTGCATCTGGCGGTCAGCATCACCTCAACCGTATATCCCATTTGAAGCCACCCGTGTGAGATAGTGTGGAGGGTTGACGAGGGTTATCACCAAAGCGCTTCCACATCATTCACACATGATGTAGACGAGATCTTTGACCCAGATGCCATTCTAAGGAAGTGCAAAAACTTAGAGGGCTCTACCCAAGGTTAGGTTTCTTTTTGTCTACAAGTTATCTGCACATTTGAGATCCATAGTTGGAGAGATCATTATGATCTTCATTTACTACTTGATATTCTCACATGCTTTTTTATTGAAAATCAAGGTATTGATATCGAGAAGGGCGAGGATGCTGTTCTCCCATGAAAACTAAAGAGCCTATTCATGCTCAAACTGTAGAGCCAAGCAATGCAAATCAAGGTGTGATGTCTGAGGAAGAAGTGTTGTTGGAGCCCAAAATGGAAGCCACACTCCAATGAGATGCTGCACAAAAGGAAAAAAAATCAGGTGGAGGATGGGCAAGCGAGTGACCCAAAAAAAAATACTACCACACTCCCATCCAAAACCCGAGTATGCAAGAAGCTTTACCTTCTTGCAGCTTTGTAGCTTTTTTTACCATGCTATCGTATTTTCAGTTGTTGACATAATATATAAGTTTTTTAATCAGTTTTTGTGCAATGTCTTAATTTCAATTTTTTGACCAGTTTATGTGTTATGTAGTTAAAATTCAAGTGGTTGGCTCAAAACCCCAACCATATCCACAGATGAGGTAGAGCAAATTGAGTGCAAACTGTTTAGTCATGTTGGACACTTCATTGGCAGCAAAGATTTAGCAGTCATTGTTGACTTCAACAATATGCTTGCTTACGTGCACAAAATCTTAAAGAAATAGGTTTCCCCTGGATGTGTCAGTGCTATACTTTAGCAAAATATATGGAGATGAAAACATCAACTATTATGTGCAGAATTATGTAGAGGTATTCTTACTTGCATTGAGTCAGGTAGCAGAGGTGTTTCTATGGACCTCGCGCACTCATTGAAACTTAGAAGAAGATATTGACAAGTGCTTAAACTAGGGAAAAAGATGCCTAAGTGGTAGGCTCTCATAGGGTGCTGTCCATGTTAGTAGTTGGAAGTTTGATAACCCTCCAAGTCCAAAGTACTCCAAAAAGTTAGAAACCTTTTGGTATCTTTTCCCTTGGTTTAATAAGTCAAACACATTAGTGCTAGATGATTCTTTGTACAAAATGTACTTTAATGATCCTGCATGCTATGTCATTTTTCCTTGCTTGGAGAATCAATAGAGAGCTAGCGGAAGAAGTTTTTGAAAGAGGATGTGATGGCATTTTTTTTACGAGTGGGCTGAAAGTGCTTACATAGTGAAAGCTGTCAGTGAGTGTCCATTTGATGCAAGGAACAAGACACTTGCACAATGGAATTGGGACATTGTCATTGAAAATGTACAACACAAGGAAGTTGTGGAAAGTCCAGCCTTGCCGAAGGTTCCAAGTAGCCAAAAGTGTCCATAATAGACACCCTGTGTAGCTAGTTATTGTCTCTATGTCATAATGGTTAAAAAACTATTCATACATACACATGAATTCTTTTGAAATGTTGTCCAAGTGCTCTAAAAAGTTTATGTGGTCAAGTGGTGATAATATGCATATCTAGACCTCTACCCTAACCATTTTTTCTCTCTCTATTGAAATGGATGTTGGGGTCTATGGCTCTTGAACTTTTTATGAAGTCTTAAGTGCTATTTTAACCTATGTATATAAAAAGGGTGTTTGAGGTGGTGATGGCCCAAAGCATGTCAAGTGGATCTAAAGTGCTGGAAATTGGTAAAAAGTTCCTAGCAAAGCTAGCACAGTGCCTGTAAAGTGGATCTTAAGTGTTGGATAGTGGTTAAAAGTACCCAACAAGTGCTAGCCCAATGCATGTAAAGTGATCTAAAGTGCTAGAAATTAGTATAAAGTCCCTAACAAAAGCTTTCCTAGTGCCTATTTAGTGGATCTTAAGTGCTATAAAGTGGTGGAAAGTCCCTAACAAGTGCTAGCCTTGTTTCTGGCAATTGGATCTAAAGAGCTCAAAAGTTCTGGAAAGTCCCTAACAAGTGCTAGCCCAATGCCTGTCAAGTGGGTCTAAAGTACTAGAAAGTGGTGAAAAGTCATATCCTAGTGTTTATGAAGTGGATCCTAAGTGCTGGAAAGTGCTAGAAAGTCCCTAACAAGTGCTATCCCAGTGCCAAGGGGGTCTAAAGTGTTAGAAATTCCCTTACAAGTGCTAGCCCAGTGCCTGTCAAGTGGATCTAAAGTGCAGGAAAGCGGTGGAAGTCCCTAACAAGTGCTAGGACAGTGCTTGTCAAGTGGTTCTAAAGTGTTATAAAGTGGTGGGAAGTTGCTAACAACTGCTAGCCCAGTGCCTGTCAAAATACTCATAAGTGTTGGAAATTGGTGGAAAGTCACTAACAAGTGCTAGCTAGTGCCTTTCAAGTGGATTTGAAGTGCTGGAAAGTGGTGGAAAGTCTCTAACAAGTGGTTTAGTAGAGAGCCAAAACTTGATCACATAGATAGAGCTTACGAGCACTCCTATAGGGGCATGCTATTATAGATTTGTTGAAATACATCAGTTGACAGTTCATATACATTAGGCTCCCCTTCCATTGGGCACATTGGGAACCTGATGCATCACACTAAGTGGGAGTAGATAAAAGTGGGCTTGTTTTCCAAAAGCACATAAGTATCACCAAGCCCATTTACCTTGTCATAAAATAGTCCCTCAACAACAAATGATTTGTTCTTAATATGGTCATGTCATTCATTCCTTTCACGGATCTTAGTCAAGCATTTTGTGTGAGTGTAGTCAGGATATAGAAGTCTACGTCTGGCTCCTTTGTAGCCATTGCAAAGTTGTGGCCAACCATCAAAGCATTATTGAGGTCGTCGTGGTGGCTAGCATATATGGGGTCATATTCATCCTCATCATCATTGGATGCTACACTATAATTCTCATCCCTGACTATGGGCTGTATTTGCAAGTACTCCCACCCCTCCACATGGTCTTTGTTTGCGCATCTCCTCCATTGACCTTTCATGCATGCATGGCAAAAGCAAGACAATAATATGCACCATAGCGTGCACATATTTGCTTGGCTATAGCCATTGACACATTGAAAATATTGAGACCCTTTATTTTGCATGCAATCCTACTTTGTGTCTCTATCTACATCACCAAGCTTGACCTCTCAGAATACACGATCGACTTTCTTGATTGTCTATGGCTCTTGATTTTGAAGGGTTGCATTGAGGAATGTACCCACATTTTAAACGTTATGAAACGCCCATCCGTCAGGTTTCAGCTGCTCATGTGTGAGTGCTCTTTTTAGCACTGCACCAGCCCCATCGTGTTCACCCATGACCAAAAGCAAAGAAGTTGTGCATCGTCTTGATGCCAGTCATAATGAAGTAGCGAGCTACAAAATAGATGGCCGTCTTTCTTTGAATTGTGAAGCAGCACCATCAGACCAAATCGAGTGTTTCTTGACACTATAGCCTTGATGTTTTAGCTAGTCATTGTGTAATGGAAAACAATGTTGCACTCTTGTCATCACAAATGTAGAAGTGGGTCGTCTTATAAATTTTGAATGGCACCAAGCGCATCAGATAAGTATGAAATGCAAACAAAAATTGTGACCTGAGTTGATTACCAATGCATTGATTGAATCTCATTATGCACCTTGAAGGAGTAATTCACTGCAAAATCCACCACATACACCACTACGTCGTCAGGAAAGGTATCCAAACACTCCTTGAATTGTTGAGCTTGCCATCTATACTAAAAGTTGTGTTTGATAAAGCTCCCCAATTTACTTTAAAGCAAGGAAATGAAACTCATCGGACTGATCTAGCAAACCAAGAGGTCTTTTTGAGATTTTCTTATATCTATCTTGTCCACTTCTTGTATAGGAGCTTCCTCAAAAAGCTTCACAATCATCAAAGAGATGCAATCACTATGTTCACCTTGACACAATGAGATCCTTTCAATGCCACAATGTGGGCATATTCCAAAAATACGTTTTCTACTTGATAAGCACAGTCAATGGGCTTTGAGCACAATACATACTCCCATAGGTTTGATACACTTAGAAATGTGGCACTTGATGCTATGTACAACACTGTTTCACCATGGGGGCTGCATATAGTGCACTACAAAAGCATGACTTTCCATGTAGCACACATCTTCCCTGGCGCATTTGATTGAAGTCTTCCTTAAGATGGACAAGTTGAACATGGTATTCAAAGTAGCAAGTGTTGCGGTTCTTCACCTTGACACACAGAGTCAATCACAAGCACACAAAACTAATTGGCATCATTTGAAGGAACATGGAAGCACATGGAAGCACTTTAGAGCACTTCAAATTACTAAAAATCACTCATAGAAGAACTTTAAATCACTTAGAGTCTTTTTAAAGAACCTAGAGAGTAATTTGAAGCACTCAAAAGCACTTAAAAGCACATAGAGTCACTCAGAAGAACTTGAAAGAAATAAGAATCACTTGGAAGCGCTAGAAAACACTTGAATTTCAGTACAAAGCATGTGGAAGCAGTCTGAAGCAGTTAGAATCACTTTGAAGCACTAATTTCCATTGGCAATCGACTCCATATGTATAGACATATAAGAGCTTGTAATCCATCATCTCTTTCGGGTATGGTTCTGAGCAGATATAAAGGTTGACTGCATGCCATCAATGTATCTATACAACCCTTCACTCTTATGATCTGTCATCCAAACTCTCTCAACAAAATTGGTCTTTATCAACTACAAATTTGGAAGATCCCTTATGGGTGGATGCTCCTCTATTGTTGGGATCCTAAATCTTGTGTAAGCTGAGTTCGAATCTAAAGTAGACATGATTTATGGGCTTAATAGCTCTAGCTTGATGTAAATAGTCTTGTTCCAATGTGTTTAAGTGCTTTGGTTAGGAAAAAATCAAAACAATGCCCAAAATCGTGATCGTTTCCTCACAATTCTCTCAAATTGTCACTTTTAGACACCCCTAACTTTCGGATGCATTTTGAGGCCTTAAACTACCCTGCACTAAATGTTGTAGAGCTACTCTGTAGCTTCATTTTGATAAATAAAATGTTTAGAAATCTGATATTGGGAGCTCAAGTTATGGACAAAATAGTCTCTATCGCATTCAGTCTTCTTGTAGGTCAATTTTGGTGATTCCAGAGTGTCAACAATGGATCCATGCTTTGATCCACTTACATGTGTCCCAATTTAATTTTGGAATGATATTTGGGATTAGTCAAAATTCTTGTCCAACCTCAAACTGTGTCTAGAGTCTTCATACACAAATGATGTCTCCTAACTTAGAATTGCTCCTAACTTTAACTTCAGACTCTCCTTGATGTATAAGTCTCAGTTTCTGATTTTGACACTTTTACCACAAGAAATTTTTTCCTTTTGTGATTTTTTTTTGTCAGTGGTAGGTCCCTTATAATCTTCTACGGGTTGTGCTATATAGCACGTGCTAGCCCTACTTTGTTTCTCCTCTGTTCGAGTAGTTTTCACATCGAGTGCATGCATTAGCCATGGCTGATAACAACACAGATGTGTTTAATATGTTTGATGTTGAGGATAAATTGGGTGGGAACAATTACCGAGTGTGGGCTTACATGATGCAACATGTTCTTGTGTCAAAGTGCATGTGGAATGTTGTGGCGGGCATTCATGTAAGTCCTAATTTTGAGGATACTGGGGATGTTGAGGATGTTGTAGGTTTTGGTGGCAGGGTTGCTATTACTAGAGCTATTTTGCCTATGGTTGAGCAAGCTCACTGGGATGTAGGATATGCACAAGCTCATGCATTGATTGCATTATCTGTGAAGTGCACTACTACTCCTCACATTCGTTCAGCTAAATTTGAAAAACAAGCTTGGGATATTCTGGCTGGTCTTTACGCAAGTTGTAAATAAAGCTAAAATTGCATTGTTGTGTAAAGAGTTGGAGTCAAAGATTATGCATGAGTAAGATGAAATGGACACTTTCCTTGCTGGTATCAAGGATATTAATGAGCAACTTATTTCTATAGGTGAAGTCATTTCTAATTGTTCCCTTGTGCAGAATGTTCTTGGTACTTTGTCAGATTCTTACCAAACTTTTGCTAGTACTTGGATACTTGTGACCCAAGGAAATCCTAAAGCTGTCAAGTTTGATGCATTATGCACATTACTATTGAAAGAGTCACTTTCCACACAAAAAAGTGCTAAACGACGTGCAATTGAATAGGTCTTCATTGCTTCTCAAAGAAAAAGTGGTAGCAACAATGTAACCACTTCTCATGGTTCTTCTGCAAGTGGTAAATCACATGTTCCTAATTCTTCTGCTGGAAACACTTTGCCTGGTAATTCAGGTTGAAACGGAAAAAAGAATATGTGATTCCATTATTGTAAAGCTAATATTGTTTGATCAAGTAGTGTTCGAAATTGAAGGCAAAAGAGATTGGTTATACTACAAGTGCAGCTATTGTAGAGTCTTCTATAAAAGCACATTGTGATGTTGATGTAGATGTAGAATGGGCTTTTAGTGAAAAGTGCACTTATTATCCTTATGTCCATGATGCATGTTTGTCAATTGTTGCAGATGCTCATGTGTGGTACTTTGACAGTGGTGCTACAAAGCACATTACATCTCATCGTGACTTGTTTACCTCTCTTGAGGATGTCCCTCACGGGAATACAGTCACTTGTGCCAGCAATGCCACTTATCTGGTAAAGAGACCTGGAAAGATTTTGCTAACTACTACGCATGTGTAAAGTGCGAGCTTTGTCCTAGAGTACAAGAATATGAGTCAAGGAGAGAAAGATGGAATTATCCCATATGCAGTGGTGCAAGGCTGTAGAGCTGCTTAAATCTCATTTCATGAATGAATAAACACAAGTCTATTTTGCATTACATCTCTCTTGTTTATGGTGAGCTTGTGATGGCTTAGCAACAACTCAAGATCCTGTTTATGAGTCAAGTTAATTGATCTTAGAACCTAATTTGCTTGAGTGATAATTTGGCCAAAACACACTCACTTGTGTGCACAATGTTTCTCTTTCATTCACCCTAGCTAGCATGATCCCATTCCTAGCACGTGGTATCAGAGCTATAGCATGATTAGCACATTCTAATCATCTTTAATATCCTTGATTATTATCCCCCTCTCTCTCTCTCTCTCTCTCTCTCTCTCTCTCTCTCTCTCTCTCTCTCTCTCTCTCTCTCTCTCTCTCTCTCTCTCTCTCTCTCTCCTCTACTCTCCCTAGGCCTAATTAGAGCTCTAATGGTTATCTTGAGCATTTTCTTGAGTCTTGTAACTCTTGGGCCACTGCTCTTTTACTGTTAGTAGCCTAATTAGATCTACGCTTCATTAGTTAGTGATCATGGTTCCTAATTAAGCTCTAATTTTTATTAATAGATGTCATTTTGAACCATTTTAGGTGCATCTATTCCTTACCCTCCCCTCATCATTTTCTTCTCGTACCTACATTAGAGAAAGTCCCTAACATAAGCTTCCATTTGACCTATCAAGCTCTACATTTGAATGTCATTTGACCATGATATGTTCTTGTAAAATCTCTGATTTCTTGCCTTATTTTGCAACCCTATCAAGATTGATTTAATTTCACTTTGAGAGGAAAGTTCTCACACAAAAGATCACGTGGGGCATAGCCTGACTATTTTTGTTTCGGGTGTGTGTGTCTATTTTTTGAAAAGGTTGCTCCAGCTCGACATCTATTGGTGACACGGCGTCATATGTAACTGCTGACAACTCAACAGCAGGTCCACCTGCCCTATGCATCTCACACCGCTCATGATTGCTGCCACACTCACCGGAAATCCCTACAACTTCCACGTGCCATGACAATTTCCATTTGCATCATTATCATTGCATCTGGACCAGCTGAGAACTCGTCCACTTCCTACCCACTGCCCACTAGCTTCACTACAACCGAGTGTAGCGCATTGCATGTGCTCGCTTTGCTCTGGTGGCCCATGCATTTTGTCGCCTCGATGATTTAGTTTCATCGATGATGAAGAGGAGCTTCACAAAAGAAGTGAGCTTTACTAAAGGAATTTTCTCTCCCTCTTTCTCATTGAAACTTCAAAATCTTGCAACCCAACACAATAACTTGCAAGTAAATTTTCTATTATCTCCTAAAGGGTATTTGTGCTCATGTATAAAGGTAGACATTGGCTAGGAGAGTCTCCTAAGCTAAGACCCCTCTATTAGCACAATGGAAGAGAAAGGGCTTAGTAATTTAATGGGGATGGCTTTCATACTTGGCAAACCAAGTTAAAAGGCTACTTAATGAAAAAACAGTCAATGGGGAGTAGTCAATTTGAATCTATTAGTGATGCACAAGTATTGTCACAAGCTATGAGTGCAAAAAATCAAGCCAAGGACGAGCAGGCATTAAAAATCATAATCACTGCACTACATGACAATTATGTACACTTTATTGATGATTCTGATACTTCATCAACTACATGGGAAGCACTAGAAAAAAACTTTGGAGCCAAGAAAAAGAAGAGCAAAGTGAGCTTAAAGAAATATCTATACAAATTACAAATGGAACATAACGAATATCTTTCAAGCTTGGTCAATCGCCTCAAAAGCATGACCACACAACGCTTTGACCAGATCATGACCATCATTGAGGAAAAGGATCCAGCACTAGATTTTCATGATGTCATCAACTCTTTAATGTCCAAAGAGAAGAAGCAAGGAAGGATGCTACTTCAGGGGGAGGAGCTTTTGCAATTGGCTCTAGTAACAAAACGTTTTTCAAGTGTGGCAAAGAAGGGCACATAGCAAAGGATTTTCTAGCATCATTTGAGGGAAGAAGGGTCAAATTCCTTCCAAGTGTTTCAAAAAGGATAGAGGAATCACCAACAAAAATACAAGGCCCAAAGTCTATTTGGCAGAAGAAGACAAAGATGAAGATGAAGAAGAAGGTGGCAATAGCCTTCTAGTCTATGACAACATTCTCTAGCTTTTGTTTTGGCATTTCCCCTTCAGCTATATTGGAGATAGCTTGGACTAGTTTGGCTCAGCTTTATACATCTGTTTGAGGGGAGGTGTTGAGTGTCTCCTGGATTAGAGATAATTTGTCTCCTGGATTTGGGATGCTCTCTTGAATTGGGGATTTTCTTTTGCTCCTGGATTGGAGTGTGCCAGTGATATCAGTTTCTTCCTAGTCCAAACCTCAAGAGGAGGATTGTAAAGTGTGAGCTTTGTCCTAGAGTGCAAGGGTATGATTCAAGGAGAGGAAAGGTGGAATTATCCCACATGCAGTGGTGCAAGGCTGTAGAGCTACTTAAAGCTCATTTCATGAATGAAAAAACACAAGTCTATTTTGCATTACATCTCTCTTGTTTAGGTGAGCTTGTTATGGCTAAGCAACAACTCAAGATCGTGTTTATGAGTCCAAGTTAATTAATCTTGGAACCTAATTCATTTGAGTGATAATCTAGCCAACACACACTCACTTGTGTACATGATGTTTCTTTTTCATCCACCCTAGCTAGCACAATCACATTCCCAACAAAATGGTAGTTCTTTCACACTCATTGATGCACTATATGCACTTGGGATCAAGAAGAGTCTTTTTTTTGTATTCACACTTGCTATACTTGGTCTTGTTGTCAAATTTTGTGGATGATAGATGTATAATCCATGGTCTTAGTTTTGTTGATGAAATTGTTGCATTTGGCATTTTATGTAGTGGGTTGTATAAGCTCATTTTGTATGACAAGTGTGGATAAAATTTTGCAAATGCAGTTGTGGATTCTAAGGTTGTTTCAGATGCAAAACTTTGGCATGGACGTTTTGAGCATTTGAATTTTGCCAGTTTGCTACGTTTACAAAAATTTGATATGGTTGCTTCTTTCTCCTCTTGAAGCACATGTGAAGCATGTTTGTGAAGGATTTATTTTTCGTAAGAGCATCCTTCTAAGTTTCCAAAATATGGTTCAGTTAGGGCCACAAGCAGGTTGAAGCTTGTGCCTAGTGATGTTTGTGGGCCCATGCAAACTCTGTCCTTGGGCAATTACCCAAACTTTGTGACTTTCATTGATGATTACTCCAGGCATGCATGGGTGCATCCGCTCAAAGAGAAGTCTAAAGTGTTTATGTGCTTCAAGCAATTCTTGGCTATGGTTGAAAATGACTCAAAATGTAGTATGTGCACCCTCTGTTCCGATCGAGGGGGGGAGTATATGTCTCATGAATTTAATGCATGTCTTGCTAGTTGTGGCATAAAACACCAATGTATAGTTCCATATACACCTCAAAAAAATGGTGTTATTGAGACAAAAAATAGGTCACTTACGGAGATGGCATGATGTATGGTCAACAGTCAAGCTTTGCCACATCTGTTTTGCCTTGAGTCCATCATATGTGCTACTTATGTACTTAACAGGTGTCCTATGAAAGCTTTGCAAACTATGACTCCATATGAAGCACGGCATGATAGAAAACCTTCTATTGATCACTGTTAGGAGACATAACGATGTTGACCGCTGGGTCAACAACACAACATAACTCAAGTTTCGTACCAAAGTCTTATCTTTTGCGAGTTATGAAATGCTGCGGATTATGGCTATAAACGTCATTTGTAATGAGTAGTTATTCTAGTTTCAGAAGCCGGGGTGTAATGGCGCTTCTAGATTGTAAATACAAATCCATTTGACCCTTTCAACCCCATTTTTGGTTAAACCTAAGGTAGCCTTAGTATATAAGGTACCTAGGTCATTTTGTAAAGGGGGGGAACTTTAATCATAATCAAAACTTGAGCGTTGCCATCTGCTGTGTGTGAGACAGAAAGAGAGTGAGCGTGAGATTTATACTCTTGCTACGCCCGGCTCGCTCAACACATTGGAGATCCGACTGCACCATTGCTGTAGGATCGAGGAGAGCTATGCGACAACGCCAAGCATTCCACGCGAGACGAAGCGCACACGTCGACGCATCAACGAGCTATTTGTGGCCGTAAGTGTATCAAACGATGTCTGTTTTCTGTGTGCTAGTAGTCTATAGAATCGTGGCGACATAAGCTACGCATAGGTATTCATAAATTTCAGTTTTGGGCACTTTCAAAATTCTGCTCTGTCATCCTACGTGTTTTCTGCAGATGGGTTTAGAGTGAGGGTTTTGAGTGTAGAAGCTTAGGGACAAGTGTATCCTAGTGAGGGGATGGTGTTCCTTAAGATTCGTACGAATCTGGCATGATTAGGTGAGTTACCTTCCGTATGTGTGTATGTGGCTAGGTGGTGTAGTTGAGAGTAGTGAGGTTCTTGATGGTGGTTTAGTTGGCCTTCCAAAGTGTTGTATGTGTAGGATGGTCTCAGCCTGACAAGCTAAAGAGATTTCCTCCGTGTGCCTATCGTGTCATCTGTGTCCTCGATTGACATTATGTTGATCTAGGTAGTGTTTGCATGCACTTCATGGGTGTGTAAGTCGCTCCTGCAACATTGGCTCCGTTGCCGGGGACACAAGGACCTAAGTAGGTTTCCTACTAACACTCGTGGGATGGTTGCAGCAATTTAGTTTCGGCTAAAGAAAGCGTTTTTCTTAAGTGGATCCGGAAGAGGATATTCCGCGATCAAGTGGATAGCCAAAAGCGTGTGTCGTGCAGGGTCTGCGACTAGATAGGTTTAGTTAGGCTCTGTGGATTAGAGTAGTTGTTGGTGGTCGAGTGATTTGTGAGGTGATAAAAGCGTTTACTAGTCCGTGTGTGGCAGTGAAGCGTTTTTCTACTCATAGATGCAAAACCCCATATGATTTGTAGGAGTAGCTTTAGGTAACTGATCCGATTCTGATCTAGAGCTATTCAGCACTGAATTATTTGCTATAGTGCTTGTTTGCATTTGAAATCATGGAAAAGTGTGCTTTTGAGGGTAAAAATGCATTAAACAAGCTTTTGTGGATATTTTTGTATGACTGACTGATGATGTGCATATAAAAGAGCATTTGCAAGGGTTCTATTGAAGAAAACCTGCAATTCTGTAAACATAGACTTTATACGCGCATAATGTCTCAAGGGGGTTCTGGAGACCAAATTTGAAAATTTTGACTGCACCAGTGTGTTCAGAAGGGGGGGGTTTACCCTAAGTATACAATGAAACTAGAGTTTTGACCAACTCTTGACACCCAAAAGACCAAAGACGGAGTGTCAAAAACGCGAAAACAAGAAAATTGAGATTCTGAGCACAATTTTGCATAAAAATTGGTAAAAGTGCTTGAAACCCAATGATTAAAGACTTGGGGATGCTTGTTTTCTAATTCTGACCAAAAACTCAGCTAAAGTCTTTATACGCGTGTAAAGACTTACTGAACAAATCTGGCTCAAATGGAGCAAATGAATATTCCCTAGTGTTCTAAGGCAGAAAAGAAGTACCTAGCCAAAATTCGATTGCTTTTGAAATTCATATGGGCTAGAAAGTGCAAAAAAGGCAAACCTGGACTAGATAACAACTTGAATTGTTCATAACTGACACCAAAAGGGGTGAAAACAGAAATTGAGAGTATTTAGGAGTTCCTTAGGGTGTAGGGAACATCCAAAACAAAATTGGGTCAAATCTGTGTCATAAGTCTTTATACGCGTATAAAGACTCATCTCCTAGGATAGACACCAGATTTGAAACTTGACATCATAGGGTTGTTCAGTATTGTAAAGTCAACTAAGGGACCAAGTTTGGTGTAATTCTGCCACAGTAGTCTTTATACGCGTATAAAGACTTAAGGATAGATTTGGGCACTTTTTGGAAAATCTGAGGTTACCAGTGTGTTTAGAAGGTAGGTTCTACCCTATTTTCACTTGGAAAGTGGAAATTTGACCAAATTTTGACGGATTAAAGCCAAAGGACGAGAATTGCCAGACATCCTACCCAAATTGTGTCCAAGGCCTAATTTTGAGACCAAACCATAGGGTGACTTCATGTGCATGTTATACATGATGTTTTGAGTGCATGTGAGAGTTTTCAGCTCATTTGGGTGAGAAAATTGGGTTTTAAGCAGACTTTAGCGTTTTTTTGAGAAAAAAAGGCTAGAACAGCTAGTTTTGGGGTCTTTTGACATCCAAATTAAAATCTAAGCATAGCATTGGATTGCTGACATCAAGGGGAAGCTATGGCTCAAGTTTGGGGCAATTCTGAGCAGTTAGACATCCTACACGTAGGATGTCTTCAGCATCTTTTAGGAACCAAAACTAAAATCTAAGACTACCAGTGTGTTTAGTACAACAAGACAAGCATGCATACCAAGTTTGAGTCAATTCTGGGCAAATAGACATCCTACGCGTAGGATGTCTCAAGTGCTAAATCTGGGGCAAAACAGACATTTGAGCATACCTCAGTCTCCTAGAGCATAATAGAAGTCCCCAGCCAAAATTGGATTGCATTTGGAGCTCATTTGGGCTTGCAAAAGACAAAAGACGGATCTGGTCAGATTCAGATTTGTATTGACCATATCTTGCCCAAAAAATGTCCAAATTGAATTCTGAAAGTTGCTGAGAGTTTCTTGACTGGTAAGGAATTACTGGAACAAAAGTTACCTCATTCTACCACAAAAGACATCCTACGTGTAGGATGTCTCAAGTGCCAGATAGTGATCAAAAAATTTATCTGAGCTCACAGAAGTGTTTGATAGCATAAAATAAGCCTAGAGACCAAATTTCATTCAATTTGGATCACTTTTGGCTTAGTAAACCTTCCTAGGAAGTTGCAGACAACGAAGTAGATAAAGGACTGACAGACCTATCTAGAAGTGTCAGAATCACAAACTGAGACCTGCAGTGGGTAGAGGACATCAAGGAGAGTCTACAGTTTAAGTTTGGAGCAATTCTAAGTTAGGAGACATCATACGCGTATGAAGTCTCCAGGCAAGGGTTGACCAGGAAAAACTGTTTTGGCCATAACTTGAGCTTCTAGTAGTCAAGATCATTCAGTGTTGGTCAGTGCTCGAAAAAAACGTCGTTTGAGGCCTCAAAATACATCCGCAAGTTAGGGGTGTCTAAAAGCGACAATTTGCGAGAATTGTGACGAAACGGTTGCGGTTTTGGACATAGCTTCGACTTTTCCCTAACCAAAGCACTTGAACACAGTGGACTAAGTCTACTTGAACCAAGCAAAAGCTCTTAAGCCCATAAATCATGTCTACCCTAGATTCAAACGCAGCTTACACAAGCTTGGAGATCCCGACGATAGAGGAATATCCTCCCACAATGGATCTTCCAAACTTGCAATTGATAAAGATACATCTTGTTGAGAGAGTTTGGATGATTGGTCATGAGAGTGAAGGAGTATATAGATACATTGACGACAATGAGCTCAATCTTTATAGGTTCTCAGATCCATACCTAGAAGAGATAACGGATTACAAGCTCTTATATGTCTACACATACGGAGTCGACTGTCAATGGAGATCTATAGTTGTCGACAAGTATGGACGAGAATACAGAGTTGTAGAAAGCACAAATCCACAGATTGTACTAGAAAGAGGTGGATATTTGGTCAATGAAGGACCACAAATGCCTCCACCAAGCACGAGAATTCCTATAGGAATCCAAGAAGAGAGCCACCAGGATTCCCTTCAAGAGTTATAATGAGAGAAGGATTAAGAGAGTCTCTGGTTAGACTTGTAGACAATCGACGAGTTAGACCATCCCAAGTCCAAAAATGGGTAAACAAAAAATACTCCGGAGATAAAGATCCGAGAGATCACGTAACGGCTTTTAGAAGAGTGATTAGAGCAGAGGAAGTTTCAGATTTTGCGACACAGTTTGCGGGATTTGGATTGACTCTAGAAGAAGATGCAGCTACATGGTTCGACTTGGTGGAAAAATGGGATTTTGAAACCCTATATGAGCTGTTGGAGGAGTTTATTGAAGAATTCTCACCAAAAGGCATTGCTCACAACACAGTCTCGCAAATCCATACATTCAAACAGAAAGAGGATGAATCAGTACGCAAAGCATCATTACAGCTCAAGAGATATGTTAAGCTCTGTCCGAGAGCGGAATTACCTACTCAAGCACGGCTGATGCTGATCTTTATCCAGGGAATGAGACATGCGGGCCTTCAGAAGGATCTGCATATGATAAGGAGGATGACGCTAAACGAGTTGATCAAAGAAGCTCTTTATCTAGTGGATAACTATGAGGCATACAAAGAAAAGGACTTAAAGAGTCAAGGAGATGACACATCCTCTCAGCACAGTGTTTCACAGATAAGTGAGTCCATTGCCAAGCCCATGGCACCTATTGATCAAGAAAAGCTTATTGACGACTTGGTCAAGAGGTTGATTCCTCTTGTAAGGTCTGATTCGGGATAGCCGAAGTGGTGTGAAATTGAGAGAAAATGGACGAACCATACGGGGGAAGAGTGCTATTATAGCATGGAAAATGCTAGGGAGAGGTATGTACAACCTGTTTCAGAAGCACCTACTCCACCTAGATACATTACAGGGAATGCGCCAGGACCAGTAGGAGTTTTAAGGCCACAGCTTGTCTTAGGACAACAACCTCCACTGCCAGGTGCTAGAATGCCGGTAGACATGAGATACATTCCAATGATGGAAGCATCAAATAAACCAAGGCCAGTACCAGCTACAATGTGGTATAGC
The DNA here is from genome assembly GCF_014529385.1 of Adiantum capillus-veneris. Lineage (NCBI taxonomy): Eukaryota > Viridiplantae > Streptophyta > Polypodiopsida > Polypodiales > Pteridaceae > Adiantum > Adiantum capillus-veneris. The sequence goes on along the minus strand of NC_140939.1, from coordinate 161,512,045 downwards.
AACCAAAGTGAGTACTACCCTTCGGAAAAACAAAATGTGAGAGAAACACATGGAGTGGTGAGGCCGGTACAACCTCCACCTCTTGGGTTTCAGTCGAAAGAAAGAAGGTATGAAATGGAAGAAAGGACATTGTGATTCATTGCAAATAACGGCTTATCTAGGTCAAAGCTTGCTTATAGCCAAGAGGAAATGCTAAAAGAATCTCAACCAGAAACAGATTGTCACAAAAGTCGTGACAGCCACTTGGTCAAACAATGTCCTCATACGGAGATCACTGAAGTAAATGCCTAATTTCTTGAGTGTGGCATCACTCACTTGATCCCCGATTTCGCAAAAAACCCAAACCAAATCAGGAAAATCACGACAAATGTATTAGGGATTGTTCAGCTACCTAGTAGCTCAGAAAATGAAAATGTCGTACCAGTTCAAGTAGTTACGAGAGCACAAGCTCAAAAGAAAGCTGATGAGAATCCAGAGACAGAACACGGAAAGTGACACGAGTCCAAAGACAGATGATGGACCAAAGACAGACGCACCTAGTCAAAAAACCAAGAGCAAACAAAATAGTTGGAAAATCCCTAGCTGAGAAGCTTACCGAAGCTGAGGAGAAGATAAAACAACATGAGGAAAATGAGGCACCTTCTCTTACACAGATGGTTAAACCTCTAGAAGAACCATCAACGGATGAGAAACCGAGAAGTGCTAGTTCAGGAGGATCTGTGTTGGCAGAGAAGGTTAATGAGACATTAGATGCCCTCTTGAAAGCCTATGATGTGAGGCTCAAAAACAACCAAACCCAAGAACACAGGTGGATGACATATCCCTATGCGGAACTAGAAAAGCAAAGGTTTGAAATGTGCCAGAAAATGATTCAAACAGCCCAAGCTTTACTAGAACCACCAGTTGCAAAACCTGAGGATGTGATCCGTGTCCTGCCTACACAAGTAATCCCACCAAACCAGGAACTAAAAGAGCTAGATTCTAGTCATGTTTGCGGGATTTGGATTGACTCTAGAAGATGATGCAGCTACATGGTTCGACTTGGTGGAAAAATGGGATTTTGAGACCCTATATGAGCTGTTTGAGGAGTTTATTGAAGAATTCTCACCAAAAGGCATTGCTCACAACACAGTCTCGCAAATCCATACATTCAAACAGAAAGAGGATGAATCAGTACGCAAAGCATCATTACAGCTCAAGAGATATGTTAAGCTCTGTCCGAGAGCGGAATTACCTACTCAAGCACGGCTGATGCTGATCTTTATCCAGGGAATGAGACATGCGGGCCTTCAGAAGGATCTGCATATGATAAGGAGGATGACGCTAAACGAGTTGATCAAAGAAGCTCTTTATCTAGTGGATAACTATGAGGCATACAAAGAAAAGGACTTAAAGAGTCAAGGAGATGACACATCCTCTCAGCACAGTGTTTCACAGATAAGTGAGTCCATTGCCAAGCCCATGGCACCTATTGATCAAGAAAAGCTTATTGACGACTTGGTCAAGAGGTTGATTCCTCTTGTAAGGTCTGATTCGGGATAGCCGAAGTGGTGTGAAATTGAGAGAAAATGGACGAACCATACGGGGGAAGAGTGCTATTATAGCATGGAAAATGCTAGGGAGAGGTATGTACAACCTGTTTCAGAAGCACCTACTCCACCTAGATACATTACAGGGAATGCGCCAGGACCAGTAGGAGTTTTAAGGCCACAGCTTGTCTTAGGACAACAACCTCCACTGCCAGGTGCTAGAATGCCGGTAGACATGAGATACATTCCAATGATGGAAGCATCAAATAAACCAAGGCCAGTACCAGCTACAATGTGGTATAGCAACCAAAGTGAGTACTACCCAAAATGTGAGAGAAACACATGGAGTGGTGAGGCCGGTACAACCTCCACCTCTTGGGTTTCAGTCGAAAGAAAGAAGGTATGAAATGGAAGAAAGGACATTGCGATTCATTGCAAATAACGGCTTATCTAGGTCAAAGCTTGCTTATAGCCAAGAGGAAATGCTAAAAGAATCTCAACCAGAAACAGATTGTCACAAAAGTCGTGACAGCCACTTGGTCAAACAATGTCCTCATACGGAGATCACTGAAGTAAATGCCTAATTTCTTGAGTGTGGCATCACTCACTTGATCCCCGATTTCGCAAAAAACCCAAACCAAATCAGGAAAATCACGACAAATGTATTAGGGATTGTTCAGCTACCTAGTAGCTCAGAAAATGAAAATGTCGTACCAGTTCAAGTAGTTACGAGAGCACAAGCTCAAAAGAAAGCTGATGAGAATCCAGAGACAGAACACGGAAAGTGACACGAGTCCAAAGACAGATGATGGACCAAAGACAGACGCACCTAGTCAAAAAACCATCCCTAGCTGAGAAGCTTACCGAAGCTGAGGAGAAGATAAAACAACATGAGGAAAATGAGGCACCTTCTCTTACACAGATGGTTAAACCTCTAGAAGAACCATCAACGGATGAGAAACCGAGAAGTGCTAGTTCAGGAGGATCTGTGTTGGCAGAGAAGGTTAATGAGACATTAGATGCCCTCTTGAAAGCCTATGATGTGAGGCTCAAAAACAACCAAACCCAAGAACACAGGTGGATGACATATCCCTATGCGGAACTAGAAAAGCAAAGGTTTGAAATGTGCCAGAAAATGATTCAAACAGCCCAAGCTTTACTAGAACCACCAGTTGCAAAACCTGAGGATGTGATCCGTGTCCTGCCTACACAAGTAATCCCACCAAACCAGGAACTAAAAGAGCTAGATTCTAGTCATGTTTGCGGGATTTGGATTGACTCTAGAAGATGATGCAGCTACATGGTTCGACTTGGTGGAAAAATGGGATTTTGAGACCCTATATGAGCTGTTTGAGGAGTTTATTGAAGAATTCTCACCAAAAGGCATTGCTCACAACACAGTCTCGCAAATCCATACATTCAAACAGAAAGAGGATGAATCAGTACGCAAAGCATCATTACAGCTCAAGAGATATGTTAAGCTCTGTCCGAGAGCGGAATTACCTACTCAAGCACGGCTGATGCTGATCTTTATCCAGGGAATGAGACATGCGGGCCTTCAGAAGGATCTGCATATGATAAGGAGGATGACGCTAAACGAGTTGATCAAAGAAGCTCTTTATCTAGTGGATAACTATGAGGCATACAAAGAAAAGGACTTAAAGAGTCAAGGAGATGACACATCCTCTCAGCACAGTGTTTCACAGATAAGTGAGTCCATTGCCAAGCCCATGGCACCTATTGATCAAGAAAAGCTTATTGACGACTTGGTCAAGAGGTTGATTCCTCTTGTAAGGTCTGATTCGGGATAGCCGAAGTGGTGTGAAATTGAGAGAAAATGGACGAACCATACGGGGGAAGAGTGCTATTATAGCATGGAAAATGCTAGGGAGAGGTATGTACAACCTGTTTCAGAAGCACCTACTCCACCTAGATACATTACAGGGAATGCGCCAGGACCAGTAGGAGTTTTAAGGCCACAGCTTGTCTTAGGACAACAACCTCCACTGCCAGGTGCTAGAATGCCGGTAGACATGAGATACATTCCAATGATGGAAGCATCAAATAAACCAAGGCCAGTACCAGCTACAATGTGGTATAGCAACCAAAGTGAGTACTACCCTTCGGAAAAACAAAATGTGAGAGAAACACATGGAGTGGTGAGGCCGGTACAACCTCCACCTCTTGGGTTTCAGTCGAAAGAAAGAAGGTATGAAATGGAAGAAAGGACATTGCGATTCATTGCAAATAACGGCTTATCTAGGTCAAAGCTTGCTTATAGCCAAGAGGAAATGCTAAAAGAATCTCAACCAGAAACAGATTGTCACAAAAGTCGTGACAGCCACTTGGTCAAACAATGTCCTCATACGGAGATCACTGAAGTAAATGCCTAATTTCTTGAGTGTGGCATCACTCACTTGATCCCCGATTTCGCAAAAAACCCAAACCAAATCAGGAAAATCACGACAAATGTATTAGGGATTGTTCAGCTACCTAGTAGCTCAGAAAATGAAAATGTCGTACCAGTTCAAGTAGTTACGAGAGCACAAGCTCAAAAGAAAGCTGATGAGAATCCAGAGACAGAACACGGAAAGTGACACGAGTCCAAAGACAGATGATGGACCAAAGACAGACGCACCTAGTCAAAAAACCAAGAGCAAACAAAATAGTTGGAAAATCCCTAGCTGAGAAGCTTACCGAAGCTGAGGAGAAGATAAAACAACATGAGGAAAATGAGGCACCTTCTCTTACACAGATGGTTAAACCTCTAGAAGAACCATCAACGGATGAGAAACCGAGAAGTGCTAGTTCAGGAGGATCTGTGTTGGCAGAGAAGGTTAATGAGACATTAGATGCCCTCTTGAAAGCCTATGATGTGAGGCTCAAAAACAACCAAACCCAAGAACACAGGTGGATGACATATCCCTATGCGGAACTAGAAAAGCAAAGGTTTGAAACGTGCCAGAAAATGATTCAAACAGCCCAAGCTTTACTAGAACCACCAGTTGCAAAACCTGAGGATGTGATCCGTGTCCTGCCTACACAAGTAATCCCACCAAACCAGGAACTAAAAGAGCTAGATTCTAGTCATGTTTGCGGGATTTGGATTGACTCTAGAAGATGATGCAGCTACATGGTTCGACTTGGTGGAAAAATGGGATTTTGAGACCCTATATGAGCTGTTTGAGGAGTTTATTGAAGAATTCTCACCAAAAGGCATTGCTCACAACACAGTCTCGCAAATCCATACATTCAAACAGAAAGAGGATGAATCAGTACGCAAAGCATCATTACAGCTCAAGAGATATGTTAAGCTCTGTCCGAGAGCGGAATTACCTACTCAAGCACGGCTGATGCTGATCTTTATCCAGGGAATGAGACATGCGGGCCTTCAGAAGGATCTGCATATGATAAGGAGGATGACGCTAAACGAGTTGATCAAAGAAGCTCTTTATCTAGTGGATAACTATGAGGCATACAAAGAAAAGGACTTAAAGAGTCAAGGAGATGACACATCCTCTCAGCACAGTGTTTCACAGATAAGTGAGTCCATTGCCAAGCCCATGGCACCTATTGATCAAGAAAAGCTTATTGACGACTTGGTCAAGAGGTTGATTCCTCTTGTAAGGTCTGATTCGGGATAGCCGAAGTGGTGTGAAATTGAGAGAAAATGGACGAACCATACGGGGGAAGAGTGCTATTATAGCATGGAAAATGCTAGGGAGAGGTATGTACAACCTGTTTCAGAAGCACCTACTCCACCTAGATACATTACAGGGAATGCGCCAGGACCAGTAGGAGTTTTAAGGCCACAGCTTGTCTTAGGACAACAACCTCCACTGCCAGGTGCTAGAATGCCGGTAGACATGAGATACATTCCAATGATGGAAGCATCAAATAAACCAAGGCCAGTACCAGCTACAATGTGGTATAGCAACCAAAGTGAGTACTACCCTTCGGAAAAACAAAATGTGAGAGAAACACATGGAGTGGTGAGGCCGGTACAACCTCCACCTCTTGGGTTTCAGTCGAAAGAAAGAAGGTATGAAATGGAAGAAAGGACATTGCGATTCATTGCAAATAACGGCTTATCTAGGTCAAAGCTTGCTTATAGCCAAGAGGAAATGCTAAAAGAATCTCAACCAGAAACAGATTGTCACAAAAGTCGTGACAGCCACTTGGTCAAACAATGTCCTCATACGGAGATCACTGAAGTAAATGCCTAATTTCTTGAGTGTGGCATCACTCACTTGATCCCCGATTTCGCAAAAAACCCAAACCAAATCAGGAAAATCACGACAAATGTATTAGGGATTGTTCAGCTACCTAGTAGCTCAGAAAATGAAAATGTCGTACCAGTTCAAGTAGTTACGAGAGCACAAGCTCAAAAGAAAGCTGATGAGAATCCAGAGACAGAACACGGAAAGTGACACGAGTCCAAAGACAGATGATGGACCAAAGACAGACGCACCTAGTCAAAAAACCAAGAGCAAACAAAATAGTTGGAAAATCCCTAGCTGAGAAGCTTACCGAAGCTGAGGAGAAGATAAAACAACATGAGGAAAATGAGGCACCTTCTCTTACACAGATGGTTAAACCTCTAGAAGAACCATCAACGGATGAGAAACCGAGAAGTGCTAGTTCAGGAGGATCTGTGTTGGCAGAGAAGGTTAATGAGACATTAGATGCCCTCTTGAAAGCCTATGATGTGAGGCTCAAAAACAACCAAACCCAAGAACACACGTGGATGACATATCCCTATGCGGAACTAGAAAAGCAAAGGTTTGAAATGTGCCAGAAAATGATTCAAACAGCCCAAGCTTTACTAGAACCACCAGTTGCAAAACCTGAGGATGTGATCCGTGTCCTGCCTACACAAGTAATCCCACCAAACCAGGAACTAAAAGAGCTAGATTCTAGTCATGTTTGCGGGATTTGGATTGACTCTAGAAGATGATGCAGCTACATGGTTCGACTTGGTGGAAAAATGGGATTTTGAGACCCTATATGAGCTGTTTGAGGAGTTTATTGAAGAATTCTCACCAAAAGGCATTGCTCACAACACAGTCTCGCAAATCCATACATTCAAACAGAAAGAGGATGAATCAGTACGCAAAGCATCATTACAGCTCAAGAGATATGTTAAGCTCTGTCCGAGAGCGGAATTACCTACTCAAGCACGGCTGATGCTGATCTTTATCCAGGGAATGAGACATGCGGGCCTTCAGAAGGATCTGCATATGATAAGGAGGATGACGCTAAACGAGTTGATCAAAGAAGCTCTTTATCTAGTGGATAACTATGAGGCATACAAAGAAAAGGACTTAAAGAGTCAAGGAGATGACACATCCTCTCAGCACAGTGTTTCACAGATAAGTGAGTCCATTGCCAAGCCCATGGCACCTATTGATCAAGAAAAGCTTATTGACGACTTGGTCAAGAGGTTGATTCCTCTTGTAAGGTCTGATTCGGGATAGCCGAAGTGGTGTGAAATTGAGAGAAAATGGACGAACCATACGGGGGAAGAGTGCTATTATAGCATGGAAAATGCTAGGGAGAGGTATGTACAACCTGTTTCAGAAGCACCTACTCCACCTAGATACATTACAGGGAATGCGCCAGGACCAGTAGGAGTTTTAAGGCCACAGCTTGTCTTAGGACAACAACCTCCACTGCCAGGTGCTAGAATGCCGGTAGACATGAGATACATTCCAATGATGGAAGCATCAAATAAACCAAGGCCAGTACCAGCTACAATGTGGTATAGCAACCAAAGTGAGTACTACCCTTCGGAAAAACAAAATGTGAGAGAAACACATGGAGTGGTGAGGCCGGTACAACCTCCACCTCTTGGGTTTCAGTCGAAAGAAAGAAGGTATGAAATGGAAGAAAGGACATTGCGATTCATTGCAAATAACGGCTTATCTAGGTCAAAGCTTGCTTATAGCCAAGAGGAAATGCTAAAAGAATCTCAACCAGAAACAGATTGTCACAAAAGTCGTGACAGCCACTTGGTCAAACAATGTCCTCATACGGAGATCACTGAAGTAAATGCCTAATTTCTTGAGTGTGGCATCACTCACTTGATCCCCGATTTCGCAAAAAACCCAAACCAAATCAGGAAAATCACGACAAATGTATTAGGGATTGTTCAGCTACCTAGTAGCTCAGAAAATGAAAATGTCGTACCAGTTCAAGTAGTTACGAGAGCACAAGCTCAAAAGAAAGCTGATGAGAATCCAGAGACAGAACACGGAAAGTGACACGAGTCCAAAGACAGATGATGGACCAAAGACAGACGCACCTAGTCAAAAAACCAAGAGCAAACAAAATAGTTGGAAAATCCCTAGCTGAGAAGCTTACCGAAGCTGAGGAGAAGATAAAACAACATGAGGAAAATGAGGCACCTTCTCTTACACAGATGGTTAAACCTCTAGAAGAACCATCAACGGATGAGAAACCGAGAAGTGCTAGTTCAGGAGGATCTGTGTTGGCAGAGAAGGTTAATGAGACATTAGATGCCCTCTTGAAAGCCTATGATGTGAGGCTCAAAAACAACCAAACCCAAGAACACAGGTGGATGACATATCCCTATGCGGAACTAGAAAAGCAAAGGTTTGAAACGTGCCAGAAAATGATTCAAACAGCCCAAGCTTTACTAGAACCACCAGTTGCAAAACCTGAGGATGTGATCCGTGTCCTGCCTACACAAGTAATCCCACCAAACCAGGAACTAAAAGAGCTAGATTCTAGTCATGTTTGCGGGATTTGGATTGACTCTAGAAGATGATGCAGCTACATGGTTCGACTTGGTGGAAAAATGGGATTTTGAGACCCTATATGAGCTGTTTGAGGAGTTTATTGAAGAATTCTCACCAAAAGGCATTGCTCACAACACAGTCTCGCAAATCCATACATTCAAACAGAAAGAGGATGAATCAGTACGCAAAGCATCATTACAGCTCAAGAGATATGTTAAGCTCTGTCCGAGAGCGGAATTACCTACTCAAGCACGGCTGATGCTGATCTTTATCCAGGGAATGAGACATGCGGGCCTTCAGAAGGATCTGCATATGATAAGGAGGATGACGCTAAACGAGTTGATCAAAGAAGCTCTTTATCTAGTGGATAACTATGAGGCATACAAAGAAAAGGACTTAAAGAGTCAAGGAGATGACACATCCTCTCAGCACAGTGTTTCACAGATAAGTGAGTCCATTGCCAAGCCCATGGCACCTATTGATCAAGAAAAGCTTATTGACGACTTGGTCAAGAGGTTGATTCCTCTTGTAAGGTCTGATTCGGGATAGCCGAAGTGGTGTGAAATTGAGAGAAAATGGACGAACCATACGGGGGAAGAGTGCTATTATAGCATGGAAAATGCTAGGGAGAGGTATGTACAACCTGTTTCAGAAGCACCTACTCCACCTAGATACATTACAGGGAATGCGCCAGGACCAGTAGGAGTTTTAAGGCCACAGCTTGTCTTAGGACAACAACCTCCACTGCCAGGTGCTAGAATGCCGGTAGACATGAGATACATTCCAATGATGGAAGCATCAAATAAACCAAGGCCAGTACCAGCTACAATGTGGTATAGCAACCAAAGTGAGTACTACCCTTCGGAAAAACAAAATGTGAGAGAAACACATGGAGTGGTGAGGCCGGTACAACCTCCACCTCTTGGGTTTCAGTCGAAAGAAAGAAGGTATGAAATGGAAGAAAGGACATTGCGATTCATTGCAAATAACGGCTTATCTAGGTCAAAGCTTGCTTATAGCCAAGAGGAAATGCTAAAAGAATCTCAACCAGAAACAGATTGTCACAAAAGTCGTGACAGCCACTTGGTCAAACAATGTCCTCATACGGAGATCACTGAAGTAAATGCCTAATTTCTTGAGTGTGGCATCACTCACTTGATCCCCGATTTCGCAAAAAACCCAAACCAAATCAGGAAAATCACGACAAATGTATTAGGGATTGTTCAGCTACCTAGTAGCTCAGAAAATGAAAATGTCGTACCAGTTCAAGTAGTTACGAGAGCACAAGCTCAAAAGAAAGCTGATGAGAATCCAGAGACAGAACACGGAAAGTGACACGAGTCCAAAGACAGATGATGGACCAAAGACAGACGCACCTAGTCAAAAAACCAAGAGCAAACAAAATAGTTGGAAAATCCCTAGCTGAGAAGCTTACCGAAGCTGAGGAGAAGATAAAACAACATGAGGAAAATGAGGCACCTTCTCTTACACAGATGGTTAAACCTCTAGAAGAACCATCAACGGATGAGAAACCGAGAAGTGCTAGTTCAGGAGGATCTGTGTTGGCAGAGAAGGTTAATGAGACATTAGATGCCCTCTTGAAAGCCTATGATGTGAGGCTCAAAAACAACCAAACCCAAGAACACAGGTGGATGACATATCCCTATGCGGAACTAGAAAAGCAAAGGTTTGAAACGTGCCAGAAAATGATTCAAACAGCCCAAGCTTTACTAGAACCACCAGTTGCAAAACCTGAGGATGTGATCCGTGTCCTGCCTACACAAGTAATCCCACCAAACCAGGAACTAAAAGAGCTAGATTCTAGTCATGTTTGCGGGATTTGGATTGACTCTAGAAGATGATGCAGCTACATGGTTCGACTTGGTGGAAAAATGGGATTTTGAGACCCTATATGAGCTGTTTGAGGAGTTTATTGAAGAATTCTCACCAAAAGGCATTGCTCACAACACAGTCTCGCAAATCCATACATTCAAACAGAAAGAGGATGAATCAGTACGCAAAGCATCATTACAGCTCAAGAGATATGTTAAGCTCTGTCCGAGAGCGGAATTACCTACTCAAGCACGGCTGATGCTGATCTTTATCCAGGGAATGAGACATGCGGGCCTTCAGAAGGATCTGCATATGATAAGGAGGATGACGCTAAACGAGTTGATCAAAGAAGCTCTTTATCTAGTGGATAACTATGAGGCATACAAAGAAAAGGACTTAAAGAGTCAAGGAGATGACACATCCTCTCAGCACAGTGTTTCACAGATAAGTGAGTCCATTGCCAAGCCCATGGCACCTATTGATCAAGAAAAGCTTATTGACGACTTGGTCAAGAGGTTGATTCCTCTTGTAAGGTCTGATTCGGGATAGCCGAAGTGGTGTGAAATTGAGAGAAAATGGACGAACCATACGGGGGAAGAGTGCTATTATAGCATGGAAAATGCTAGGGAGAGGTATGTACAACCTGTTTCAGAAGCACCTACTCCACCTAGATACATTACAGGGAATGCGCCAGGACCAGTAGGAGTTTTAAGGCCACAGCTTGTCTTAGGACAACAACCTCCACTGCCAGGTGCTAGAATGCCGGTAGACATGAGATACATTCCAATGATGGAAGCATCAAATAAACCAAGGCCAGTACCAGCTACAATGTGGTATAGCAACCAAAGTGAGTACTACCCTTCGGAAAAACAAAATGTGAGAGAAACACATGGAGTGGTGAGGCCGGTACAACCTCCACCTCTTGGGTTTCAGTCGAAAGAAAGAAGGTATGAAATGGAAGAAAGGACATTGCGATTCATTGCAAATAACGGCTTATCTAGGTCAAAGCTTGCTTATAGCCAAGAGGAAATGCTAAAAGAATCTCAACCAGAAACAGATTGTCACAAAAGTCGTGACAGCCACTTGGTCAAACAATGTCCTCATACGGAGATCACTGAAGTAAATGCCTAATTTCTTGAGTGTGGCATCACTCACTTGATCCCCGATTTCGCAAAAAACCCAAACCAAATCAGGAAAATCACGACAAATGTATTAGGGATTGTTCAGCTACCTAGTAGCTCAGAAAATGAAAATGTCGTACCAGTTCAAGTAGTTACGAGAGCACAAGCTCAAAAGAAAGCTGATGAGAATCCAGAGACAGAACACGAAAAGTGACACGAGTCCAAAGACAGATGATGGACCAAAGACAGACGCACCTAGTCAAAAAACCAAGAGCAAACAAAATAGTTGGAAAATCCCTAGCTGAGAAGCTTACCGAAGCTGAGGAGAAGATAAAACAACATGAGGAAAATGAGGCACCTTCTCTTACACAGATGGTTAAACCTCTAGAAGAACCATCAACGGATGAGAAACCGAGAAGTGCTAGTTCAGGAGGATCTGTGTTGGCAGAGAAGGTTAATGAGACATTAGATGCCCTCTTGAAAGCCTATGATGTGAGGCTCAAAAACAACCAAACCCAAGAACACAGGTGGATGACATATCCCTATGCGGAACTAGAAAAGCAAAGGTTTGAAATGTGCCAGAAAATGATTCAAACAGCCCAAGCTTTACTAGAACCACCAGTTGCAAAACCTGAGGATGTGATCCGTGTCCTGCCTACACAAGTAATCCCACCAAACCAGGAACTAAAAGAGCTAGATTCTAGTCATGTTTGCGGGATTTGGATTGACTCTAGAAGATGATGCAGCTACATGGTTCGACTTGGTGGAAAAATGGGATTTTGAGACCCTATATGAGCTGTTTGAGGAGTTTATTGAAGAATTCTCACCAAAAGGCATTGCTCACAACACAGTCTCGCAAATCCATACATTCAAACAGAAAGAGGATGAATCAGTACGCAAAGCATCATTACAGCTCAAGAGATATGTTAAGCTCTGTCCGAGAGCGGAATTACCTACTCAAGCACGGCTGATGCTGATCTTTATCCAGGGAATGAGACATGCGGGCCTTCAGAAGGATCTGCATATGATAAGGAGGATGACGCTAAACGAGTTGATCAAAGAAGCTCTTTATCTAGTGGATAACTATGAGGCATACAAAGAAAAGGACTTAAAGAGTCAAGGAGATGACACATCCTCTCAGCACAGTGTTTCACAGATAAGTGAGTCCATTGCCAAGCCCATGGCACCTATTGATCAAGAAAAGCTTATTGACGACTTGGTCAAGAGGTTGATTCCTCTTGTAAGGTCTGATTCGGGATAGCCGAAGTGGTGTGAAATTGAGAGAAAATGGACGAACCATACGGGGGAAGAGTGCTATTATAGCATGGAAAATGCTAGGGAGAGGTATGTACAACCTGTTTCAGAAGCACCTACTCCACCTAGATACATTACAGGGAATGCGCCAGGACCAGTAGGAGTTTTAAGGCCACAGCTTGTCTTAGGACAACAACCTCCACTGCCAGGTGCTAGAATGCCGGTAGACATGAGATACATTCCAATGATGGAAGCATCAAATAAACCAAGGCCAGTACCAGCTACAATGTGGTATAGCAACCAAAGTGAGTACTACCCTTCGGAAAAACAAAATGTGAGAGAAACACATGGAGTGGTGAGGCCGGTACAACCTCCACCTCTTGGGTTTCAGTCGAAAGAAAGAAGGTATGAAATGGAAGAAAGGACATTGCGATTCATTGCAAATAACGGCTTATCTAGGTCAAAGCTTGCTTATAGCCAAGAGGAAATGCTAAAAGAATCTCAACCAGAAACAGATTGTCACAAAAGTCGTGACAGCCACTTGGTCAAACAATGTCCTCATACGGAGATCACTGAAGTAAATGCCTAATTTCTTGAGTGTGGCATCACTCACTTGATCCCCGATTTCGCAAAAAACCCAAACCAAATCAGGAAAATCACGACAAATGTATTAGGGATTGTTCAGCTACCTAGTAGCTCAGAAAATGAAAATGTCGTACCAGTTCAAGTAGTTACGAGAGCACAAGCTCAAAAGAAAGCTGATGAGAATCCAGAGACAGAACACGGAAAGTGACACGAGTCCAAAGACAGATGATGGACCAAAGACAGACGCACCTAGTCAAAAAACCAAGAGCAAACAAAATAGTTGGAAAATCCCTAGCTGAGAAGCTTACCGAAGCTGAGGAGAAGATAAAACAACATGAGGAAAATGAGGCACCTTCTCTTACACAGATGGTTAAACCTCTAGAAGAACCATCAACGGATGAGAAACCGAGAAGTGCTAGTTCAGGAGGATCTGTGTTGGCAGAGAAGGTTAATGAGACATTAGATGCCCTCTTGAAAGCCTATGATGTGAGGCTCAAAAACAACCAAACCCAAGAACACAGGTGGATGACATATCCCTATGCGGAACTAGAAAAGCAAAGGTTTGAAACGTGCCAGAAAATGATTCAAACAGCCCAAGCTTTACTAGAACCACCAGTTGCAAAACCTGAGGATGTGATCCGTGTCCTGCCTACACAAGTAATCCCACCAAACCAGGAACTAAAAGAGCTAGATTCTAGTCATGAGCACATACGAAACCTCAAAGACCCAGCATTAGAACCAAGGATAGTACTGAATACCACGGATAACTCTTTCGAGGGATTTCACCAAGCTATACCTGAGGATTGTAAAGAGATAGATGGTCTGGAGGAATTGTGGAAACAAGTCAGAGAGGCCAATGAAGCCGATGACCTAAGAAGACGAGTAGACAAGACTGGTGATGAACGAGGAGTGTTTCTACCACCAATAGAGGAATTTGAGACTGGATCTCAAATGAATCTAGACGTGCAATCGTATTGGGGCGACAAAGGATTTGTACAATCTATGAATAGTCAACCCCATTCTCTAAGAACACTACCGTCCTACATGGGAGAGTACGAGACCAAGTCAGATGTGGTTACAGTCCCATCACAGAGACTGTCTCCCAACAAGGCCATCAATTCAAAGGGGCTAGTAGATATGTTATCTACCCCAGTCACCTGTACAATAATGTTAGCCGAGTTTCTCAGAATAAGACCAAACATGTGGGCTAATGTGGGTAGATGTCTAGAACAATTTGTGTAAAACCCCAATGACTCAAATTGAGGAAGGCATCAAAGAGCTTGAAATGCCTCAACTAAATACTAAGCCAGTGCCATTAAACAAGGTAGGCGAGTATTACGAGGGAAGATGGAAACACCACCCTTTCTGTGGAATTCAATGGTGTAAAAACCATGGCAATCCTTGACAATGGAGCTGGTGTGGCCATTGCAACCAAAGAGGTTTGGAAAAAATGGGCAAAACCTGCCTTGATATCCACACGAATGACCCTGCAGCTTGCAGACGGACACAAGGAAAAGCCCCTAGGACTGCTAGAAAAAGTACTTGTTACTTATTGTGGCATTGAATATGAACACACTTTTGCTGTTGTTGACTTTGGCAAGAAGAACAACTATGACATCATTCTGGGAAGACCATTCGTGTGACAATTGAAAATGGTCCAAGATTGGGTTTATGACCATATATACCTGAGACATATGGAAACCATAACAAAGATAAACTTGAGGGACCATAGCTATAGGGATGTGACGAGAACACCGGTTGAGGAGTTTGATTCCGCCACAGTAGCAGGATCAGAACTTCCAGCTTGCTTAGGTAAGCCTAAAGAACTGTGGATGTGTGGAGCTTCACAATGTGGTAGCTTGAAACGCGAGGAATGTATCCTAGAGTGGGTTATAGAGGATATGGACTATATGCCAGAACCATTTCCTGAACAAGAGTTAGAGCCTTTTGGATGGGAACACATCTTGTCTACTCTGGACGTGTGCGCCGTGGAGGATGCTCCCACAACAAAGTTTTGTGATGAAAATGGCTATGATGTCGTTCCTTATTTTGCAGTGAGTGTAATCCAAGAAAATGAAGAGAACCAGACATCAACAAGCTCTCAAAATAAGGAGCAAACAAAGAAATGTGGAGAATCAAAAGATGAAGAAGACGACGAGTTCTATGACTCTGTAGAACACTTCGAGCTTCAAGAAGATCAACGACCCGAGAATCAATGTCATCGCTACACGAATAAAGTGCATCAAAAGTGGATTCCAAAAGTCCTCGGGGAAGACACAGCCACCACAAGCATCCTCATACATGGCTCCTAATAAGGATTCAAAGACTCAGCTAGGAGGAATACGACCAGAGCAACGAGCTAACAATGCTCTAATCAATGGGCTAGAAAAGTCCTCCAAGAAACTACCACCAACGAGCAAACAGATAGTAACTTTCCACTACCAGCCAAAAAATCAAGGGAAAGTACAAGAAGTCAACCTTCCTGAGGATAGTATCGATAGTGATGAATCTTACAACATCCCCTATCATCAACTCAGGCCATCACTATCACCAACCCCTTCAGCAACAACCATGACAGGTCAAAGAACAGGACAACAAGTCAAAGACAAAAAGCTCGACAAATCTGGATACCAAAAAGCCAGATCGGCCAAAAACAAATATGGATCAAGAAGACAAAGATCTCTAATGACAAATCACAAGATCCAACACCAAAACAAAAACAAGGAAGCGTGCAAGCTTTCACAACTCAGGTTTGGGCTCCAAAGAAGTTGATTCAAGCACAAAAAAATCAGGAATTCATTTGGATTCCAAAACAACCACAGTATCAACTTTCAAAGCCTGAATCCCGTCCCCAACCAAGAGTACAAGGGTTGAAGCAAAGACCACTGTCGACTCACACAACAAAAAGGTGGATCCCAAAGAAGTCTCTTCAAACACAAACGAAGCACGGGCAAGTATGGGTTCCCAAACGAGCGTCAGTAACAAAACAGCCAATAATCGCAAAGAAATGGGTCCCAAAGAAGAACAACAAAACTGTTGTCAGTGCATCGCCGCTTGAATTCTTACAATTCTTCCTACGATTACAGTACAGTTAGAAGAGAGCAAGTCGCTTCAATCAAGCAACGATACAGGAGCTTCAAAGACCATTACATTGCTTAGAATAGGAAGCCTCGCCAACAAATGCCAATAAGCAAATTGCTTATACCCACATCTTGCACAACATAAATCTTTTCCATGCATTGACTGTGTATGCATAATAGGGCTACATTACAAGGCTTGCATAGGCACAACTTTTAATTGCCCAAGCACAACACATACCCTTTGCGATACCCTATCGTAAAGGATGACTCCAGTTAGGAAGGGGGGAGGCATTCTGAATGTGGACCTAACATTATGACTATTAGAGGGCAATGTTTTGTGAGATGCATTGCATTTTTGTGTTTTATTGTGATAATTTTTTGACGAAATTTAGAGTATATGCCCTCATCGTAGTGGTAGGAGTATGGGGACAAAATCCATATATGAGCCCCTAGGGACATGTGTATAGTGTACATAGCATTTAGATTTCTATTTGAATGATTTTTCTTTTGTTGAGTTGTTTTAAGATTTTCTTTGCTTATTATTAAGAAAAAAATAAAAAAATACTTAATCCACATGAAGAAAAGACAGACGAGAGACCTGAGCACTACAAAGAGAAGAAGGTATAGGAAAACGATGAAACTTCACGAAGTATGTCTCAGCAGCCACTACAACAGCCGAAGAACTTGTCACAAAGCAGTGTCAACATGCAACCGACAAGTCATAAAAGTTAGAGTCGAGTAGCTAAGCCACATATGAATGAGGTGTTAGTCCCAAAGCTTCAAGTAATATTCTCTGTGGTCTAAGCGTCTTAGCTATTCTAGGTACTGCTCAAGCTGGAAGAGTTGAGCATATTTACGTTGTGTCGCTCATGCTGGTATAGGTGAGCAAACGAGACGAAGTCTAAGTACTTAAGTCTGGTGAAGTGAAGGAGAAGGTCCAAAAGACACTCACGTACTGAGCACAGTGAGATACGAGTGGAGAAACTTCTACATCGACAACCCTTCTTGGAAAGGTGGAAGCTATTGAGACATCTTTTGATGTCACATGTGCTACATTTATTCCTCGAAACACCCATCATCTCCTTCTTTCACATTGCATGCTTTTGTTGACAAATTTCTCATATGCATATAGAGTGTCCCATAATTGGCACTTGCATGAGGCACTCTTTTCGTGTTTCACCCAAGCACTCACGTTTCATGAACATGTACTTCACGTTCAACCACTCAACTCCAATAAGAGCGTATACCAAAGGCATTTTTTTTCCCACCGGGTTTTTTCCCTTTGGTCACCCAGGTTTTAGACCCTAATCTAAAGACACCTATCACCATCCTCTTGTACATATTCCTTCTACATCAACAATAAGGAAATGCTACTCAAATCAATTGACAAATGAATTGGAGCACCAATTTCAGATCATAGCATACTTCTCCTCAATGGCGAGTCGAAGAATGGCCTACAATGACAAAGCTGCAGACAACACTAACAACATGATTGCACAGGAACAAAGAAGTCCCCAATGAAGAAGAGCAGACATAAAAGTAATCAGAGGATCTCAAAAGATGAATGGTTATGATGATACACGTCCGCTCTAATGGATCATAGTTCTTGTTGTGGTTCGACAAAGTTACAAGCAGTGCAACAGATGAAGCCAAAACGACAGCAGAGACCACATCGCCATCGACAATCAGGTCATGTCGGGGACGAAATGAATGTGGAAGGGGGGAGTGTTGACCGCTGGGTCAACAACACAACATAATTCAAGTTTCGTACCAAAGTCTTATATTTTGCAAGTTATGAAATGCTGCGGATTATGGATATAAACGTCATTTGTAATGAGTAGTTATTCTAGTTTCAGAAGCCGGGGTGCAATGGCACTTCCAGATTGTAAATACAAAGCCATTTGACCCTTTCAACCCCATTTTTGGTTAAACCTAAGGTAGCCTTAGTATATAAGGTACCTAGGTCATTTTGTAAAGGGGGGGAACTTTAATCATAATCAAAACTTTAGCGCTGCCGTCTGCTATGTGTGAGAGAGAAAGAGAGTGAGTGTGAGCTTTATCCTCTCGCTACGCCCAGCTCGCTCAACACATTGGAGATCCGTCTACACCATTGTTTGTAAGGTTTTCAGTTTCCGAAACCTTCAAAACCGTACTAAGCTTGAAAAACTTAATGGAAAACACTATTGCAATACTCCAAACACTATTAATTTTGGTATTTTTGGAATCATAAGCAGAGCTTTACTATGTTTAGAAATTTTCAGAATCTGATTCCGATAAAAACGGGAACAGTTACGGGTCCTGGAAAATTACCATAGAAATTCAATTAATAACAAAAATTGGATGGTTTCATTATTAATCATTAGCAAAGACTTCTTTACACTAAGGTTCTAGAGATAGATAGAAAATTCCAAATTTCATCATTAAAGATCTGCAAAAATCAACCAGGCAAATTCTGGAAGGTATGGGGTGAGTGTGGAAGCTGGGGAAACTTGCCAGGAGCAGTGATGGCTGAAAATGGCACAAATTTCAAGCTGGGGGGCTGCTTGGACTAGGAAAGCTGCCAAAATCTGCCAGATGCCCAGAAAAAGTTATAAATAGGACCTTTCTCTTCATATTTTGTTAGACTCGGAGCCTTGAGAATTTCTCTCTCATCTAGGAAGAAACACTACGCAGAAATCATTAGAGTTTAATCTCTAATTGATTAACCCTAACGGTAATTAACCTAATCCTTCTTAATTAGCAAGGTTAGATTAAGAGAATTTGTTAATAAATCAAAGATTAGGCCTATGCATGCTTCTTAAACCTCTTTAAATTAATTAATCTCTGCTGATTATTATAATTAAGCTTAGTAATACTAAGATACTTATTTATCCTATCATATTAGGGCTGAAATTAGCCAATTTAACCATAAATTAATGGTAAAAATATTAATTAGGATTAGATTAAGTTGAAGTATTTATCAGAGATACATTAGATAGTTATTAATCTAAAAAAATTATCTTATAATTTTTTGAGAAGTTTTCCTAATTAATTAGGCATAAATACCCTATTTTTTGAACAATTTTAATAGGGGAAATTAGTAAATGGAATTCAAATGCTTCCATAGAATTATCAATGGTTAATTAGGTGTTCAAGAACCCGTGATAATTAGAAAAAGTTTAGGAAATTAAATTAGATAATTACTTTAGCTAAAATATCCTATTTTTTGAGTAATTTTAATAGGGAAAATTAGTAAATGGAATTAAAATGCTTCCATATAATTATCAGTGGTTAAATAGAATTTCAAGAACCCGTGATAATTAGGAGAAGTGCAGGAAATTTAATTAGCTAATTACTTTAGCTAAAATACCCTGTTTTTTGAGTAATTTTAATAGGGGAAATTAGTAAATGGAATTCAAATGCTTCCATATAATTATCAGTGGTTAAATAGAATTTCAAGAACCCGTGAAATTAGGAGAAGTGCAGGAAATTTAATTAGCTAATTACTTTAGCTAAAATACCCTGTTTTTTGAGTAATTTTAATAGGGGAAATTAGTAAATGGAATTCAAATGCTTCCATATAATTATCAGTGGTAATTTAAGTGTTCAAGAATCCGTGATAATTAGGAGAAGTTCAGAAAATTAAAATAGCTAATTACTTTAGCAAAAATACCATGTTTTTTGAGTAATTTTAATAGGGGAAATTCGTAAATGGAATTCAAATGCTTCCATATAATTATCAGTGGTTAATTGGGTGTTCAAAAACCCGTCATTATTAGAAGAAGTTCAGGAAATTAAATTAGCTAATTACTTTAGCTAAAATACCCTGTTTTTTGAACAATTTTAGTAGGGGAAATTAGTAAATGGAATTCAAATGCTTCCATATAATTATCAGTGGTTAATTAGGATTTCAAAAACTTGTGATAATTAGGAGAAGTTGAGGAAATTAAATTAGCTAATTACTTTAGCTAAAATACCCTGTTTTTTGAGTAATTTTAATAGGGGACATTCGTAAATGGAATTCAAATGCTTCCATATAATTATCAGTGGTTAACTAGGTGTTTAAGAACCCGTGATAATTAGGAGAAGTGCAGGAAATTAAATTAGCTAATTACTTTAGCTAAAATACCCTATTTTTTGAACAATTTTAATAGGGGAAATCAGTAAATGGAATTGAAATGCTTACATATAATTATCAGTGGTTAATTAGGTGTTCAAAAACCTGTGATAATTAGGAGAAGTTCAGAAAATTAAATTAGCTTATTACTTTAACTAAAATACGCTGTTTTTTGAGTAATTTTAATAGGAGAAATTAGTAAATGGAATTCAAATGCTTCCATATAATTATAAATGGTTAATTAGGTGTTTAAGAACCTGTTATAATTAGGAGATGTTCAGAAAATTAAATTAGTTAATTACTTTAACTAAAATACTCTGTTGTTTTAGTAATTTTAATAGGAGAAATTAGTAAATGGAATTCAAATGCTTTTATATAACTATCAGTGGTTAATTAGGTGTTCAGTAACCCGTGATAATTAGGAGAAGTTCAGAAAATTAAATTAGCTAATTACTTTAGCTAAAATACCCTGTTTTTTGAAAAAATTTAATAGGGGAAACTAGTAAATGGAATTCAAATGCTTCCATATAATTATCAATGGTTAATTAGGTGTTCTAAAACCCGTGATAATTAGAAGAAAGTCAGAAAATTAATCTAGCTAATTACTTTAGCTAAAATACCATGTTTTTGGAGAAATTTAAATATGGAAAATTAATAAATAGATTTTAATTGAATTGAGATGTTTGTCAAAGGTTTATTAGACCTCAAGGAACCCGTGGTAATTATGCTACTATTAGAAAATTAGTTTAACTATATATCCCAGTAAAATTACTCCAATTTTTGGGAAAAATAGAAAGGGAAATATACTAAAGTAAATATAAACCCTTTGATATCAATACAAGAGAAGGAATATACCTTGGGGAATCTATTATAATTATCCTAACCTTAGATAAATAGTTTAGGTACGTATGTTGGTCAAAAGTAACCAATTTTTGTGTATAATGGATAAGAAAAATTAAGAAATAAAGTTATCTAAGTGCCAAAGAATTAACCGAGGTCCAAAATCCTTATTTTTGGGTAAACAAGGAAAAATAAATGTTATTCAATTAATCCTCTAATGGATTAAGTCTTTTTATAAGGCTGCCGAAATGGCTCCTAAGAGAACCAGGGGGAACCCTTTGACTGAAGATGAAGATGTTAGTAACAAACGCAACAAAGCAACTAATGACCATGAAGCAGGGCCTATCCATAGGCCAACAGAGGAGAGTTTACGGGCACCTGCCCCATAGCAGATGGACGACCAGTCCCAGGTGGATTTCAATTATGCCATTAATAGCTTTTAGAGTTCATTTTAAGTTAAGCATTGCATACGTAAGATTAGGAAGGAAAAAAAAAACTGGTTGTAAATGGAAGGTAACTTCCACGAAACCCGCGAGCAATGGTTGTAATTAGGAAAGGACTGATTGGGTTATGACTTGTTGAAATAGGAAAGAAATGTTTGGCCATCCTTAAGACAGCTTGTCTCAAGACACCTCTGATTCCTTGGAAATATTTACTCCAAGTAATGAGTAATAATGAGATACCATCATGGAGGAGTCAGTTACCTCGGCACGTGTGGAGTCTTTACCCCGTGCTTGTTTATGTTTATGGATAGTACTTTTAAGTTTATCCTAGAGGAACCGCTCGGTTGTATGGGCAACTGGTTTTGGCGTATGGGCGCCTGGACTTTGGGTGAAGACTTTCCACCCCGGTTATATAAATAAGGAATGGGTGCCGTTTTTCACCTTGTATAGGTGGTCTTGAGACAAGTTAGTACTGGTCAGTGATACCTTCAAATGACAGTACCTTGTCTTAAGTTTAAAGATGTCTGTTTTCTGAAAGAATGTCTTCAATGCTGTTTTCAAAGGTTGTCTTAAGGAAATGCAGTTTGAAAAGTTAAAAAGGAATCATTATTTTAATTGTGAAAAGAATGTGGTAGTAATTAAACAACAATAGAATCATGTGTGAGTACGGGGTGGTAAGTGGGGATTGACTAAGGTTGTCAATCATGGACGGGTGGACCTGATTAGTCAGGTAACTATCCATTCCGCGCACTAAAACGTTTAGAAACTTCTTCACTTGGATGAGGAATCCACCAGCGGCTGTGCCCTCACATATGTTAGAGGGAAATAAGTGTTGGCTAAGGAAACCTTAATCTAAAGGATGAAGATTTAGGGCCGGAATGTTTTTTTTAGGGTCCTGTTTCCACTGCGAGACAGGACTAGGTCTCTTCTAGGGCTATAAACCTAAACCATTGTCAATGGTAAGGGTGAATTCCCTGGAGTTTTTCTTGTTTTAAGACTTTGACCTTAGTAGGCATAGACTGTCAATGGTTCCATCCCGTTTTTGGTGTCGGCGGGTTTGGAGACTTTACATTTTGTAGGCTCGAGGAGAGCTACACGACAACGCCAAGCATTCCACGCGAGACGAAGCGCACATGTCGACGCATCTACGAGCTATTTGTGGCCGTAAGTGTATCAACAATGTCTGTTTTCTGCGTGCTAGTAGTCATAAATTTCAGTTTCGAGCACTTTCAAAATTCTGCTCTATCATCCTACGCGTTTTCTGTAGGTGGGTTTAGAGTGAGGGGATCCTAGTGTATCCTAGTGAGGGGATGGTGTTTCTTAAGATTCGTACGAATCTGGCATGATTAGGTGAGTTACCTTCCGTATGTGTGTATGTGGCTAGGTGGTGTAGTTGAGAGTAGTGAGGTTCTTGATTGTGGTTTAGTTGGCCTTCCAGAGTGTTGTATGTGTAGGATGGTCTCAGCCTGACAAGCTAAAGAGATTTCCTCCGTGTGCCTATCGTGTTATCTGTGTCCTCGATTGACATTATGTTGATCTAGGTAGTGTTTGCATGCACTTCATGGGTGTGTGAGTCGCTCCCGTAACAAACGAACACCACATTTGTAGTCTATTATTTTGCCGAGCTAGTGTAGTGATACTTTATGTAAATCGTAATTCTAGAATAGCAGGTCAATTTCCTGAGTTGTAATTTTGTCATGACAATTTTAAAGGTCCATGTGTATAGGACACTGGCCATTTAGAATGCCCTAGGTATAAATGTCAATAACCTTAATGTGAAAGAACGCTTATCTTTAGAGAAGAAAGAGCTTTGTTGTAAGTACGCTCAAGCGACTACAAAGCCCCAACTTGTAATCATCGCAACTAATGATTGGGTAATCCATTTTCAATTCCAAAACTTGCATTGTGTTCCTCTCTCTTTTCTCTTTCATTTATGTGCATTGTCAGTTTTGTTGTGATTTGTGACTACGCGTCTGTGAGCCTAATCTTCATATTTGAGTGCTGAAATCACTATTTTTAGTCATTTTGACCATAGGAGAGTGTTCCTAGACCATAGAGCGACAGTTTGGATAGTTTTGTTGCAGTTTTCAGGAACTTTTCCATGATAAAGCGTGATTTTGGTACCTTGTTGGATTGCGACCAGACTTGGTAGGATAGTGCCCTAGGTGTCCTAGACCTCCTCCTAAAGTTTCGTTGCATTTTGAGTCTGTTCGAGTGATGAAATGGTGTGATGACCTAGAGTTGTGAGAAAGGACATAGACAGATTTCTGTTATCATTGAGTGTTGGTTTTCTTGTTGAGTTAGTGTGTTTGCTTGTTAAGGTTCACTTCTTGAGATTGACGATCTCAAAGAGTCTCCGGGCCCCATCCGAGCCACTTCCCTAAGTGTTGACATTATGTTAGACCAAAAAGCTATGCTACAGACATTCATCGTGAGACGACCCGCTAACATTGGCGTCATTGCCGGGTTATGATCCTTAGATGGTGAGTGACCTAGTGCGTATTTAGAGCGTCCTTTTTGAAGATTTGTCTCTCCGTTCCATTTACACTTTAGCAGTGAAGCAGCTAAACATGGGGTTTAGTGCTTGATAGAGTCTAGAAATCGAGGACTTGCTAAATCTATTTTTGAGAAGTAAAGAGGGTTGTGAGTGAGATAGCCAAAAGCATTTCATTCTTCAATTTTCTCTATGCTTTCAGAGTGTTGTATCGTTTTCCGTTTTGACTTTATTTTGTACCGTTTTGTTTGTTTTTGTTTCATTTCAATACTTAGGAGTAGGATAAGTAGAAACTACCACCATCAAATTTTGGCCAAAAGACTGAAGGAAAAATGAGTGAAAACCATATTTTGGTCGAAATGACCATAACTCTGAAATTCCAAAAATTTGATGGTAGAGACCTCAAAAGCAATCCAAATTCAAAAATTTGTGGATCAAGGGCATCAACATACTCTCTAGAAGCAGCCTAGAAAGTCTTGCAAGATTCTGTGGAGGAACATGGATTGCGATCCATGTATCCCAGAGACCATTTTTGGAGAAAAGTGACCAGTTACAGTGTACATCATTGCGAAACTACTCTGATCAAGTCTGCTTGAAAGAAAAACTCAAAAATCACATCAGAATTGGTTGATAGAGCAAAAGCAGCAGAACAAGCATTTGAACACAAAATTTGGGATTTTTTAACTTTTTGGGATCCAAATTCAAAAAGGGGTGAGATTTGGCTTCTACAGGAAATAGAGAACCTGCAAAACAAAATTCATGAAAAAATGCTGCCAAACATGGATCGCGATCCATATACCTTTTGACATTTGGGACTGAAATTTGACAAGTACATCCCTGATAACTAGTGGAACAACTTTGCCAAAAGGGACCATAACAAAAAATTCAAAAAAGTGGATCAAAACACCAAATTTTACCAGATAGCCAAAAACCGTAGAGCAGACAGAAAACTCACTTTTGACTAGGAAAAAGTTGATCAAATTTAAAAAGATTTGGGGAAGTGTATCACCATAACGTGGACTATAAGATGACCAAGTTTCATATCAAAATGAGGTCAAATTTGGATCGCGATCCATATACCTCATCAAAACAATTTGGCTGAGATTTGAGCAATAGGTAGCTGATACCATTTGGAACAACTTTCCTAGAAGAACCATATGCAAAAAAATTGCAAAACTGGTCAAAAGAGCCAAAAACAAAACATTGTCAAAGGTGTCACAGCAGACTGTAGAAGTCAGTTTTGGTTCGGCAAGACTTATTCAAATCCAAAAATTTCTTGATGAGCAAGCTACCAAGATCATAAGCTATCAGCACACCAAAGATCAAGTCCAAAAGTGATGGAACATGGATCACGATCCATGTACTCCTGAGAAATTTTTGGACAAAAACTTTTCTAGCTTGTAGTAGAGACGAGTGTGAACAACATTCCCCAACGAAATTTTGTCAAAAAAGCTCAAAAAGTGGGTGAAAAAAGCCAACAATAGTATAAAGGTAAAAACCATTAAAAAAACCTAGGGATTGAATTTTTATTGTCCTAAACAAGTCCAAATCACACAAAATCCATATAGCAGGGATCAAGAGACCAAGTACAAGTTGTGTGTCAAGTCTCATTACTATCTGACACATAGGTACATGGATCGCGATCCATGTTCCTTTGCCACAGACTGATACCATATTTGCACCATAGCCAGAGGACATCACAAGGAGTCTAGTGGTCTTTTCAAAACTGAATTTGGATACCAAAAGCCCAAAACTGCGAAGTACTCTGATAAAGTGTCAGAATTGACCTAACTTCCAGAGATCCATTTTCAAACAATTTGATACCATAGGACCTACTAATCATGCTGAATTTGATGGTACCAAGAGAAGTCAATATGGGCTCCAAACATGGATCGCGATCCATGTACCCATAGTGAGAGCTTAACCTAAAATGTTTCAGATCAATAGTGCATACACAAGGAAACATATGCCCAAGTCCAATTTTGGAAAAATTTGAGCAAATTTGGCCCAAAAAGAAGCAAAACAGGTGACAAGCTAAAAATCGTAGTCCAGACCTAGTGTTGGCTATTTGACCTATCAAACCAAGTCCAAATCCAAAAATATTTGAGATTTACCTTGTGGTGTCAAGAACAAACTCCTAAGAGATCAAGTTTAGATGTGGTTGAACATGGATGGTGATCGATGTACCTCAACCTCAAAATTTGATGAAAATTGATATAGAGCCTACATATGACCTTGTCTACACACAACCAAAATTTGGAGAAAAATTTTTGACAGAGGAACATGGATTGCGATCCATGTACCTCAACATAGTTTGGGTATCTAACTTGATGATCTTGTAGACATACTTGAGTACATCTCAAATCTCAAGTTTGAGCTAAAAATACCTTCTGGAGACCAAGATACAAGCCAAAGTTCCTGTATTTTGGTCCTGAAACTGTTTTGAGTGTTGTTTCAAGTGTAGTTCACTAAAATTGCTCTAGCTTTTGATAGACAACTCCAAATTGAGTCAGGTATAGCCAAGAATAAATCTTGCGGGCAATAGGACACACCTAAACCTGAATTTTTAGAGCTGAATTTTTCTAGGTTTCCTAATTCCAAACTTTTAGGGTACCCAGAACTATTTTCTAGAGACCAAAAGAGTCACAATTTCTTGACTTCTAAGAGACTTGATCAGGGGAAAAAAGGGATAAGTTGCACTAAGCCAAAGTGGACTTGTAAGAGACTATCTTGAGAGTTTTGAGTGAGCCTTGACCATGATAAATAATTCACCACCAGGGTTTTAAAGTCCAATCAGGGACATTAAAACACAAGAAATATTGCAATGCCAACAACAATGGGATTGGGAGAATACCTAGAGGACAAGCATCCTCTAATCAACAATGGGATTGGGAGAATACCTAGAGGAAAAGCATCCTCTAATCAACAAACCAAATGTGAGATTCATCAAAGCCAATGAATCCATGAGAGTGCTTATAGATTACGCTCATGAGGGCTTGTATAGGTTCACAAATGGGGATCAACATATCTTTTACAAGTGTGTAGAACCCTATGTTGGAGAGATGCCATTCCAAAAGAATCTCTATGCATTCACATATACAGATGCCCATGAAGTTCAAGTTTTGATGGTAGATAAGTATGGAAGAGAGTACAAAATTGTCGACCCAATTGATTTAGAACAATACATGTAAAAGGGTACTCCAATTTCTACTTACTTTCAGCCAAAAACTATCTCAAAGCACATAATAGAGAGGATTCCACCAAGATTCTCTCCAAGACGAGACGAGAGCACAAGAGACGTCTTTCCAAGAGACCACAAACTGGTTAGATTAGTGACTAAACCATAATGGTTAAGACCATATCAAGTGGCTCAATGTGTCAAGACAAAGTACAGTGGGTCAGGGGATCCATATGTACATGTCTCACTCTTGAAACAAGTTTTGAGAGTTGAACACATTGTGGATCTCCATACTCGGTATGAGGGATTTGGATTGCATTGGAAGGAAGAGCCTTGACTTGGTTCCAAGGACTAAATAGAGATGACTTTCCCAACATAGCACAACTCTTATAAGAATTTGTAGAGGAGTTCTAAAAAAGGGGAATCAAACATAACACAGTGTCACACATCTACGCTTTCAAACAAAAAGCAAATGAAAGAGTGAAGGAATCTTTGCTTCGCTTCAAACAATACATAGATAGATGTCCTGTGAGAGAGTTACCACAAGATGAAAGATTATCAGTTCTCTTCATAGAGGGCTTGAGGAATGAAACCCTAAAAAAGGAACTACATTTGATCAAGTTACTAGAGCAGCTCTATATCTAGTTGACAATTTCAAGGCCTACAGAGAGGTGATTGAAGATACAGACAACACGACTAGTAGCACCTCATCTCCACCAAAAAGTGATCTACAACGAAGAGAGATTTTGGAATTCCTACGGTGTTGAGGTTTGATTGTGGTCAAGGAGGTGATTAGAAGGATGAACAAAGTCTACTTATTACAAAACTTGAATGTACAAAAACCTCAATTCAGGAGATGCAATACTTGTGGAGGGGATCAACCCACTCCATGGTGTAACACTCAGCCAAAGACACAATGTGTGCTAGGACAACAACCACCTCTTTAGAATGATGGTAGATTTGTATTCAACTATACTCAACCAATGCATGTGCCACAACCCATCAAAAACCAGTATTCCATGGAAGAGGATACGCTCATGTTCATAGCCAATCAGGAGTATGGTTTGAAGAACATTCTTACCAGGCAAGAACAACCATTGGCTGGATCATCAGCTATGAAACAAGGAGGTCCATGCTATGAATGTGGAGGTGACTATTGGGCACAAATTTGTCCAAACAAGGATCCACAAATAGAATTATTTGTATTCTGTGAACGTTGTGGGAGAGACCATCTACGCCAACATTGTGCTAAAAATCCAGACTACAAAGGGAAAGCAACAATGAATGTTGTAGACATGATGCCTTCTTCAAGTGGATCCGAGGTAGAACCCACCATTCCTTTAAACGTGATGACTCGAGCTCAGCTCAAGAAGTTGCTAAAAAAGCAATCTTCGAGGAAGAACCCACATTGCCCCTTCAAACAGAAATCGAAAGCATATTGGTGAGAATTGGAAGAAAATTGTGGAAAGTCAAAAGAGACAAAATGAAAGAAAAAAGGCCATAGGAGAAAGCTGCTTTGGAAATTTAACTGAATTAAACAAAAGAACAACTTAGACAAGACCAAGAAAGCAACAAAAACACAAAGGGACCTAAAGAGTCAAAGATTAACTCGGGAGGTTCAATCTTGGTCGACAAAGTCTTTGAACCTTTAGATGCAATTTTGAAGGCCTATGAAGCTATGCTAAAACCCAATCAAACCCAAGAGGATAGATGGCTAATATATCCTCATCCTGGGTATGAAAAAGAGAGGTTGCAAATGTGCAAGGAGCTCATCCAGGTGACCCAAGCTTTTAGGGAACCACATGTTCTAGATGCTCCAAAAACGGAGGTGCTAATCCGTAAAAAAATCTAGGAATTGGAAAGTCATGGTATTGTAAATAGAGAGGAAAATCCAAGAGTTGACGCGCCTTTAATTACAAAGGAAGTAGCCAATACCACAGATGGGGTGGGCTCACAAGCAGTGATTCCTATTCCAGAGTTAGAAGAACCGTGGCCACAATCCTTATGGGAATCGATCAGAAATCAAAAAGATGGTAGTGCTATCTTACAGTCAGCACCTATCCCTGAGATAAACATGGATCACAAATTTTTCCTAGGGTATATAAGATCTTTATATGGGGATCTCGAGTATGTCACATCTGAAGAGATCAAACCACACTCTCTACAGACTTTTCCATCTTTCATAGGAGAACTCGAAACAAAATCGGAGGTTAAAATGGTAACTTCTCTGTGGAAAGCCACACCAAAAATGATGGATACCAAGAGCTTGCACGAATTGATGTCTTCTCCTATACAATGCACACTGTTGGGGTATAGGCGCCTGTGCCTTGCCCGATCGCCCAGAGTCTGGGCGCCCACTGACTTGTATACCTTATACATAGCATAAGTGTATAGGGGGTTGCTCACTCTCCGTCTGTGGTGCTCCCCGATCCCCTTCAATTGGTATCAGAGCGTAGGTGCAGAGGGAGCGCGTGTGTGCACAATCACGACGACAGCGGAGAGCCAGTTTCATTCCCGAAATCGCGTCCGCGCGTGTGCACTTTCAAGAGTGCAAACAAGGTTTCGACTTCGGCATCGGCAAATTCAGCTTTCCGAGAGCGTTTCCACCGGGCGTCCAGGTGATTTACCCCCCTTTCGAAGCCATTTGAGCCATCAAAAACTTCATTCGAGCTACGGTTGAGGAGCTGCATTTTTCAGCCCTCTTTTGGCAGTTTATGCTGCATTTTTGGGTCGAAACGAAGGTTTTTTGGCATAGCTTTCACACCCGGACTCGGATACATGTGATCCAGGAGTCTATCTTGGGGTTTTGGCACGCTCCGGACGCGCTCGTCACATCAGAATTTTAAAACTCTAAACGCTGAATTTTCTGCAGCAGCAGTTGTTTATTGTGTGGAGAGGATTCCACACATGGTTTGCTCTCAAATGTGAGAGTGATATTTGCTGCAAGTTTCCTCACAGGTGGGAGGATACAATGTATGCCTTATGTGGTTTGATGCTCAGGGAGACTAATGTGATTGCATTTTGAGCTCGGCAATGTATGTCTCGAGCATGTTTTTTGGCAGTCACAGGTAGAGCAGATATTTGTGTACTAGATTTGCAAGTGTTTGCAATGATGTATGCAAAGTGTGGAGATTGGTGCATGCATTTGGAGTGCGGTTTGATGTGCTTTGGTTGCTCATGGTTTTGAGCGTGCAGTCAGTTTGGTTACTGGTTTTGTGGCCGTTTTACTGACGAAACTCTGGCGAAATTTTCCCAAGATTTTTATGCACATCATTTATGCGATCTAGGTAGAGATTGCGGGTTGCACTCAGCATTTGCGTGCGGTGTTCTTTGCAGGTGGGAGATTTGTGCGTGTGTATGCATCGATACCGCACAGTGTGGGCTTGGTGATTAGCTCACGGTTTGACAGGCGTACAGTTATCTTGGCACACTCACAGGAGTGAGTATTGTGATGTATGCTTGTGTGGCTACGAGCTAGGTAGCCGTATTCGAGCACTAATGGCTTGAGGTTTTTCAGCAGGTTTCAGCTACAGGTTTACAAGTTTACAGGCAGGTTTGTGCGTGTGTATGCATCAATACCGCACAGTGTGGGCTTGGTGATTAGCTCACGGTTTGACAGGCGTACAGTTATCTTGGCACACTCACAGGAGTGAGTATTGTGATGTATGCTTGTGTGGCTACGAGCTAGGTAGCCGGATTCGAGCACTAATGGCTTGAGGTTTTTCAGCAGGTTTCAGCTACAGGTTTACAAGTTTACAGGCAAGTTTGAGGGCTTATTTGGGTGCTGAATTTTCAGCCATTGTTTCCTCTTTGCAGGTGTCCATGTATGGCTCAGTTGTAGGCTGATCTGGGACACATTTGTGACTTGTATATGCAGTTGTTTAAGAGCTGAATTTTGGGGCTGATTTGTAGCCATATTTTACAGCCATATTTGCAGACTCTTGTTGATGCGATTCGAGCCAGTTTAGGGATGATTTGGTTGACATTTGCTACTCATTTTTTGGTTGCTCTTTTGCGAGCATTATGGCTGATTTTTCATTTGACTTCCAGCGTTATGGTCTGACACAGTTTGATGGTGCCGATTTTGTTGCTTGGAAGGAGCATATGCTTATTGCATTGGCGGATTTGGGGCAGGATAAACCCTTGTGTGGTTTATCGGCGAAGCCCAAGTCTATGCGTGATGATGATTGGCAGGATCTTGATGAGTTGGCAATGTCTACGATTCGTTTGCATCTGGTTGAGTTTGTTGACTGGCAGGTCTCGAGGGAGACTACAACTCATGCTTTATGGCAGATTGTACATGCTATGTACGCGACATCCATGTCTACAGGGAAGTCTAGTCCCACTTCTATGTCCATGGGAGAGATTGGTCCCACACTCAAGTTTCGACGGCATAGAGACTTGACATGTTGGCATTGTGGACATAGAGGGTACATTAGGCGTCGATGTTTCAGGCGTTTGAGACAACGGAGGCGACAGATGCGTGATGCAGATTTGGGCATGACATATGCTAGTGAGATCAGTACGGTGGTTACTGAGTATGCTTGTGACGGCGATGTCACATTTACATCTAGCTTGTCTTCAGACGATCTTATGTCTACGGATTGCATATCGGATTGCACATTGTCTTCAAATTGGTTACTAGATTCAGATGCTACTTTCCATGTCACGTCGCATCGTGAGTGGTTTAGCACGTTTTCTAGTGGGAGACTTGGTTGTGTGCACATGGCTGATGGTGTTGTGTATGACATTGAAGGTGCAGGAGATGTATGTTTGTCCTTGCCCAGTGGTATGAGATTTACCCTGCCTCATGTGCGTTATGTGCCAGATCTGAGACGGGATTTGATCTCGATTGGTCAGCTTAGAGGTTGTGGATGTCAGATTTTGCTACGAGAGCGAGATTTTGTGATGCATTTGGGTTCGCTAGTGATTGCGAGAGGTGCCAGGAGTGGTACAGGTTACCCATTGCATGTGGATCATGGGAGAGATGGTGTTGTCTCTGTGATCACGCAACCAGGTAGAGAGCGAGAGAGCAGGCGAGTCTCTTTTTCTCATGGGTTGCAGGGTACTTTGCATGGAGTGCAGAGTAGTGAGATCGTTGTGCACACAGTTGGGGCACGACTTGAGCAGTCACACAGAGAGGTGAGAGAGTCAGACATGCATGCTTTGCTAGTGACTGAGCAAAGCAGAGAGTCAGTTGTGCGAGATACTTCTATGCAGGATAGACAGGGAGAGCGGTCTTGTTCAAGTGAGTCACGACAGGAGGACGTTGTGCAAGAGTCTATGCATACAGAGTTAGAGCATGAGAGCTCTAGTGAGTCACAACAGATTGAGTGGTCATGTTTGCAGTGGATGATTGCAGAGGAGGCTGAGATGTCAGTGATTATGCAGTCATTCCTTTCTATGCTCGAGAGTGAGCATGGGGATATAGTTGTGCAGGATATGTCTTACAATAGACACCTAGAGCAGCTGGTGTGCTCTGAGGTTGCACGACAGATTGATGCATCTTTTGCGGACAGTCAGGAGATGCATGTGGCTGACACGCCTTGTCAGTCAGAGATGCCTATTGCCAGGGATATATATGTTGATGCATGCTCCGTAGAGCTAGCAGGGCCCGCTAGCATTGCATCGGCATTCGGTGGTCTCATGTATGAGATGCTGATCTTGAGACCAGATATCGTAGCTGCAGTGGGAGCATTTGCAGTTGGGGTTGTCAGTCGTCTGTTGACTGATGATGGCATAGTGCACGAGGGAGATATACACGTATTGCGTACATACTTGCAGTATGTGTGTGGTACGTCTAGTGGTGTATGGACTTACACGGGAGCAGGACAGCCGGATGCACACGATCCCAGCCAGCCAGTGGGCATCGGTTGAGAGTGGTTTTCTCTCACCTTTTGTAGTCTTTAAACTAGGTTCCCTTGCTTAAAGACACAGTCGCCTTTAAGTGGGAGGTTGTTGGGGTATAGGCGCCTGTGCCTTGCCCGACCGCCCAGAGTCTGGGCGCCCAATGACTTGTATACCTTATACATAGCATAAGTGTATAGGGGGGTGCTCACTCTCCGTCTGTGGTTCTTTCGTATCCCCTTCACACACTTTATCTCTTAGAGCTACTAGAAATTAGACCTCATGTATGGGGCCAAATGGAAAAACACCTAGAAAACATGGGGTTGAAAATCCCTTCACATGACCAACTTGCAAATAAAAACATAGATGACACCTCGCCTAAGAAGCCACAGACAAAGCCAGTACCAGTAAATAAGTTGGGTGACTACTGTGAAGGAGAAGAAGGAAACACTACCTTAGCACTTGAGTACAAAGGAGTAAAGATGGTTGCTATATTAGATAGTGGGGCAGGAATTTCCATTGCAACCAAAGAAATATTGAAAAAATGGGGAAAATCTGCTCTTACAAAAACTCGAATGAGACTGCAATTAGCAGATGGATACATGGAGAGACCAATAAGAATATAAGAACAAACCATTGTATCCTCGTTTGGCATGTATGAGCACACCTTTGCCATAATGAATTTTGACAAGAGCAACAACTTTGACATCATATTGGGAAAACCATTCATGCATCAGCTCAAAATGGTACAAGACTGGGGCTATGACTACAAATACCTAAGACACAAGGATGTCACTAACAAAGATCAGTGTCATGGACCATAGTTATAGATCTGTGAAATGAAACCTTGGAGAGGAATTAAACTCCACAACTGACCAAGAAAGAGAAATGCTTGCTTGGATGCTTGGCTGCAAAACAAAGCTCACAATTGGACATGTGGAGCTTCTGGGGGTGGTAGTTTGAAAAAAGAGGATTGCATTGATGATAGGTCAGTACAAGAAGAGGCATAGGTACCAGAGTCTTTTCCAGAAGAGCCGTTTGAACCCTTTGGATGGGATCAAATACTGGTGATTCTTGATGTTTGTGTAAATGAGATAACCAGCACCAAATTTTGCAACAAAGATGGCTATGATATAACTCTCTTATTTACGCTAAAGGTGTTGAAGGAAGCTAACAAGGTTTGTGAGTGTGAAAGCAGAAAATGTGAGATAGATAGCTACATCATGGAGCATGAGGCAAAAGTGGAAACAAAGGAAGCAGAGCAACCACAAGAATATGTCATCATTGACATACCTGA
The DNA here is from genome assembly GCF_014529385.1 of Adiantum capillus-veneris. Lineage (NCBI taxonomy): Eukaryota > Viridiplantae > Streptophyta > Polypodiopsida > Polypodiales > Pteridaceae > Adiantum > Adiantum capillus-veneris. The sequence goes on along the minus strand of NC_140939.1, from coordinate 161,477,687 downwards.
AGAATCAACAAAAGCTGTTTCAAAGAATCCAACTCCAAAAAAAGTGCAAATGAAAGCAGATGAAGGGAGAAGTTTCAAATTTCAACGTCAAATGTTCATAAAATGCATGATCAAAAGAAGAACAGGGACAAACAAGAAGATCAACTGTCTCCTATGATGATCAAATTCAGCATATGCAGAGGAATAGGACTCAAAATTACATGTTCAGTTGTGATAGATGTTAGGAAATAAGACGTAGCTAAATAGATAATTGAGTAGATTACTTAATTGAGAGAGACAAATTTACATACACAAGATTATAGAGTAGAGAGAGAGAGAGAGACAGAGAGAGAGAGTACACACGATATACGTGGTTCACCCAATGTGGGCCACGTCCACGGGAAAGCAGCCACTGAATGACTTTAGTACTTCAAAACAAGAAGTAGTTTACAAAGGGATTATACCCTTAATGGAGCTCCTGCCTTGCTTCACTCTCACCACCTCACACTCACCTTGTTGCATCAACATCACACTATGAAATGTGTGTAGAAATGGCCTCCTTTTATAGGCAAAAAGGGCTGCCCTCTCTTATGAGAGGCAGCCATGTGTAGCCGCCCTTGTGCGAATAAGTCCAAATCGGACCCTCCAATCCGCCCATGTGTGGCTGCCCTTGAGAAGACAATTCCGCTTTTGAATTCGGCCACCGGCCACTGGCCATTGACTACCGGCCATAGGCCAACCGACTGGTTGTTTTCCGACCTGATTCTTGTCCGTGAAAATTTTGGTTTCCGGTGAGTGATTTTCCTTCACGCACGATGGCTTCTCCTCATAATGGGGGCCTTACAAATCTGCGCTTTTACCACAGAAAATTACAAGGGTAAATCAGGCTCCATACTTAACAATCTCCCACTTGGAGACTGATCTCCAAACCAAACCTGTGACTGCTTTCCATTCTGGCTTCTTATCCTTGAATGCCGATTGAAGATGAGCAAAAGCTCAACTTCTCCTTGTTGACCACCTTTGTAAACATGTCTGCAGGATTTTCACTTGTATGAATCTTTCCTAGCTTTAGCTGTCTCTCTTCCAAAAGAGTGCGTATAAAGTGATATCTCACCTCAATGTGCTTTGTCCTTGAATGAAAGGCTGAGTTCTTCGCAAGATGGATAGCGCTTTGGCTATCACTGTACAAGACACAATTGTCTTGTTTGAATCCAAGCTCTTCTAAGAATCTGTGAAGCCACAAAATTTCTTTGCTTGCCTCCGTCATTGCTACATACTCTGCTTCCGTGGTAGAAAGTGAAACCACTTTCTGCAGCTTTGAAGCCCAGCTTACTGCTGTGCCTCCAACCATGAACACATAGCCAGTAGTGCTCCTTCGAGTATCTTTGTCACCTGTCATATCTGCATCAGCATACCCTTCTAGAAAAATATCAGTTCCTCCAAAATACAAAGCATTTGTTGTTGTCCCTTTTAGATACCTAAGTATCCACTTCACAGCTTGCCAATGCTCTTTACCTGGGTTTTCCATGAACCTACTCACAACTCCCACTGCATGTGCAATGTGTGGCCTTGTCCAGACCATAGCATATATTAGAGAACCTACCGCTGCAGCATATGGAACTTTAGACATATAGGCTATCTCCTCTTGTGTCTTTGGACACATATCCTTCGTTAGTTTAAAATGACCAGCCAAAGGTGTAGAAACTGGTTTTTCATTTTGCATTGCAAAACTTTCTAGTACCTTCTTGATGTAATCTTCTTGAGATAGCTTTATTGTCTTCTTCGTCCTGTCCCTTGATATTTTCATACCAAGTATCCTCTTTGCAGCACCTAAATCTTTCATTGAAAAAGATTTAGACAGCTCCTCTTTTAGGTCTTTGATGTCCTGCATGTTAGCACTTGCAATCAACATGTCATCAACATACAACATTAGGATGATGAATTTCCCATCTCCCAAATTCTTTGTGTAGACGCAGTGATCCGAGTTGCATCTTGTGAATCCATGATCCAACATCCATTGATCAAACTTCAAGTACTATTGTCTTGATGCTTGCTTTAAACCATACAAGCTCTTCTTTAATCTGCAAACCATTTTCTCCTTACCTTTTACTTCATACCCCTTTGGTTGAAGCATGTAGATTTCCTCCTCTAAGTCACCGTGAGGGAATGCCGTATTTACATCCATTTGCTCGAGATTTAGATCATGAGCAGCCACAAGGCTTAAGACAAGCCTAATTGAGTTCATTTTTACAATAGGAGAGAATATTTCATTGAAGTCAATACCTTTCTTTTGAGAAAACCCTTTTACCACAAGCCTAGACTTGTACCTTTTCTTCCCACCTTCTTCTTCCTTCACCTTGTACACCCATTTGTTTTGAAGTGCCCGCTTACCTTTAGGCAACTCAACCAATTCCCATGTTTGGTTGCGATATAGTGAGTCCATCTCCACTTGCATGCTCTTCGTCCATTCTTCTTTGGATTCATGTTGCATAGCTTCTTCGTATGATTCCGGCTCTCCAGAATCTGAGATCAAGAGATGGTTGAAGGAAGGAAAAAACCTTTCTGGAGGTCTACTTGCTCTTGTAGATCCTCGGGGAATAGGTTGAGGCTCCTCATTTGGTTGACGTTGTTGCACATTGTCACCGTTTGCAGTCCTTGAGTCTTCACCGTCCTCAAGCTCCATGTACTCATCACATGTTTCTTTTGTTTTTTTTCTTTCCAAGTAATCTTTGTACATATTTTGTTCGTTAAAAATTACATCCCTACTCCTTAAGATTTTACCATCTTCAGGATTCCATAGGCGATAACCAAAGTCACCTTCTCCATAGCCAATGAAGAAACACTTTTTGGACTTTGCATCTAGCTTTGATCTTAGGCTTCTATCTATGTGCATGAAAGCCTCACACCCAAATACTTTGAGAAATGCATAATTCACCGGTTTACCTGTCCATGCCTTTTCTGGAACTCCCCCATCCAATGCCGTTGAGGGTGACCGATTGATTAAGTACACAAACGTACTTACAGCTTTCACCCAAAGCTCAAGCGGTAGGCCTGCATGTAGCCGCATGCTTCGTGCTCGCTCCATGATTGTCCTGTTCATCCTTTCCAAAATCCCATTTTGTTGAGGTGTCCTTGGGGTTGTCCTTTGCCTCCGAATGCCATTGCTAGCACAAAAGCGTTCAAAAGCTTGGCTGCAATATTCGCCTCCATTGTCGGATCTGAGGCATTTAACCTTGGTACCTGTTTCATTCTCCACAAAGGCTTTCCACCTTTGAAATATGGAAAATACATCGGATTTATTCTTCATGACATAAGCCCATGTTTTTCTAATCGCATCGTCTATGAATGTTACATAGTACAATGAGCCACCAAGTGATGGTGTACTTGCAGGACCCCAAACATCAGAATGAACCAACTCAAGTTTTTTATTTTTCTTTCATTTCCTGATTTTTGAAATTTTACCCTCTTTTGTTTACCATAAAAACAATCTTCACAGAATTCTAAGTCCACTTCTTTCAAACCTGGTAGAAGCTTCTTTGTTTGAAGGATTTGCATTCCTTTGGCACTCATATGCCCAAGTCGGTAGTGCCACACTGCACTGTCAACTTCTGTAGTTGTTGCACAAGCTGAAGGTTGCGTGCTAATAGTACACAAGTAAAGTGTACCGACCTTTTCTCCCTTGGCAACCACCAAAGATCCCTTTGAGATCTTCCACCGTTTGTTTCCGAATGCAATGTTGTGACCTTCATCGTCCAATTGTCCTGTAGAGATCAATTTTTTGCAAAGAGAAGGAACATTCCTAACATCTTTAAGCTTCCATTCATTTCCATTAGCAGTTTTGATAGAAATTGTACCTTTGCCGACAATCTCACAAGCTTCATCATCTCCCAAGTATACATACCCAAAATTACCTTTGGTGTAGTCTTGGAAATTTTGCTTTTGTGGTGTCGCATGGAATGAAGCCCCAGAATCTACTATCCAGGAATTAGACACATTGTCTAATGAGAGAATTAGAGCATCTTGCTCTACTTTACCTGCCACATTGGCCTCCGATGTTGGCTTGTTGTCTTGAGACTGAGTCTCCTTCTTCTTCTTGGACCAGCAATCCTTCTTGACGTGGCCCTTCTTGCCGCAGTTCCAACATTCAAGAACTGACTTTGTGTGTGACTTGCTCCGTCTTGAGCGATCACGACCCTTTTGGCTTTTGAATCTCTCCTTAGTCCTTCCTCTTGTTTCCACTGACAATGCAGCACTTGATGATTCTCCTGTGCTTCTCCTTCGTATTTCCTCGCTTAGGAGAACACCCACAACATCATCAAACTTAAGAGTATTTGAAACAAAGATAGAATTACTTACAGCCATCACAAGGCTGTCCCAACTATTCGGTAGAGATGATAGTATAAGGAGAGCTCGCACTTCGTCATCGAAATTGATTTTCACCGATCGAAGTTGACTTATGTTTGTGTTAAAGTCATTTAGGTGTTCTGCAACTAAACCATTCTCTGCCATCTTTAGATTGAACAAGCGCTTCATAAGAAATACCTTATTGGATGCCGATGGTTTCTCATAGAAGTCGTCAAGTGACTTAATTTAGTCCTCCGTGGTCTTCATGTCCGAAACATTGAAGGCCACCGTTGATGCCAAGCTTAACCGGATTGTTCCCAATGCCTTTCGATCAAGGACAATCCATGCTTCATCTGCCATTGTTGCGGGCTTCTTCGCAAGACCGCCTAGTGGAAAATAGAGGTCCTTTTGGTAGAGATAGTCTTCAGTCTGCATCTTCCAATGTTGGTAGTTTTTGCCGTTGAACTTCTGAATCTTGAGCTTCCCTTCCTCCGCCATAACTCCCACTCAATTCAAGGAATCCTTTCCTTGAGATAATTTAGCTACGAGCAAACCTCGCTCTGATACCAGTTGTTAGGAAATAAGACGTAGCTAAATAGATAATTGAGTAGATTACTTAATGGAGAGAGACAAATTTACATACACAAGATTATAGAGTAGAGAGAGAGAGAGAGACAAAGAGAGAGTACACAGGATATACGTGGTTCACCCAATGTGGGCTACGTCCACGGGAAAGCAGCCATTGAATGGCTTTAGTACTTCAAAACAAGAAGTAGTTTACAAAGGGATTATACCATTAATGGAGCTCCTGCCTTGCTTCACTCTCACCACTTCACACTCACCTTGTTGCATCAACATCACACTATGAAATGTGTGTAGAAATGTCCTCCTTTTATAGGCGAAAAGGGTTGCCCTCTCTTATGAGAGGCAGCCATGTGTAGCCGCCCTTGTGCGAATAAGTCCAAATCGGACCCTCCAATCCGCCCATGTGTGGCCGCCCTTGAGAAGATAAGTCCGCTTTTGAATTCGGCCACTGGCCACCGGCCATTGACTACCGGCCACCGGCCAACCGACCGGTTGTTTTTCGACCACTTTCCGGCCGCCGTCCGGTCATAATATTCCGGTGAGGGAAAAAAAAGTCTCGGGGGCCTCCGCCCCCGAGGCCCCTAAAGTTGCCCCTGATTCTTGTCCGTGAAAATTTTGGTTTCCGGTGAGTGATTTTCCTTCATGCACGATGGCTTCTCCTCATAATAGGGGCCTTACAAATGTGCGCTTTTACCACAGAAAATTACAATGGTAAATCAGGCTCCATACTTAACAATAGATCCAAAAGCAACAAAGAATCTAATGTCTTATGATATGTGGATAATGATGGGGAAGCCACCAACCACCGAGCTAGAGGAGATAGTGTATACAAGTTCAAAAATGATGATTCCTAGCTTTGGCATGGCAGAAGTTGTACTCAAGTTGAGTACTGGGGAGTACAAGGATACTTTCCATAGAATTGAATCCCATCACATCAAGGAGAGTCTAGTCCTAACAGAAAGTTGGAGGAACATCTTCTTTTGACAACAATCAAAAGCTTCACAATGACAACAGTAACACCCCATGAAGCTTCTCAAATCCATGCGGAGAAGAAATTGCCAACCATCGTGGAAAAAGCTAAAGCACAGGTAAACACTAAAGTATGTCAACCTTGCAAGACGACTTTACCCTCAATGAGCTTCCATCAAACTTCACATGAAACCTCTACATCAAGAGCCAAACCATCTGAAGTGCGATGGAAACCGAAAGAAAAAGTCTATCAACCAAAGTTTCCATCACAAAAAAGCATCCAGAAGAAACCGAAGAATGTCAACCAAGTATTGGTATCCAAAGAGCACATCCAAGTCAAAGACCCAATTTGGATACATGAAGCACAAGTTCAACCACAACCAACAAAAGGTGACAGGGTGGGTAGCATCAAATGAGTCAATGACTGCTTAAGGCTACTTCCAAGGAAACACTAATTTTTGGGTCAAAAAGCCTAAAGTAATGGCTTGGATATACTCACCTCAAGAAAGACGTTCTACGAGGAGCAAGCCAAGCTATCAATAGAATACAAACAACTCACGCAAGCGAAAGAACAACAACAAAAGGCAGAAGAAAAGACCTTCCAAGCGGGCAACACAAAAAGTATGGGTTCCAAAGTCAAACTTCAACGAAGCTACCCAACACAAACAAGTAAAGCAGCGGACAATTCCAGTCAATCTACTCAAAGCACAAGGATTTTATGCAGGTAACACTCAAATATGGTTACCAAAAATTGTAGCTCAATCTGCAACAACCAAGAGAATTCATACAACACGAGCTTCTACCCAAAGGCAAGCAATGACAACCAAGAATCAGCAAAATCCAATTGCAACCACCAAGGCTACAATAACCTCTAGATGGATACCTCATCTTCAATTACAAAATCAAGGCTTCTACAACGGAAATCATGAGGTTTGGATACCAAAGCCTAGTGCCCATCAAATTATAGAAGAAGATAAAATGCCAAAAACAATCACACACGGAACAAAGACAAGGTGGGTTCCAAAATTGCTGGTAGAAATGCAATCACAAAGAACCCACACACATCAACAATCGTTGCTCATGGGAGATAAAGCAAAAACTAAATCAAACCCTACAAGAGCTGAAGGACTTGTTTCACAAATAACTGTAAACACATGAGAAGCAAGTCAAGAGGAGCCAACATATGCCAACCTACTGGAAAAAATGGTGGCATCCAATGACCAACACAATGGAAGAGGCCTAAATGTCCAGAACTTATGGAATTGGGTTTCTCGCCTTGAACAGGTAAGTCCAAGTTTCCATAAAAAATACATGGCATAAAAGTCAGAGTCGGGCAGCTAAGCTACTAAATGAGCTAGGCGTTACTCCCAAACCTTCGTGTAATATTCTCTGTGATCTAAGCGTCTTAGTTATTCTAGGTACTGCTCAAGCTGGAAGAGTTGAGCATAATTATGTGTGTCACTCATGCTGGTATAGGTGAGCATAAGAGTCGGAGTCATTGTAGTATAGTGGTAAGTGAAGGAGGACATACAAAAGATGCTCACGCACTCAGTATAGTGAGGTGTGAGTGGACAAGCTTCTACATCAAAAACCCTGCTTGGAAACATGAAAGCTATTGAGACATCCTTTGATGTCACATGTGCTACATTATTTCCTTGAAGCACCCATCAAGTCCATCTCCTACACTGCATGATTTTATTTGACAAGTTTCTCATTAACACTTGCATTAGGCACTCTTCCTTTGTTTCTCCCAAGCACTCACCTTGCATAAGAGGTACTTCAAGTCCAAATTCTCAACTCCAATAAGAGTGTATTTTAAAGGCACTTTTTTCCCACCGGGTTTTTTCCCTTTGGTCATTCAAGTTTTAAGACCCTAATCTAGAAACCCTCACCATCAACTTCTTGTATATATTACTTCTACATGAGCAATAAGGAAGTGGCTACCCAAATCAATCGAGAAAAACTTGGAGCTACAGCTGCAAATTCAAACATGCTTATCAAAAGCATCTCTTATCTTCAAGGACGACAACAAAGCTCCATTAAAAAATGGCAAGTTAAAGAATGGCCTACAACAACAAGCAATGAAAAATTCAGCAAGCGAGTTATCCACAACAACCATATGTACCTCACACAGTGCTTCAACATTGGCTACCTATTGAAGACAACTCAACTTGCAGTGGACATGGAAAGAAAACCCATAATAAAGTCCACGTCACAAAGAGGATCAGTTCTACAAGCTTAGATACATCAACATCCATCTTTATGACAGCTAAGACTGGCAACAAAGAGACAAATTCACAACAAGAAGAAAACTTGCCTCAAAAATCAAACATCAAATCATGTATCAACAACATGGAAGATATGAATCACTCAAGGAAGGGGGGAGCGTTATCAATGCCAAAGCACTTCCCAAGCTAACAACCAACCTTGAAGACAAAGCTGAAGACAACCCTATGACAAGACTGCACAAGGTCGTGCCAAGGAACGACATGGTTTAAGAAGGGAGAAATGTTAGGAGACAAATCGAACGGGCGTCCACTTGGCCGGACACCACATTTATAGTCTATTATTTTTCAGAGCTAGTGTAGTGATACTCTATGTAAATCCTAATTTTAGAGTAGCAGGTCAACTCCTTGAGTTGTAATTTTGTCATCATGACAATTTTAAAGGTCCATGTGAACAAGCCACTGGCCATTTAGAATTCCCTAGGTATAAATGTCAATAACCTTAATGTGAAAGAAGGCTTATATTTAGAGAAGAAAGAGCTCTATTGTACGTACGCTCAAGCGACTACGAAGCTCCAACTTGTAATCATTGCAGCTAATGATTGGGTAATCCATTTTCAATTCAAAAACTTGCATTGTGTTCCTCTCTCTTTGCTCTTTCATTTATGTGTAAGCATTGTCAGTTTTGTTGTGGTTCGCGACTACGTGTTTGTGAGCCTACTCTTCAAATTTGAGTGCTTAAATCACTATTTTTAGTTATTTTGACCATAGGAGAGTGTTCCTAGACCATAGGGCGACAATTTTGGATAGTTTTGTTGTAGTTTTTAGACCTTTTTCATGATGGATTTTGATTTTGGTACCTTGTTGATTGCAACCAAACTTGGTAGGATAGTGCTCCTAGGTGTCCTAGACCTCCTCCTAAAGTTTCATTGCATTTTGAGTCCATTCGAGTGCCAAAATGGCATGATGACCTAGAGTTGTGAGAAAGGACATAGGCAGGTTTCCATGATCATTGAGTGTTGGTTTGCTTGTTGAGTTGGTATGTTTGATTGTTAAGGTTCACTTCTTGAGATTGAGAATCTCAAAGAGTCTCCGTGCCCCATCCGAGTCACTTCCCTGAGTATTGTCATTATGTTAGTACCAAAAATATATGTTGCAAACATCAGTCACGGCGACCTCCTAACAATCACATGCGTGTTTTTGGTTGTTTGGCTTATGCTTAAGCGCCACAAATGTAGCGCAAAAAATTGGACGATTAGGCTATCAAATGCTTTTTTTTTATATATAGTGTTGAAAGCAACATGATGTACCCTCCGCAACCAAAGTGTATCTTGGTTTCACAAGATGTTGTGTTTGTGGAAGATTCTTGATGTCATGTACTAGAGAAAGTAATGTAAGCTCACATGAAATTTATAACAATTTGTTGTCTCTTTTCAGTGGTGGAAATTTGAATGTAGATTCAAATGAGGCAAATGTATAGCCTACGGGGGTTTTTGAAAATATTATAGGTCAACCTATTACTGATGCAGATGTACATGATGTACTTGAAAAGGAAAGGGATGAGAATGAGCAGGCTAGAGGTATGCCAAAATGGTTGGTGCACATTTTGCATGACTATAAATTGGATGAACCTTTGTCTAGTGGTACTTATTCAAGTTCTTTCCATGCATCTTATGCATAAGATTTTTATGCTTTGGCTGTGTCTAGCTTATGTGATGTTTAAGAACCTCTATCTTTTGATGAAGCACATAATTCTAAAAATCGGATGGCTTCCATGCAATCAAAATATGATGCACTTATAGAAAATGACACATGGACTTTATGTGATTTTCCTCCTGGCAAAAAGGCCATTGTACGAAGTGGCTTTACAAGTTGAAACGCAAGCCGGATGGTGAGATTGATCAATATAGGCTCAAGTTGTTTCAAAGGGTTATGCACAACAAAAAAACATAGATTATTAAAAGAATCTTGATCCCACTTGTCGTATGACTATTGTGCATTTCCTATGTGAATTGACAGCTCATTTTGGTTGGGATGTACATCAATCAGATATTGTTACTGCTTTCCTGAATGGTGACATATTTGAGGAATTTTATGTAACGCAACCTCGCGGTTTGTCATTAAAGGGAAGGAAGATAAAGTGTGCAAATGTAAGGAAGCTTTGTACAGGTTGAAGCAATCTCCTCATGCTTGGTATGAGAAAGCCGACACTCATTCGGTCAAATGAGGCTTTCGTAACAATCCAACAAAAATTCATTAGGATGTTTTTGGGGTCTTCTTGGGCCCTTTAATATGCCCCAAGCCTAATGATAGTGATTAGTGGAGTAATAGGAGGAAGCCATGTGGACAAAAATGTTCGGTTTGTTAGCCCTAATTTCTAAGGGTCAAACTTGGAATCTAGGCTTTACTTTTTTGTAAATGGACATGAAAATTGCAAAATCTTCAAAAATAAAAGATTTGGGCCTATTAATTATTCTAAATTGTGCTGGCTAGAGTAAATGGGCCACCCTCAAAAAGTGGGCTAGCCCCAAGAACACCCCCCATCATTAATTTGACATTCAAGTCTACTTTTTCCTCTCTCCACTCACTTCTTCTCTATCTACATACTAGATCTGACCCTCTTCTCTCTAGAACCAAAAAACTCAATTTTTACTCTCTCCCCTATTGGAAGAGTACCTTTCTGGCCTCCTCTCTCTCCAATCTACCTTCCCCTTCTCTCCCAAGCCTAGTTCTCATTTTTGGCTCCTTTTTGGCTATGGAGAGGTTGTAATACATTCCATTTTCCCCTTCCTAGAGGCCTTCCTCTCATGCTTGCACCCATTCTCCACTCTCACCCTGGGGGCTCACATACATCTTGTAGAGCTTAGTAGCTTCAACTGCCCAAGATTAGGGTTAAGGGACCTTCAATTTGCAAAGTTTTAGGGTTAGAGATCTTCAGCTTAAAAGGATTTACACCTTAGGAACCTTCAACTTTCAAAATCTTTAGGGGTAAGGGAGCTTCAGCTTGAATAGTTCAAGAAGCTTGGATACCATGAGTGGTAGACCTCGTTGAAGGGTAGACTCATTCTGTTGTAGCAACTTGCAAGACAAAAATGGACATTGGGTAAGCACAAGCCTTTTTGATAGGCATGTGAGTGACAATGCAGTCAAGCACAAAGGGAGCTCACAAAATCTCTCGTTGATTCATCGGATTGAAGTCCTATCATTGGAAGGGTCGTATGTTGAAGATGAAGTAGGTGGATGATGGAAGCAAGCAAGTGAAGATACAACACATCTACAAATCTTCTCAACTATGGATCAACGACGCCGATCACAAGTGCTTTTCTTCGAGTGCTTTTTATTGGAGAGCTTTTGATTAGAGCTTTTTGCAAAAAATTAGGTCTTTCTTGGTTTTGAGCTTAATTTGTAGACTTTTTTTATTAGATTTGGTCTGACATGGCTACATGAAAACATGCATCATTGTGAAAATAATTTCCATTGAAGTTTCACACCTATATTTTGTGCGCTAGGATGGCCAATCTAGTAAATATCTGTAAAGAAATTTAAGGTAATCTATTTTTGAAAAATATTTTAATGGTAGAGAGAATGTTAGGGTCTACATGACTTCAAATTATCATGCTTATGGTAAATCAATATTTTGGTTAGCATACTTTAAAAAATACTAGCTATTCAAGTATTAAGAGGTATCCAAAAGACCAAAGGGGAGGGAAAGGGTGCAAAAAAGTACACTAAGGATAAGAGGTGTGTTTTACATTAGTAGATAGTGGGAAAATGCTTAGATTTTATTTTAAATTCAAGCCTTTCTAGTTGGATGTGGGTCTCAATTTTTTGTTTCTTTTTAGAGATATAATTTGGTGTCATTTAGAGCAAATTCTACTTCATTATAGTATCTTAAACACCTAAATAAAAGTTTGTATGTTACTAATGTACCTCACAATCAAATCCACTATTGAGAATATTTAGTCATTGTGTAGATATATTTAATGAGAAAATCATAAAACATATCCCTGGGTCTTCATCGGAACATGTGGAAAACATTAGAAAGGGTTGTGGATCTACCATAGAAGAATGATTTAGTTGTGGATGTAATCTAGCCACAACTTGCCTTGTAAGGTCACACTTTGTATGAGCACGAACACACACAAATCATTAGCTCGATAGAGGTGGTAAGATGAATCTTTAGATGGGTAGATAGTGCAAAGTTTAGCTAGGAGCATTCTTAGTATATCTATTTCTGATGATATAACCTTACAAGTAATCGAGTTTATACCAAGATATACAAAGTGGAGAAAGATAGGGTGATAATTTTTATGGTGGGTGGTAAAGTGAGTGTGAGTATCTAGACAATAGATCTAGCATCAAAGGGAATGTATTTGTTAGGAAAATGGAGGACTAAATGGGTGAAATAAAGTACATAACTACCAAGGAGGATTGATTCTTGGTGGGTGATCAAATGAAGACAGATCAAAGGAACGTTTGGGTGTATTGAGTTTAAGACTCGATCCATGCTTCAAAGAAAAACATATTCTTCAAAGATCTAGGGAGCTTGAGGTATGAGGGTTCTATAGACCCATCAAAGGAGAGGTTAATATTCCTCCTCTATGTCTCTACAAATCATTCCAGATAGTCAATCTTCAACATTACACAATCCTTAATCATAGACTTGCATGTGTGATAGTTCATTGATAGCAAAGATTAGGGAAATAATTAGACACCGTGACAATTTTTCTTATGACAAGACAAAGGTGCTAGTGTGCCAATGGTTGCCATTGGAGACTCTGCAAACTTAACCCCATTACATCTAGCTTCCATCTTGATTACATTAACCAACCGAGCCTAGATAGTAAGAACAACTAAAGTCAACCTTGATAAAGCAGCGAAAACAAGTTTCTAGGATTAAGGTACAATCCTAGAATAGCTATAGAATGCACTCTCGTGGATCACTTTTGATGCTATAAGCTATGCTGCATGTGTTCTGGAAATGTGCCATAGTTAGTGGCTCTTCTAGACATAATTGTTTGCATGTATGATTTCTTATTGCTTAGATTAAAAATATGGTTAGGGCATGTTGTTATGTGATTCCATACTTGTCATGAGAGAGGGGTTACAAGCTATAGGGATATATGAAATAACAAAGAACCTTTTTGATGCATGTATTTGGAAATGTGCCATAGTTAGTGGCTCTTCTAGACCTAATTCTCTGCATGTATGATTTTTAAGAGATTATATTGAAAATATAGTTAAGGCATGTTTCTATGTTATTACGTACTTTCTATGAGAGAGGGGTTACAAGCTATAGGGACATATGCAATAGCAAAGAACCAAGAGTAGCAGAGTTCGAGTGCATCTTTGAATGGGAATGCAATGTGTTGCCAACTATTTCAGTAAGAAACTAATATAATAATGAGAAGGAGCCAAAGGACTGCTTTTAAAATATGTAAATCTACTATTTTAAGTGAGGTTCAAGTTTGCCTCAATTATAACAAGACGATAGTGATAACATTGGCTCGATCAAAGGGTCCATAAGGGAAGCATTCCACATCTTCTTCTCTTTTGTTTGTGTGTGTTTAAACTTGACTTTGCATGGTGGTACCAGTATTGTTTTCTATAAATGCATGTAGTTAAATTTCTTAATTTATACTAAGACGGTCTTAGGAGTCATGGAAAAGACAAAATTTTATGATACTGGCATTTACTCATTTCATTACTCATTCCATGCTTGTTGGATTGGCCTTTAGATATTCCTATATAACCTAAGGCAATATTATAAGACTCAAGAATCCCCAAAATTATATGAATATGAGGATGATGAAGGGGATCTTGGACCTCAATCATCTTCCACATTGTCAAATCTTCCCACTTCAAAGTATTAACCCCTTTCCTGAAGGTTTGCAAGGTCAAAAATATATTCGAATTGTGCTAAATTTGGCAAAATCATTATATAACATATCAGCCTCAAAATTGAAGATTGTATAGAGTTGTGGGGTCAGCTCTCAATGGCATACTCAGTGAAAAACTATTCTTCCAAAATTATGGGACTTATTTCAAAAGAACCAATGAAGAAATTTTTTCTAACAATGTGGGACTTATTGCAAAGGAAAATTTCCCAAAATATCTCTCAAAATTCAATTTTTTTCGAAATACCCTTTATCAATTTTAAAGCATTGCTCCAAATTTTGTGTCTTTTTGACAATAGAGCTCCATCTTCAAGTGTCATATTTATATAAATTTTCATGAGCGAGCTCACAAATAGAGGTATTTGTGTCTACTCATAATAATTTATTTTAGTCTAAGAGCCCACAATATTGCCATCCAAATTGTAGTTTTTTCGGTTGAGGGGTAGCTTATGAGAGCTCCAAAAAGAAGAGTATTGGGAGATATTTATGAGAGTTGAAGGGGGTATTCTGGAAAATTTAGGAGTTTTTAGTGGCATTTTGAGAATTTTTGAAAAACTACTAGGGATATTATGAGAATTTTTGGAATTTGAGGGGTATTTTGGGAATTTTCCCTTTGCAATAAGTCCTTAAATGTTATAATAAAATGTGTTTGTTGGTCTTCTTGCAATCACTCTCACAATTTAGAAAAAGAGTTTTCACTCGGTGCATTGTTGAGAGCTCACAGTTCGTCCGCGCGCGTGGACGGATTGTGAGCTCTTCCTCTACACAATCTTCAATTTCTAAGGGTACTTTGGTGACCATTTGATAGCAAATGGACACAATCCATAGGAAACATGAGATCTCCCCTAAAAAATCTTCAATTCTTAAAGGTAGTTTGGTAAAAAATTTGATAGCAAATGGACGCTTATCAAGAGCTCGCAGACCGTCCGCGCGCGCGCAAACGGACTGTGAGCTCATGCACATGTTTGCAACTAGATAGCGGATATTTTAAATAGTAGTTGGCAGGGTGCTGACGTTAGCAACTGGAGACTCAAGATGCTCCATGGTGTCTACTCTCATTACACTGACAGGTGGCGGAAGCCACGGCCTTGATGGCAGGGTGGTGATGAACGGAGGGGAACTGCTTTTGACACCACAAACCCCACCGCCATCCTCTACAGACGTCTAATTTAGAGAGGAGTTTCTCAACATGCTCTTGCATGTCTTGAGCTATGATGAGTGCCTCTTGTGCAGAGGCGACCCTCTATCAAGTCAATCAAGTCCTACAGGAGCTCGTTCACACGCAAAAACTGCAGTCCTCTCTTGGGCTTCGACGTTAAAACTCTCATCATCTTCTTCTTCTTCTCGTAGCCCCGAAATTTGGGTGAGCGCACACAAAATTCAAACCGAGCCACACACAAGCACACATACCATACGAGAAATCTGTAGACGCAGCGGCTAACCCTTTTCTACGCAGGGCCACATCAACCCCATAGTCCGGCTTGCCTTGAAGCTCTTGCAAGAGCCCATAGGCTTAGCATAGTTAGTGGACACTAGTTGGACAAGACTTCTTTGGGCCCTCTCTTGTGCATAAGGTTAATGACAACTTTGTTCAATGCAGATATTTTGTGTTTGATGTCGAGAGATGAGGCACAAAGACAAGGGTGATTGGGAGACGAAGCTATGCTATGCAGCTCTTCAACCACTCCAAATTGGTTCTCTTTAGCAACACAAATGATAGTTTTGTATGGGGAGATCATTCATGGTGTTGTTCACCACCTTTTCTTGACGGACTGCCCTAATGGTTTTGACGGACTCAGCTGCAAGAAGAAGCCAAAGGTTATTTAGAGGAAAGCATTGCGCTGATGGCGTGGGCTAACATTAATGCTAACAGAGTGGCTGCAAGAAGACATATTGTGCTACAAGAAGAAGCCAAATGATTTGAGGACCGCCATAGCTTCTTCCTGCTTCTGCTGCCTGATGACCCTTCCTCTGCTCAAACCACAACTAGAATCGGAATCTATGGATGCCACAAGGAAGCGCCATAGAAGTTCCACGCATTAGAATGGTGTATCCAAGAAGATGTTCCTGCCCATGACTCAATCCTCTGGCTCAACGCAGAGTAGTGATGGCTCAAGATCCTTTTACAACATGGTGGATTTTGTAGTGCTCCTGACACTACGTTCGTGTCCAACATCAATGCTTGGAGGACTAAAAAGGTATGTTGTTGCACGAGGTGTTTGCATAGCCGCCCGGTCACATACAAATATGCTTTATCAATCTGTCGGTGTTAAAGAATAGCATTCAAAGATCTCCAAGTATTAAGATCATCGTTTGGTTTTTCCCTCACTATTTTTACTGTAGCTATCAATCACTTCTAGAAACTAGTCTGCTTTAAATTCTGCAATGCATGGGTGAATGCCACCTGATCCTATTGTGTTCGAAAGGATTCCAACAATTGATGACCACCACAAATTATTTTTGAGATGGTGATGGGTACAACTAAGAACTTCAAGGTGTTGAATGTATTGAAGGGATTATTGCAGAGAGCATTACTAGTACCCCACCCTTCATTTCTAATGTAAGTTGAAGACCTTCATTAAATATGGCCGCACTTTGAGAGCTTTATAGGAGATAGTTTACATAAAAAATCATCCCACATATGCATTGGCAAGGAAGGCCTCTAAGAGTGGTGCCCTCCCAAGTTTGTGAGAGTTGGATGTTTGTATGTAGTCCATGTGCAATGTCTGCATTGCTTGGTGTGTTCATGAGGTGCGGAATGCAGATCTTCCA
The DNA here is from genome assembly GCF_014529385.1 of Adiantum capillus-veneris. Taxonomy (NCBI): domain Eukaryota; kingdom Viridiplantae; phylum Streptophyta; class Polypodiopsida; order Polypodiales; family Pteridaceae; genus Adiantum; species Adiantum capillus-veneris. The sequence continues at coordinate 161,460,916 of NC_140939.1, read as the reverse complement.
AAGTGGTGGTGATGGGGAGCTACAAGAGGTTGAGCTACATGCTACTTAGTGGGACAAAGGATGTGGTAATAGGGAGCGGATTTCTTGGCATGGAGAAGAACACTTGATCATCCACAAATCTTTGAACCTACCCTCATCATCATCACCATGTGTGGGAATGCATGTGATTTTGTTATTGCTATGAGTGATTGTGCCCATGAAACCTTCTGCAAATTCTTCTCATTATTGACATGGCTTATTGATCTTAGTGTTTTCTTTGGTAGATCCTAGGCTTGGTCAATTTTGTTTTTGGTTCTCCACTCAAGTCGGGCTTTCAACCCTTCTTGGCCACAAACCATTAGCATGAGAAGACTTGGGCAGCTCTAAGGCTTAAAGGAATCCATGTTTCTATCGTTGTTGTGCACAAAACTTTAATTGGAAGTATGAATACCACAATGGTATCTGTGGAGTGGGTGATGGTAGAGCTATTGTGTGCCCCAAAATCAAAGCTAGCTAGTTAAGTTGTAAGAGGAAATAAGTGCACAGGTACAACTAGGGTAGCAAGTGGAGTCACATTTTTATAGCATGGCATACTTGCAAGCGTTTGTTTAATTTTTTTTGAGTCTACACTCACCAGTGCCATTGCTACTACCACATTTGGTGAGGGCTCCAGCTGGGATTGTTGGCTTTTCCATTCCAAGAAATACCCACCTTTTTGTGAATGTGAGGTCAATTGGGAGAGATGAAATCTCATGGAAAGTAGCTCATGAGTTCAAGCCTGAGAGGTTCTTGGTTGGTGTTCATCCAATGAAATGGGACTCTTTGGAGGTCCAAGGACAAAGCTATATTTAGTTCCTTATACCTTTTGAGAGAGGCCATAAAGGATGCCCAGGTAACCATTTTAGTTATTACCATGATAAGACTTGACATTGCCAATCTTTTGTATTTTTTTTCATTGGCATCCCTCTTGCTCTAAGATCCTCGGTAGCACACCATCCGAAGATCTATTCTCCTCATGCCATGATGTTAGGGCGGTCATGGACTTATAGTCGAAGAAATGCTTGATGTGAGGAAGCGGAGAAAAATGTCGCAAAACCTTTTGTGGAATTTTTTTCCCGTGGAGATCTACTCAATATCTCTTGGAATCACATTTTGGACACTTCTCCATGTCTATGTATTCCCCACTGAAAAGAATGTAGTCGTTAGGACAAGTATGAATCAAAGTGTAATCCATCCCCAACTTCTCCATGTCTATGTATTCCCCTCTGAAAAGAATGTAGTCGTTAGGACAAGTATAAATCAAATTGTAATCCATCCCCAAGTTTCATAAGATCTTTCTTGCTTCCTCTCTAGAATCTGGCATCACATTATCAGCTGGCAGTATGTGCTCATTGAGCAATCTATACAACAAAAAAAATGTGGTACACTTGTGTAAGTAATCTTTTAGATCATTATACATCTATAGTTTTTTATTGAAGTAAACACATTGTAATAGATCACCTAAAAAGCGTTGTGATGCTAGTGTCACTCCATCCAAACTTTGCTTGCATGTTGAGAAGAACCAGGAGCGCCTTCAATCTAGACACACGTGCTCCATCATACAATGGTGTATCGGCTTCACTTTTCATATAATCATAGATAAACCTTTCTGGATCCATGATCGTCTCGATCATTTCATCGATCTCGGGCTCAAACATAGCGTCGTTTGAGAATGTGGTCTTCATCATGATCATCCTCCAAGCTGTCAAAGGCTACATCTTGTGGCCTCACATTAGGGGAATTTTGAGGTCATTTTTGTGCCTTTTAGCGTGTAGAGAGAGAGTGGTCTCAACCAATGGTTGAAAAGCTTCCGTTATGGAACCTCTATTTTTGAAAACTCACAAAAAAAGCAAATATTCTATCTTTATCGCAACTTTGAGCTGGTAAATAGCAATGTAAACAAGTAAAAGTGCAAAGGCATTCAATAGCTATCGCTTTTAGAAAGACGTACTTCTCATATTATATTCTTTTCATTTTGCACGTCTCCATCATAAAAAAACGTTTGGATTCTATCTCATGATCTTTTCCAGATTTGAACCGTTTTTTGCACATTCTGCTTATTCTTCTCTTGAACTCAGACTAGACTTCTCTGCTCATTTCTTTTTTCACCATGGAATCTTCATCACGATCAAAACGACCAAGAACTTCCATTGAAGCCATTGTCACTTACAACACGACTGATCAAAATGGACAATGGATTCCAATAACTATACACAAAGGAACGTGGATACTGATGCAACAGAAAAAGAGAATAAAGTCTTCCACCAAAAACTCTTTCTTGGAGGGATGGAAGGGTATTGTTAAAGATTTCAGCTTTGGCGACAACAAAAAATCAATCAAAGAGGTGTTGGTGCAGCATGTGTACATGCATAAAGATCTGCATATTGACTCAGAGAGTTCGGCTTTGCCATTACATAGACCAAACTGTAAGTCTCTTAACTTAAATCCTTATTTGTAATGCATGTTGTATAAGGTTATTTGTTGTACAGATTTGTATCCTTCAAACATTATGGAATGGCAGCCAGTAGAATGTGTTATAAATCTGGATGTGTGTCATGGATCAATTGGTGAAGAAATATACAAGGGAAGGACTAAGGGTTCACTGGCAGAGAATGGAATATTCTTCTTTGACCATTATTATGTTCCACCTAGAAGGACTGGAGAACTTGGAGCCACAACCAAGCTAGACTTTCCTGATTTCAAAAGTGGAGAATGGTCACTCCCTAGCTCAAATACAAGTGAGGGCTACAGGTGCAAACTGTTTTGTGAGATTCAAAAGTGTTTGAAAGCAAACATAGCAAGCAAACAGAGTAGAATTTCTATATTCATGCCCATTACAGTTTTTGTAGACTTCTTCTCTAATGCTGAAGTCAAAAAATCTAGAACAATGTTTTCAGTGAAGACTTTAGACTCAGCAAATGTACTTGAATTTGTGGATGAGGGTTGGAACACCAAAACAGTGAATGGAATCACTTGTAATGTGCAAGCTGGCTCAATTTCTTGCAAATACATGATAGGGACACAAAACTTCGTTATGTCATTTTATTACAGAAGATGGCACTATGTTGGTGGTCAGCTAACTCCACTTGATCAAGACATGGAGGACTTCATTGACAACCCAATAGAAGACATTGATATATGGGTAAACAATGAGCATCTGTCAATTGTAAAGATAAGAGGCATGTGTAGCTTACAGCAATTGAGATTGGACTTGCAAAATGATGAAATTGAACTGCCCACAACATTCTGCTTTCAAATAAATGGTGGAAAGGTAACTGTTATGCCTAAAAGTCTCTTGTTCTCTTATTGGTTCTTTATTTAACTTGGACTGTTTTTGTAGGTATCAAAAAGGAATGAAAAGAGGCTACAGTGCAAGGACATCTTGGATGGCATTGTACATTTGGTGCCTTAAACATCCTTCAAGGCAATTTTGTAACACATGACCTGCAAGGATCTTATTTTGTATCACATGATCTAAAAGGATCTTTATTTTGTTATTGAAATGTAACTTTTCCAAACATCCAATGATTTGATTTTACTTCAATGATTTGATTTTTTAACAGATTCTTAAAACAAGGTGATCAAAATGTATTCAATTTCAAATATTTTCACTTACATACAAGGGTCCATACAAGGGCCAATTGGTTACAAGTGGGCTATAGAATAGAAAATTGGTTACAAGTGCTATAGAAGAGAACTGGGAAGCTTGATACAAGTGGGCTACAATAAGCTAGAATAGGTTTCTGCCAGGAGTTTCCCTGTCCCTAGGGGACTTCCTTAATGGGGTTGGTGCTTTTGCAGGAGATTTTATTTTTGAAGTGGGCTCTTTTGTCCTGGGAGATTTTCTTTTTGAAAAGGGCTCTTTGGCAGGAAGACTTGAAGGCTGCTTCCTCTTTCTCTTATCATCCATCTCTTCACTTGCCTTTTCCTGCTCACCACTCTCTTCTTCCTCTTCACTTGCCTTTTCCAACTTTGCTTTCCCCTTCTCTTCAACATCATCATCTTTAAATACCTCTTGCAGTTGTCCATTTGCTTCAATCATATACTTGATAATCCTTGCTCTTGTCAACCATACATGGTTCTCACTATAGCACTCTCTGTTGATCTATACAAGGCAATAGAAAGCAAGTTTTAGGAACAATAAAATGAGAAAAAATACAGCTGGCAAATATGAAATATGCTATACTTGTATATCCTGATTGTCATTGTAGTATATGAAGTCCAAGAGGAGCTTGGCATTTGTCACTACCCTCCATCCACATGAATGGCTTTCATGCTGGATTGGAACCTGCAATTCATTACATGTATTTATGGGAAAAAATCTTTGAGGATAATCCATTGAAGTGAACAAAGCATAAATAATTCCAACCTTCACAACTGAAAATCGGATTTCATTCAGCATCTTTGGCATGGGTGGACAATTCTCCAGTGTCTCTATAAATCTTGTAGCAGCACTGTCCAAAATTCTTCATAAATGAGGTTCTGCTTTACTAAAAGTATGTGCTTGTGGTTTACAAAATGTGTCTGCTGCTATACTTACAATTTTTCTTGACCATGTACTCCAGCAAGAGAATTGACAAAGTAGCATTTTCTTTTCACAATATCAATTGCAATTAAACTCCAATGTGAGCTATAAAAACAAGCCTCAGTTAGCCTTCTAACATGAATTAGTAAATTCTCTTCACAAGGTGTAGGTAGGAAACTTACCTCTCATGATAAGGAATCAAGAAAATTTCACAGATTTCCAAGTCCACATGAGTCAACCACTTTGTGAGCTCTCTAATTATTGTCTCTGTCCTGAGAAAGTGGGAGATAGAAGGGTCTAAAAATTCCACCTTTTGTTGAAGGTCTGGCTCATATGTATGCATCATTAACCTGGTACAAGATATTGTTATATAAAGAGTTCTTGCTATAAACAAAAATACAGAGGAAAACAAAAACAACCTGAGGCATGTGATAAGGAGTGTAGAATTGATCTCCTTGGTCCAGTCCTTGAGAATTTCCAAGGTCTCAGAGTCAAGTGAATTGTAATCCTCCCTAGGATCCTCCTCACTGAATAGAGTGACAACAAAACCAGTAGGATTGACACTCCTCAAGAGGGGCACTAGCTGAGGTTCCAACAGGTCAAGCTCCTTTCTCTCTACAATTTCCTTGTCTTCCTTGGCTCTCTTTTTCCTTTCCTTTTCCTCTTCTTCAGTAATATCAACAACACCTACTTCAGGCCCCTTGGGCTTCCTCCATGGAGGAATGTTGAGAATATTGAATGCCTTAATATCATGCATAGGGACAGGCTCCAAAATTTTTGAAAAACTGTATCTCAGCCTCCTGAGAGTGATCATGTCTTTGTCCATCAAAGTAACCCTATGGGCATGAGCTGCACAGATATAGGCATCTTGGAAAAGCTCAATCATAAAGTCCTCAGAATCCTCTTGGATACATGCCAATGCAATTCTAGTCCACCTCATGTCAATCTTGTACTCCTCTGCAACTTGTCTGCACAGTCTCTGGAAAGGCAGTTTGGGAATTGCAAGATTGATGGCCTTTATGGCCTTCCTTATCTCTCTTAGACATTTGACCCCCTGCTTGAACTTTCTCTTTGTAAGGAGAGGCTTAAGCTGCAGAGGCTTGGAAGCTTTCCTCTGATGTGTAGCTTTCCTTTTGCTTGGTTTAGGGTCAGGGAGAGAAGAATACTTCCTCTGAGATGTGCTCTTTTTTGTGCCATCAGAGGTTGGTTTGCCAAGAACTTTGGAAGTGGATGGTTGGTTTGGTAAAGTACCAGCTGAAGCTTTGCTAGGCTGAGGAACTTCTTCTTCATCTTTGGATAGAGGCTCCTCAACCTTCCTTGCAGTCTTCTTGGTCCTTGCCATCTTCAAAAGGAATAGGAATGATTGATGCACAACAAACAGCAAACATTAGTAAAAAAAGTAAAAGATGTATATATAATTTTTACTATTACTTTCACAAAGCACAATAGAAAAGCCTCTGGCCGTGTTGGCAATGGTTGGTGACACCCCGTGCGCGATAACAATAGCACTGGAAGCTTTCAGCGTCCAAGCGGCTCACGCACGGAGTGACAAGCGGTAGACATACAAACACATGCATACAAACACATGGTAAACTCGTTCTTGTGGACTTAGTGGCACACATTGCATGTGACACCCCGTACGCAAAATGACGAAGGGACCAATGTCTTCACACTCACGCAGATCGCGCACGGGGTGACAGTCAAAGCCCTGGAAGAATCGGGTTGTGGAAGCGCAAGAACCGGGTAAAACCTCCTTCAAAATGCGCTTGATTTGGGTTTTGAGGAGATTCTTGGGCTTGTATAGGGTGCTATGCGCAAGTACCTAGGCGTACCGCTCCTCCCTAGGCGCATACTAGCCATTGGGCACACACTTCGAGGCGGCGTTTTTGGCCATAAAAACAACCTACCCAACCCGCTTTTCCACTTATTGTGCTTCACAAGGCTTAGAAATAAAGCCTCAAACCCTCCAAGCGGCACCCCGCGACACCCTGTGCGCGATTTCTGAAGCTGTCGACCTCTTCCTAGCAATTGGATTTCGCGTACCAAGTGTCACGCCGTGCGCGTATTTAGTGAGTGCCGACTTTCTCCTAACCCTCATAGCTCATGTAGCAAGTGACAAACTTAGCAAGTGACACAATTTGATGTAATTCCTTCTTGCTTGCTTAGATTTACAACTTGCATACTTGTTTATAAACCATTATTAGTTTTTTCCATATGAAGGAAGGGTGGTTTATTTATGTATTTTAGTCATAGAAGAAATTTACACACCATGTCATGTCTATTTCTTAATGTCTTGATGGACTTCTCTTTTCTCTTTCTCAAACATTTGTGGATTGTCATAATGGATACAGAGGATATACAAGAGACCGCTAATGACAGGTTGATGTCTTTTCTTTACAAAGTTAATGAACTTACAAGATTTCAAAGTGTCAAAGAGATTTTTAATGCTGCCTTTGATCTTCAAGTACTTGTGGATGGCTTCTCTGCACAAATTAGTGACTTGAAAGAGATATATACAGCATTGACCAGAGATCACATGCTTGACAATCTTGTTCATTTTGTTGATATATGCAAAGCAGGTAGCTTGTCAAGGACAGGTATTGCAAAGAAGTGGTCAAGCCTTCATCCAGACTGGCAAAATATCATAAAGCCTTGCAAATTTCATGGTAATATGCATTGCCAGTTGGTAGAGTATGACCTTGGACTTATCATATTCTTTAGTGTACTCCCAACACCAGAGGGCAAAGATATTCCAAAGAAGATTTCTCAGGCTGAGGAGGACCAGGAGGAAGAGGAGATAGAGATGGAGTTCCATGAAGAGGAAGAGAAACTACAAAGCACTGAGATGCTGGACATTGCAAAATTTAAAGCAGAAAACATCACTAAAGTGGAGAATGTTGACATTGAGGATGAAGATGTTGATCCTTTGCATTGCATAGCAACATTTCCCACATACAAAGTTAACAAAAAGGAATATGTTTTGCTGAATGACATTCAACATCTTTTTGATCTAAGGGAAGATTATGCTTTGGCAGTTTTGGCTGAGTGGGGATCTAATGACATAGGATTTATTGATTACTCACCTTGCCCCTTAGCAGTCTTGGACACAGAGGCAGAAAATTTTATTGACAGCTTAAGTGTTGGAAAGCATGTGTAGGACATTGTTCTGAGATATGAGCAACAGGGTGTACCTTCTGAAGAGGAGTTCAATGAGATCCAGAAAAGGCTTAAAATAGAGCATATGGAAGAAGAAAAGACCAGACATTATGAAGTAAGGCCAACTAGATCCATTGATATATGGGAACCTACCTTGTTTGAGGAGGATGAGTCTCCTAAGGTATGTTTATGACCATTTTGCTTTGTCTAATTAATGTGCTGAACAATTAACCAAGACATATTTTTGCAGATTGAAATACTGGACACAGACAAATTCCTTGCCAGGGGGAAGGGTTCCAGACCCTTAAATTTAGGAAGGAACCAGAGCTTGGGACACTTTATTGGGAAGCTCAACAAAGAGACTGTCATTATATTCCATAACAAGTTTACAAGAGAACCATTGCTGCCAATGCTTGCAATTAAAGCACTTGCAAAGGTTGTTGGTTCATATCAGCTTCCTCTAGGGTTAGAGAAGTTAATATTGGTGGAAAAGGAGGAAGCCATCAGAATTTTTGGATTCTTCCCTGGCCATACTGGTTCTAGAGCTGGTTATTTTGCAACAATGGCATCCTATGTGCTTGCCCACTCTGGGGACCTCAAGAGACAAATGATAGGCTACAATAAGCAGAAGTTTTTGAAGTTTAGGGGTGAAGTTGATGTACCTTCATCAAAAGACTGACTTTGCTCAAACGTGTACTTTGGACCACTTTCTACCTTGTCTCTCTCTTGTAGCTAGCCATTGTAAGAATTTTTCATTTGCAGATGAACTATTATATGAATTTTGTCTTTTTTGCTTGTTCCTATGTAAGGCATTTGCTAAATCTGAGTTCAGTAGTGCTTTCTTTGTCATTTTTGATCTGGTTCTATGCCATATTTGTCTATAGAACCATTGGAAAACCTCAAGCAAGTTGCTTGCCTTCACTGCACCTCCCCCATGTCTTGTATGCTTGAAAAACTTGGTTCTTGCTTGATAATGGGATTTCTCCATGCCTTGTGTAGACCATATGGACAGGGAGCCCCATCTCTTTACAAACCAGGGAGTGTGATTGTAAATTATATGCTGGCAACGTAAAAGTGTGTCAATAATTAGTAAGTATGAGATTAATCATATGCTGCCAAACTAAAACTATGTACATATTAAAAAGGTAAGAAAATAAATAAAAAACTTACCATGTAATGTGTGAATTCCTTATCCCAAGCATCTTTCATTGCACTTCTGAAGTTATTGAGCCCTTTCTGGAAATTTGGCAGATCATTTTTGCCCCAGGATGTCTTATCACATTAGGAAAATACTTTGTCTAGTGATTCCCATACCTCTGCTTTTTTATTTCTTGATGTACCTTCAAGACCATGATCTTTGATGGCATTGTGGAGAGCTTTCCACTGGCTATACTTCACATTGGATGAACCCTTCTTGGCATTTACCTTTCCTAGTTTGCCATGAAACCCTAGGAAAGCTCTGGCCTTCACACCACCAACAGAGACCTTTCTAGGCACATTGTTTCCATTTGAAGACCTCTTCAGGTCTGTTTCAATCTTAACCTTACCACTGTGAAGGCCAATTTCTGATAAAACCCTTTCAATACATTTGATTGCAGCATCTCTAGCTGCTTTTGGCTGTAACTTCCAGGCAAACCCCACATACAGATGTACAATTTTCTCCACAATTCTTCAAAGAGCATGTAGAGTGCATATGTGGACATTAGCAAGTGGAATATTTAAAACTGCTTTGAAGTTTGGATCTTGAGTATGCCTATTGGGTGCTTTGTTCCAATTTGCAGGATTACATTCTTTTGTTGATGCCATACAATACAGACAAGGGCTCTTTGCCATAGCTCCTTTGGAGACATTGTACATACATTTAAGGGTTTTAAGGTCTCCTCCCATGTGCCATTCCACCCTGTAACTTCCAAACCCTTCAACTTCAAGCTCTTCCCCTAATTCTTGTGCATTAATGACTTCGGGTATTGTTGTTTGATGGAAAACCCAATCCAGAACATCAAAGTCTTCACTCTCTACTTCAAAATCACCTAGCCACGAGACATTCTTCTCCGATTGCATGCTGAAGTACTTGGTATCCTTTAGTTTCAATGCTCTGTTCATTAAAGTTATGGAAATCCTCTCATTTTTTATGTTCTTAACAATCTCGCATTCATCAAGCTTTATCACAAAACTGACAACATCATTTGCTTCTGTATGCTCCAGCTCATAGAATCTGATCATTTCCTTCTGAAGTGTCTTCAAGTCAAGGAAAATATTATTGAACTCATCAAATTGAAGATCCCTCTTTTTACCATGATAGGTACTATGAATGTGGTGAGGCTCACCCAACATCTCCATTATCCTCTCATTGATCTTTTTCCTTGCCTGCTGCACAATGGATGGCTTTGGAAGCAAAGAGGACTTGACTTTACATTGCTTTAACATTGACTTCATATTTCTGAGCAGCTTGCTATAACCATCTCTGCTAATGCCTACCTTATCCATAGTATATTGCACATCCTCCTTGTCCAAGCAAGAGCTCTGCAAAAATCCCTCAATGCACTGCTCCTTTGCCTTTTTAAACTTCTTCTCTATGAAAATCTTTTTGGCAACCTTGGGAGGTAAAACATCACAATAATGTTTAGCTGCCATTTCCATGTTTGATGCAGAGTTTGGTTGTAGCAAAGTCCTAAATCAAAAGGTACAAAATTAACTGATTATTGATCTTGTCCAAATGACACCAACAAAATAAACAAACAGTGATCAACTAAATTAAAGTTAACTGAATATTAATCATTTAATAAAGAACAATAGCATAATAACAACCTAACAAAAAGTTTAACAACCTAACATAAGCATAATAATGTGGAGCAAAATCATAATACAACTTAACAGAGAAAAGTAACCTAAGCATATTAACAAAGAATAGTAGCAACTTAACAATATAAAATAAGCATATATACCTTGCTGCTCTGATTCTCCTGCTGCAACCTCCTCCACCACGTCTCAAGGCTTCAATGTTCTTTAACTTCTTTTCTCTTTGTATGTTTCCTAACATTGTATTCTTTCTTCTAGCTTGTTTGAGCTGAGTTTGTATCTTTTCGTTGCTCTCTTTACATTCCTCAAGCTGTTGTTTAAGAGTATTTATCATTTGTTTGGTCAAATGATCTTCTAACTTAAGAATATCTCTCTCTGCCGCAAGACTCTGTGTATAACCCAGCAACCCTCTTTGACCATCACCCACAAATTTTATCAAAGATGAACAATTTGAGAATGGGGGAGTGCTCTTTGTCATTGGGTCCACTGGATACAATCTTCCATCAGTCCAAAGATCAATGTGTTTTTTTTATCTTGCCGCATTGCTTCAAATATGGACGAGGACACCTCTGCACATTTGTTTCTCTTGCGCAATGCACAATATTCTTCATTTACCTCAATGTGTAGATGGTATAAGCTTCTCTTCTCCATGGAAGTCTGTTAACAGTATTTGTCAGAGATAGTACTATAGGGAAAAGCTCTGCAGATACGAGGAAGAAGACGACACAGAAAAGGTTTGTTTCAGCTTTTGGAAATTTTGAATTTTGGGCCAGAACTGACGTTTTTGTTAGTTTTGGAGGGAGTATTTTTTAGAATACTAAAGATCCTAGAAATATTTGACAATGATATGTTTCGATGAAGGTAAAAAGGACGCAAACTCACCTTTTTACAAACATTTCACTATTTTTTAAATAAAGTATATATTCTCTCTCTACATATTCTTACAGGGCACAAAAGTGACCTCAAAATTCCCCTAATGCGTATGCTGGTTGACCAAAGTGCCTACGAGCACGTCTATTAGGTTGCAAGATTGCTGTCTATTGGCCAACGTCAGAGTCTGACGAGTTATAAGTGGCAACAACTCGGTCTATAATAGATGGATCAAACTCGCCAACTTGAACGTGGACATAAATTTAATCTTCTATTGGCATCCTCCATCTTCTCTCTCTCTCTCTCTCTCTCTCTCTCTCTCTCTCTCTCTCTCTCTCTTTCTCTCTCTCTCTCTCTCTCTCTCTCTCTCTCTCTCTCTCTCTCTCTCTCTCTCTCTCTCTCTCACACACACACACACACACACACACACACACACACACACTATAAACTACCTCACATTCTTCAGTCATGTTCGATCCCCGCACACCTTGGTCTAGAGCTGCACGGAGATCAAAACCACTGGGTTATAATTGGTCAATACCTATATTTGTGGGTACGAGAAATCTTCACACCCACGTCTACATGACAATGCATGTAGTGGACAAATCCCTTTGCCTCTTCTTGAGCTGTAGCAATTCACAGCATCTTAACATCTCTTCACAGCAAATCCTTTTTCGATGGATTACTTAGCACATTACATGTTGGCCTCCAACCTGATTATCATGCCGTTGAAAGATTTCCAACTTAAGGTCGCATCCTTAGAGAGAAAGAGAAGGATCACCGTTCGCTTAACTCTAATTTTTTTTGTGATCCCGAAGTTAGACTTTAATATAAAAACTAAATCCAAAATCTAATCTTAAATCTAACCTAATTGAACATATGGTGATTCTAAGCTAATTAAACATGGTTAGTGGGTAAGCTAATATGTGTCAGATTCTGATGGGAATATACATATTTTTGTGTACCTAGTGTTTGATCTTTGGGCAAAGCCTTGAGCTTAACTGGAACTCCCCCTTCATTGACATGCCCTAGAATCTAACCTAAGTCTAAATCTAATCTAATGTTAAATCTAACCTAGCTAATCTTAAATCTAACATAAATCTAAATCTAATCTAATCTTAAACTCAACATAAACCTAAATCTAATCTAATCTTAAATTTAACCTAAACCTAAATGTAATGCAGTTTTCCGCTTGCATTTTGTGTAGCTCTAACCTGCAACAAAGGTGAGTTATGCTAGTGCAATCGTGCTAAGAGAGAGAGAGAGAGAGAGAGAGAGAGAGAGAGAGAGAGAGAGAGAGAGAGAGAGAGAGAGAGAGAGAGAGACAGAGGTGCCTTTGTTTCGGAGTAGTGCTAACATGATTGAGTTGCAAATGCACAGTGCGATTGGGAAGGTGGCAACTTCAGACGGTCTGTAAGAATGCAAGGCTGTCTGTGAGCGGGGAGTGGTTGAGGGCAGACTGCAGAAATGTCAATGGGGCAATGTAGGAGAGTACCATCTACCTCAACAACAAGGTGTTCAACAACGGAGGCCAGCTCATCTGCCACAACTGCAAGGGCGGGCCCTTCAATGCGCTCATGGAACGTTGTGAGTTCTCTCACTCCTACTCGAGCATCAGCCTACAGGATGGCCCCGTCCCCGCCTCTTGCACAGCCCCCAAATCACCCTCTCGCGTCTCAACCTCCCTGGACCTCAACCGTTGCATCACCAACAAACATGGCGCTTGCGAATACGTCTATTGGGTTGCGAGATTGTTGCTTGTTGGCAAGCGTCAAAGTCCGACGAGTTATAATTAGCACAACAAGTCGAGTTATAATTTAATCTAATCTTAAACTCAACATAAACCTAGATCTAATCTAATCTTAAATCTAACCTAAACCTAAATGTAATCTAACTTAAATGTAATCTAACCTAATTTTAAGTTTAACCTAATTTAAATCTTAACCTAATCTTAAGTCTAACCTAATTTTAAATTTAGCATAAATTTTAAATATAAGTTAAATGTAATCTAACCTAATCTTTGATCTTAATCTAACATAATCTTAAATGTACTTTTAAATCTAATCTAATCCTAAATCTTAATATAACATTTCATTAATTCATATTTTCTCTACTTTTTTTATTTATCTATCTCTCTTTGTTTTCTCCCCTTACCTCTCTCTTTTCGTCTTCTCCCCCCCCTCTCTCTCTCTCTCTCTCTTTGTTTTTTTCTCTCTTTCTCTCTCCCTCTTTTTCTTTGTTTTTCCCTTTATCTCTCTCTCTCTCTCTCTCTCTCTCTCTCTCTCTCTCTCTCTCTCTCTCTCTCTCTCTCTCTCTCTCTCCTTCTCCCAATGTGTGTGTATGCAATCTTTGTTTATGCATATGTGTGTACTTTTTTGTATATTCAATGTGTGTGTATGTGTTTTGTTTATGCATGTGTATACATTCTCTCTCTCTCTCTCTTAGAGACACAATGTGTGTGTGTGTGTGTGATTGAGAGGGAGAGAGAAAGAGGGGAAGGAGCATACCTGGCTCTCCTTCTTCTCCTCGTGTGTGTATGTGTGTGTGTGTGTGTGTGTGTGTGGGGGGGGGGGGGGGGGGGGGGGGGGGAGAAGAGAGAGAGAGAGAGAGAGAGAGAGAGAGAGAGAGAGAGAGAGAGGGGCGGATTTACCTGTTTTGCTAGAGCGTCAAAACTCAGATCTGAGATATGAGTTTTTGGCGCTCTCGATTTATTTTTTACCCCTATCGACGTCGCTATGGGGGTCGCTATGACCGTCACTATAGGCGTCTCTATGCAACAAAGAAAATACCGACGTCCATAGCGACGCCGTGGATTTAACTTTTGAGCGTCGCACTGTGAGCGTCGCTAATGTGAAGTACCTCTTGTAGTGGTAGACTCCACATATCGAATTTGAAGAAATTTGGATCACAAAAGTGAGACTTAAGCCAAATTCTTGAAAACTAAGTCTACGCGGACACTAAACAGTTGTGTTTATATGGCAAAACAAGCCTAAAAAGTGAGAAAATTTGAGAAAAGTAAATAATCAAATTATTTACTTTTGAGCTCCAGAGACAAGATTTTGGACTTTTGAGCTTTGTATAGTGTGAGAACAACATAATACAAGGCCACTGGTCAAGTTTGGATTCCATCAAGTCCAAATTGGTACATGTTAACTTAGTTCTCAGGTTGCAGATTAGTCCTTTAGCTCTTTGCAAGGGTAGAATTTGGAAATCTTATTTGCTAACTCGCTTAGCTTAGATTGAAGTGACATACACAGACCAATCACAATAGCTAGCAAAAAATTAAGCAGTTTGAGGAGCGAACAACCTGTCAAAATGGGATCGAGCGTGTAAAAGTGCATTTCAAAATGGATTTTTAGTAAAATCAAGTCATTAGGGCAATTTTACGCATGGAACTTGCAAATCGGGGCACAAATCACATTGGATTGCAAGTTAGGTTATTCAAGGCCTAGATTTTCATCATTTCAAAGGCATGCAATCAATTCTGACACTTTTGAGCTAAAGTTAATCAACTCTTGTGAGTCTAAGAGCAATCAACTGCCAAAAGTACTTTGGCAAAAGTAATCTTATCAAACTCGAGCAGGAGTAATTCTACTAATCAACACCAGGATCTACTAAGAGATAGTTCTTAGAGACCAAGACAACATGGAATAAAGTCTAGCCGAGAGTTCAAATGCATGAGAACCAAAGCTAACCACTAGTAGTAGCAACACATGCACAATTGCAACATAGCAAATTTTACAACTATATGGCTACATTGGAGATAAGGTTTTGTATACAGATCCGGAAGGCCATATGTATCTTATGAGTGGCAAAGATGCATAGGAGCCACGATCCTATTGATCAGGAGTAAAGTCAGATTTAGAGAACTCCCAGCTGTTTACAGACTTCAGTGGAGCTAGGTATTGCAAGCTCAAAGACAAGGTGCAGATAGAAGTGCAAAAGATGAATCCAAGTGTTTATCCAGAAACCTGCACGATCCCGCAAAGCATCCATTTAGTGCATATGCAATTAGGATTGTTTCACATGGATTACATTGGTCAGATCTACAGTCGAGAGTCAGTAATGAAAGATCCAACAGATCAATCAATGAAGACAATCTAATTGGAGAACCGAGTCAAAGACAGTACAAAGGTCAAGATGGAGCAGTCTACAGCTTGATGCTCAGTGTTTTAAAAGAAGATGCCAACAACTTGGCGAGTACAGAAGCTAAAACTTCTCAGCTAGAGCTTGACATGACAGAGCCAAATGAAATATCACTAGTCATGGCCTATTTCTCAGATTGTGGAAGAAAAAGTGAACATTTTTATGAAGATTGTCTAAGAAATCCAGACAATAGGGACACATCAACTGCCAAGCAAAGCATGGAGCAAACTGGAACGTGAATCTCGATTTATCACTAAAGGTCAAAAAGAGTGTAAAGTTGCAATCATTCACGAGTCTAAGGCACACATCAAATAGAATGATATTAGCATTGTATGGTACACATAATTCATATGCACACTATATAGACCAAAAAGGGCAACTGTACAAAAAGAATCAACCAGTGTTTGAAACGGCCCATATCCCAGCTCATAGAAGTGCGTCCAGTGATAGATAAAAAAGGATGGTTTATTTCAGAGGATAGAATTTATTATAACCCATCCTCTCTAGAGCTGAAGGATATTACCCGGGTGAACCCAAAAAACTGTTCAGATCCAAACTCTCCTCCATCGGAAATAGCACTTCGATGTTGTGACCAAACGAGCATATACTTTGACCAAAATAATCGTAGATATAGACGAGAGTCTAAAATCTATGATGCCTTGGATCTGAAACCACAAAAGCTCATATCATAGGAGACCCATGGGATAGACAATATCAGGGCAAAGATGATGCTATCTACAGCTTGACTTGGGGAATAATTTTTCATGTTGCACGGAGATACATAGGAAACTATGCAGAAGGTCTACAGATGCCAAACATCAACAGTGCTACCCAAAGTGTGCCTTCACAATCTCAAAAGGTGAGACTAAACCAAAGCCAAATAGTTTTGAACTCTCGTAATGGAGTAGGCTATAGTGATCACCCTAGGAAGGGGGGAGCTGCAAATCCATCAAGCTCAGCTTTAGTACGAGAAAATGCTACACCAGTTAGAAGCCCAAGAACTTCTAGCTAGCAGACCCCTTCAAAGCAAAAACCATTGAAAGATCATATGGTTGTTGGAAGTTTCCCACTGACCCAGATCCCTTCAGAATCTGCAGAAAAATGCTTCTATGAAGATCCTGAGGGACAAAAGTTTCAGTTGATCTCCACGAGTCAAAGCCAAAAGCCAACAAATCCCATAGTGCTCAAGCAATTGCATGAGACAAGCTCGCATATGCATATCGTGATGCAAATGGAAAATGATCTTCTGCAAGCCCCTACGGATGCTAAACCTAAAGTCAAGGACTATTTGAAGATGATGTAAAGCCTGAAGCTGCCAGAACAGGTATCGAAAAATTCAAAATCAATGAAAGCTAAAGTCCATAAGGCTACACAAAGGTCACCACAAAAATCTCCTCCGAAGAGACAGATTCTGCCAAAAAGTACAGTGGATCTTCTAAGATCAAAAGTTACTGAAATGCAGGCAGACAATGCTCAACAATTGCAAGAAAAAGGTGCAATATCACAGTCATACAAGTCAACATCAATGAAAGCAGGTGATCAAGACAAAGACAATATAGAAAAAGTTCAACCCACAAACACCGCCACCACAAAAGCACTCAATATAGAAATAAATCTTGAGATGATCTAGTGCAACAAAGTAAAGCTAGATTCCAGTTATACAAGAACCTCATGTCCTTTCACACTTGGAAAAAATGTGGTCAACCACAACTAGAAGATGCTCCTGAATTCATTATATCTGGAAACAAACGAGCATAATGTTGGGGAATCATCTCCACCGCCATTCCAATAGGTCCACAGATCATCATAGCTCAATTTCATGTGGTAACAACAACAGATGTACCAGATAACATCATATTAGGAATGCCAATGGCCCAAAACATCCTAGAGATACAGAGTTCAATGAAGATGCAGCCGTCAAAGAAAACAAAGAATGAAGACCAAGATTGGTCACTCGTGGACGATAGCACAAAGTCCTCAAGTATAGTTAAAACGGAGATTGATGCCAAAGCAAAGATTATTAAAGATGATTCATCTCCATCGGACATAGGGAAGAGCTTAGAGTAGATCCAGACATTGCCAGCAGTCAAATCAACCGATGTAAGTCAGAGTGGAACATAAAGTCTCAAACCACTCTCCATAGAGACACATTTAGATCAAGATGAGACCTTGATAAAAGCAGGACAAATATCTTCAATAGAACCTACAATGAGAATAGTTGTAGTTCTCAACAATACAAAAGGAGCAAGTGTCGGAATGCAATTCTCTAGTGGATAAAGAAGAAAAGTGCAATATGATTGTAGATAGCATCCAAAAAATACTCGAGATCACTCCAAGAAAACAAAACAGTAAGGCAATGCTAGGTAAGGTTGTGATCGAAGAAGAAATGGTTGCTACACTTAGCATCCAGAAGCATGAAGAGCAGATAAAGTTTCAAGTAAAGTCTTCAAAACACATGCATGCAGATATCATCCTTAGACATCAGTGGTTAGACCAACACAAGCCCTACAAAGAAGATACAATACTACTACTCTTCTTTCCAAGAGATACCAAGCAACACATACAGGTACCATTAATCCTAGATTCAGAGTTGCAAAAGTCACAAGAATCAAAGACAAATCTTATAGATAAAGGTAAAGCTAAAGTGGAACTTCCATCGACTAGCAAAGAAGGTGTGAAAGCGTATACCTCTACATCAAAGAACCCTCATGGATCAACTTCTTCAAGAAAATCGGGCTTTCAAAACTTCAAGTCAATTGCTGACCCAACTGAAACCTCTAGGAAGACACCCAGAAAAGCAAAGACATTTCAGCCAAAGTACTCAAGAAAGCAAAAGATAGTCAAGCAAGTGTTTGTTTTGAGCAGTTTAGTCAAAGTCAATGATCCGGTTTGGGTTAAGGACGGGAGATCAACACAAAAAGACAAACACATGGGATGGATAGCATCCCAATGGAGCTTAAAAGAACATGAGTATTATGGAGGTAATAGATAGATATGGGTACCAAAACTGCAGGTGAGCATATGAAATAATGTCAAGTCCCTCCCAAGAAACAAGGCCCACAAGGTATCAACCTCCACAATATCTTAGGATATCTAAGAAGCAGGTATACAACAAAACAACATCAAAAGATACTAAAGTCTACCGCAACTCTCAAGAGGATATAGAACAAAGACATATCTCAAAGAATCTTCCTCTTGGATAAGGATTCTACACAGGTTATACAAAGATTTGGCTACCAACCACAAGCCAATTGCAACTACACTAGACCTGCATGAAGATCTCAAGAGATTAACAAGACCTATGCCTCTAGTCAAAAGCCAGAGGTCGACAACCAACAAATTCCTACAACAACATCAAAGATTTCTTACAACAACAGGCTCAATTGGAGAATCAAACAGACAATGAAGTCTTCACAGTCAAAGAAGGACAACCCAACTACACACGCAAATGCGAATTCAAAGAAGATAAAACAACTATGGCAAAAGAAACCTTCAATGCCAACTTGTTCCTTTTCTAATCCTCTTTCTGAGGATTCAAGCTTACTTTTACCTGAAGAAATGTTTCTGGTAAGCACTAGAATGTAAAAAGTCAAGTCGCCACGGTACAAAAAACACTCTTTGGCATAGTCAGAGTCGGGCTGCTAAGCCATAAAATGAGCAAAGCATTAGTCCCAACGCTTCAAGTCGTAATAAACTCTGTGCTAAGAGTCGTAGTTATTAGGCTTACGCTAAAGTTGGAAGAGTTGATATCTAAGTCGTGTAACTCATGCTAGATGAGATGAGCATAAGAGTAAAAGTCTATTAACATAATCATGGTGGAGTGTTGTAGAGTCCAACACTCATACACAGTGCATAGTAAGATGAGAGCACATATCCTCGACAACGAAAACCATCCTTAAAGGGGTGCCAGCTTGCAAACCATGTCATATGCTTTTATAGCTACACCATATTTCTAAAGAACCCCTCAAAATCTTTCTTGCATAGCATATTGTTTCCCATGCATTTCTATGTATGCATATAGGATGTCCCATCATTGGGCATATGCATTAGACACTCTTTTTTGCTTCCACCTATGCACCTTGAGTGGACTACAATAGGCAAACCAATGTTCCATTATGCTACCCTCTCATATTTGCTGCCTTTTTAATTGCATATCTATCAACAAATAATCCCTTGAGTACTTTATTAATATTTCCCATGATAATCAATACTTCATAGTGCGCTTATCCCAAAGGTACTTTTTTCTCACTGGGTTTTTTCCTTTGGTCATCCAGGGATTAGACCCTAATTTAGATGCTCATTGTTCTACTTCACTTGTACATAGTCATAATAAATAAACAGTAGCCTCATCATTATGCTATTACAATGGACAAATGCAACATCATCTCTCACTTCAAACAACTTTGGACCAATGAAGATGTTGGAGAAAATTGAACCTCTTCAACAAATTCAATGACAAATGAAGAAAATCAGTCCATCAACAACCAATCAAAACCTTCCATTGCCTCAAGGGACACTTTTCAACAGTGCCCGAGGACGAGTACTAAAATTGAAAGGGGGGAATGTTAACAGCCAACTTCATTTAACAAGAGCCTTATGAATGCACGTTGAAGATGAATATGAAGAAGCTGTGAAGATTGAAGTACACACTTTTCACATTTTTCCAAAATGGCCATGTATTGTAATTTCTTGATTTATTTAGCTGTAACATGTTTTGGGCTCAATAAGAGTTCCAAGATGTAAATAATAGGTCAGTTAGTGTACCTAGGTTGCAGATACAGTAAGTTATGGAGTCTCAAAGGCTTTGGGTGCTCGGACATTGCATATTTTAGAGATTGGCTAAGGTATAAAATCCAACTTTGTAAAGACTTTATTAAGTTTTTGAATAAGAAATACACAATGTGAGCTAAGGGCGCTCACTTATGTTGTGAGCTAATGCAGCAAATATGCATTGCTGTAAACATATTATGGTAAATTGTAGCTTATGGCGTCGCCAACCCATGGAATAATTTCATCATAAGTAGGAATCTAAGCTAGGAAATCACAAAATAAGCATAGGTGGATATTGGGGCATCATTGCTAAGCATTTAGATGCATTCGAGATAAAAAAACGACTAGGTCAAAAGCTCACTACTATTAATAATTGCATTTTTTTCACTTCATCAAAAGTGAGATTTGAGACCATAATCATGTGTACTTAGTTCTTACATACTTGTCCTAGAAGTCTCGTAACATTCGAATGCATTTGATGTTGCAACGGTCATGTTTTGTTTGTCGATTAGCGACTAGCTTTTGGTGACTTTGGTCATTTGAGTGTAGCTTGTGTTAGATGCGAGTTGTCTGTTGTTTTCCAAGAGATTTACACTCTCTTGTAGCCTCTATGCACTAGTCGAGTCAATGTCATCCCATGGATTGACAATTATGTTCGTGGTTCTGGCTATGTTTGCAGTAAGATAGGAGTGAGATAAAGAAACCCATCCCACAGCAATGAAGTGCATGTAGTACGGGTCACATTGAGCAACACTAGCATCTTTTATGCCTTTGTATCTTTTTGTTTTTTTGTTCAAGGTAGACGATGGTCATTGCACGCCTACCATGTGGATTGCTAAGGGTGAAACGATAATGAATGCCTTCCTTCCATCTTCTTGGGACTCAAAGATTGTTCAGCAAAATGGGGATACCATAAAGTGCATGGTTTTGACAGAGAAAATGATCATCCAATAACACATTGTAGAGCAGCAAATCTCCATTATATTCCCTTATCAGCGGTGGAAGCAAACGTGAGGTGAATGGGAAGCACTTGATTCAGACATCACAGATGTGGAGCAGGTTGAAGTGCATGTGTGCAAGTAGAGGAAGTGTGGGACATGGCCGTCAATGCTATTGGAAAATGTCAAATCTAAGGGAGTACTTGGCACTTAGGTTTGAGCTCAAGATGGACTACTCATTTGTAGCTGGTGGCAACCCTCTGCATAAGAGAAAGGAGAGGGTCCTTTCTTTGTAAGAACATCACCTTCTCTAGATGTATCCATATCAAGCAAACAATTTCCATTGCAATGTAATACTCTTATATTAATATGATACATTTTTGTCTAATTTGTGATCCGAGAATGTCTAATTTGTTTGGATGGGGCAATATTATGCATTATAGCCATGAGATTTCTGCAGAAGAGAACATCTACATTTTAATCATTGCTAAATTTGTAAGTTTTATAAAAGTGGCCTATTTTTAATTGTCTCCTTTATAAGTGACTTGCAAGGCCCATTTTTAAGTCGCTTTCTTGTTTTTGAGGTTCTCCATCGTCTCCACTGCTTCCGTGCTCTATCCATCCCCAAGCACGTGCCATTGTCCCTTGCACTCTACCAATAAGACTTTGCATAGTAAGAACCCCATGTACAGAAGATGGGGATGATCCACATGCTAGACTAGAGTCATTTTATGTTCAACGAGAGAGAGTCCACATGCAAAAGGAGGAAGATGATTACAAGGGCACTCAAGTCAAGATTGAGGAAGTAGCCAAGGAGATAGATCCATAATTTTCCAAACCCACTGATGAGTATATACCATAAGTGGCCACCACCTCTAAGACAACAGCATCACCTTTAGAAGCTCCACTAGAAATTGCTGAATTTTTCATAGTGCACATGAGACTATAGGAACTAAAGAAACAAATACAGACATGGAGTTGCCAAAAATTTAGCATAAGGAGGATAAGCTATGATCTAGACACAAGCAAACATGAGGAGAGAGATGGTACTACTGAACAAGAAGAAGGTAATGTTCTCTTATGGCTTTGCAAATTATCTACACTTTGTAGTAAATAAATTGAAATAAGAAGTATATGCCATGAAAAACAAGAGTCAAACCATCAAGGAAACACTTAGCCTTCACTACAATAAGGCTAGAGTGTAGCAATACCTTTCAATGAAGACTATAACAAGGTCAATGAAAAATCTCAAAAGGAGTTTCAAGAGTCAAAAGAGGACAATCAGAGCAGAAACAAGGAGATGATAGGTGTGACTAAAGTATTGAATCAATTGTCTACAACAAGAAAGCAACAAGAAAAGTGACTAAAATAAGTACCTACCACTTTGCACAACACAAGTGCACACACTCAAAGAATCCAAGTACAACGTGATATTTCTAACATTGAGTTAACACAAGTGGGGTCCAAGTATCACGAGTAAGATCAACTACTAAACCAACTCTAAATCAATACATTAATGCTCACTCTATAAGGCAGAAGAAGCCAACAAGGAAAAGAAAATAGCATGAGGGTATGAATAGGTAGAGAAACTCATGTGGGACTCTAAAGTCGTGCAATTCTTGCATGTTCCTAGAAGAGTCATTGGGCGCATCAGCCTCAATGCTTGAAGCTTAAGCAGGACCTTCTATCACACAAGAAAGCCTAAGTGCTAAAGAAAAAAAGGAGCTAAAGGTAAATATCACTAAAGAGACATAGAAAATATGGAAGTGAGAAATGGAATGGGAAAAAAGAATATTGCATTCTATTAGTGTGACATGATTGAAACTAAAAAAATAAATGACAAGTGGCATCATCAAGCCTTTCCTTTTTCATGAATCAAACTTGATGTGTTATAGATCAAAGAAAGATTACTCATTGACCAGGCCAAAGATCCTACACATACATATCCGCCATGGACAAAATTTTGGTTGTCAAGACACTTAATGTACTTTATTTATATTTAAATACCCTTGCACAATGTTCCATTCCTAGGTTCAGAATTTGGTCGACATCTTGCGCTCAAGCAAAAGTGACCATTTTAGCGTAATTACTCATGAATGCCACCACCCAAAGATGCATGCAAACAACATAGATAAGGAGAGGGTCATTGTGCTTAGCTAACTTGAATATCATTTTAGTTCATTTGAGCCACATATTTTTGTAATGTACCTCATTTATTGATAGGAAATCCCTCCAAAGTCCAATATTTGTTGTATCAAATTATTCATTTGGATGTATAAAGTGGGTGATCGGATGTAGTTATCAACCCCATTTCACCCACACCTTGTGTCAAAAATTCTTTCTTTCAAACTTGGCTAAGGTATAAAAGCCAATTTTGTAAAAAGGGACCCAAGTTTTTGGATTATGAAGAGAGTGTTCAATTGTTCTATCTTTGGAGTCTTTCCTCTTTCTTCTTTTACTTGTGCATAAATTTGATGTGATGATTAATGGTTTTTCCAGTTTGTGTATCACATGATACATATGAGCAAGGGCAGGGGCCTATGTTAACAAGGTAGCTACATGTGATAATTTTGCAAAATAGGAAGAATATGATGTTATTGATGCTTTTCTATGTGGTTTATATGCTTATTAATCAACAAGTGATGGTGCCCTTACTAAAGGTAGTTCCCATTCAAAGGGCATGATGGATTATATGCAATATTTTACCACTAGTAGCACATGACATGGAAAGGTAAATTGATGCTATCTTTGTGGCATGTGCAGATTTCTTTGAATAAGAGGTAAAGAGATTCCTGCTAATAGGTGAGCATTGTAAGAGATTGGGGACTAACCATGCAACTCTCAACCCAACCATGCCTAATATGGACCCTTGGTCTACTAGATATAGGCCCCATGTACTGCACGTGTGTCCGAGGCCATCTTATATTAGGCCTGGCATTACTCCCCTCTTGGAGAAGCATTTTCATCCTTAAAAAAGGGGGATATCTTCATAAGAACACTAATTTTTCTCTAGTGGCATCCCCCATGGATCCAGGTATACATTTGATTGAAACACGATTCAATAAGAGGTTCAATTAAATCAAGAAAAACATCTTGATTTTCCACATTGTTGTCCCTTTGCAACTGTCGTGTGTAGGCGGCCAATATTTAATATAGTGTCTAAAATAATACCTCTTCTCACTTTCCATGAAAGTAACATGCTGACATAACTGAGTAGCAAAGATTAGGTCTGTGACTTGTTATCATTTCTCATCAATAGATAACCTCACCATAATTGGTGATCAAGGTTGAGAACCTGACGGCACTAAACCTAGTTGAAATGTGTTTTGCCTCATGGTAAGCAAACTCCAACTAGAGATATATAACCTTTTCAATTGGATTTTTTATGCTAATATACGCACGTAGAATATTCTTTGGCAAAATCTTAACACTTGTAAACTGCCTATCTATCTTAGGATGACTAGCAATATTGAGGTGTATTTTCAAACCTTTTATAGAAAGTCTCCAAAATGAGTGGTAAATTGGGATCACAATGGTATTTTATTTTTGGGGGGGAGGGGTGATTGTTCAAAAAAGGGCCTGAAAGTGAGAAAATGGAATTCTCATGGCATGGCATTTTTATGTTGACATGGCATTCTTTACAAGGCCCAAATGTGAGTCCAACCTTTTCTTAATAAATACTACCCTAAGAAAAAGAACAAAGAATTGTAAGCAGAGTTGATGCTAAAGCAAAGACAAATAGAGAATTTAGCCCTCCAATGCATGATTAGGGACAAAATTTGCAGAAAAAGAGAAAGGATCTAAAAGTCCACTCACAAAATGCTAAAGAAGATGTCAAGGGCAAGGGACCAATAGTTGAGGAAGAGCTGACATGAAATCCTTTGATAGATAAAAAAGTTTTGGAATTTTTAGAGTTTGATGCTCCAACAATGAAAGATACACATGATGAGCTTAAGGAATTTCTTAGATAGGTAAAATATAGCATAGTTGCAATGGTAACAACCTTGAGCATAGATAGAAAAGGAGTTGCAGCAGGCAATCCTTAAAAAAGAGGAGGCGCAATGGAAGTAGATACAATGAAGAGAAAAAGATCAAGGCCAATATATGCTGGATAAGAGAAGATCATAAGGAACCCTTGCAGTTTGGTTGCTAGTTTATGATAAATGTATGTTATTTTGTCCACCTAACTTTTTATTTTTCATTATCACATATGTAATTATGAGCCATTTGTCATTGAGTCGGGGCTACAAGCTTTGAGATTGTATCTACCACTTCTATGTCAACGTTTTGTCAAGTCTTGGGTCACTTTTGGCCAAGGACAAAATCTTAAACTTTGACCAAAGTATAAAATTCACTTTTGTAACCTATTTTCCTTAAATTGATCAATGAGAATAACTTTGTTCAACGTACAATACTATATATAGCTTTGTTTGCGCTTTTCTCCCATATGCATTGTCACATTTTGATTTTGATTATTTTCTACATGTTATAGGTGAAGCCACTTCAAGTTGATGTAATTCTCTCATGCTATTTCTCAAATCTCTTGGCCAGTGCCTACAAGTTGTTTTGTGTTGTATCTCAAAATTTACAAGCCCAAATTTTGTTGCATTTGGATTTTGTTTGATCATTGAAATGGTAGAAATTGACTCACTAGCCTTTGGTGATTTGGGATCACTTGAGTGAGAGTATTGAATTGTATCTCGTAAAGATATTGTTTTCCAATGATTTGACACATCCTTATTGCCTCCATGCCCTAGTTGGGGACCTGTTATTTCCCTGTAATGGGTTGGGTAACTTTTTAACAATTATAAAGTTTTAAAACAATTGGGTTCCATGATGTGGCTTTTATAATCCCTTGAAAAGATATCAAAACATGAACAAATTGTACAATTTAAATGAAATTTTAATGTAAGCTATGCACCATATGTCCAACAATACTGAATTAAAAATACTCATGTCTCAAAATTATCATTATTGTAGTTAAGCCCACATATAACCCAAATGTTGCATTGTTTGCTCCGTGGGGTATTAGGTGCCCCAAAGCTCAAGGAAGAATGTTCATATGATATGGAATACATATGAACAATCAAAAACTTGAGTTTATATTGCATCTTAGATGCTTAAAAATTCATCAAACTGCAAAATTTATCAATAGATCTACACATATAATTCTTCATAAATAGGGCATAGCTTAAAATTCAAGCATATCCTATTCCTTGGAAGCATGCAAACATGTTAGGGACTACTATTGCAAGTTATGTAGGAATCTAAAAATCACTAAGGATGATCATTTGCCAAACATACATATTTTGGTATATTTTGGGTTAAATACTCCTTGTACGCACAAGGTGAAATTTGGAACCAATAGCCCAAAAAAATTCAAATTTGTGCTAGAAAAATCACTTCCCTATGGGAAAAGGTTCTATCCAATACATAAAGAGGCCTAATTACATAGGTTGTAATCCTTACCACCTTGGTGAGACCAAGTCGGATGGCTATGTAGCTTGCCAGTATGTCATTGGCATAGCCTTGGATCAAGAAAAAATCCCCCTAGATGTGAATATTCATGCCCTTCCACCAATCTACACTAGGTTGGAAGAACTTGTCATAAATGACCCACTAGGGAGGCATTGTAGAAATGCATGGTGTTGTACCTATTTCTTGGTTCATGAGAGGAGGAAGCAGCACAAGTATGGCTAATCAAATTTACCGTTTTCACTCACATATATGTCATCTTTTGATATTAAGAGGCATATTCCATTGACCCACATATGCTTCTTGGAGCGAGAGAAAGAAGACCCACCAGCCCACAAAAGATTCTTCAAGCTACATAGGCTTGCCCTGGGCGTGGTAGGTAGCCCATCTTGGGGTGTAGTTGTGAACTAATTTAGAATGATATAGGCATGCATCAATATAACAATGTTGATGCAAAGGTCAAAGGAGAAAATGGTTGCTCCTTCTTCATCTGCACTTACACTCATTGGTAGAGCATCTTGGTTCACAACAATGTTAACAAACCATGTCAACTCTTCATGCCAATATTTTCTTGTGGCTAGAGTAATTCAATGAATTAGTTGGGGAAGGAGGTGCAGTGGATGGATAGGTGGATTACCTTAGAAGCTCATGATTGTATATATTGAGCTTAATGCTACATATCTCTATACACTCTATATCCAAACAACCACTCAAAGATAGCTTTGTTGCATCATCATTTGTATCATTTCCATAGTATTTTTCCACTATGTAGAATCTTGTCAACCTGTTCTTCCAACACAAAACCCACCATTATTTAAATAATAAATACTACGCATTGAATGGAATTGAGCGCTTGAATAGTGAACATTGAAATTTCAATTGAACTATAAAATGTGTGACACAATTGACATGAATTGAGTTGAATAGTGAGAATTAATTTCACATTGTCATATAAATACGTCATTGACTTTGTCATTTAAGCTTATAGAGGTAGCGCTACTCAAACTATAGTGATTGGAAAGAGAAACTTGGATTGTAAAAGCATGTGTGTATGCAAGACATGTTTCTGGTGTAGTGAAGCAACAACAAGCAAAAGACAAGGTCAAAGTGAGCATGTTTTAGAGGCGTCTAAAGGCCATGCAAAAATAAAAGAAGGCAATGTTTGGTAACCACTGCCACAAATGTAGAAGGGAAGCAATGTTGGGCATTGTTGTTTCTCCTATCATCACTAACTGCCTGGTTGCATGAATTATCAAGATATCTTTACTTTTTTCTTGATTTCCTATATTTTCTCTGTCAGTTGGTACATGTTTTCAAATTTTGTTAGCTGTATGGAAACACACTGCATGCTAAAGAATGGGGATGTGTGCATGGTCACATGCATACACATACTTCAAATACGTAATCCTTAGTTTTCCAAGATATAAAGATTGGTTTTGGGCTCCTTGTTTGAAGAAAACGTGTGCCTACAAGTAGTTGAGTTTAGCTTGATTGCATCTTAATCAAAAGTTCATAGAGTACACTTGAAGTTGTTCACAAATCATGCTTATATGGATCTAGTTTCATTTCATTCAACCTACAAACTGATACTGATGACAAATCTTGGTTTCTTTGTCCACAAAAAAAGGATAAATGCCTAAGAACACTTTGATATGTTTCATTGCACTTGGTGCATGCATAGCCATACCTTGTACTTGAGCCTAATATTGTTGAGAGGCTCACCCTATACATAAAAATCCAAGATCAATGTAGTCAAAGTTTTCCATGGAATAATTGTGTGACCACAAAAGTATAGGCCAAATCCTCCTTATAGGAACATAGAATAGACCCTATAGGAATCCAAATTGATAGAACTCTGTAGGTATCCATACTCAAAAGAACACAGAATAGACCCTAAAGGAATTCACATCAATAGAACTCTGTAGGTATCCATACTCAAAAGAACTGAATGAAGAATAGGCACTTTGAGACTCAAAAGAATAATCTAAGCTACTTTCGGTTGGCCAATCAATTTGGTGATGTTCCACCAAGGATGATCTTGTGTAGCCATTGTATTAAATCAAGGATGGGATGACGCATTCTCAGAGGAAGGACAGAGACATTAAGAGAGAAAGGAAGGAAGGAAACTTGATTAATATCCTTTGTAGGTCAAAGTCATACTTGGTAGCCATTGTTTGAAATTGAGTATTGAGTGATGTATTCTCGAACGGAGGAGAAAGATAAGTAGAGAAGAGAGAAGCTTTTATCATCATAGGAAAGAAAGACTCTATTAGCTTCCTTTGGAGGCCAATGAGGACATGTAGGAAAAATTGAATACATCATTGTTTATAGGGCACTTTGGTTATCTTTCCATAAAGACATTAAAAAAGGAAAAGCTCTTGTGACTCATAAGATCCTTACATTGTGAGATAATAATCACCGTGTGTATGTAAAGTTTGTGTGTGTGGGAGGAAAGGTGATGGATGGCGTCCATCTTTTGGTGTTTGCAAATCTTTCCTCCTATGTAAGAATTTCCCTTATTATTTATTTTTACTTCTTGTACTTTTTCTAATTCTCCCACTATAGTCTCATTTTAAGTTGATGTGAGCTCATCTAAAATCCACGCAGATGTTCGTTTTGAGTGGTTTTGTCTACTTTGCATATAATCTTTATCCCTCCCACATCACTATATCCCACTTCAGCTTGCTCCCCTTGATGTCAATATGCGGGGGGGGAGGAGAGAGAGAGAGATAGATAGATAGATTTTAGATAGATTTTATTATCGTCCTCGGAGGTCAAATATGACCTATGGGACCAAAGTTACATGTGATGTAGTATGTGTATGGCTGATGAGTGACTCTCGATGCTCCAAAATTGTAGTGATGAGAGTCGCAATGGAGAGCCCACACTTTGGCTGGGAGAGGAAAGTGTGTAGGTCTAAGTTATGGCTGAAAATGTGAGAGAAGCAAGTTCGGATGTGATCAAAAGCTGAGCACTCTAGTAGTGTGTGGTACTCAGACTCTCGAACTTGCAGTGAGCATAATGTGCACAATCGATTTGACTCTTCTCCATTGCCCCAACGCCCTATCTCGCATCGAAGGAAATGGGAGCTAAGCCGAATTGCTGCGATAGTGCGTATCGCGGACAAGGGAATAGGCTCAAGCATGTAAGTGTGAGTACGGTTTCCTCTCTCAGCGAAGAACATGGTTTTGTAGTTGGGGGCAATATAGGTGGTGTAATGTATGAAGCGTGACCCACCGGATTTCTCCCAAGCCGTAATACATTGGCGTTGTAGAAAAGCTTCATTCACTTGAGAGTCAATTGAAGCATCATGTAGCAAGTGTAATGCATCCCATCTCCCAAACCACTTCTTTATGTCTTGCATCCATCCCGTGCTCAAGATCTTGCTTTTATGTGTCTTTTGAACTTTTTTGTTTGCTTCCCATGCAATTGTAGGAAGTCGATGTGAGGGGTTTTGACGCATCTTTATCATGTACTCCACAACCCTTTCCATGCCCATAACCTCAATTGGAAGAGATCCCGACTCAAGAAGTAGGAGCATATATGGTGTTTGTGTCTTAACTTGGAGAAAGTTTGTAAGAAAACGTTTTTGGACATTCTCAAACTCTTTCCAAGTAGACTTTGAGATGCTCCCACCCCACACTTCAACTCCATAAAGAAGAACCGGTGTCACCAATGCATCAAAAAGATACTTCTTGAGAACCCAACACTTGATGTTTCCCGCATTACACATGTTCTCAAATGCATAATATGCTCTCTTTCCCGCTTCCAAACGACGCATAGCACATTCATGCCACTTGTGATTGGATGGAACCTCAAGGCCAAGGTACTTAAAGCTCTCAACAACTTCAAGTGTCTCGTTGTTGTACACAATGCATGGCTTCTCCTTATGGTTGGTTTTCACAAGCATAACCTTTGTTTTGGATTCATTTACAATCAGCCCACTATGCAAGCAAAAGTTCTCAAGGACAACCATAAGCTTTTGTGCATCTTCTAAAGTGTGTGCTAGAAGCACTACATCATCCGCATACAACAAAAGCATGATTACCACATTGCAAATAGTGACCTCTTCAAGGCCTTCTTCTTGCATAAAGTCAAGTACCATTTGTTCCAATTGATCGATGCATAGACCAAAGAGAGTTGGTGACAATGGACATCCTTGTTTAACCCCAATAGTGCTTACAAAAATTTCTGAAATTTCTCTTCCCATGCGCAATTGACAAATCACCTTCTCATAGATTCGAGAAACCGCAAGCATAAACTCACTTGGCACTTGGAGTTCTTCCATCCTTCTCCACAAATTGTTACGTGGAATCATATCAAAGGCTTTCTTAAAGTCCACAAAACAACAATACAATCGCTTGCCTTTCAACCGACTTTCCTCCATGAGAACACGAAGAGTGACAAGATGATCAATGGTGCTATGGCATCGACGAAAACCCGCTTGTCCCTTTGCACGCTTGTCATTCTCTTCAGCCCAATCACTCAATTTCATCTCCATTATGCACCCAAATAACTTTGCCATAAGAGACCCAATCATTATAGTCCGGTAGTTGCTTACATTCTTTACATCCCCTTCTTTATGCAAAGGCTTAACCCAATTAGTACTCCAATCATAAGGCATACCATGTTGAAGTGCAAGGTTGAACATATCACACATCCACTCATGGGTAAAATCTCCCGTCCATTTGATCATCTCCGGCTTGATACCTTGAAGATCTCCCGCTTTGCGAGTGGCCAACTTTTCAAGCCCACCGCATACATCCTCAATAGTAAAAAAAGACGGCATACATGGGAGTGAACCATAAAATGGCATTTTTTCAGTATTTTCTTGCTCATATAATTGCCTACAATGTGTGTACATATCCACTAGACTCAAGTTACCAAAATTCTCAACCCGCTTGCCTCTCAAGTTTCTCCAAAATCTTCCACATGCATGTGCCTTTTCTTGGACTTGAAATTCTTGTTGCTTTACTTCCCATCTCCAACGCCATTCCAATAGGTCCACAGATCATCATAGCTCAATTTCATGTGGTAACAACAAAAGATGTACCAGATAACATCATATTGGGAATGTCAGTGGCCCAAAAGGTCCTAGAGATACAGAGTTCAATGAAGATGCATCCGTCAAAGAAAACAAAGAATGAAGACCAAGACTGGTCACTCGTGGATGGTAGCACAAAGTCCTCAAGCATAGTTAAAATGGAGATTGATGCCAAAGCAAAGATTATTGAAGATGATTCATCTCCATTGGACATAGGGAAAAGCTTAAAGCAAATCAAGCATCAAGAAATGCAGATTAAATAGAGCAAAGAGCAATCATAAAAGCTGTTGAGCAAAGAATGCCACCAAGACAAGAAGTAAAGAAGATCAAAATTGCAAACACCCAAGAAACAATAGAAAGTCCAAAGATCCAGACATTGCCAGCAGTCCAATCAATATTTGTGAGTCAGAGTGGAACACAAAGTCTCAAACCACTCTCCATAGAGACACATTTAGATCAAGATGAGACCTTGACAAAAGCAGGACAAAAATCTTCAATATAACCTCCAATGAGAATAGTTGTAGTTCTCAGCAGTACAAAAGGAGCAAGTGTCAGATGCAATTCTCTAGTGGATAAAGAAAAGTGCAATATGGTTGTAGATAGCATCCAAAGAATACTCAAGATCACTCCAGGAAAACAGAACAGTAAGGCAATGCTAGGTAAGGTTGTGATCGAAGAAGAAATGGTGCTACACTTAGCATCCAGAAGCATGAAGAGCAGTAGTTTCGAGAAAAGTCTTCGAAACACATGCATGCAGATATCATCCTTGGACATCAGTGGTTAGACCCACACAAGGCCTACAAAGAAGATACAATACTACTACTCTACTTTCCAAGAAATAGCAAGCAACAGATACAAGTACCGTTAATGCTAGATTCAGAGTTGCAAAAGTCACAAGAATCAAAGACAAATCTTATAGACAAAGGTAAAGCTAAAGTGGAACTTCCATCGACTAGAAAAGAAGGTGTGAAAGCGTATATCTCTACATCAGAGAACCCTCATGGATCAACTTCTTCAAGCAAGTCAGGCTTTCAAAACTTCTTCAAGCCAACTTCAATGTCAAAAAAGACGAGAGTTTACTACTTTGTAAAAGGGATTTCAAGCAGTTTCATGACCTTGTACAAGCCCCTACGGATGCTAAACCTAAAGAAGTAATGTCAAGTCCCTCCCAAGAAAGAAGGCCCACAAGGTATCAACCTCCACAATATCTTAGGATATCTAAGAAGCAGGTATACAACAGAACAACATCAAAAGATGCTAAAGTCTACCACAACTCTCAAGAGGATACATAACAAAGACGGATCTCAAAGAATCTTCCTCTTGGACAAGGATTCTACACAGGTTATACAAAGAATTGGCTACCAGTCAACCACAAGCGAATTGCAACTACACTAGACCTGCATGAAGATCTCAAGAGCTTAACAAGACCTATGCCCCTAGTCAAAAGCCAGAGGCCAACAACCAACAAAGTACTACAACAACAACAAAGACTTCTTACAACATGCCCAATTGGAGAATCAAATAGACAATGGAGTCTTCAGAGTCAAAGAAGGACAACCCAACTATACACGCAAACGCAAATTCAAAGAAGACAAAACAGGTATGGCAAAAGAAACCTTCAATCCCAACTTGATCCTGACTTGCTTGAAGAAGTTGATCCATGAGGGTTCTTTGATGTAGAGGTATACGCTTTCACACCTTCTTTGCTAGTCGATGGCAGTTCCACTTTAGCTTTACCTTTGTCTATAAGATTTATCTTTGATTCTTGTAATTTTTGCAACTCTAAATCTAGCATTAACGGTACTTGTATCTGCTGCTTGCTATTTCTTGGAAAGTAGAGTAGTAGTATTGTATCTTCTTTGTAGGCCTTGTGTTGGTATAACCACTGATGTCCAAGGATGATATCTGCATGCATGTGTTTTGAAGACTTTTCTTGAAACTACTGCTCTTTATGCTTCTGGATGCTAAGTGTAGCAACCATTTCTTCTTCGATCACAACCTTACCTAGCATTTCCTTACTGTTATGTTTTCCTGGAGTGATCTCGAGTATTCTTTGGATGCTATCTACAACCATATTGCACTTTGCTTCTTTATCTACTAGAGAATTGCATCTGACACTTGCTCCTTTTGTACTGCTGAGAACTACAACTATTCTCATTGGAGGTTCTATTGAAGATTTTTGTCTTTCTTTTGTCAAGGTCTCATCTTGATCTAAATGTGTCTCTATGGAGCGTGGTTTGAGACTTTGTGTTTGAAGGGGATCGGGGAGCACCACAGACGGAGAGTGAGAGAGAGAAGGAGACACACGACACAGATATGGGTGGGGAGACTCAAAAGAGTGAGCAGCCCCCTATACACTTATGCTATGTATAAGGTATACAAGTCAATGGGCGCCCAGACTCTGGGCGGCCGGGCAAGGCACAGACGCCTATACCCCAACAACCTCCCACTTAAACGCGACTGTGCCTTTAAGCAAGAGAACCTAGTCTAAAGACTACAAAAGGTGAGAGAAAACCGCTCTCAACCGATGCCCACTGGCTAGCTGTGATCGTGTGCATCCGGCTGTTCTGCTCCCGTGTAAGTCCATACACCACCAGACGTACCGCACACGTACTGCACGTATGTACGCAATACCTGCATATCTCCCTCGTGCACTATGCCATCATCAGTCAACAAACGACTGACAACCTCAACTGCAAATGCTCCCACTACAACTGCGATATCTGGTCTCAAGATCAGCATCTCATACATGAGACCACCAAATGCCGATGCAATGCTAGCGGGCCCTGCTAGCTCTACAGAGCATGCATCAACATATATATCCCTGGCAATAGGCATCTCTGACTGACAAGGCGTGTCAGCCACATGCATCTTCTGACTATCCACAGAAGACGCATCAACCTGTCGTGCAACCTCAGAGCACACCAGCTGCTCTAGGTGTCTGCTGGAAGACATATCCTGCACAACTATATCCCCATGCTCACTGTCGAGCATAGAAAGGAATGACTGTATAATCGTTGACATCTCAGTCTCCTCTGCAATCATCCACTGCAAACATGACCACTCAATCTGATGTGACTCACTAGAGCTCTCATGCTCTAACTCCGTATGCATAGACTCTTGCATAACGTCCTCCTATCGTGACTCACTAGAGCAAGACCGCTCTACCTGTCTATCCTGCATAGAAGTATCTCGCACAACTGACTCTCTGCTTTGCTCAATCACTAGCAAAGTGTGAGGTCCCTACCCCTTGTCGAGAGGAGCGGAGTACCTTTGATAGGTCTCCAATCCTGATAAGGAAAAACCAACGGACATTGCCTTAGCTACTACGTAGCCATGGGCATGAACCGTTAGTGAAGGATTGGTCCTATCTCGCTATGGCGGAGCGTGACCACCATAAACCTATCTAAAAACTATCTATAATCAATTATACCTAAAAGTATAAATCTTAGAGTGACCAACCTGTGCGCTTTTTTCTCCATGTTTCAGAAGCACAGCCGCCAAGGTTTGTCTCTTTTAAGATTTATGACTAAAGAAAAAATTCTAGCATTGGAAAGTTACCCGACTCATCGGGTCCACCCGTCCATAGAATGATACCGTCGAGGTATCATTCTCCCACTTTCCACACCACACTCACCCTTCTTTTGTTATTTAATTACTACCACACTGTTTAAACATACATGTTCCTTTACTTTATTTATGATACTGGTTCGTTAAAACAGCCCTTCAAATAGTATTACAAACAATACTCAAACAAGAAGCCGTCCAATTTTAAACCAACAAGCCTTGGATTAGGTTCACTCAAGAATCTCTATTGGCGCTATTATGTCCGATCGGTGTATACATTATTCATAAAAACCCTTGTCCTCATGAGCGTCCCATACCGCTCGACAAGTACTCGTTGTGCTAATCTGGACGTACTCCCGTCACAGCAACAACGGTGCCAATCTGGGCGTCATCCTCACGCCACAGCAAAACAAAACTGCAGTATCCAGCTGGGCTAATCTGGGTGTACTCCCACCACAGCATCAGTGGTGCCATCCTGGGCGTCATCTCATGCCTCGGCAACTGCCACATAATACCAGCGCTAATAAATAGAGAGACTTGAGAGAAACCATACCGAAGGTTTTGGACAAACATTCTTTCCTATAGCAACCAGTTTAACCAGACAATCTTTCCTACTTGTCAAACATATGACGAGTTTCTTGGGGTTAAGCCCCGTGGTTTCCGTCCGTGTTTTCTTTTCATAAGGTAAATAATATATTCCTATGGTCTCGCATATGCAATGATGCATAACTTGAAACTGCAATACTAACCTGTACCATAGCTCCGATTGGTCCGATTGGTGGAGACATAGCATTTTCCGCAAGGATTCCACCGTTACTTGTACTAGCTTCATGATCATTAGTGCCTTGTGTTCGAGCACGCTTTGGAGCCATTTTTTT
The DNA here is from genome assembly GCF_014529385.1 of Adiantum capillus-veneris. Taxonomy (NCBI): domain Eukaryota; kingdom Viridiplantae; phylum Streptophyta; class Polypodiopsida; order Polypodiales; family Pteridaceae; genus Adiantum; species Adiantum capillus-veneris. The sequence goes on along the minus strand of NC_140939.1, from coordinate 161,424,730 downwards.
GTACTACACTTATGTTATACACTTAGAACTTTAAATTAGTCAATTTTCCTAGTAATCTCCTTGTTTTCAAAGAGAGTCTGTAATTTGAATCCTCGCCAACTCGGATTCACACTTAATGTTGTTGTTCTACATCTAATATCTATACACCAAATATTTGCTAATCTTAATTAATAAAAAAATTAAGTGTGTAAATTATGAGTGAGTTTAGGAATGCATTACTTTTATGCATGACATTTCTAATCCAATTCTAACTTCAATTCTATACTTCAACTAAATCAATTTTTAGTATTATTCAAAATTCTATTTAACCTAATTGACAATAACATTGGTGAATGAGAATTTCATCATGTATAATAAGAATACGATGAGTTCTCTTATGTATTAACTTTCAATTAACAATATATAAGTTAATAGTGAAGATGTACTAACTAGAGAGAATAGGTATACTTAGAGAGATTAGAGTAAGAGAAAACATACACACACATCTTTTCTAAAGTTAATTGAATCTCCCCAATCTATTAGAGAGATTAAAAGATAACACACACACACACACACATATCCTTCTTAAAGCTAATTATCTTACTAATCTATTAGAAGATTAGAGTAATAATAGATAGCACACACACACACATAACTAATTGAATCTTACTAATCTATTAGAGAGATTAGAGTAAGAGATAGCACACATACACACATATCCTTCTTAAAACTAATTGAATGCTCAATTAATACACACCTTATTAGTCCACTAGAGTTTTTGCTCTCTTAGTGGTTTGTGGACGCTTTCTCTCTAAGAGAAGTGGCAGCACTTCGTGAGCGCTATAGAGGCAATCTCTATGTTTAAAGTGTGAGCATGGATGCTCTATTTATAGCAGAAAGAAAAACGTTCAACTTTTTTTTTTCAAAAAAATAATTTTTTTTTAAAAAAATTTTAATAAAAAAATATTTTTTTATTTTTTTATTTTTTTTTTCAAAAATCATATCCGCGTTTTTGGTACCCTTGTGGTACCCATGAGCTTGACCACTTTGTCATTATCATCAAAAGATAAGGCCACTCTTTTCCATGTGATAGTGTGTCCCACTTTGTCCCCTCCTATGTGATCCATGTGCCTTCATTTGTCATCCCTATGTATTCTTTTGTCTTTATAATTAGTTTATTTATTTCTTTAATGATAATTTACTTTACATTTTCAAGTTAAACTTTACAGTCTTATATTAACTTTACAGTAGTAAAAGAAAATTCTACAATCAGTAAATAAGTCTTGCAATAAGTTAGTTAGTGATTCATATAGCTAAACATGTCAGAATTTTGTAGCATAAATTTTAAATTCTAAGTTTTCTCAACCTACGATTCATAATTTGAACTTGAATATCTTAAATAATGAGTGATGGTTAAAAAAATTCAAATGCGTAATAGAACTTGTGTGAAATTTGAAAGTAGAGACCTTACAATCTCCCCAACTTAGAATTTGAGATGTCCTCATCTCAAGAACAGTGAAGGGTAATCCTTAAGAAGGGATGTCTCATCTTCCCAAGTAGCATCTTCTATAGGGAAATCCTTCCATAAGATAAGATGTTCTTTGATGGATCTATTCCTAAGCTTTCTCTCTTGAGTTTCTAGGATAGTATCAGGTTGGAGTTGTAGAACATCTTAAGCAGGTAAAATGATTTGCTCATCATCAAGGACATGGTCAGGGTTATATACATAAGGTTTTAACAGACTTACATGAAATACATCATGCACTTTGAGATGAGAAGGGAGTTTTAGTCTATAAGCTTGATCACTTACAACCTTGATTATTTCGTAAGGTCCACAATATCGTTAGCTAAGCTTCTTATACCTTCCGAGAGATAGATTGCTCTTTTTGGGCTTTACTCGTAAGAAAACTTTGTCACCTTCTTTGAAAATCCGATCAGATCTTTTTAAGTCGGCGTACTTCTTTTGTCGATCTTGAGCCGCTTGAATATCCCTTCGAATAGCTTTGGTTTGAGCTTCCATTTCTTCAAGCATTTTCTTTGAGGTTTCTACCCTTATAGTGGGGTCAGAAAAGTTAAGAGGTGATAAACATTCTTGACCATAAAGAGCATTAAAAGGTGTCATTCCAATACTTCTATGAGTAGAGGAATTGTATGCATACTCTACCAAGGGTAGGTATTGAATCCACTTGCGAGGTTCCCTATTGCAGTAGGCTCTAAGGATGTCTTCAATTACTTGATTAACTCTTTCAGTTTGGCCATCAGTTTGAGGATGATAAGCAGTACTAAAACATAATTGGGTTCCAATAGCTTGAAACAATGATACCCAAAACTTTGAAGTAAACTTGGCATCACGATCACTGACAATCCTCTTGGGTAAACCATGAATTCTGAAAACCTCCTTCACAAACAGACGAGCAATATCTGAAGCTGTAAAGGTTGTCTTGACTGGGATTCAGTGAGCCACTTTAGTAAGCAAGTCGACTATGACCATGATTGAATCATAGCCAGCTTGGACAGAAGGAAACCCGGTGATAAAGTCCATGCTAATACATTCCCATTTCATTTGGGGCATTAGGGGAATTTTGAGGTCATTTTTGTGCCTTTTAGCGTGTAGAGAGAGAGTGGTCTCAACCAATGGTTGAAGAGCTTCCGTTACGGAACCTCTATTTTTGAAAACTCACAAAAAAAGAAAATATTCTATCTTTACCGCAACTTTGAGCTGGTAAATAGCAATGTAAACAAGTAAAAGTGCAAAGGCATTCAATAGCTGTCGCTTTTAGAAAGACGTACTTCTCATATTATATTGTTTTCATTTTGCACGTCGTCATCATAAAACAACGTTTGGATTCTATCTCATGATCTTTTCCAGATTTGAACCGTTTTTTGCACATTCTGTTTATTCTTCTCTTGAACTCAGACTAGACTTCTCTGCTCATTTATTTTTTCACCATGGAATCTTCATCACGATCAAAACGACCAAGAACTTCCATTGAAGCCATTGTCACTTACAACACAACTGATCAAAATGGAGAATGGATTCCAATAACTATACACAAAGGAACGTGGATACTGATGCAACAGAACAAGAGAATAAAGTCTTCCACCAAAAACTCTTTCTTGGTGGGATGGAAGGGCATTGTTAAAGATTTCAGCTTTGGCGACAACAAAAAATCAATCAAAGAGGTGTTGGTGCAGCATGTGTACATGCATAAAGATCTGCATATTAACTCAGAGAGTTCTGCTTTGTCATTACATAGACCAAACTGTAAGTCTCTTAACTTAAATTCTTATTTGTAATGCATGTTGTATAAGGTTATTTGTTGTACAGATTTGTATCCTTCAAACATTATGGAATGGCAGCCAGTAGAATGTGTTATAAATATTCTGGATGTGTGTCATGGATCAATTGGTGAAGAAATATACAAGGGAAGGACTAAGGGTTCATTGGCAGAGAATGGAATATTCTTCTTTGACCATTATTATGTTCCACCTAGAAGGACTGGAGAACTTGGAGCCACAACTAAGCTAGACTTGCCTGATTTCAAAAGTGGAGAATGGTCACTCCCTAGCTCAAATACAAGTGAGGGCTACAGGTGCAAACTGTTTTGTGAGATTCAAAAGTGTTTGAAAGCAAACATAGCAAGCAAACAGAGTAGAATTTCTATATTCATGCCCATTACAGTTTTTGTAGACTTCTTCTCTAATGCTGAAGTCAGAAAATCTAGAACAATGTTTTCAATGAAGACTTTAGACTCAGCAAATGTACTTGAATTTGTGGATGAGGGTTGGAACACCAAAACAGTGAATGGAATCACTTGTAATGTGCAAGCTGGCTCAATTGCTTGCAAATACATGATAGGGACACAAAACTTCATTATGTCATTTTATTACAGAAGATGGCACTATGTTGGTGGTCAGCTAACTCCACTTGATCAAGACATGGAGGACTTCATTGACAGCCCAATAGAAGACATTGATATATGGGTAAACAATGAGCATCTGTCAATTGTAAAGATAAGAGGCATGTGTAGCTTACATCAATTGAGATTGGACCTGCAAAATGATGAAATTGAATTGCCCACAACATTCTGCTGTCAAATAAATGGTGGAAAGGTAACTGTTATCCCTAAAAGTCTCTTGTTCTCTTATTGGTTCTTTATTTAACTTGGGCTGTTTTGTAGGTATCAAAAAGGAATGAAAAGAGGCTACAGTGCAAGGACATCTTGGATGGCATTGTACATTTGGTGCCTTGAACATCCTTTAAGGCAATTTTGTAACACATGACCTGCAAGGATCTTGTTTTGTATCACATGACCTGCAAGGATCTTGTTTTGTATCACATGACCTGTAAGGATCTTATTGAAATAAAGATCTAAAAGGATCTTTATTTTGTTATTGAAATGCAACTTTTCCAAACATCAATGATTTTACTTCAATGATTTGATTTTGTAACAGAGTCTTAAAACAAGGTGATCAAAATGTATTCAATTTCAAATATTTGCAATTACATAGACAATTGGATACAAGTGGGCTATAGAATAGACAATTGGATACAAGTGGGCTATAGAATAGACAATTGGATACAAGTGGTAAGCTTGATACAAGTGGGCTACAATTAGATACAAGTGGGAAGCTTGATACAAGTGGGCTGCAAAAAGCTTGATACAAGCTTGATACAAAGGGCTATAGAATAGACAATTGGATACAAGTGGGAAGCTTGATACAAGTGGGCTACAAAAAGCTAGAATAGTTTTCTGCCAGGAGTTTTCCTGTCCCTAGGGGTTGGTGCTTTTGCAGTGGGCTCTTTTTTCCTGGGAGATTTTCTTGTGGGATCTTTGGCAGGAGGGCTTGAGGGCTGCTTCCTCTTTCTCTTATCATCCATCTCTTCACTTGCCTTTTCCTGCTCACCACTCTCTTCTTCCTCTTCACTTCCCTTTGCCTTTTCTAGCTTTGCTTTCCCCTTTGCCTTTTCTAGCTTTGCTTTCCCCTTTGCCTCTTCTAGTTTTGCTTTCCCCTTTGCCTTTTCTAGTTTTGCTTTCCCCTTTGCCTTTTCTAGCTCTTCAGCATCATCATCTTTAAATACCTCTTACAGTCGTCCATTTGCTTCAATCATATACTTGATAATCTTTGCTCTTGTCAACCATACATGGTTCTCACTATAGCACTCTCTGTTGATCTATACAAGGCAATAGAAAGCAAGTTTTAGGAACAATAAAATGAGAAAAAATACAGCTAGCAAATATGAAATATGCTATACTTCTATATTCTGATTGTCATTGCAGTATATGAAGTCCAAGAGGAGCTTGGCATTTGTCACTACCCTCCATCCACATGAATGGCTTTCAGGCTGGATTGGAACTTGCAACTCATTACATGTATTTATGGGAAAAAATATTTGAGGATAATCCATTGAAGTGAACAAAGCATAAAGAATTCCAACCTTCACAACTGAAAATTGGATTTCAGTCAGCATCTTTGGCATGGGTGGACAATTCTCCAGTGTCTCTATAAATCTTGTAGCAACACTGTCCAAAATTCTTTATTAAAAGTATGTGCTTGAGGTTCTGCTTGTGGTTTACAAAATGTGTCTGCTACTATACTTACAATTTTGCTTGACCATGTACTCCAGCAAGAGAATTGACAAAGTAGCATTTTCTTTTCACAATATCAATTGCAATTAAACTCCAATGTGAGCTATAAAAACAAGCCTCAGTTAGCCTTCTAACATGAATTAGTAAATTCTCTTCACAAGGTGTAGGTAGGAAACTTACCTCTCATGATAAGGAATCAAGAAAATTTCACAGATTTCCAAGTCCACATGAATCAACCACTTTGTGAGCTCTCTAATATTTGTCTCTGTCCTGAGAAAGTGGGAGATAGAAGGGTCTAAAAATTCCACCTTTTTTTGAAGGTCTGGCTCATATGTATGCATCATTAACCTGGTACAAGATATTTTTATATAAAGAGTTCTTGCTATAAACAAAAATACATAGGAAAACAAAAACAACCTGAGGCATGTGATAAGGAGTGGAGAATTGATCTCCTTGGTCCAGTCCTTGAGAATTTCCAAGGTCTCAGAGTCAAGTGAATTGTAATCCTCCCTAGGATCCTCCTCACTGAATAGAGCGACAACAAAACCAGTAGGATTGACACTCCTCAAGAGGGGCACTAGTTGAGGTTCCAACAGGTCAAGCTCCTTTCTCTCTGCAATTTCCTTGTCTTCCTTTGCTCTCTTTTTCCTTTCCTTTTCCTCTTCTTCAGTAATATCAACTACTCCTACTTCAGGCTCCTTGGGCTTCCTCCATGGAGGAATGTTGAGAATATTAAAGGCCTTAATATCATGCATAGGGACACGCTCCAACATTCTTGAAAACCTGTATCTCAGCCTCCAGAGGGTGATCATGTCTTTGTCCATCAAAGTAACCCTATGGGCATGAGCTGCACAGATATAGGCATCTTGGAAAAGCTCAATCATAAAGTCCTCAGAAGCCTCTTGGATACATGCTAATGCAGTTCTAGTCCACCTCATGTCAATCTTGTACTCCTCTGCAACTTGTCTGCATAGTCTTTGGAAGGGCAGTTTGGGAATTGCAAGATTGATGGCCTTTATGGCCTTCCTTATCTCTCTTAGACATTTGACCCCCTGCTTGAACTTTCTCTTTGTAAGGAGAGGCTTAAGCTGCACTGGCTTGAAAGCTTTCCTCTGATGTGTAGTCTTTCTTTTGCTTGGTTGAGGGTCAGGTGTACTTGGTTTAGGGTCCTTCCTCTGAGATGTGCTCTCCTTTGGTTTTGAAGTACCAGCTAAAGCTTTGCTAGGCTGAGCTTCTTCTTCATCTTCGGATAGAGGCTTATCAACCGGCTTATCAACCTTCCTTGTAGTCTTCTTGGTCCTTGCCATCTTCAAAAGGGATAGGAATGATTGTTACACAACAAACATTAGTAAAAAAAAAGTAAACAATATATATTTAGTGGCACACATTTCCGTACATAGTGGAACACATTGCGGTGACACCGCGTAGGCGAAATCACAAAGGGACCAATGTCCTCACACTAACGGTGGTCGCGCACGGGGTGATGGAGCATTACACAGATACGGTGACACTTCGTACACGAAATTGCGAAGGGAGCACAGTCCTCCCACTTACCAAATTCGCGCACGGGGTGACGGGAGTCCCAAGCGGTGATAACCTCTTAAACATCTTGAGACACATATTGTACGCATGGTGAAAATAATGGCACACATGCGGTACACATCGTAAACATGATCACATATGTGGACATAGTGGAACACATTGCTTTGAAACTCGGTAAGCGAAATGACAAAGGAGGCAAAGTCTTCTCACTTACGAATATCGCGCACGGTGTGACGGTCAAAGCGCTCGAAGTTTCCTCTTTCAAAACCTCCTTCAAAATGTATATTTAGTGGCACACATTTCCGTACATAGTGGAACACATTGCGATGACACCCCGTACGTGAAATCACAAAGGGACCAATGTCCTAACACTAACGGTGATCGCGCACGATGTGACGGAGCATTACACAGATACGGTGACACTTCGTACGCGAAATTTCGAAGGGAGCACAGTCCTCCCACTTACCAAATTCGCGCACGGGGTGACGGGAATCCCAAGCGGTGAAAACCTCTTAAACATCTTCAGACACATATTGTACGCATGGTGAAAATAATGGCACACATTGCGGTACACATCGTAAACATGATCACATATGTGGACATAGTGGAACACATTGCTTTGAAACTCGGTACGCGAAATGACAAAGGAAGCAAAGTCTTCTCACTTACGAATATCGCGCACGGTGTGACGCTCAAAGCGCTCGAAGTTTTGGGTTGTGGACCTCCTTCAAAACCTCCTTCAAAATGCGCTTAGTTTGGGCTCTGAGGATGTTTATATAGGGTGCATGGCGCAAGTCCCTAGGCGCATAAAAACTAGCCGTTGGACCAAACTTCGAGGCGGCAACGGATTTGCACACTTCCCGAGGTGGCGTTTTTGCCCATAAAAGGAACCTACCCAACCCGTTGATTTGCTTATTGTCATTCACAAGGCTTCGAATTTAAGCCTCCAACCCTCCAAGCGACACACCGCGACACCCGTGCGCGATTTTGGTGGACGTCAACCTCTTCCTAGCAATAGGAAATCGCGTACCAAGTGTCACTCTGTGCGCGTTGTTAGTGAGTGACGAGTTTCTCTTAACTTCTCAAAGTTCGCATAGCAAGTGACAAACATAGCATGTCACAATTTTATGTAATTCTTTTTTGCTTGCGCTTAATTTGTGCGCCTAATTTGCTTGACAATTTTATGCTTTTAATTTGTTTGTAGACTTGATATAAAGAAGGGTGGTTAATGTCTTGATAGACTTCTCTTTTCTCTTTTTCAGCTGAGCATTTGTGGATTGTCATAATGGATACAGAGGATATACAAGAGACCGCTGATGATAGGCTGATGTCTTTTCTTTACAAAGTTAATGAACTTACAAGATTTCAAAGTGTCAAACAGATTTTTAATGCTGCCTTTGATCTTCACGCACTTGTGGATGGCTTCTCTACACAAATTAGTGACTTGAAAGAGATATATACAAAATTGATCAGAGATCACAGGCTTGACAATCTTGTTCATTTTGTTGATATATGCAAAGCAGGTAGCTTGTCAAGGACAGGTATTGCAAAGAAGTGGTCAAGCCTTCATCCAGACTGGCAAAAGATCATAAAGCCTTGCAAATTTCATGGTAATATGCATTGCCAGTTGGTGGATTATGACCTTGGACTTATCATTTTCTTCAGTGTACTCCCAACACCAGAGGGCAAAGAGATTCCAAAGCAGATTTCCCAGGCTGAGGAGGACCAGGAGAAAGAGGAGATAGAGATGGAGTTCCATGAAGAGGAAGAGAAGCTACAAAGCACTGAGATGCTGGACATTGCAAAATTTAAAGCAAAAAACATCACTAAAGTGGAGAATGTTGGCATTGAGGATGAAGATGTTGATCCTTTGCATTGCACAGCAACATTTCCCACATACAAAGTTAACAAAAAGGAATATGTTTTGCTGAATGACATTCAGCATCTTTTTTATCTAAGGGAAGATTATGCTTTGGCAGTTTTGGCTGAGTGGGGATCTAATGACATAGGATTTATTGATTACTCACCTTGCCCCTTAGCAGTCTTGGACATAGAGGCAGAAAATTTTATTGACAGCTCAAGTGTTGGAAAGCATGTGCAGGACATTGTTCTGAGATATGAGCAACAGGGTGTACCTTCTGAAGAGGAGTTCAATGAGATCCAGAAAAGGCTTAAAATAGAGCATATGGGAGAGGAAAAGACCAGAGATTATGAAGTAAGGCCAACTAGATCCATTGATATATGGGAACCTGCCTTGTTTGAGGAGGATGAGTCTCCTAAGGTATGTTAATGACCATTTTGCCCTGTCTTATTAATGTGCTGAACAATTAACCAAGACATATTTTTGCAGATTGAAATACTGGACACAGACAAATTCCTTGGCAGGGGGAAGGGTTCCAGACCCTTAAATTTAGGAAGGAACCAGAGCTTGGGACACTTTATTGGGAAGCTCAACAAAGAGACTGTCATTATATTCCATAACAAGTTTACAAGAGAACCATTGCTGCCAATGCTTGCAATTAAAGCACTTACAAAGGTTGTTGGTTCATATCAGCTTCCTCCAGGGTTAGAAAAGTTAATATTGGTGGAAAAGGAGGAAGCCATCAAAATTTTTGGATTCTTCCCTGGCCTTACTGGTTCTAGAGCTGGTTATTTTGCAACAATGGCATCCTATGTGCTTGCCCACTCTGGGGACCTCAAGAGACAAATGATAGGCTACAATAAGCAGAAGTTTCTGAAGTTTAGGGGTGAAGTTGATGTACCTTCATCAAAAGACTGACTTTGCTCATACCTGTACTTTGGCCCACTTTCTACCTTGTCTCTCTCTTGTAGCTAGCCATTGTAAGAATTTTTCATTTGCAGATGAACTAATATATGAATTTTGTCTTTTCTGCTTGTTCCTGTGTAAGGCATTTGCTAAATCTGAGTTCAGTAGTGCTTTCTTTGTCATTTTTGATCTGGTTCTATGCCATATTTGTCTATAGAACCATTGGAAAACCTCAAGCAAGCTGTTTGCCTTCACTGCACCTCCTCCATGTCTTGTATGCTTGAAAAACTTGGTTCTTGCTTGATAATGGGATTTCTCCATGCCTTGTGTAGACCATATGGACAGGAAGCCCCATCTCTTTACAAACCAGGGAGTGTGATTGTAAATTATATGCTGGCAAAGTAAAAGTGTGTCAATAATTAGTAAGTATGAGATTAATCATATGCTTCCAAACTAAAAGTATGTACATATTAAAAAGGAATAAAAAACTTACCATGTAATGTGTGAATTCCTGATCCCAAGCATCTTTCATTGCACTTCTGAAGTTATTGAGCACTTTCTTGAAATTTGGCATATCATTTTTTCCCCAGGATGTCTTATCACAGTAGGAAAATACTTTGTCTAGTGATTCCCATACCTCTGCCTTTTTGTTTCTTGATGTACCTTCAAGACCATGATCTTTGATGGCATTGTGGAGAGCTTTCCACTGGTTATACTTCACATTGGATGAACCCTTCTTGGCATTTACCTTTCCTAGTTTTCCATGAAACCCTAGGAAAGCTCTGGCCTTCACACCACCAACAGATACCTTTCTAGGCACATTGTTTCCATTTGAAGACCTCTTCAGGTTTGTTTCAATCTTAACCTTACCACTGTGAAGGCCAATTTCTGATAAAACCGTTTCAATACATTTGATTGCAGCATCTCTAGCTGCTTTTGGCTGTAACTTCCAGGCAAACCCCACATAGAGATGTACAATTTTCTCCACAATTCTGCAAAGAGCATGCAGAGTGCATATGTGGACATTAGCAAGTGGAATATTTAAAATTGCTTTGAAGTTTGGATCTTGAGTATGCCTATTGGGTGCTTTGTTCCAATTTGCAGGATTACATGCTTTTGCTGATGCCATACAATACAGACAAGGGCTCTTTGCCATAGCTCCTTTGGAGACATTGTACATACATTTAAGGGTTTTAAGGTCTCCTCCCATGTGCCATTCCACCCTGTAACTTCCAAACCCTTTAACTTCAAGCTCTTCCCCTAATTCTTGTGCATTAATGACTTCGGGTATTGTTGTTTGATGGAAAACCCAATCCAGAACATCAAAGTCTTCACTCTCTACTTCAAAAGCACCTAGCCACCAGACATTCTTCTCCGATTGCACGCTGAAGTACTTGGTATCCTTCGGTTTCAATGCTCTGTTCATTAAAGTTATGGAAATCCTCTCAATTTTTCTGTTCTTAATAATCTCACATTTATCAAGCTTTATCACAAAGCTGACAACACCATTTGCTTCTGTATGCTCCAGCTCATAGAATCTGATCATTTCCTTCTGAAGTGTCTTCAAGTCAAGGAAAATATTATTGAACTCGTCAAATTGAAGATCCCTCTTTTTACCATGATAGGTACCATGAATGTGGTGAGGCTCACCCAACATCTCCATTATCCTCTCATTGATCTTTTTCCTTGCTTGCTGCACAATGGATGGCTTTGGAAGCAAAGAGGACCTGACCTTACATTGCTTTAACCTTTACTTCATATTTCTGAACAGCTTGCTATAACCATCTCTGCTAATGCCTACCTTATCCATAGTATATTGCACATCCTCCTTGTCCAAGCAAGAGCTCTGCAAAAATCCCTCAATGCACTGCTCCTTTGCCTTTTTAAACTTCTTCTCTGTGAAAATCTTTTTGGCAACCTTGAGAGGTAAAACATCACAATAATGTTTAGCTGCCATTTCCATGTTTGATGCAGAGTTTGGTTGTAGCAAAGTCCTAAATCAAAAGGTACAAAATTAACTGATTATTGTCCAAATGACACCAACAAAATAAACAAACTAAATTAAAGTTAACTGAATATTAATCATTTAATAAAGAACAATAGCATAATAACAATAACATAAGCATAATAATGTGGAGCAGAATCACAATACAACTTAACAAAAAGATTAACAACCTAACATAAGCAGAATCATATAAAATAAGCATAACAACCTAACAAAAAGATTAACAACCTAACATAAGCAGAATCATATAAAATAACAATATCTTGCTGCTTTGATTCTCCTGCTGCAACCTCCTCCACCACGTCTCAAGGCTTCAATGTTCTTTAACTTCTTTTCTCTTTGTCTGTTTCCTAACATTGTATTCTTGCTTCTAGCTTGTTTGAGCTGAGTTTGTAGCTTTTCGTTGCTCTCTTTACATTCCTCAAGTTGTTGTTTAAGAGTATTTATCATTTGTTTGGTCAAATGATCTTCTAACTTAAGAATATCTCTCTCTGCCGCAAGACTCTGTGTATAACCCAGCAACCCTCTTTAACCATCACCCACAAATTTTATCAAAGATGAACAATTTGAGAATGGGGGAGTGCTCTTTGTCATTGGGTCCACTGGATACAATCTTCCATCAGTCCAGAGATCAATGTGATTTTTTTGATCTTGCCGCATTGCTTCAAATATGGACGAGGACACCTCTGCACATTTGTTTCTCTTGCGCACTGGACAATATTCTTCATTTAGCTCAATGTGTAGATGGTATAAGCTTCTTCTCTTCCTCATGGAAGTCTGTTAACAGTATTTGTTAGAGATAGTACTATAGGAAAAAGCTGTGCAGATACGAGGAAGAAGACGACACAGAAAAAGTTTGTTTCAGCTTTTGGAAATTTAGAATTTTGGGCCAGAACTGACGTTTTCGTTAGTTTTGGAGGGAGTATTTTTTAGAATACGAAAGATCCTAGAAAGATTTGACAATGACATGTTTCGGTGGAGGTAAAAAGGACGCAAACTCACCTTTTTACAAACATTTCACTATTTTTAAAATAAAGTATATATTCTCTCTCTACATATTCTTAGAGGGCACAAAAGTGACCTCAAAATTCCCCTAATGAATATCTAAAGGATGTAATTTACCTGGCATCTTTAGTCTCTCTGCCTTAATCCTTTGACAAGACAAACACTGCTTGGCATAGCGAAGGACATCACCCTTCATACCTTGCCAATAATAACTTCTGCGAATTGCATTGATGGTTTTGGCATAACCTGGATGTCTTGAAGTTGGGCCATCATGTGCTTCATATAGGATAGCATTCCTTAGGGTAGAATCCTTAGGTATGCATATTCGATTCCTATAGTAAATTTTCCCATCTTCTAAGGAGTAATGTAGAGGTTTAGGCTGATTTGATGATACCCTCTCTTCACGTAGGATACTAGCAAGCATCTGGTAATCTGTATCTTTGACAGCGGCATCCAAGACCTTGTCTAGAATAGGGTTGTTAGCCATGGAAATTGCCCCCAGAAAAGCTTTACGTCTTAGGGCATCTGCCACAACATTATCCTTACCTGGTCTAAATTTAATATCAAAATCATATTCGTGCATGAGCTCTATCCATCTCCTATGTCTCATGTTAAGGTTAGGTTGGGTAAAAATCCACTTAAGACTCTTGTGATCTGTTACCAATTGGAATTTGCGTCCCAATAGATAATGTCTCCATAGCTTGAGAGCATGAATAACTGCTAGCAATTCTAAATCATGTGTAGCATAATCCACTTCATGAATCCTAAGCTTCCGAGAAGTATAAGCTACAGGCCTTCCGTCTTGAGTAAGGACTCCTCCTAATGCACTCTTGGGTTATCAATTGCAGCATGTAGAGTTTCTCGTTCCTCTTGTTCGTCTCCCACTGTTGGTGCTCCTATGATAGCATTGACTCTGGCAGCCATTCCGCGCCCTCGACCTCGTCCTCCATTTCTTCCTCCACGATTTATTATTTGGCCTCGTCCTCTAGCTTGATTGGGTGTATTTGTTGCGGAGACTCGCCTAGGACATACATTCCTGAAATGTCCTAGCTCGTTGCATTCATAGCATCTAAGATCTGTATTTTGAGCTCCATTTGCTAAAGCTGCAACTACTGGATGAGTTTGGTGAACGGGGTGAACTTGCCTTTGGTTCCACATCATAGACCGTCCTCTCCCTCCAGCATTCCTTAAATTTCCATTTCGTACCCTTTGAGAGTTTGACATCTCTTTAGCTAAGGGTTTAACTCTTAAAAGAGCATCTTGCAAATTTACAGGCCTCATGGCTTCTAGACGTGTATTTAAAGGAGAATTTAGCCCTTGGCAAAAACGGGCTACTTGTTGATCTGCGGTCATTGGCGGAGCATAGCGCCTAAGAGTTACAAATTTGGAGTAGTATTCTTCCACTGTAAGATGAAACTGACGTAAGTTGAAGAATTCATTCATCTTAAGGGATTCGTGTGCAGGTGGAAGATAACGTCCTTTGACAGCATACTTAATGTCTTCCCAAATTTGAGTGTTTTGAGCTACTTGATTATCTTTGCAGTGTTGTTTCCACCAAAGCTTGGCATCCCCCGTGAGACGAAACATAGCCAACATTGCCTGGTTATCGGGAGTAGTACCAACAGCAACAAAATAATCCTTCATCTCTTCGAGCCAGACTTCAACATCACGCTCAACTAGGGCTCCTTCCCCTTTGAAAGAGGGAAGTTTAGATTGCTTGAGAAGTAGCTTTTTCTCTTGAAGAGATGTATACACCGCACTCTGTGCAATATAGATTAAGTGAAACTTTATTGGATACTCTAACTTTAATCCACTTTAAGGCAAGACTTGATTAGACAATAATACAAACAAAAGATAATATTAATCCAAACTTTATTTATATACACATTATTTACTACCAAGGTTGGTAGTCTTTAGGTACAAGGATTGTAATGTCTCTATATTTTGAGTTTAGTGACTACAAAAGGATAGGCTAAAGGATCAAAATAATAAGTTTCCTTTGACCCTTGAAAGCTACGAGATACACATATGGGTCGAATCCTACCACCATGGATAACTTTTGTAACTTGGTTATAGACCCATTGAGTCTGAGATATCTTTTCTCCTCCCAAGATAATGGTAGCATCTTGATTCTTAGTACCAATGAAAAGATACACTTCGATGACTTTCAACTCCTCTGCCCAACGAAGTTTCTTAAGATTGGTATCCATGCACCATATCTTGTCAGCATCGATGGTATAGATTCCTCTAGATGGACTCCAGTTGATACCCCCCTCTATGCACCCTTGGAATAGGTGGTGCAAACACCCTATCCAAAATCATCATCACCCTTTTTCGAAACTGATAATTTGGTGATTGGCATGCATTTTCAAACATGATGGTGAACACTTGGAATTTCTGGTAGGCTGAATGAACATTTTCCTGTACCAGGAAAGTTCAGTCTTCAATACCATATAAAAACTCAAAACAATTTTTCTAGGTTCTTCTATTATTTCAAACATTCGCATCCTTCAATATCCAAACATCAATCTAAAAATCTCCCCAAGCTTTAACCTAGGCTCTGATACCAGTGTGAGGTCCCTGCCCCTTGTCGAGAGGAGCGGAGTACCTTTGATAGGTCTCCAATCCTGATAAGGAAAAACCAACGGACATTGCCTTAGCTACTACGTAGCCACGGGCATGAACCGTTAGTGAAGGATTGGTCCTATCTCGCTATGGCGGAGCGTGACCACCATAAACCTATCTAAAAACTATCTATAATCAATTATACCTAAAAGTATAAATCTTAGAGTGACCAACCTGTGCGCTTTTTTCTCCATGTTTCAGAAGCACAGCCGCCAAGGTTTGTCTCTTTTAAGATTTATGACTAAAGAAAAAATTCTAGCGTTGGAAAGTTACCCGACTCATCGGGTCCACCCGTCCATAGAATGATACCGTCGAGGTATCATTCTCCCACTTTCCACACCACACTCACCCTTCTTTTGTTATTTAATTACTACCACACTGTTTAAACATACATGTTCCTTTACTTTATTTATGATACTGGTTCGTTAAAACAGCCCTTCAAATAGTATTACAAACAATAGTCAAACAAGAAGCCGTCCAATTTTAAACCAACAACCCTTGGATTAGGTTCACTCAAGAATCTCTATTGGCGCTATTATGTCCGATCAGTGTATACATTATTCATAAAAACCCTTGTCCTCATGAGCGTCCCATACCACTCGACAAGTACTCGTTGTGCTAATCTTGACGTACTCCTGTCACAGCAACAACGGTGCCAATCTGGGCGTCATCCTCACGCCACAGCAAAACAAAACTGCAGTATCCAGCTGGGCTAATCTGGGTGTACTCCCACCACAGCATCAGTGGTGCCATCCTGGGCGTCATCTCACGCCTCGGCAACTGCCACATAATACCAGCGCTAATAAGTAGAGAGACTTGAGAGAAACCATACCGAAGGTTTTGGACAAACATTCTTTCCTATAGCAACCAGTTTAAGCAGACAATCTTTCCTACTTGTCAAACATATGACGAGTTTCTTGGGGTTAAGCCCCATGGTTTCGGTCCGTGTTTTCTTTTCATAAGGTAAATAATACATTCCTATGGTCTCGCATATGCAATGATGCATAACTTGAAACTGCAATACTAACCTGTACCATAGCTCCGATTGGTCCGATTGGTGGAGACATAGCATTTTCCGCACGGATTCCACCGTTACTTGTACCAGCTTCATGATCATTAGTGCCTTGTGTTCGAGCACGCTTTGGAGCCATTTTTTTGTACTACACTTATGTTATACACTTAGAACTTTAAATTAGTCAATTTTCCTAGTAATCTCCTTGTTTTCAAAGAGAGTCTGTAATTTGAATCCTCGCCAACTCGGATTCACACTTAATGTTGTTGTTCTACATCTAATTTCTATACACCAAATATTTGCTAATCTTAATTAATAAAAAAATTAAGTGTGTAAATTATGAGTGAGTTTAGGAATGCATTACTTTTATGCATGACATTTCTAATCCAATTCTAACTTCAATTCTATACTTCAACTAAATCAATTTTTAGTATTATTCAAAATTCTATTTAACCTAATTGACAATAACATTGGTGAATGAGAATTTCATCATGTATAATAAGAATACGATGAGTTCTCTTATGTATTAACTTTCAATTAACAATATATAAGTTAATAGGGAAGATGTACTAAAGTCTAGAGAGAATAGGTATACTTAGAGAGATTAGAGTAAGAGAAAACATACACACACATCTTTTCTAAAGTTAATTGAATCTCTCCAATCTATTAGAGAGATTAAAAGATAACACACACACACACATATCCTTCTTAAAGCTAATTATCTTACTAATCTATTAGAAGATTAGAGTAATAATAGATAGCACACACACACACATAACTAATTGAATCTTACTAATCTATTAGAGAGATTAGAGTAAGAGATAGCACACATACACACATATCCTTCTTAAAACTAATTGAATGCTCAATTAATACACACCTTATTAGTCCACTAGCGTTTTTGCTCTCTTAGTGGTTTGTGAACGCTTTCTCTCTAAGAGAAGTGGCAGCACTTCGTGAGCGCTATAGAGGCAATCTCTATGTTTAAAGTGTGAGCATGGATGCTCGATTTATAGCAGAAAGAAAAACGTTCAACTTTTTTTTTTCAAAAAAATAATTTTTTTTAAATTTTTTTTAATAAAAAATTTTTTTTATTTTTTTTTTATTTTTTTTTTTCAAAAATCATATCCGCGTTTTTGGTACCCTTGTGGTATCCATGAGCTTGACCACTTTGTCATTATCATCAAAAGATAAGGCCACTCCTTTCCGTGTGATAGTGTGTCCCACTTTGTCCCCTCCTATGTGATCCATGTGCCTTCATTTGTCATCCCTATGTATTCTTTTGTCTTTATAATTAGTTTATTTATTTCTTTAATGATAATTTACTTTACATTTTCAAGTTAAACTTTACAGTCTTATATTAACTTTACAGTAGTAAAAGAAAATTTTACAATCAGTAAATAAGTCTTGCAATAAGTTAGTTAGTGATTCATATAGCTAAACATGTCAGAATTTAGTAGCGTAAATTTTAAATTCTAAGTTTTCTCAACCTACGATTCATAATTTGAACTTGAGTATCTTAAATAATGAGTGATGGTTAAAAAAATTCAAATGCGTAATAGAACTTGTGTGAAATTTGAAAGTAGAGACCTTACACAAAGCATGCATGTATGACTCTGTCACCTCTCTGTGTGACTGCTCAAGTCGTGCCTCAACTGTGTGCACAACGAGCTCACTACCCTGCAACCCATGAGCAAAAGAGACTCGCCTGCTCTCTCACTCTCTACCTGGCTGCATGATCACAGAGACAACACTGTCTCTCCCGTGATCCACATGCAATGGGTAACCTGTACCACTTCTGGCACCTCTCGCAATCACTAGCGAACCCAAACGCATCGCAAAAGATCGCTCAAGCAGCGATACTCGACATCCACTATCCCATAACTGTCTGACTGAGATCAAATCCCGTCTCAGATCTGGCACATAACGTACATGACGCAGGGTAAATCTCATACCACTGGGCAAGGACAAACATACGTCTCCTGCACCCTCAATGTCATACACAACACCATCAGCCATGTGCACACAACCAAGTCTTCCACTAGAAAACGTGCTAAACCACTCACGATGCGACGTGACATGGAAAGTAGCATCTGAATCTAGTAACCAATGTGAAGACAATGTGCAATCCGATATGCAATCCGTAGACATAAGATCATCTGAAGACAAACTAGATGTAAATGTGACATCGCCGTCACAAGCATACTCAGTAACCACCATACTGATCTCACTAGCATCTGTCATGCCCAAATCTGCATCACGTATCTGTCGCCTCCGTTGTCTCAAACGCCTGAAACATCGACGCCTAATGTTCCCTCTATGTCCACAATGCCAACATGTCAAGTCTCTATGCCGTCGAGACTTGTGTGTGGGATCAATCTCTCCCATGGACATAGAAGTGGGACTAGACTCCCCTGTAGACATGGATGTCGCGTACATAGCATGTAAACTCTGCCATAAAGCATGAGTTGTAGTCTCCCTCGAGACGTGCCAGTCAACAGACTCAACCAGATGCAAACGAATCGTAGACATTGCCAACTCATCAAGATCCTGCCAATCATCATCACGCATAGAATTGGGCTTCGCCGATAAACCACGCAAGGGTTTATCATGCCCCATATCCGTTAATGCAACAAGCATATGCTCCTTCCAAGCAACAAAATCTGCACCATCAAACTGTGTCAGACCATAACGCTAGAAGTCAAATGAAAAATCAGCCATAATGCTCGCAAAAGAGCAACCAACAATGAGAAGCAAATGTCAGCCAAATCAGCCCTAAACTGGCTCAAATCCCATCAACAAAAGTGTGCAAATATGGCTGTAAATCAGTCCCAAAACAGCCCCAAAATTCAGCTCTTAAACAGCTGCATAAACAAGTCACAAACGTGTCCCAGATCAGCCTACAACTGAGCCATACATGGACCCCTGCAAAGAGAAAACAATGGCTGAAAATTCAGCGCCCAAATAAGACCTCAAACCTGCCTGTAAACTTGTAAACCTGTAGCTGAAACCTGCTGAAAAACCTCAAGCCATTAGTGCTCGAATCCGGCTACCTAGCTCGTAGCCACACAAGCATACATCACAATACTCACTCCTGTGAGTGTGCCAAGATAATTGTACGCCTGTCAAACGGTGAGCTGATCACCAAGCCCACACTGTGCGGTATCGATGCATACACACGCACAAATCTCCCACCTACAGAGAACACCGCACGCAAATGCTGAGTGCAACCCGCAATCTCTACCTAGATCGCATAAATGATATGCATAAAACTCCTGGGAAAATTTTGCCCAGAGTTTCGTCAGTAAAACGGCCACAAAACCAGTAACCAAGCTGACTGCACACTCAAAACCATGAGCAACCAAAGCGCATCAAACCGCACTCCAAATGCATGCACCAATCTCCACACTTTGCATACATCATTGCAAACACATGCAAATCTAGTACACAAATATCTTCTCTACCTGTGACTGCCAAAAAACATGCTCGAGGCATACATTGCCGAGATCAAAATGCAATCCCATTAGTCTCCCTGAGCATTAAACCACATAAGGCATACATCGTATCCTCCCACCTGTGAGGAAACTTACAGCAAATATCACTCTCACATCTGAGAGCAAACCATGTGTGGAATCCTCGACACACAATAAACAATTGCTACTGTAGAAAATTCAGTGTTCAGAATTTTAAAATTCTAATATGACGAGCGCGTCCGGAGCGTGCCAAAACCCCAAGGTAGACTCCTGGATCACATGTATCCGAGTCCGGGTGTGAAAGCTATGCCAAAAACCTCCATTTCGACCCAAAAACGCAGCATAAACTGCCAAAAGAGGACTGAAAAATGCAACTCCTCAACCGTAGCTCGAATGAGGTTTCTGATGGCTCGAATGGCTTCGAAAGGGGGGTAAAACGCCAAGACACCTATTGATAACGCTCTCGAAAAGCTGAATTTGCCGATGCCGAAGTCGAAACCCTGTTTGCACTCTTGAAAGTGCGCGCGCGCGGACGCAATTTTGGGAATGAAACTGGCTCTCCACTGTCGTCGTGACTGTGCACACACGCGCTCCCTCTGCACCTACGCTCTGATACCAATTGAAGGGGATCGGTGAGCACCACAGACAGAGAGTGAGAGAGAGAAGGAGACACACGACACAGATATGGGTGGGGAGACTCAAAAGAGTGAGCAGCCCCCTATACACTTATGCTATGTATAAGGTATACAAGTCAGTGGGCGCCCAGACTCTGGGCGGCCAGGCAAGGCACAAACGCCTATACCCCAACAGTGTTCCACTCAGACTTACATCGGTTGATTCGACTACTGGCAATGTCTGGATCTTTGGACTTCCTATTGTTTCTTGGGCGTTTGCAATTTTGATCTTCTTTACTTCTTTTCTTGGTGGCATTCTTTGCTCAACAGCTTCTATGGTTGCTCTTTGCTCTATTTCCTTGCACTTCTTGATGCTTGATATGCTTTAAGCTCTTCCCTATGTCTGATGGAGATGAATCATCTTCAATAATCTTTGCTTTGGCATCAATCTCCATTTTAACTCTGCTTGAGGACTTTGTGTTGCCATCCATGAGTGACCAGTCTTGGTCTTCATTCTTTGTTTGCTTTGACGTCTGCATCTTCATTGAACTATGTATCTCTAGGACCTTTTGGGCCACTGGCATTCCCAATATGATGTTATCTGGTACATCTTTTGTTGTTACCACATGAAATTGAGCTATGATGATCTGTGGACCTATTGGAATGGCGTTGGAGATGATTCTCCAAAATTCTGCTCGTTTGTTTCCAGATATAATGAATTCAGGAGCATCTTCTAGTTGTGGTTGGCCACATTTTTTCCAAGTGTGAAAGGACATGAGGTTCTTGTCTAACTGGAAATCTAGCTTTACTTTGTTGCACTGGATCATCTCAAGATCTCTTTCTATATTGAGTGCTTTTGTGGTGGCGGTGTCTGTGGGTTGAACTTTTTCTATATTGGCTTTGTCTTGATCACCTGCTTTCGTTGATGTTGACTCGTATGACTGTGATACTGCACCTCTTTCTTGCAACTGTTGAGCATTGTCTGTCTGCATTTGAGTAACTTTTGATCTTAGAAGATCCACTGTACTTTTTGGTAAAATCTGTCTCTTCGGAGGAGATTTTGGTGGTGACCTTTGTGTAGCCTTCTGGACTTTAGCTTTCATTGATTTTGACTTTTTTGTCACATGTTCTGGCAGCTTGAGGCTTTACATCATCTTCAAATAGTCCTTGACTTATTTGAAACTTCTTCTACTCTAATTACTCTTTGGAAAGCTGCTACGTGATCTCTTGGATTTTTATCTCCGGTGTATTTCCTATTTACCCATTTCTGGATCTGGGATGGTCTACCTCGTTGATTGTCTACAAGTCTAACCATAGACTCTCCCAATCCTTCTCTCGCTTCAAGTCTTCTACTATGCCTAGGCTCTTCTTCAAAGGGATTAGTCGTTCTCTTGGAGATTGGTCCTTGAGAAGGCATGCCTACCATCTCTGTGATAATTTCATCCCTCGTTATTGCTCTAGAAGGGAATCCAGGTGGCTCCCTTTTTGGAATTCTCGTAGGAATTCTCGTGTTTGGTGGAGATATCTGTGATCCTTCATTGACCAAATATCCACCTCTTTCAAATACAGTGTGTGGGTTTGTGTTTTGTACACTCACCGCCCTATGCTCGCCTTCGTGGAGGATTCCTCACCCCGAAGAAGAAGGAGCTGACATTGTGCCGCGCTCAACTGCTTCACCGCCACCGTGCCGTCGTCGCAATGCTCAATCGCACTCTCTCTCTCTCTCTCTCTCTCTCTCTCTCTCTCTCTCTCTCTCTCTCTCTCTCTCTCTCTCTCTCTCTCTCTCTCTCTCTGTCTCTCTCATGCACACACACACAAGGAGATGAAGAAGTCCTTCATGGATTCTATGCAAGGGCCATGTTTCTCCCATCATATTATATGCAGACATTTGAAGAATCATTCTACATGGGCTTTTTCACTTATAGATCAAAGATATTTGGCCCTGTCATCACAAACCTGCAGGCTCGGTTTGTCAGCTATTCAGCAATGGAGTTGAAGAATGCAATCAACATGCAATTCATGTCCACTAAAGACAAAGAGCTACATATCAAGTACCAACAAGGTCTTGAGCATCAAGAAAAGAGAACAATGATGCAAAACCCAACCACTACTTAGCACCCTAAGTAGTTGTGTCGTGGACGACACAGGCAAGGAGGGGGGAAATGTAAGTTGCTCAGCTAACAAGAGAAAAAGAAGAGCATCAAGCAGGGAATCAAGAAGGACTTGACACATTTTTTCAAGCCTAATTATTATAATCAAATCCATTTTATTATTGAAAAATCCCACAAGTCCAAAGCTGTTGTAATGTTATTGAGTACCAGTGAGTCTAAAGGGCCAATGGCTTCCACATTTGTAGGGGCTTATACAAGGTCATGAACCTGCATCCGGCTTCAAATCCCTTTTACAGAGCAGTAAACTCTCCTCTTCTTCAAGTGATTTCAGATCTGTAGATCCATTTTCAAATTCAGGTATACATTCAAGTAAAAATTCAATTTTCTTTTTATGTTTATGGAAAAATAAACCTTCAATGCCAACTTGGTTCTTCAATACTCCACTTTTTGAAGATTCACGCTTATTTTTACCAGAAGAAATGTGTGTAGTAAGCATAAGAATGTAAAAAGTCAAGTTGCGAGGGTGCAAAAAACACTCTTTGGCATAGTCAAAGTCAGGCAACTGAGCCTAAAAATTAGCAAATCATTAGGCACAAAGCTTCAAGTCTTAATAAACCATGTGCTAGGAGTCGTATTTATTAGGCTTACGCTCAAGTTAGAAGAGTTGAGCATATCTAAATCGTGTCACTCATTAGGCACAAAGCTTCAAGTCTTAATAAACCGTGTGCTAGGAGTCAAAAAATTAGCAAAGCACTAGGCACAAAGCTTCAAGTCTTAATAAACCATGTGCTAGGAGTCGTATTTATTAGGCTTACGCTCAAGTTAGAAGAGTTGAGTATATCTAAGTTGTGTCACTCATCCTAGATGAGATGAGCATAAGAGTCGAAGTCTATTAACTTAATCATGGTGGAATGATGTAGAGTCCAACACTCAGGCACAGGGAATAATAAGATGAGAGTATCTATCCTTGACAACAACAACCCTTGTTAAAGGGATATTGGCTTGTAAAGTCACGTCATATGCTTTTATATCCACACCTTTCTGAAGAATCCTTTAGAAATCTTTCTTGCACAACATACTATTTTTCATGCATTTATGTGTATGCATATAGGATGTCCCATCATTGGACATATGCATTAGACACTCTTTTTTGCTTCCACCTATGCACCTTGAGTGGACTACAACAAGAAAACTAACTTCCCATAATGCTACTCTTGTATATTTACCACCCCCTTATTTCCATAGAAATCAGTAAATAATCCCTTCAATACTTTGTTAATATTTCCTATGCTAATAAGTACTCCAATAATGCACCTTTCCCAGAGATCCTTTTTTCCCACTGAGTTTTTTTTTTCATCCAGTTATTAGACCCTAATTTAGATCCTCACTTATCTACTTCTCTTGTACATACTCTTAGTAAAGAAATAGCAAACCTTGCCTTTATGATGCTACAACGGACAAATGCAACATCATCTCTCATATCAAAGATAACTTTGGTGGATATTCAAGATGATACAATAGAACAAACCTCATTAAAAATTCATCGACAAATTAAGACAATACATCCCATCGACAATTAATCAACAACCTTCTAGTCTCCATGGACACTTTTCAATAGTGCTTGAGGACGGGCACTAAAATCAAAAAAGGGAAATGTTAACTGAGCCAACGACAATAAACAAAATTTGTTCAAGGCCCATCATATGAATACACATCAAAGACAAATATGAAGAAGTATTGAAGATTGGAGTTACACATTTTTCACACTTTCCCAAAATGGCCATGTATTGTAATTTTTCGATCTATTTGAAGCCATTGTAATAATTGTAATATGTTACGAGCTCAATGAGAGTTTCAAGCTCTAAAGAATAGATCACTTAGTGGACCTAGGTTACAGATACAGTAAGTTGGTGGAGCCCTAAAGGCCTTGCTCGGACAATGCGCACTTTTACCCCATGTATATAAGGCAGTGTGTAAATGGAATTAGGGTTCTCATCCTCATTTCTTGAGACCACTCTTAGTGAGAGCTCATGAGTTGTGTGGCTATGGAGTCCTTGAGCTTCTCCTTGCTCATGACTTGAATAACACTAATCAATTATTAATTCTCTTTCACTATGCCTCTCTCATACTCTCTATGTGATTGTACTATATGATGTTTTGATTAGCTAGATCGTAACTCATTAGTGGTTATTCCTACTCTAATCTTGTGTGATTTCCCTCTATTCTTTGTTATAAGCATGTAGGTTTGATTGGAGTGCAGCGCTCTCGATAGATCTATGTGTGTGCACTTGTGATTAGTGTGTTGCATGATGGGATTAGTGATGTGTGCATCGTTGCGATCATTAGTGTGTGGGATTGGGTTGATTTGAGGTGAAGAGAAGTGGATGTTGAGATTGCAAATTTTTTTGTCTTAGCTCCTCCATAGGCCAAGAATCTCACCTCATAGAGTCATCGTTCGTGTTGCCATGATTATCTCACTAATTGTATAAGTGTTTCCATGCCCTGGCCGGATAGCTTACCACTCCGGATTGACAATTATTGTTCGTCATTGGAGCTATGCTATGATGGTACCCCCAACATCATCATTCCTTAAATCATTTATGTACTCAACTAAATTTGAGAGGCCATCAAGCTAGATGGGTCAACTTGATGGAAAATTTTCACACTTTACAAAATAATAAAAAGACAAGGGTAATATTTTCACTAACGCATTATCATGCATCATGCAAAACATTATTGTGTTACAAAGTACTTTGGTTTAAGAAATCAAAGAAGCATATATAGAATATTCTTATTTACAATTATTAAGATCTAGGATCGATCCACAATTTGTGAATGTTGATGATGTAGTTCTATCTAATTTATCAAGTAGTTCTACACAAATTGTGTTTTTGAATTTTCATATGGAAAAATGAATTTTTAAACGAAAAGGGAAACTTCATGTTCCATGTGCACAGAAGATAAGAGAAAAGTTTTGCATTATTGCCATGATAGTCCTTGTGCAGGCTATCCTGGAATAGACAGGACTTCATAGTTAGTAAAGAGAACATTTTGGTAGCCTAATGTCAAGCGAGAAGTCCACGGGTATATTTCAAAATGTTTTAAGTGTCAAGCTAATAAAGTAGAAAGAGTTACGATGCCTAGGTTGTTACAACTTTTACAGATTCCTAAATCTAATTGGCAAAGCATTTGGATATTATAGTAGCCCTACCAAAAACTCCAAGAGGGAAGGATTCTATTTTAGTTGTGGTTAATCATCTGAGCAAGATGGCTCATCTCTATGATCAAGAATGTGAAAGCTCAACACTGTTGGAATTAGGGTTGCAGAGAAACACACAGAGCTTGGAGAAGACGAAGGAAGCTCAAGGCACACAATAAGAGTGTGTTACTTAGTGTGCAATGGAAAGATAGATAGCCCTAGAGTGATGGGCGTATATACAATGCACGGAGGAAAAAACCTCCTAAAGAGGGAAAAAATGCCCTGGCGGTCCTAGTGTGTTCACACACATCACTACCACATGTATATGGTAACAAATCCCCCCTGGAGTGATGCGGTGAACTAGAGCTGGCACATGAGTAAAGGGAAGTGCCATGCCCTGAGGACAGGATCAGTCCACAAAGGGGAGTAAGCCCAAAGCTTTGCGGAAAGCTTCAAGCTTCGCACAAGACAATGCCTTTGTGAAAAGATCTACAAGGTTGTCCTGTGTTTGCACATAAGCCAAGCTGATCTCTCCTGCTGAGAGCCTCTCCCTGACATAGTGGTAATGCACCTCAATGTGCTTTGTGTGAGCATGAAAAATTGGGTTCCTCGCAACTGCCAATGCGCTCTGACTGTCAGTGTAGATAGTGTTGGCAGTGTCCTGTCCAACACCCAAATCAGCCATAAGGCGTCTGAGCCATACACACTCAACCGTAGCTGTGAAGACTGCCCTGTACTCAGCCTCACAACTCGAAGTGGCCACAGTAGGTTGCTTCTTGCTCAACCATGATATACATGAACTGCCAAGCATGAAACAAAAACCACTTGTGGACACTCGCGTGTCAAAACAACTAGCCCAATCTAAGTCCGAAAAAGCATGTAAGTCTGGCGGCAATGATCCCCCCTTGGGATAAAACAAGCCAAGATGTAAAGTGCCACTAAGGTAGCGGAAAATCCTCTTGACAGCCTGCCAATGCTTAGACCCTGGGCTATGCATAAATCTGCTGACCTGTGAGACTGCAAACTGAATATCTGGCCTTGTGTTGCATACATAAATGAGGCAGCCAACAGCAGTTTGGTAAAGAGTGACATCAGCAGGATCTCCAGCATCATGTAGACTCAACTTCAAACCTGTTTCCATGGGAGTGGCAATAGGTTTGCAATCCTCAAGTCCAAACTTACATAGCAATGTCTCTATGTAACTTTTCTGACACAAGGCAATACCACCATCACACTGCTTAAACTGTATACCCAAGTAATGATGCAACAGTCCCAAATCTTTCATCTTGAAAGTAGCATTCAAATCAGCCTTAAATTCAGCAATATGTCTCTCATTTGGTCCAGTGATCAGCAAATCATTGACATAAAGAACCACAATGAGAAATACATCATCCTCGCGCTTTACATACAATGTGCTTTCTGTTGGACTGTTACGAAAGCCTCGTTTAACCAAATGAGTGTCAGCTTTCTCATACCAAGCACGAGGAGATTGCTTCAACCCATACAAAGCCTTCTTACATCTGCACACTTTGTCATCTTGTCCTTTTATGACAAAACTGCAAGGCTGCGTTACATAAACTTCCTCAAATATGTCACCATTCAAGAAAGCAGTAACAATGTCTGATTGATGTACATCCCAACCAAAATGAGCTGCCAATGCACATAGAAAACGCACAGTAGTCATACGACAAGTGGGAGCAAAAGTCTCTTCATAATCTATGCCTTTTTGCTGTGTATAACCCTTTGCAACAAGTCGAGCCTTATGGCGATCGATCTCACCATCTGGCTTGCGTTTCAACTTGTAAACCCACTGCCAGGAGGCAAATCACATAAAGTCCATGTGTCATTTTCTATAAGTGCATCATATTCTAATTGCATGGCAGCCATCCAATTTTCTGAATTATGTGCTTCATCAAAAGACAGAGGCTCCTCAACATCATGTAAACTAGACACAGCCAAAGCATAACAATCTGATGCATAAGATGCATGGCAAGAGCCTGAACGAGTACGACTAGACAAAGGTGCTTCCAATTTACTGTCACGCAAAGTGTGCACCAGCCATTTTGGCATACCTCTAGCCTGCTCATTTTCAGCCCTTTCCTCATCAAGTACATCATGTACATCTGTATCAGTAATAGGCTAATCTAAAACATTTTCAAAAACCCCCATAGGCTGTACATTTGCCTCATTGGAACTTACATTCGTATTTCCACCACTGAAAAGAGGCAACAAAGTGTCATAAATGTCATGTGAGCTTACATTACTGTCTCTAGTACATGACAGCAAGGGCTGAGCAGAATCTTCCACAAACACTACATCCCGAGAAATTAGAATACGTTTTGTTTGCGGATGATACAACCTGTAACCTTTGCTTTCAGCACTATAACCAACAAAAATACATTTGACAGCCTTATCATCCAATTTTCTGCGCTGCACTTGTGGCATCAAAGCATATGCCAAACAGCCAAAAACACGCATGTGCTCAA
Source organism: Adiantum capillus-veneris (assembly GCF_014529385.1). Lineage (NCBI taxonomy): Eukaryota > Viridiplantae > Streptophyta > Polypodiopsida > Polypodiales > Pteridaceae > Adiantum > Adiantum capillus-veneris. The sequence continues at coordinate 161,396,321 of NC_140939.1, read as the reverse complement.
TAGAAGGCTTTCTATCATGCCATGCTTCATATGGAGTAATAGATTGCAAATCTTTCGTAGGACACATGTTAAGTACATAAGTGGCACACATGATGGCCTCAAGCCAAATAGAATGCGGCAAAGCTTGACTTTTGACCATACATCGTGCCATTTCCGTCAGTGACCTATTTTTCCTCTCAGCAACACCATTTTGCTGAGGTGTATAAGGCACTGTACATTGGTGTTTTATCCCACAACTAGCCAGAAATGCATTAAATTCATGAGACATATACTCCCCCCCTCGATCGGAACGGAGGGTGCCCATAGTACATTTCGAGACATTTTCAGCCATAGCCAGAAATTGTTTGAAGCACATAAAAACTTCGGACTTCGCTTTAAGCGGAAATATCCATGCATGCCTGAGTAATCATTAATGAAAGTCACGAAGTACAGGTAATTGCCCAAGGACGGAGTTTGCATGGGCCCACAAACATCACTATGCACAAGCTGCAACCTGCATGTGGCCCGAACTGAACCATCCTTTGGAAATTTAGAACGCTGCATCTTACCCAAAATACAGCCTTCACAAACATGTTTGGCAGGTTCTTCAAGAGGCGGCAAAGAAGCAACCATATCAGATTTCTGCAAACGCAGTAAACTGGAAAAATTCAGATGACCAAAACGTGCATGCCAAAGTTTTGCATTTGAAATAGCCCTTGAATCTGCAATAGCATTTGCAAAATTTTGTCCACACTTGTCATACAAAGTGAGCTTATACAGCCCACGGCACAAAAGCCCAAATGCAACAATTTCATCACCAAAACTGAGATCATGAACTGTACATCTGTCATCCACAAATTTGACTACAAGTCCAAGTCTAGCAAGTGCGGATACAGACAAGAGATTCTTCTTGATCCCAGGTACATAAAGTGCATTAACAAGTGTGAAGGAACTACCGTTAGCAGCATTAAGCACAATCTTTCTAACTCCCTGAACTGGATAAGAGGCGTTGTTGGCACAAGTGACTGAATTCCCATGAGGGACAGACTCAAGAGAGGTAAACAATTCACGATGTGAGGTAATGTGCTTTGTAGCACCACTATCGAAATACCACACATATGAATCTACAGCAACTGACAAGCATGCATCATGGACAGCAGGATTGTAAGTGTACTCTGCGCTAAAAGCCCATTCTGCATCAACATCAGCAACACAGTCTCCTTTCACAGAAGACTCAACAATGGGTGCATTTGTAGTGGAACCAGCATTTGCAGTGGAACCACCCTCTTTCTTCTTAGCCTCTTTGGCCTTCAACTTAGGACACGACTTGATCAAGTGATCATTGGCTTTAGAATAATGGCAACGCATCTTCTTTTTGCCCTTATCACCAGAATTTCCAGACGAATTGCTGCCAGCAAAAGCATTAGGAACATAATTTTTGCCACTCACAGCAGAACCATAAGAAGTGGCTGCATTGTTGTTACCACCCTTTCTTTGAGAAGCAATAAAAGCATGTTCAACTGCACACTGTCTAGTCCTGTTTTTTCCTGAAAGTGACTCTTGCAACAGCAATGTGCATAATGCATCAAACTTGACAACTTCTGGATTTCCTTGGGTCATAAGTCTCCAAGTACTAGCAAAAGTCTTGTAAGAATCTGGTAAGGCAACAAGAACAGTCTGCACAAGGGAACTGTCTGAAATAACTTCACCTGCAGAAATAAGTTGCTCATTGATATCCTTGACACTAACAAGGAAAGTGTCCATATCATCTTCCTCATGCATAATCTTGAACTCCAGCTCTTTACGCAGCAAAGCAATTTTAGCCTCATTGTGGCTTGCATAAAGACCTGCTAGAATATCCCAAGCCTGTTTTGCAGATTTTGCTGAACGGATGTGAGGAACAATGGTGCGCTTCACAGACAACGCAATCAATGCATGAGCCTGTGCATCCTTAACATCCCAACGAACTTGTTCTGTCGTAGGCAAGACAACTCTAACAGCTGCAATCCTTGCAGCAAGACCTGCAACATCCTCAACATCGCCTACATCCTCAGAACCAGGACGTACATCAATGCCTTGCACAATGTTCCAGACACCCTTTGACACAAGAACATGTTGCATCATATAAGCCCACATAGGGTAGTTGTCCCCATCCAACCTGTCCTCGGCAGCAAACATCTTGAACACATCTGTGTTGTTGTTGTCAACCATGGTAAATGTTGCACCTGATGTGAAAACTGCCCGAAAATAGGAGAAACGGAGCGGGAACAACCTGTGCTATATAGCACAAACTGTAGAAGACTATAAGGCAACTGTTATGCAAAAAACGTCACTGACAGAAATTCTGCACAAAATGACGAAATAGCCTGTGCAGTATTGCCTATAGTGGAAACGGAGGCCGAAATGAGCCCAAATCAAAATTTTGAGCAAACCAAGCTCTTCGAGTTTTCCCAAAATATTTTTCGACCTGCAAACGATTGCCAAAGCTCACTGAAATCGGAGAAAGTGAGCAAGCGTGTGCTGGAGCAGTTGGCGACTAAGCCCGGGAGGACGTGACCTGCTCTGATACCAATTGTTGGAATTAGGGTTGCAGAGAAACACACACAGCTTGGAGAAGACGAAGGAAGCTCAAAGCACACAATAAGAGTATGTTACTTAGTGTGCAATGGAAAGATAGATAGCCCTAGAGTGATGGGCGTATATACAATGCACGGGGAAAAAACCTTCTAAAGAGGGAAAAAATGCCCCGGCAGTCCTAGTGTGTTCACACACATCACTACCACATGTATATGGTAACAAACACTTGGACAACTTATTTATTCTAAAAGCATTTTCTTTTCCTCTTGGTTTTAGATATGTGCTCTGAAATGAGTGTTATGTGGCATGGCACTTGCAAATTTCATTTGAAATGTGCTTGTTATTGCTATACTTGGTTGCATGCACTTGCCTGATTTGAATTTGAGTCGTCTAAAACAAAACATTAATGATATTGTCGATTGCACAATGGTGGACTCTCATGAAAATTCATGTGATCTTGGATGTATGCAGAGATTTTACGCTCCGATGATTCTGTCAAATGTTGCAAGTCTTCCTATTATATACCAACTTCAAATTTTTAATCCTGATAGCCATTCTAGAGGAGTGGCGCATCTCCTACTTCTTGATATGGAAGAACTATCTTGATTTCCTTTAGTACCCCACGTTACAGAGCATAACCAAGACAACAAATACCTTGGCATGTTCATTGTTTTTGCATCGTGCAACAAATGCTAATAATTGAACTAAGTCAAATTCTTATGACTATTTTGTTGTGTACCAAGTTAGATGTCACTCTTCATATGAGTAATGGTGATCACTAAGAGATTAATGGTCAAACAAAGAGGTGAAGTAAATTCTCAAAGATATGTAATAGGCTTATGTCTCACACAAACAGACTGACTCGGATACATACCTTCCATTGATAGAATTTTCTTATAATATTCATCCTCATGGATACAGAGGATTAATACCATTTGAGATGAATTATGGCATGACCCCTCTAGCTCTAGGGATGATAGGTTCTCATACTAGTTGTCCTAGCACGGCACCTTTTCTTACCAAGATGCAAGGCATGATATTCTTGCCAAGAAAAGAATTCAGCAAGTCGTTCACTAGGCTAAATCTATAAAGATCAAAAGCGATCTTTTGGAACTTTTGAAGAAGGAGAAAGAGTGTTTCTCCAAGTGTCAGCTAAGTCTCAATTGATAAATATCACAAGCTTTCACCCGGGGTATTGTGGTCCTTGGAAGATAATTAAAAAAGCCTCGTGATGTGGCATATCGACTAGTGTCTACTCCAAAATGTATTCGCCCAATATTTCATGTCAATAAATCAAAACGTTTTATTTGTGAAGATGAAAATTTGATTGATAGTAATGTTACCTTGCAGGAGTTAAGAAATTCTGATCATAGAGACAAGAAAAAACCATGTTATCCAAAGCATTATCATTGATTGTTGGAAATATCTTACACTTACAAATGCTACATAAAAGTCTGAATATTTTGTCCATAAACATTTTCCTTCTTTGATCATTAAGGACAATGATCCTTTTGAAGGGAGAGAGAATGTTAGAAGATGGTGAGTTTGAGGACCCATTCAAGAGGCCTAAAGACGATGAATTTAAGGATCTGATTAAGAGACCCAAGATAGTCTAGGAAAATATTTTTTAAAAAGGTTAAATAATATCACGACCCGACCGAGAGAGTGAAGATGGTCCAAGAGTAGGCATGTCCTGGCAAGGAACTTTGAAAATATTCAAGTCCAAGTGCTCGAGAAGATTTCCAAGGGTGATGTAGCTAATGTGAAAGGGCACATTACAAGGGAAATATGGGTTGGATGGTGAGTTATTCTAACATGCCATTGAGTTTTAACAAGATTTCATTGAAGCGTGAATCTTTTGGAAAAATTGTATGCCTTCTCAAGTTGGCAATGTAGACATTCAACAAAGGGCAACAGAGAGAGAAAGGAAATTTAAACTAATAAGGAAAGGCTTCTCTAGCTCCCAACATGCAGCTCCTCCAATAGAGAAGATGGGCCTTGTAAACAATGCTCCTAGGTATGTATAAAGCGTTTAAATGCTCTATCTTCTCCTACCATTATGAAAATATTGGCATTGATGTTGTCACCCACTGAGCTCTAGTATTAAACACACATGGCCTTGGTTTTGCCAAGATTCAATGACAGACCACTATCATGTGTATATAAATGTAATACACCAAGATGTCTCTGTAGCCCTTGCGTAGAGTTTTCAATAAGCACAATAGCATCTGCATATGACCAAAGGTGTATCCAAAACCCCGAGAGATTCACTTTACGTATGGGAGATGTCACCTGCATGCAACCATATAGAAAAAAAAACCCTATCTACGAACCCTATAACACTAACCGAACCCCTATCTACAAATGCTAAAGCAATCATATACCCACTGTTCTACAATGTTTATATAGCCAGCTTGACCACTGAGCAATATATATACGAGTTTCAAATTTCTCAATGAAAAGTTTTAAATCTACCTATGGAACCAAAAATTACATGTGATGTAGTATGTGTGGGGATGATGAGTGATTCTCGATGCTCCAAAATTCTGGTGATAAGAGCCGCAATGGAGAGCCCACATTGTGGTGCTGAGAGAGAGAGAGATTCATTTACTCAAATGACTTCTATATTTTTTGGATTGTTGTCACAATTATCTCATGCCATATTTGCACCCTACTTTTGCTCTTTAAGCATCCCCAATGTGGAAAGCATCATCTCTCCTTCTAATCCTAGAGTGGTGCCTACATCTAAGTGCTTTCCATATTTAGCCATAGAAGATGACAACCCATCACATAGATAGCCTAAATTGCATGGCTTGGAGGCTGTATACAATCCTCTTCCATTCTTCATTCCCTTTGTTTATCTTTTGTCAAAAAGCTGCAAAAAAATATGCGAAATTGATATGGGGTATTTCGAAAATTTTGGAAAAGTTTTAGGAAATTTTGAAAGTTTGAGTTGACATTTGTCAAATTTGAGAGAGATTAATAAACTTTTGAGAATTTGCCCCGCCTCCCCTCCTCCTCCTCCTCCTCCCCAAATCTACCTACCAAAGGTCTCAGAAAATAAGTGGGGGCACCCCTCTTTAAAAACCCCCTTCCTTACACTCAGGAGATACCATACGAAACTACATAGTCAATCCAAATACCTAAGAGAGGGGCTCCTCTCCTCTAGCAATATAATCTAAGATCTCTTCAATGGAGAGAGATAGATAGATAGATAGATAGATAGATAGATTCAATTATCGTCCACGGAGGTCGAATATGACCCATGGGACCAAAAACAAACATTACAACGGTGACGTTTGTAGCAGAGAGAGAGAGAGAGAGTCTCAATCTTGTCGAAAAATTAGTTCTAAGTAAACAAGCACGCAAAGGTTGGAGTATGAAGGGCATTGTTGAGCATACCAAATTTTTCATTATGTTATTTGCATTCAATGAACTCCCTGTGCCTCTCTTTCAAAAACTGAACCAATGGCATTTCCACGTCCAGATCTTTCTCTATAGTCTTCTCCCCTTCATTTGTCACCACAATGACCTTCTCATTTCTTGTTGTTAGCTCATTGGCAACCACTGCATGAACATTATACTTGTGTAGGGCTTCCTTTGCCTTCTTCATCAATATGGTTGAATCTGTCTCAAGCTACAAAACAACCAAGGATAAGCACGCAAGGTTTAACAAACATCACATTAGTGATTTCAATAGTACACAATAGTTGGTCTTTTGAAGGTGTGCCAAATCAACGCTTTTGACGATGTGGTAGAAATGTTGTAACAGGACAAGGATCTTAATGTGAAGGAACAAGGGAGGTTTCCAGTTCAATACTATCCAACACACCTAAGAACAATGTGGCAGGCAGGCTTTGAGGGAACTTGTTTGAAAAAAACCAAAAGATGACGCTTAAGGCATTGGCACAGAATTTTTGTCGTTCTACGCACAGTCCATTCTTTTATAGTTGAATAATTGAATATGCTAGTTGTTAATATAACTAGAATATATCTAAGAAAGTATTAAGATAACACATCTTTTACATGCTGCACCTATTCCAAGGCTCTTTACTTATGCATTGGAGTACTCATCCTACCAAACTGGGTCATCCATGGAATTTATGCAAGAAACGATTCAAGAGACTCTCGGAAAGAGATGCACCACCTATTATTACCTCAAAAGAAAGACAGACATCTATAGGAGCCCATTGCCCATCATTGCAGAAAACCGACACAAAGGACAATCCTCGATACATAGGCATAGCATTTTTGTTGTTTTAGTACACAAATGAAATGTCCCTTCTTTTATAATTAAATATGCTAGTCCTTAACATAATTTTAACATTTCTAGGAAACTATTAAGATAACACATCTCTTGGACCTTGCCTATTTCAAAATCCTTTTACATTAAGCACCTATTCAAAGGCTGTAAGGCATTGATGGAGTAGTCATCCTACCAAGTTGTAATATATGCAAGAAGCAACTCAAAAGACTCTTGGAAAGGAATGATTTATCTATTCTTGCCTTAAACGAAACACAGAAAGCTGAAGGAGCCCATTGCTTTCTCAAAACCTTTATCATCTTTGGCACTAAGGCAAGTTGTATTGTTAATGGTCCTTCTCTTGACTGGATTTTGTGTTCATCCTATAATGTTCATCATGCTCATCATCAGGATCATTTAATGTACATCAAGATTGCAACATGACTAGAGAAATGTGTTTAGAGTCTACCATGGCTTCCCAAGGAACATAAAAGTCTGCAACTGCTGCTGCAAGATAAAACATTGCATTCTTCTCCAGACAATTCATGTTTCTCGCAATAAGGCGTAACAACTGCTTCAGACCAACAAGCCATTACAAGTGTAACATGAAGAGAATTTTATCTTCTATGCTTATTGACACAAAAAGCGCATTCTTGGACTAGATGGAGCAATGGAATATGGATGATTGTAGGGCACCCTATGACTTTCTGACAAGGCAAGCAAAACAACTTATTTTGTGTTAACAGCCAAAAAAGTGGACATATTTGCAGGAGCCTCAAAACGAAGATAGCCTTCTCACCTTGTACATTAGTCGGTCCTCGACTTCACAACCAAACAATGGAAGGAAAAAATAGGAGACTTGGCCCTAGTCAAAGTAGCTGGAGCAATTGGGAAGCAAAAGAGTAATCGAGGAGGCAAAGCAAACTAAGAACTCTCCTGGGTGGAAATACAGTTTCTGCTGTTTAGCACCTCCATACGGAATGTATCATGAAGGCATCCAGTCTTACCACAGATGTTTGCTCTCTCTTTTGCATTCTTTTTCTTTTGCATGAATTGACCCAGTGCAATCTGATCAACTCCAGGTTGGGCAAGGGACCACATTACGCTTGTGTGGCCCCCGGGGTGTGGCCAGGTGGGACGGGCTGGAGGGCAGGTATAGTGGTCACAGGTCCACAGGGCTAGAGCATTTGGGCGGTGCCCAAGAGTGAACACAGAGCAGGACACACAAATAGCAGGGGCAGGTGCAGAATATTAATGGATGCGTTCCTTAAACTTACACGACAATTGTTTTTCTATTGAAAACAGGTCTGATTATGTTTAAGCAGATAATCAAACAAAACATCAAATAGGGAAGATGTGAGAGCACAGCCATCTAGAAGGAAAATACTCCCATCTAACGTCACCACCTCTCAAATTCAAGAATAGATGCTGTGTGCTCCAACAAGAAAAAATGTTTTATAGCAGCTATGTAATAGAAAAATCAGTTGATATTAAGGATGCAGCCCTCAGATATGTGAACTAACCTAGCCTAGTTGCTGAAGTTTCTTGAAAAAGATGATACCTGGAGATACTGAAAAATTGTTTCGTAAGAGACTTCTAGAAGTTTGCCTTGGACTACTGACTGCATCAGAAAGCTGCATGTAAACAGAATATAAAGAATAATGTGGAGGTTAAAAAAATTTGGGAGACAAACCTCGTGATACGATTGCACGGCACACTCCATCAATTCTATTCGATCTGAAAATTCGCAACATTTTCAAACATTTAAAAAACGACTTAGCCGTGGACATTCCAAGAATTTTCACATTCTGCTTTGAACATACCTTGAACGCTCGAGCTGTGATCTGGTTTGAAGCATTCTACTATTCTCCTGCAGTAGGGCTGACTGGAGTTTCTGCATTGTCATTAACCTCTAAAAACTGTATAAAATACTATGCACATTGAATTTCCAAGTAGCATCATTTAGCAGACCCAAAGCTTTAACAAACCTTTTATAAAGAAAAATTACAGCATATCCTGCTTGCAAGAAATACCTGAAAATGAATGGGTTTCAGTAAAAACACTTCAGGCAGGCCAAAAAGAAGTCAAAGCACATTAAAAGACCCTCTTGGATGAAGGGCACGGATGGTATACATTATGCAAAAAGCAAGCCTATATCACATGCATATATATCTATACTGTTATCTGCCATATGGACATGGAAAATGGAGTAAAATACACATACATATCGTTTGTAGTGCTCATGTGTGTGCTCATGATTATGGGCGGTCTTACCGTATACATGACGTCGTATAGGTAGTGTCTAGAACCCATAATTTTGTGCATGGTGCTAAAGGTCACAAATATAGCATACATTTCAATCAAGGCATGTGTTGCCATTAAGATGAGTAAAAGTGAATCCTCAAGGGGGAAAAAAAAAATATTTTGGCCCAACGTGAAGTCACTCTTCACTTTTGTGAAGCACCTCTTCACAATGGTTGAGACCTTGGAGTTCGATATTCTCCTTTAAAAAGTTTTGAGAATGATGGTTTTATCTTCTTCTCAGCTTTTTGCAGGCAGTGGGACATGCAGAAGAAATACCCCTTAAGGGTTTAGGCTAAAGAAAATAATGGAGCTCAAAACTGCTGCGGGAAACAAATCTGAATTAATGACTTCTTGGCAGCATGGGAGGCCCCCCTTAGGGGAACTTGGTGCCTCAAAATGGAGCCGAGGGATTATAGGTGCGTGTGAAAGTCTCCTTCCACGGTTGTGTTTTTGACAGCGTTTTGAAACGCTCTCCGGTAGAGCACAAGGTCGACGCCGCTTTGGTCAACAAAAACGCCAGCGTTTTGGAATGCTCTTGGCAGGGCTCCAATCCTCTTCTTCGCACCGGTTCCCCTCCCTTGCTATCAACGAGCACATAGCTCTGATACCATGTCAAAGTCCCCCCCGCTCGCTGCTGCTTGTGCACCCGCACATTGCACAGCTGCCCTCCTTGCCCTCGCTGTCTCCTCATCACCCCCCCCCCCCCCCCCCCATCCTCTTTGCTCCCGAAGGCCCTCTGCACCTGGCTCGGCAGCACTTTCTCTTCTGAAAAGTGCCTGGCTGACTTGTTTGCAGGTTTCTTCTTCGCCGCCCGCTTCTTCGACTCAGCAGTAGACACAGATGGAGGCTCCAGCTTCACCTCAGAGGGACTCGCCTGAAGCCCCCTCGCCCGACCCCGCTGAGCCCACCATTCGACTTGCTCTTACGCCGGCAGAGCAAGCGAGCCTTGCCACAGAGGTAGAACGCTTGCAGGCGACTTCTGTCATCTGCAAGGTTCTCGGCACTCGTCCCAGCAGAGGAGAGCTGCGAGACCTTCTCCAGGCCCGCCTCCTCGCAGAGGTGGGCAAGATCTTGGATGTCCAGATTCTCGGACGGGGGTCCTACCAGATTGAGTTCGAGACTTCCGAGATGGCCTCCAAGGTCATAGCTATGAGTCCATTGGCCATCCGAGCATCACGCGCCCACTTTCGACAATGGCGACATGGTTTTGACCCGTCTTCGGATGTGCTAGTAGAGGAGGCGGACATCCCCATCTCAGTCTGCTTTCCGGGTTTACGGAGGGAGTACCTTCCACTTCTCTCCAGGATTGGCTCCGCCATCGGAACTGTCCTGGAGACACCTCGTACGGCAGCATCAGTAGCTGCCAAGGCGGCTGGCATCCCTTCAGTTCGAGTTTTGGTCAGAGATACCCACACGCTCCCGAAGGTCATCCTTCTGCCTCGGGTGAGTGGGGGTTGGCTTAGACAGAGTGTGGAGTACTCGGGTCTCCCGAACCAGTGCTTCATTTGCAGACAGATGGGCCACCTAGCGAAGGCCTGTCCACGGAGGAGACCACGACCCGCACCCCAGCCTCAGCCCCAGCCTGCCAAGGCTGGGCCGCAGCCACAGCCAACGACACAGAGCACACATTCAACGCCACCCTCCGAGCCTGGGGCTCCAGCGGAGGAGGGGTGGCAGCAGGCCCGTGGCCGTCGACGCCAGGGGCCACAGCGACAGCCTGGCACTCAGAGTGGCCAGGTGCCTACTCAACAGCAGTGGGTTCCCACGGGGAACCGCTTTGGTCCTCTTGAGCAGGAGGAGCCCCCTACGCCAGCCACCACCTCCGCTTCACCCTCGCCAGCCGCTCCGCCTTCCGATCTCCCCTCCTCCTCCTCATGCCCTCCCCCGCCCTCTGCTACCGCTCACTCCCCACCTCGTCCCCCCCATGTCTCTGCCGCCCCACCCCGCTTCTCCTCTCCCCCGCCCCCCCCCCCCCCCCAGCCCCTTCTCCCCCTCCTCCTGCTTCAGTACCACAGTCGGCTCAGGAGACTGGACCCTTGCCGGCGGCCAGGAGATCTCTTGGCAGCGCCTTCACCACGAGTCGCCTAGCGAGAGAGGGTCAGCCCTTCATGCGGCCCCCACTGCAGATTCAGACATCTCCTCTTGCAGCTATCCCTCGTGGTTTGACGGGCTTTGACCTCCGACGCCGCTGGGATTTCTTTGATTACGGGTTTACTCGTTTTCTTGGCGATTCCGCAGCAGACCACGAGGCAGCCTGCTTCAGAGTCCACGCTTTGTTCCTCGCCGCTAGGGGGACAGAGGCCTTGGACTCAGCAGTTGGTTTCTCCTTCCCCCTCTGTGGCAGGACTGAGACAGAGTGGTCCCTCGACTCAATGGTGGGATGGTTGCATACACAGGTTCTCGAGTTCTCTCACCACATGGGAGAACTTGGCGTTACAGATTTGCTGCAGACTTTGTGGCCACTGGCCAAGTTTGCGGTGACACCCCCAGATTCAGCAGGATGTAGACACATTGTGGTGTACTTTTTTGCTGATACGCAGTGTTTGCCTTGCTATGTATTCATTCATGAGGACTCCTGGACAGAGGAGGTTGCTTTACGCACGGCTCGATCTACTTGGGCTTGGACCAGGCACTCACTGCAGTCTCGCCTATCTAGAGGACGCTCGGATGCGGATTACTCCCCATCCAAGCCTGCTTCGAAGATAGCTCGTCTTGCTGCTGCGGCAGCATCTGTTCTCTTTCGCTCCCCATGAGGATCGTCTCGTGGAACGTGCAGGGACTAGGTGGGCCCCAGTTTCAGCGACAGCGGGGCCGATTGCGTCAGGAGCTTCAGCGTTGCCTTGTGGGAGGAGAGATTGATCTCCTTATGCTTCAGGAGCACCATTTGTCTGAGAGCCGCATTCGGCGATGTGGTCAGATTTTGCGTGGACGCTATGATACCTTTTGGTCAGCTGCTTTTGGACCTGGAGGCATCCAGGGTGGGGTATGTATGACTATTGCGGACTCATTACAGCAGGCCATTGTGGGCAGAGGGATTATTGTACCAGGCAGGGCTCAGTGGATTACTATGCAGGTTCAGGGTAGCCTTGTGGGTTTCCTGAACATCTATGCGCCCAATGTGGCGAGTGCTCGTGCAGAGTTTTGGTCACAGATTGTTGAGTCTTTGCCACAGGTTGACCAGTGGTGTGTAGGAGGGGACTTCAACATGTTGGAGGACCCTTCAACATGTTGGAGGACCCTTCTGACAGGATCGGAGGCAGCCATGCTGCTTTGCATGGAGTCGAGTTAGCAGCTTGGGAGAGGTTTTGTATGACGTTGAGGGTCTCGGATACATGGCAGCATTCTGGCTTTGTGAGGCCTCCAGAGAGTCTTGCCTTCTCTAGATCGGACCGCAGAGTGGGAGGAGTGAATCTATCGCGCATAGATCGCTTCTACACTAGTGACCACTTCAGTGACTTGGGGGGATCAGTGGGCATCCTGGCAGGGACATCCTTCTCGGACCATGCACCAGTGATCCTCACAGTGGCAGATAGGCAGAGGAGTGGGAGCACGATGCTTCGCATCCCAGAGCGGGTCTTGTTGAACTCAGCACTCAGAGAGAGGGTCGAGGCTCTATGGACAGAGGGCATGGACAGCCAGGCTCCACCTGCAGACAGAGTGGCCTCAGGCCTAGCTCAGCTTAGCCACTTCTTTCTCCAGGAGTCTTTGGCTCGACGGGCTGCAGCGAGAGAGGAGGAGCAGCGTCTCAGACGAGGCATTGCTTCACTACAGAGGATGCAGGAGCAGCATCCAGACAGTCCATGGTTGGAGGAGCAGCTACAGCAGGCTCGACAGGAGCTTGCTTGCACAGAGGAGAGGCGCCATGAGTTTGCCTTTCACCGACAGGCATCTCAGTGGACTCAGGTGGGTGACAGAGTGACAGGTGCTTTTTTTGAGACAGTGGGACCTCGGCACTCGCATGCCAAGGTCAATCAGTTGAGGAGACCCGATGGGTCAGTTGTTTGTGAGCCAGAGGATATGCGTGCAGTTGCTACTGACTTTTACCGTGAGCTACTGTCGGCTGAGCCCAAGTCAGAGAGACAGGATGCATGCAGGGAGAAGGTTTGGGCACAGATGCCTTGTCTTGTGACTGAGGAGATGCGGCAGAGGCTTGAGTTACCTCTTCAGCTTGAGGAGCTACACACGGCTCTTAGGGCCCTCCCTCGTGGTAGCTGTCCAGGTGAGGATGGGCTGACTTTCAGCTTCTTCTTGGAGTACTGGGACCTGCTTGGCTCAGATCTTTGTAGTGCCTTTCAGTACATTCTGCACACAGGAGTGATGCCGGATAGCATGAGTGAGGGTCTGATTTACCTCATTCCAAAGGAGGGTGGCTCCTTGGATGAGATTCGACAGTGGCGCCCCATCACCATTCTCAACTCAGCCTACAAAATTCTTGCCAAGGCTCTGAGTTTGAGGATTCAGCCACTTTTGGAGAGCCTTATACATGGGACTCAGACAGGTTTTGTCAAGGAACGCAGTATCCTTGACAACATCTTCACTTTTTGGGAGGCTTCTGCCTTTGCACGGCTCCGTGGGGAGGACCTTGTGATTCTTCTTCTCGATTTTGAGAAGGCATACGACAGAGTTGACTGGGACTTTCTAGAGGGCACGCTACGCAGGATGGGCTTCTCAGAGGCTTGGATCAGAGGGGTGTCAGCTTTGTACAGACAGGCCCACAGTCAGGTGCTTTTGGTAGGAGGTAGAGGTGAGCGCTTCATGCTCACACGATCGGTCAGACAGGGTTGTCCTCTTGCCCCCTTTCTCTTTCTGTTCTATGCGGAGGCGATGAGCAGATTTTTGGTGTCACAGCAGGTTGGTTTGAGGGGCTTAGCACTCCCTATAAGGGGAGATGGGCTTCTGGACGCTGAGTTTGCCGACGACTCAGCCTTGTACTTAGAGGGCCAGGAGGCCAATTTACACAGATGTGGGCAGGCTTTGGAGACCTTCTGCTGTGCATCGGGCGCACTGATCAACTGGAGAAAGACAGTGGCTTTCTCAGTTGGTAGTGCTCCTGTGCCAGATTGGATGCCAGGAGAGGGTTTCAGGTGGATTCCTCCAGGGACTGCAGTTCGGTACTTGGGTTGTCAGGTTGGTTTGGATTTGTCCCCCGAGCAGCAGATTGCTCCTCTTCTCCTGTCCATCAGGAGAAAGCTGTTACATTGGAGCTCAGCACGACTTTCGCTGGCTGGTAGAGTAGTAGTTGCCAACCAGGTGTTGTTGGCGACTATGTGGTACATCACTTCTTGCTGGATCTTCTCGAGTTCTTGCATCAACCAGGTAGAGAGGCTGATCAGGAACTTCCTTTGGTCTGGTCGCGACACTCAGATTGCCCGAGCCAAGGTGGCTTGGTCGGTCATCACACTTCCTTGTTCTCAGGGAGGGCTTGGGATCATTGATCCAGCACAGCAGAGCAGAGCCCTTCTTGGGAAGTTCTTCGTCAGAGGACTTCTTCCAGGCGAGAAGCCCTGGAAGGAGTTCTTGTTGCAGAGGCTTCGTGCCAGGGTGCCTCAGTCAGGAGGCCCTTGGCAACCTTCGACCAGATGGATCTTTACAGAGTTGCGCCGAGTTGGTTTGAGCAGGAGACTGGAGGACCGATTCGCTGTGAGTTTGCTTCGTTCTTGGGAGCTATTGCGGCGTGGCCTAGAGCAGCGACAGCCGACGTGCACGGAGGAGCGCCTACGGCAGCCCCTCGTCTAGAACCCCATGGTTAGCACTCAGAGAGGCCACTTGGTTGGGAGTAGGCCTCATGTTTCTTGGGGTCCCATGGCAGCAGGTCCAGCGCGCTCTCTAGGTGACTGGCTAGAGTTCACAGGTTTGTCAGAGGAGGTGCAGGTTGTCCAGCTACAGGGCATGAGAGGGGTTCAAAGCATGTGTCAGGACATCTCAGAGTCAGTTCCAGCTGATTGGCTCACGCCTCTCGAGCCAGTAGCACCCCGGTGGATGGGAGCCTTCACACGACTGGAGGTTCTCATTTCAGTCAGGGCTTGCTCAGAGACTGTCCCAGCCCTGTTCTTCGAGCTTCAGGGTGGGGGACGATTACAGAGAGTTGCAGTAGAGGCCCCGCAGGTAGCAGAGTGTTGTTTCCAGAGGATCCGAGTTGTGGGCATCTGTGGGAGGACTTGCGTCATAGACCCTGACCCAGCAGCTCTTGAGACAGGTTACTGGAGGCTATGGGCTTGGGAGTGCTGTCCACTGGCACGAGTACAGTGGGATCCTGGTGAGTGGCTATGGAGGGACCCATTCTCTTCTGCAGACCGCCCAGGAGTCCCTTTCTTTCAGTACACTGTTCGGCTTGGACGTCATATACTTGCAGCACAGAGAGAGGCCCGCCCCACTGCAGCACGTCATTGGCAGGAGGAGGGTCTCACAGTTGAGTTCTTGGCAGCTTTTTGGCAAAGGCTGTGGGACTCCAGACAGCCGAGGCGCGTCACCTTGTTCCAGTGGTTGGTTGCACACAGAGCCACAGCAGTAGGGAGCTGGCTTGTACATAGTGGTCTCTCGGCCGCATGTACAGCCTGTGACCAGTTGGTGGAGAGTCAACGACACTGTCTTTGGGACTGTCCCTCGGCCCAGCAGGTGTGGCTACGAGTTCTTCAGCTGATGCCTGCCCTCTCCACGGCTCGACAGTACACTTGGGGGGCGGCGGCTTGGTCCACCAGCAGGATGATAGTGATACAGGGGGGTCGACCTACACTCCAGCCTGCTACAGACCTTACTCCACAGGAGTGGAGCAGTGAGAGAGCGGAGTGTTGGGAGCTCATCAGCGGCCTAGCTCTCTGGTTCATCTGGCGGGCCCGTTGTTTCCGCATCTTTGAGGCTCGCCTTGTACCACCAGCAGAGACTGTTCGTGACTTTTGGCTAGAGCTGATCCATACTCTCAGAGGACAGCTTGAGGGACTACAAGGCAGCTCCGACCGCATGCGGGAGCGCCGCGAGGCTTTCCTTCGTCTCTGGCGCCCTGGGCCGTTTTACTCCATGGTCCAGGGGGTGCTCAGATGGCACTACTGTCCACCTGTGTGGCTTTTCCCTCCTCCCATCTCTTGATTTAGCCCCATTGTATATATGCTGTTTTTTCATTGGGAGAGTCTCCCCATTATGTTTGTTGTAGCCCTCTCTTGCAGAGGTGGATGTAGCCCTATGGGCAGCTTTCATTAACTAATAGAAGGATCTTTTTCTATTAAAAAAAAAATGAAAACTGAAAATGAAGTGTGAAATGTGAAACGTGAAAATGTAGAATAGGCCCTCAATGACAATCTGGGTGTCGTGCTAGAATGCCTCTGATCCTCTGTTGGAGTCTCCGCCGATGGAGTGTGCTCCTGTGTCTCGGTCGTGGTCGTCTCGATCTCCCGAGCTCAGTGGCCCTGTCAATGAGGGTACCTCTGGTATGAATGCGGGTACAACCCTGTGCTGGTGGTTGGTCTCTTGGCTCCCTCGATCCAAAGAAGTCTGTGATCTGTCTCTGTGACTGTCGTACTCCATGTCTTCTCAACAGACTATCTCTATGTCGGTGTAACTCAAGTAGATATAAGCCAAGGCATCTCTGATCCTGGTACCTCATGACTCTAGCTAGGGGTCCAAAACCCTCCCTGAATAAGCAATGGAAGCGCCCTCGTATCTCATAATACACAGTGCAGTGACATATGTAGTGTAGCTCTGTCTCTGGCTCTCTACCGCATAGTTGGCATATCCTAGACTCCGGTGGTATCCCTCTGAATCTACCCGTCTCAATCTCCAGCTGGTGTGAGGATGTGCGAATCTGACCAATAGCACATCGTAGACCATGAGACAAATGAGTGTCCATGTAGCTCGGACGAGTCACAAACCCATCTCCCAAAAGTTGGAGAAGATGCTCTTTGTAGAAAGCCATCTTCGTACCCAACTCCTGCATCGGCTCTACCCATGTCCTCTTGGTGTCCAACTGTATAACATCCTGACGAATGAGTCTAGTGATCTCCGTCCGTGTGACTGGCAGGGAGGGTGCATCCAGGGAATACTGAAAAGGAGGCAATCTATCCATGCTGAGACCGTGCCTCTGAAACCATGAGGTCATCTGCGCATACCAACATGATGCGTCTCCCTGCATCGCTAACTGTCTAGAGGACTCAAGAGCCAATCTAGTATATCTGCCTCTATGTGTATCCCATAGACTGTGCATAAAGGACACTGATCTGGTAAGAGCCTCAATCTCTATAGGAGGGGCGGCTACCTCCGCTCGAATAATCGCATGTGGTACGGAGGCCTTGGCTCTAATCATCCGGGATATCATAAATACTGAGGGTCTTTCCATGTTCCTCCAATTGTCATGATTCACAAATGGTCCCCAAACCTGGACCCCATAAAGCATAGCTGAAGCAACCAAAGTATCAAAGAGCCATAGCTTTGTTCGTGGTTCTTGAAACTGAACCTGCGAACACATCCTCTCTAGCCCTCCCAATGCCGCATAGGCTTTGGACAGTCTAGTCTCTGCTGCTCTCCTCAGAGTAAACCTCGGTCCCATGAATACCACCCCCAGATATGTATATTCATCTGTGTACTCCACAGTGTCCTGACCATATACGAGTGTAGGTGCCGATCTCTTGACACATTGTGATGTGGTGTTAAACACCATAACCTTGGTTTTACCAAGGTTCACAGACAGTCCACTATCCTCTGCAAAGTTGTGCAATGCATCCAGCTATCTCTGCATGCCTTCTGGCGACTCTGATATTAACACAATATCATCAGCATATAATAATAAAGGGATCCATGTCCCTGCTAGCTGAGCGCCTCTATCACCCTCTCTGTCAATGTAGTCAGAACCTCATCTACATACATACCAAAAAGTGTAGGGGACAAAGGACACCCCTGTTTCACTCCAATAGTGGAATGAACAATGTCAGAAATCCCCTCAAGGGTGCATACCTGGCCAGTCACTGAGCCGTATAAAGCCATGATCCCCCATATGATCTATGTGGGTACTCCCAATTGCAGTAACATGTGCATCAATCTGGCCCTCGGCACTGTGTCAAATGCTTTGCGGAAGTCCACAAAGCAACAATACATCCGTCTCCCATGTGCCCGACCCTCCTCAATAATGGCTCTGAGTGTAAGAGAGAGAGTCTCATGAACCAATCAACCTTGGCAATGAATAACTGAATGTGTATAAAATGGAGGCACGGGGTTGCTTATATAGCAATCCCAGTAAATTGCCCTACCCAAGACTTCAACAAATAAGTAAAATAAATATCTAAAAGCCAAACTAAATAATGGGATCACATTGGGCAGTTCACTTGAGATGCCTAAACTTTAACACTTCGATCAGGACCTACATGTCCATCACCTCTCCCTGCCTTTCAATATTCACGATGTGCTCAGCTGATCCATTCTCCCAGCTGCAGATTGTGTGCAGAATCCGCCCTCTTCTCGCATTGGGATAAAAATACAAACAAAGTAATCCTAAGAAAAAACCATCAAGCATGGGTTCTTTTTGGCCTATTTAGGCAATGCTTTGTTTGTGGCAGAAAACTTCACATAGATTCTAATTGTATTAACTCTAGATTAGCAGCAAGCAGTAAAGAAGGAGACTGACAATATGCAATTGCTGTGCACATGGATAGTGGATAGGTTACACATGGATCATTGGCAGGAAGAGCAAGAGGAAGGACATCTAAAAAGAGGTGCAAATTTGGCAAAGCGTCTCCACTTGATAACCTTGGGGGCGTGCAAAAAATTCTTAAACACCGTCCAACAAGAAAACAGCATGCAATAAAAAGTGGAATCTTTCCAAAATATACGAGGCATTTGAAAATATGTTAATCGTGATGACTTACTCTGTTGAAACTGCTCCCCGATTCCCAGAGCTGAAATTATGAAGAAAACGGACACAATTGCGTTCAAGAGGGGCAGAAGTGCCTCCGGATGTAATGCATACAAGTCGGCGGCCCAATTCACCTATTCCTCATAAATGTTAGTGATTTACAGAGTATGTGATTTTTCTATACAAACAGTATCTATACCAATATTACCATTCCTAAGAATTGTCATCTTTATGATACTTAGGAGGCTACTAAAACAAAGGACTCAAAAAATGAACGTCTGCTTTGAGAAAAGCATATTGAATAGACACCATGGATGAGTTACAATGAATAAGCCTAAGATTCTAAGGAAAAGGACACACTAAGAAACAATGTAAATCACGACAGAATATCGACACATTTTGTCACAACCTATCCTCATGTTCTGTAAGGAAATACGCATTGCTCAATTCCGTTCCTTGTAGGTGCCTCAGAGTGGTTTCTGATCTTTGGAAAAACTTTGTGCTCTAGATAGAAGCCTGTTATCCTGGTCTTTTGCCTTCAAGATCATGAGATCCAATCTTTCTCAAGTTCAAGCTTGTTTTCTTTGCAGAAGCTGCAAAGAGAAATTTGAAACTGGGTCTTCTTGTACCTTGTAGAAATGACTAACATACATCTCTGTATTTGCTTATCATAATCCAGGCAGAGTGGATGCCAACAACTATTAGTTATTTAAATCCCTTCTGCTTTTGAGATTTTACTGGAGTTTTAAAAACCAAGACATAATGGTTTTCACCTCCTGACAGTTTTTTGGTCTCTTCATTCATGCTTCCAATTAAGATACACCATTATGGCATTGGCCCCTAAGGTAGATGCCCTTGGCAATATAGCTTTCTTTTCATGATTTCTGAACTCAGAGAATCCACACAAATGTGCCTGTATTCCAAGACTCAGAGCGCTATGCTTGTTTTTTTAGCCGTTAGGATTGCTAAAACCCATTTGTAACAGCAAGTGATCTATAATAATAGCATACTGCTCAAAATGCATCCACATTGAGATTTATGCTTAAAAAGCATATGCAATCATAAAAGCATCTGCATGGGAGATTCCATGCGCTACCACACTATCAACCACTATAGCACTACCATTGCATCTACCACATCATCATGGTGCCACCTCAGTGGTCAGTTACATACCTCCCACCTATCAAAAAGAAAACTCAACCACACTGACCAGTAGACACTATCTCCATGCACCAATGCTCACAGATAACTTGCCCAAGCAAGATGGTACACATATGGCATACATAAGAATACAAGATAGGTCAAGCATTTCATATTAGACTCATCGAGATGTCATGGTCTGACATTTCGCATGAGACTTATCTATATATTTCCAAAGGCAACCCTCATGGGAAACTGGAGAAGACCAAGGCCAACGAAAGACTCATCTCCCCTGACTGGCACCAAGAAAATATAAACTCTGATCTGAGATGCTTGAGCGTCTGCCTCCATGTCTCCATGATGCCTCAAGAAGTCGTAGTCAAAGAGCTCCCCCCAGCTGCTCGTGTTGAAACGGCAGGGTAGCAGGACATCTGAGGGTGGCTCAGCGGACTAGGCGGCCACCTCCTGGAAAGTTTGCTAATGCTGACCAGGGGGTCAAAATGGTTAACTATGGAAACTCACTGTTGGACTGGTTGTGGTTCCCCCAAATCCATAATGAAGACAAAAGTTGTTTGACTCCCAATAGAGTCTTTAGGGCCTATCCATGGAACCACAAGTGAAGACCACCACTGCAATGCATTACCTTTTAAAAAGGAAGTTGCCTTCCTATTTTGTTTAGTGGATTCCAGCATGCATGTGATCCAATAAGTAACTCACTTCAGCTTTCTTTCTGCATAATTCTCGCGTGCAATCTCTTCCTCTTTGCCTTCTTCAACTTCTTCACAACTTCTCTCTTCCTATATCATCTTCCTCTGCAAGATGCAGATTGTGGTTGTCCTCCACGATGCAAGTTTGCACCAGTTGCAGAATCAGATTGCTTGGTTGAAAACCAATTCGCTGAGCTCTGACACCTTTGAAATTGAGTGGCAAAACTTGACTAGTGGTGGAAGTGGTGAAACAGACTTATAATCACATAGAACAAAAATACCAGAACTTGGACTCACCAACTGAGAACACAATCACCTGCACTTGAGAGGGGGAGTTCCTCTTGCATATCACTAGCCCCAAAGGTAAGGGCCCCTAGCGGTGCTCTTCATATCCGCATGTTAGTATCACTGGATGGTGTATTCAAAAAAAAAAATGAAAGGAGCGGGACTATACTATCCTAAAGAGCTGGAGTGATACATAACGATCATTTCCTTGCTACTTCGAGCACACATCACCTATTCTTCCATTTGAGATGCAGTGATATTGGATGTGACTACTCCCCTGCAAGATGGCTGCTCCGTCACAGCTCGACAGCTTGGTATTTTGTATGCTTAGGTGTTGAAAATATAATTGGAGACATTTTCATGTATCTTTCTTTTTGTGTTAGAGGAGGCCAGGCCTTTTGGAGAGCATCCCGAAGCACAAGAGAGACAGTGAAGTGCACAATCTATAGATGAGGAGGTTGCTTCGAAAATGGAAAAAAAAACAATGCACACAAATCTTTAGCAAGGACATTGTAGCCTAGGGCCTACCGGTAAGACCTCCTTTAATACAAAAGGTTTTTGCAAGTTAGAACACAATTTTCCAATGATATGAATAACAAAAACAATTTGAAATAGCAGCTCATAGACCTAATACTTGTAGGCTGTAACAATCATACAAATGACGTGAGTTTGATAATATAGGTACTACAGCTATGTTTGTGTTTCCATGAAGTTGTTTAGATGATACAGAAATAAGACCTTTTAATACACTCAAACAAATAGTTCTTTGCCACACTCAATGATTGAATAACTTGAGAATATAATCCAAAAACACTTGAAGCTATAAAAAAGATGAATACAAAAAAACTAATTCCCTATCTTCAGCTTACAATTTCTATGAATGAATTTTTCCAGATTCTCTCGAATCACAAACTCATCTTTGAGTGTTGGAGCTGATCTAAAGAGTTCCTCTACATCGCCAAATTGAAAGTCTGCCTCCATGTATACCTAGAGTATAAAAGAAACAAGCAAACGTTTGATTTAAAAAACTTTAAAACCCACCACAATCAACATAAAAATCTGCAGCCAAAACGGAAAAGTGGTACAAGTAGGGCAAGTCATACTTAGATTTTAATATGGCCTCTCCAAGCGAAGCAATTGCACCATGTTGCTTGAACATCAATATAAAAAAAAATACTACGAGGAACGCCTCCCTGAGATATCGAAACATCTCAAAGAGGAACTCAGTCTCTCTATTGTCTCTTATAAGTGTTCAATCTTAGCGGTTTCAAGTTGTGCTTCAAGTGGTTTAAGTTATCTGCCACTTGCGTTTGAGTGCCAGTCGGTTTCAGTGGTATCAAGTCTCAGTAGATTGCTCTTCTGTGGACAATTCACTGATCCAGTATTCATATATAATAGATTTGCAACGCGGCGGAGATTCCTCAACATAATCACAAAGGGGAATAAGAAGAGGCAGAAGTCGTTGTGGAAGAGGAAGTGCAGGTGGAGTGCATATCACATAAGTGAAAAGCATGATTCTATTGACCTAGATAGCACCTTTGA
Source organism: Adiantum capillus-veneris (assembly GCF_014529385.1). NCBI lineage: Eukaryota > Viridiplantae > Streptophyta > Polypodiopsida > Polypodiales > Pteridaceae > Adiantum > Adiantum capillus-veneris. Next base: position 161,373,709 of record NC_140939.1, on the reverse strand, counting down.
CTCAAGGCATCAGTGACCTTGTTCTCTTTTCTAGCCATATCTTTAAGATCAAAATTGTACTCACACAATAGTTGCAGCCACCTATTGTCGAGTAATGGTTGAGGGGAAATATACTTGAAACTCTGATAATCACTCCTTAATTCAAATTTCACACTGAGCAACAAATGACACCAATGTTTCAAAACATGAACAACAGCTCCTAATTCCAAATCATGCACAAGCCTTAATGATAGTAGAGGATTCCAAAACTGGGGTTTGTGATGTGGAGCCATATGAAACACATTTCAAAATGACAAGGCCGGATAGTGACATTAAAATAAAGCAAAGCTTGACAATCTCTTTAATTAATTCTCTAGAATATTCCAAGGATTTAAGGTACGCCAAACATATGCAAGAGAAGACTATGTAGACAACATTCAAGCATTGAATGGATCATAAGGCACCTAATAACTCTCAGATTAAAGCTACAATTAAGAGTACAAGATCCTCCAACACCAAGGATGAATTCTCTCTCTCAAGCACAGCTCTTTTCTCTCTATTGAAGGTGTTTTTGGTTTGAAGACACTCAAAGAATCCAGGCCTAAAGAAGACCCCCTACAACATCGAGCAGGGCTGCTTGACGATTTCTAAGAGCCCTCACAGCCTTCCTTCTCTACCTCAGCCTTCGAAATTAATTCGCCACCATCTTGTTCTGTGTGCGTGTGAGCACCCAATTGCATTATAACTTTAGTCTGTATATCCCTCAGTGCACCCAATTGCATTACAATCTTAGTTCATATATCCTCCTTGCATTCGCTCATTGCATAACCATTTCATCTGAACCCCTTGCACATAGGCTGCTCTTTCATAGCTTCGCACACACCATAGAGCCTTAACCATTAGCATACGGTAAGTGCACATACAAGCTGCCATTTTTCACTTAGCATATTGGGCCATAACCATACAATCTGCCCCCAAATCTGCATCGTCACATTTCATTATCCAGCCTTAACAACATACAACCTATCCTTTTGTTTCCATTTGCCTTCTGCACACCCTTGCTCTGCAGATCTTCAGATAGTTTCTCGTTATTCGTTGTGTTACAGGGAGAACTCAAATTGTGGTAGCAATATGAGGTCAAGCTTGCTGTGCCACTACATCCTCACAGCCCTCCTCTCTGTGCACTGGCCGGGGAATTGCACCACAAGTCACGGCATGATTTACGGTGTGACTCCCACTAAATGCCCTCTACTGCCCGCCTCTGCCTTCTACACTACCCTCCTTGCCACCGCTCACAGTATTTGCACCACATATTGCATCCCCTCGCCCGCTAACCCTTCGCTCTATTTCGTTCGCTTATAAACATTACTCTTCTCCATCCACAACCTCTTCTTTGCCAATGATCGCAAACACAGGAGGACTCTACTTCCCAACTACAGAGGGACTCTATAGCAACCCCCTGTCCCATCCCCGTGGAGTCTTCCATTCAACATTCTCTTTCACTGAAAGAGAAAGCCAGACTTGCAGCAGATGTCAACCCGCTATAGGCAACCTCCGTCATTTGCAAGATAGTCAACACCCACTCCAATGGAGAGGAGGTTCGGCATTTGGTACAAGCCAGCCTCTTAGCCGCCGTCGGCAAACTTATCGACATGCACATCCTTGGCCAAGGATACTACTAGATAGAGTTTAAGGGGACGATATGGTGGCCAAGGTACTTCAGATGAGTTCTGTGGCTATGGAAGCCTCACAGGCCTACTTCAAACGATGGCACCATGGTTTCAACCATGCAATTGATGGAACTTCCGAGGAGGCAGACTTTTCAATCTCAATCTGTTTCCTTGGCTTACGCCATGTAAACCCCCCCATACTTCCTCCGATGGGGATCTTATTGGCTCATTTATGTGAGTCCCAGAGGACAGTTGCAACAATGGCCACAAAAAAAGCGGAAACAAAGCATTCAATACTTGAGCCTCCCAATCATTGTTTTATTTTCCTTCAGATGGATTGGGGTTTTGGTTTAAGATCCATGCCCTCTCTTTCCGATGGTTAGTAATGGTTGGATCAAACAAAGAGTTCAGTACTCAGGCCTCCCAATCATTGTTTTGACTTTCCATTGGATGGGATATCTAGAGATGGCCTTCCCTCGTCAGAAACAGCGTTCAACATGCCAGCCTCACGCTAATCAACTGCGTCAACAGCAGGGTCGGCAACATACAAGTGCTGCTTCATCACACCCCCAGCCATCGACCCCCATAGGACACGATGATCAGGTTTGGCAAGAGGTACGAGACCATCGTGGGGCAGCATTGAGACATAGGGGACTTGCATGGTTATTGCAGTTTCGGAGTCACATTCTCTGTACAAGAGTTCACCTACAGATATGGTCTTCATGCTCATGTCTTTGGGTTACAGACGCGGCTTTTTTGAGATACTTCCACCCACTGTGCGTATTCCTAATGCGTTGCATGACGGGAACATCGGATAGGGAATATTCCATTGGTCTAGGAGGAAATCCAAACTGGGTAAAGGATTACCCATAAAGACACAAGCAAAGAATAAGTATGGGTTCTGAGAAGCTTTTTCTAAAAGAAGCAGGATATTCTTTTAGTGCCTTCCGGGAAAGCAAATGCTTTCTCACGAGAATGTCTATGTCTGCATTGCATCTGTGCATGAGGTTGCATCCACAAACGCCTGGGAAGTGTTGTGTAGCAACAATTTTCAGCTCACACAGTTCTTATTGAGTTTTTAACATGTTAACATTTTTTATTAAGTGACCGGTATTAAGTGGGCAGCCACTTAATTAAAAAAGCAAGGCTTATTATAAAAAAAAAAACCAGTGCTGCACCTTACGACTGAAAATAGCACAAGCGATCTCTCTCTCCTCTCTCTAAAAACAGCCGCCAGTCCACGCTCTCTCCTCTTGCTATTCCAGTGCTTCCATGCCATGCTATTCCTCCAAGAAATCTGTTGGCCATTCCTGTTGCCCTCCGGAGACTATAAAAGCAACCTAGCGCTCCACTCTTATGCCAGGCTTGCCATTGCTAGCACTAGGGGACAGAAACTGCAAGTGATCGCGTGAAATCAACATGCAAAGGTCGCTTTTTTTTTTTCGAGAAAAAGATCCTTCTATTAGTTACTGAAACTGCCCATAGCGCTACAACCACCTCTTCAAGAGAGGGCTACAACAACCATGGTGGGAGATTCTCCCTATGAAAAAACCAGTATAAGTACAAGGGCTAAATCAAGAAATGGGGGGAGGGAAGAGCCACACAGGTGGTCGGTAATGCCATCGGAGTACACCCTGGACTATGGTGTAGAAAGGCCCAGGACGCCAGAGTCGAAGGAAAGCCTCGCGGCGCTCCCGCATGCGGTCAGAGCTGCCCTGTAGTCCCTCAAGCTGTCCTCTTAGAGTATGGATCAGCTCTAGCCAAAAGTCACGAACAGTCTCTGCTGGTGGCACAGGGCGAGCCTCAAAGATGCGGAAACAGCAGGCCCGCCAGATGAACAAGAGTGTCAGGCCACTGATGAGCTCCCAACACTCCTCTCTCTCACTGTACCACTCTTGGGAGTAAGCTCTGTAGCAGGCTAGAGTGTAGGTCGCCCCTCCTGCATCACTATCATCCTGCTGGTGGAAGATAGCTCAAACTGAAGTGCCGGGCCCGTGAGGGCTGGACCAAGCCGCTGCCCCCCAAGTGTACTGTCGAGCCGTGGAGAGAGCAGGCATCAGCCGAAGAACTCGTAGCCACACCTGCTGGGTCGAGGGACAGTCCCAAAGACAGTGACGATGACTCTCCACCAAATGGTCACAAGCTGTACATGCAGCCGAGAGACCACTATGCACTAGCCAGCTTCCTACTGCTGTAGCTCTGTGTGCGACCAGCCACTGAAACAAGGTGACTCGCCTCGGCTGTCTAGAGTCCCACAACCTCTCCCAAAAGGCTGCCAAGAACTCAACTGTGAGACCCTCCTCCTGCCATTGGGGTGCGGGTGCTACAGCGGGGCGGGCCTCTCTCTGTGCTGCTAGTATATGACGTCCCAGTCGAACAGTGTACTGAAAGAACGGGACTCCTGGGTGGTCTGCAGAAGAGAAGGGGTCCCTCCATAGCCACTCACCAGGATCCCACTGTACTCGTGCCAATGGACAACACTCCCAAGCCCACAGCCTCCAGTGTCCAGTCTCAAGAGCTGCTGGGTCAAGGTCTATGACGCAAGTTCTCCCACAGATGCCCACTACTCGGATCCTCTGGAAACAGCACTTTGCTACCTGCGGGGCCTCTACTGCAACTCGCTGTAGGCGTCCCCCACCCTGAAGCTCGAAGAACAGGGCTGGGACAGTCTCTGAGCAGGCCCTGACTGAGATGAGAACCTCCAGTCGTGTGAAGGCTCCCATCCACCGGGGTGCTACTGGCTCGAGAGGCGTGAGCCACTCAGCTGGAACTGACTCTAAGATGTCCTGACACATGCTCTGCACCCCTCTCATGCCCTGTAGCTCGAGCCCCTGCACCTCCTCTGACAAACCTGTGAACTCTAGCCAGTCACCTAGAGAGCGCGCTGGACCTACTGCCATGGGACCTCAGGAAACATGAGGCCGACTACCAACCAAGTGGCCTCTCTGAGTGCTAACCATGGGGTTCCAAACGAGGGGCTGCCGTAGGCGCTCCTCCGTGCACGTCGGCTGTCTCTGCTCCAGGCCACGCTGTAAGAGCTCCTAAGATCGAAGCAAACTCACAGCGAAGCGGTCCTCCAGTCTCCTGCTCAAACCAACTCTGCACATCTCTGTAAAGATCCATCTGGTCGAAGGTTGCCAAGGGCCTCCTGACTGAGGCACCCTAGCACGCAGTCGTCGTAGCAAGAACTCCTTCCAGGGCTCCTCACCTGGAAGAAGTCCTCTGACGATGAACTTCCCAAGAAGGGGTCTGCTCTGCTGTGCTGGATCAATGATCCCAAGCCCTCCCTGTGAACAAGGGAGAGTGATGACCTGCCAAGCCACCTTGGCTCGGGCTATCTGAGTGTCACGTCCTGACCAAAGGAAGTTCCTGATCAGCCTCTCTACCTAGCTGATACAAGAACTCGAGAAGATCCAGTAGGAAGTGATGTACCACATAGTCGCCAACAACACCTGGTTGGCAACTACTACTCTGCCAACCAAAGAAAGTCGTGTTGAGCTCCAATGTAACAACTTTCTCCTGATAGACAGGAGAAGGGGAGCAATCTGCTGCTCGGGAGACAAGTCCAAACCAACCTGACAACCCAAGTATCGAACTGCAGTCCCTGGGGGAATCCACCTGAAACCCTCTCCTGGCATCCAATCTGGCACAGGAGCACTACCAACCAAGAAAGCCACTGTCTTTCTCCAGTTGATCAGTGCGCCCGATGCACAACAGAAGGTCTCTAGAGCCTTCTCACATCTGTGAAGGTTGGCCTCCTGGCCATCTAAGTACAAGGCTGAGTCGTCAGCAAACTCAGCGTCCAGTAGCTTATCTCCCCGAATAGGGAGTGCTAAGCCCCGTAGACCAAACTGCTGTGACACCAAAAACCTGCTCATCGCCTCCGCATAGAACAGAAAGAGGAAGGGGGCAAGAGGACAGCCCTATCTGACCGAGCGTGTAAGCATGAAGCGATCACCTCTACCTCCTGCCAAAAGTACCTGACTATGAGCCTGTCTGTACAAGGCTGACACCCCTCTGATCCAAGCATCTGAGAAGCCCATCCTGTGTAGAGTGCCCTCTAGAAAGTCCCAATCAACTCTGTCGTATGCCTTCTCAAAATCGAGAAGAAGAATCACGAGGTCCTCACCACAGAGCCGTGCCAGGGCAGAAGCCTCCCAAAAAGTAAAGATGTTGTCAAGGATACTGCGTTCCTTGACAAAACCTGTCTAGGTCCCATGTATAAGGCTCTCTAGAAGTGGCTGATTCCTCAAACTCATAGCCTTGACAAGAATTTTGTAGGCTGAGTTAGGGATGGTGATGGGGCACCACTGTCGAATCTCATCCAAGGAGCCACCCTCCTTGGGAATGAGGTAGATCAGGCCCTCACTCATGCTGTCAGGCATCACTCCTGTGTGCAAAATGTACTGAAAAGCACTACAGAGATCTGGGCCAAGCAGGTCCCAGTACTCCAAGAAAAAACTGGGAGTCAACCCATCCTCACCTGGACAGCTACCACGGGGGAGGGCCCTAAGAGCCGTGTGCAGCTCCTCAAGCTGAAGTGGCAGCTTTAGGTTCTGACGCATCTCCTCAGTCACAAGACAAGGCATCTGTGCCCAAACCTGCTCCCTGCATGCATCCTGACGCTCTGACTGGGGCTCTGCATACAGTAACTCATGGTTCAAGTCAGTAGCAACTGCACGCATATCCTCGGGCTCAGAAGCAACTGACCCGTCGGGCCTCCTTAACTGACTGACCTTGGCATGCGAGTACCGAGGTCCCACTGCCTCAAAGAAAGCACCAGTCACTCTGTCGCCCACCTGGGTCCACTGAGATGCCTCTCGGTGGAAAGCAAACTCATGTCGCCTCTCCTTTGTGCTAGCAAGCTCCTGTCGAGCCTGCTGTAACTGCTCCTCCAACCAAGGACTGTCTGGATGCTGCTCCTGCATCCTCTGTAACGAAGCGATGTCCTGTCTGAGACACTGTTCCGCCTCTCTCGCTGCAGCCCGGCGAGCCAAAGACTCCTGGAGAAAAAAATGGCTAATTTGAACTAGGCCTGAGGCCACTCTGTCAGCAGGAGAATCCTACCTGTCCATGCCCTTTGTCCAGAGAGCCTCTACCCTCTCTCTGAGTGCTGAGTCCAACAAGACCCTCTCTGGGATGCGAAGCATCGTGCTCCCACTCCTCTGCCTGTCTGCCACTGTGAGGATCACTGGTGTATGGTCCGAGAAGGAGGTCCCTACCAGGATGCCCACAGACCCTCCCAATTCACTGAAGTGGTCACTAGTGTAGAAGCGATCTATCCGCGATAGATTCACTCCTCCCACTTTGCGGTCCAATCGAGATAAGGCAAGACTGTCTGGGGGCCTCACAAAACAAGAGTGCTGCCACGCATCCGAGACCCTCAGAGTCATACAAAACCTCTCCCAAGCTGCCAACTCAACTCCATGCACAGTAGCATGGCTGCCACCAATCCTGTCAGAAGGGTCCTCCAACATGTTGAAGTCCCCTCCTATGCACCAATGTTCTACCTGCGGCAGAGACTCAACAATCTGTGACCAAAAGTCTACACGAGCACTCGCCACATTGGGCGCATAGATGTTCAGGAAACCCACTAGGCCACCTTGAACCTGCAAAGTAATCCACTGAGCCCTACCTGGCACAATAATCCCTCTGCCCACAATGGCCTGCTGCAATGAGTCCGCAATAGTCATACATTACCCACCCTGGATGCCTCCAGGTCCAAAAGCAGCTGACCAAAAAGTATCATATCGTCCACGCAAGTGCTGACCACATCGCCGAATGCGGCTCTCACACAGATGGTGCTCCTAAAGCATAAGGAGATCAATCTCTCCTCCCACAAGGCAACGCTGAAGCTCTTGACGCAGTCGGCCCCGCTGACGCTGAAACTGGGGCCCACCTAGTCCCTGCACGTTCCATGAGACGATCCTCATGGGGAGCGAGAGAGCACAGATGCTGCCGCAGCAGCTAGACGGGCTATCTTCGAGGCTGGCTTGGATGGGGAGTAATCCGCATCCGAGCGTCCTCTAGATAGGCGTGAGTGCAACGAGTGCCTAGCCCAAGCCCAAGCAGAGCGAGCCGTACGTAAAGCAACCTCCTCTATCCAGGAGTCCTCATGAATGTATACATAGCATGGCAAGCACTGTGTATCAGCAAAGAAGTAAACCACAATGTGCCTACATCCTGCTGAGTCTGGAGGTGTCACCGCAAACTTGGCCAATGGCCACAAAGTCTGTAGCATGTCTGTAACTCCTAGTTCTCCCATGTGGTGAGAGAACTCTAGGACCTATGTCTGCAACCAACCCAACACTGCGTCGAGAGTCCACTCTGTCTGGGCCCTGCCGCAAAGGGGGAAGGAGAAACCAACTGCTGAGTCCAAGGCCTCTGTCCCCCTAGCGGCAAGGAACAGAACATGGACCTTGAAGCAGGCTGCCTCATGGTCTGTTGAGGGGTCGCCGAGAAACCGAGCGAAGCCGTAGTCGAAGAAGTCCCATCGGCGCCGGATGTCAATGCTCGTCAGACCATGAGAGATAGCTGCAAGGGAAGATGTCTGTACCTGCAGAGGGGGCCGTAAGAATGGCTGACCCTCTCTCGCTAGGCGACTCGTGGCAAAGGCGCTGCCAAGAGATCTCCTAGCCGCCGGAGAAGGCCCTGCCCCCTGGGTCGACTGTGGAACTGGAGTAGGAGGGGAGGGAGAAGGAGCTGGGGGAAGCGGTGGAGAAGAGGGGTGGGAGGGGGCGACAGAGGCAGAGGGGCGGGGGGGAGAGGCGCCGGGAGCAGGAGGCGGGGGGGAGGATGAGGAAGAGGGGGGGAACTCTGGGGGGAGGGGCTGTCGCGGGTGAAGCTGAGGTGGGGGCTGGAGCAGGGACCTCCTGCTCAAGAGGACCAAAGCGGTTCCCCGTGGGAACCCACTGCTGCTGAGTAGACGCCTGAGGGTCACTCTGAGTGCCAGGCTGACGCTGTGGCCCTTGTCATCATCTACCACGGGCCTCCTGCCATCCCTCCTCCGCTGGAGCCCCAGGCTCAGAGGGTGGTTCTGCATGTGTGCGTTGTGTCTCTATCTGTGGCTGCTAGTCAGCCCTTGCAAGCTGGGGCTGTGGTTGTGGTGTAGGTCGAGGCCTCCTCCGTGGACAGGCCTTCGCTAGATGGCCCATCTGTCGACAAATGAAGCACTGGTTCGGGAGGCACGAATACTCCACACTCTGTCTAAGCCAACCCCCACTCACCCAAGGCAAAAGAATAACCTTCGGGAGCGTGTGAGTGTCTCTGACCAAAACTCGAACTGAGGGAATGCCAGCCGCCTTGGCAGCTACTGAGGCTGCCGTACGAGGTGTCTCCAGGACAGTCCCAATGGCTGAGCCGATCCTGGATAGAAGTGGTAAGTACTCCCTCCGCAAACCCGAAAAGCAGACCGAGATGGGGATGTCTGCCTCCTCTACTAGAACATCCGAAGTAGGGTCGAAACCATGTGTCCACTGTCGAAAGTGGGCACGTGCTGCTCGGATGGTCAGTGGACTCATGGCGATGACCTTGGACGCCATCTCGGAGGTCTCAAACTTGATCTGATAGTAACCTCGTCCGAGAATCTGTACGTCCAAGATCTTGCCCACCTCTGCGAGAAGGCGGGCCTGGAGAAGGTCACACAGCTCTCCTCTACTAGGTCGGGTGCCGAGAATCTTGCAGATGACAGAAGTCGCCTGCAATCGCTCTACCTCTGCGGCTAGGCTCGCTTGCTCTGTCGACGAAAGAGCAAGTCGAATGGTGGGCTCAGCGGGGTCGAGCGAGGGGGCTTCGGGCGAGTCCCTCTGTGGTGGAGCTGGAGCCTCCATCTGTGTCTATTGCTGTGGCGTAAGAAAAGGGCGGCGGAGAGATTCTGCAACTGGGTGCGCCGAGCACTGCCCCAAAAAATCTTAGTGCTGCAGGTGCCGAATTGCAGGAAGCTACCAGGAAGAAGGAAAGCAGGCGGGCGGGAGGGGGGGGGGGGGGGGGGGGGGGGGGGGGGGTGGTGGGAGCACAGGCGACAGCGGACGGGGGCGAAGGGGGGAGGGGATGGCGGCGCAACAGGCTGCAACGCGCGGGCAGGGGCAACGCGAAACCGGGGGGGGGGCAATGCGCGGACGACCAGCGGAGGCGAGGAGGCAAGCTGGGCGGCGGGGGGGAGCAACGGGGGCTGGAGGGCAGTGCAGGGGGGGGGGGGATATAGCGATGGCACAGCGGGGGTACAGCAGTAGCGAGCGCGTCCAGAGTCGCAAAGGTCGCTTTTTTGTACTTGGAGTGACAGGTAAAGCTTGTGAATATGCTCTACGAGTTGTCGCTTTTGTGTTTGTGCTTTTTGCAGGTACTCCATCACGGAGAAGGAGCGAAGAGGCTTCGGCCTACGCTCAGGAATTCTGGGGACGAAATTCCGAACGGTCTGCGGAGTCTTTGCTACAAGTACAAACAAAAAGAAATTGAGAGCTTGTCTCTCGGAATTTCCCTCGCAGGAAGGAACCGACCATCAAGTCTAAGATTTAGAACGAAAGGGTTTCTCTAGTTCTTGTGCTTGTAGCAAGATTCATCCTGAATAAAGATTCTCTTTTAGGGGGGGGGGGGAACCAGCCCATCTTTTGATCCTCAATACTGTGTCGATCTTCTCTCTCGTCTCTTTTGGTTGAAAGTCTATTTATTTTCAGCTTATTGATTATTCGTGTGCGCTCATGTTTGTGACACTCGTATCAGTGCTCAATGACCCCTCGTTTTTTGCAAAGGAGGATGATTCCAGGAAGGATCGGAAAGAACCATGACGAGCCCAACGAGAACCGTTGAAGACAAACTTCAGCAAGTGCGAGTTCAACTCGCGGAATTGCAGCAGCTTCTCACGCTGCCAGCTGTCCAGAAAGTTTTGGACGGAATCAAGAAGCCGCAAGGAACAGATGCCGATGGGCATTAGGAAAATCCTATCGGTGGTAACAACCTGCAGGAGGAAAACGCGGAAAGAGCTGCCGAAGCACACAAGGGATCTCCAGATCGGAACAAACGGCCTTCCAGGAGCAAGGGTGTCATGATTGTGACTATGTTACACTATTACATCTAGTCCTAGTTGCAGATACAAGAAATGACATGCCAAGGAGGACCCCTACGCTTGCATGGTCACGACCTTCGCTCTAGAGACATGCCTTTTCGCCAAAAGCCACACTCCTTCGACGACTGGTTACACCCTTCACCCAATGGTTGCAGCTCTTCGCCGAAAGGATGTGTCTTTACGTCTAAAGTCATGTTTCTTCCTCATGAGACATGTCATCTAGTCCTAGTTGCAGATTAGAGAAGTGACATGCCAAGGAGGACCCCTACGCTTGGAAGGTCACAACTCTTCGCTCTAGAGACATGCCTCTTTGCCAAAAGCCACACTCCTTCCACGACTGGTTACACCCCTTCATGCAATGGTTGCAGCTCTTTGCCAAAAGGATGTGTCTTTACGTCTAAAGTCATGTCTCTTCATCATGAGACGTGTCTTTTCATTTGTGACTCTTCATCTCCTTTATAAGGAGCCTATTGTGCTCAGTTTTCAATCCGCATGCATGCTGGACCAATTGTTATTCAAAATGGAGGTCTACTTGTCCAACATGGACTTAGTAGAGAGTAAAAAAGTTGCATTTGCTAGTTCTTTGCTCAAGGACACAGCATTTCTTTGGTGGCAATGACAGGTTGTTGACAGTAAGCACACACCTTCTTGGGATAAATTCCGGTGCGCTATCCGCAAGGCGTTCGAACCTGCCAATGCGGATTTTCATGCCCGGTCCTCTCTTCGACGCTTGAGCCAGACTGGTTCCTTGGGCACTTACATCCCAGAGTTAATTGTGGAGATAGAGAATCTTAGCCCCTCTAATAAACTACACAGTTTCATTGACGGGCTTGTCTCAACCCTGAAGGACGATGTGCACAAGTACAACCCTAACACCTTAGATGTTGCAATGCCTATGTGGAACGTCTTGGCGATAATAGGCGCCCTACACAAAACTTTATGCCTTGTGATCGATCTTCAAACAGCGCTCGCTTTTCACAGCGTGATCGCAGAGAGCGCTATAGCCAAAGTCAACGGCACCAATCTCAATCCAAGCAACACGTAACAAAGCCTTATTCAACTTCAAGATTTTACTCTCAAGATCGCAAATCTCAAAGCAGATCTTCAAATGTTTCACTTGATCGTGGTAAAGAACATGATTTTTCTCAATATCGGCATTCCGATACTCGGCAAGGCTCTTCGTCACATTCTCCTTCAGCATCAAAGAAGGATGGATTATGTACAATTTGCGGTGGTGACTATAGATAGTATGAGTGTCCAAATCCGTCTAATTTGAGAAGAAATTTCAACACGAAAACGTCATCGAATTTTGAACAATTAGCTTATGCTAAAGTTAAAGGAAACTTGTGGTCAATACAATTAGTGTCTCAGCAGATATGACTATTCTTATGAAGCATGCTCAATGTGATTCTTCCGTTTTGGAGCCTCTCTCAAAGCAAGTTTTGAGCCTTCTTGGAACTCTCAATGGTGGCTCCATCAATGTTTTGGTGGATAGCGGATGCTTGAATAACTTCGTCAGCACTCAGAACAACAGCTTGGCTTGCCAACACAGAAGACATCTCACTTATATGATGTGGAATTAGCAGATGGATCAATTTTAAGTTGTTATGAGACAGTTCGACAGTTGCAGTTCGATATTCAATATTTTTGCAAATCAACTGGATTTCAAAGTCATGCCTTTATCTTGCTACGACATGATTCTTGGTCAGCATTGGTTATTTCAGTATGATCCAGCAATTAGTTTTCGAGGACATACTATCAATTTGTTCAACGATGGGCGTGAATTGATTTTACACAGGCTTTATCATGTGGAATGACTTATTCAAGCCTCACGTGTACAAGTCAAACGGCATGATATAGTGGATTATCGATGTGGATGCAGAAATAATTATTGATAATTTTTTTGAATTCATTAACTTCTCCTGAATCAATTGATGAAGACAAAGATGATTTCGAGCAAGAAGTTTTTCCAAGTGATACTTTATTACCAGATAAAGATAAGCAGATTCTAAATCGGAAGACGATTATGGTTTCTTTGATTCTTTACTGGACGATGACCTGCCAATTGTTAGTCATAAAATGGCAGTTTCTGAAGATGATTCTGAAAAATTATGGGATTCACTATTGGAAGATGATTGCGGTCTCAGTCAAAAATCCTCTCCGGTGATTGGTAAAGTTGAAGTTACCCCCTCCGAAGAATAGCTTGAGAAGAATTCCTCTTCGCCAAATGTCTCGCACTTATTGGAAGATTTTGAACCAGAAGTCTTACATTACATGAAGGATTTTGAAGATCAATCTCTTGTTGCAATCAACCTCATTAAGCCACATTCCTCTAAAAAGTCTTTGAGTGATGCAATGACATCGGATTTAGCAGTCAAAACAAAAAGGTTTCGCAAGAAGCAAAAGCTCAAGACAAAGATTCCACATAACTCAAAGATTCGAAGATTCAGCGCTTTTCCAGAATTCTATCAACATCAGAAGCCATTTCTTTAACCGAGGCTCTCATTTTAAATAGGAGGAAATGTCTCAAAGGATGTGTCTTTACGTCTAAAGCCGTCTCTTCATCATTAGACCATAGCAGCCACGGTACGCGACAGGACATTCAATACCCTATGTACAATACGTATACTAGGCGTATTTTTGAAAATCAAAAATTAAATATGTCAACTTTTTTAGATATGATACTTTAAGAAGGATAAATAAAGTGGGTCATGCATGTCCTCAATGACTCTTCAATGTTTAATCATAGCATAGATAAACAAGCACCATGAAGCTCTAAAACACACTTAATCAACTAGCAAAAAGACACTAGAATAGAATCCTTTTTGAGAAAAAAAAAACGCTAGAATAGAAAATGTTATGACGTAGTATACGTTTCAATACGGGACGTCCCGTATTGAAAATAAAGTATGTGTATTATAGCTGCTATGCATGAGACGTGTCTTTTCATTTTGTGACTCTTCGTCTCCTATATAAGGAGCCTACTGTACTCAGCTTTCAGGCATTCAATCAATCAAAACATCAATGTTCTTGTCTCTTGAGTCTCAGTTTGATCTTAAGTGTGAAGTTTTAGTCTTAAGTATAGGATTAGCATCACTAATCCTCACAAAGGGCTAAGAAAAAGAACTCTCTGTGCTGAATGAAAGCAAGAATGTCTCTATCTCTTCTTCATCATACTCTCCTGATTATCCTACTACTTCCACTTCTCATACAATATCTAAGCCTTCTTCCAAGAAGAGAACTCCTACTACTTCCCTACGTAATACTAAGGAGAAGCCCAATTTAAAGAAGGATGACCACAAACGTCACCACAAGATGCGGGTTCTCAAATCCGGTGACAAGGATGTCAAGTTGACAGTTACGAAGAGACATCTCCTAGGCACTGTCTTCTATTAGACACTTTAAAGTTTCTTTTTCCAACAGAAACTTTACTAAAAGTTCCAAGTTGCGTCATTTTGGGATGTTGTTACAGGCTTGGACACTCCAAGCAAGAAATCAATAGCAACACATGAACAAAAACTTCAAAATCACTGAACTTTCATGGGGAGAGAGAGAGAGAGAGAGAGAGAGTCAACACGGCACGGGGGAGTTCCGCGCCCAGAAGCACTAACCCCAAAGATTGGCGCCCCTTCCGGTATTTCTTTACTATTGATCACTGAAAAGTACAACTCCCAAGGGTCCTCTGCTCTCAAACTCTGCGTCCAGATGCTCTGCAGAGTGAGAGACCCAAGGACTCTTTTAAACTTACAAGGGATGCCCAAAAGCAATCAGGTTCAAAAGCACTTCCCCCAAAAGCATCTACTCCCAAAAGCTAGCGTTGGGCTCTCCAAAAGCAGCAAGCAAAATTTGCGGAAATCTGTACAACAACCTACCACGTGGCACCAGTAGCGAATGCGGAAATCCGTACAGCCTGCCACGTCAAAATGTCAGCACGATTTACGAAAATCTCTCCCAAAGTACAAGCTTCTATCTTTTAGAGTTTTGGGTCCCACGACCAGTGCTTCATAAGTTCTTCAACTTGGTCGGTTCAATTTCTCTTGTCCACTCAGCCATTTCTCTTCCAGTTGGTCATGCCACATCATCACTTTCTAACATTTTTCCCACTTGAAAGAATTGTAATCACCCTCGATTACACCTCCAAAAATAGCCAGAGGATAGAAACTTTATTCAGTAGACACTGACTCTACGTACTCATGTACCAGACTCCACCAATCCAACACTTCTATAAAGACATCAATCACTGATCAATCGCATTTTTGTCGAGGGACTTAGATACAAAATTTTGATCATCATAACCATTTAGCAATCACATCTAGACCACACTGATCTTTTCACGGATGTCTTGGTCTACTAGATCTTGTTATTATCAGATTCATTCTTTCACATTTCAAGCAAGCAAACCATGCCCATGATGTCACAAACTGCTGACGTGTCAAAGCCTTGAAGAATGGAGCCAACTTGCAGATGCCGACCAAGGGGCCTAAACCCTCAGAAGAACAAATAACAGAAAAAGATGTACTACCAACTTATGGGGACCCCGTTCGATGGGGCCCCAAGTGACATAAAGGATTAAAATACAGCAAGACCCGCACACATACATGCGTAGCAGCTGATGACGTGGTAGGTTTCGAATTTTTCGCTGACAGTGCTGACATGGCAAATTTCCGCAAAACGCACTGACAATGCTGACGTGGCAGTTGTATGGAATTCCGTGATTTATGCTGGCAGTTTTTGGCATTGCTTTTGGACCCGAAGCTTTTGAGTTTGAAGGCTTTTCATGTAAACTGCTTTTCATAGGCCAAGGGCCTTTAAATATGTGCTAAGGGCTCATTCTCTGGCATGCTTCCTGGAGAAGGTGTAGATTTTGGAGTACCGGCTTGTACTGTGTTAATGCCATATAAAGAAATACAGAAAGGAGTGCTAAGGTTTGGGGGCAATACTCTCTCGGGTGGAATTCCGCCACTCCGTGTCGCGTCTCTCTCTCTCTCTCTCTCTCTCTCTCTCTCTCTCTCTCTCTCTCTCTCTCTCTCTCTCTCTCTCTCTCTCTCTCTCTCTCTCTCTCTCTCTCTCTCTCAGCTCAATTGTTATTGAAGTGCTAAAAGCCTGCTCAGTCTGTTCTTTCCTATTGGCACATGGTGCCCGTCTTGTGACAGTGGTATCAGAGCATCAGGCGTGTGCTTTTCTGAAACCGGTCCTACTAAAGAGCAGATAGAGTAAACCGGACACTATTGGAATTTTATTTAAAGTATCTTCGGGGGCCGACCGCGACTTATTAGCCACTCCCACCCTTACTTCATCGCGCATCGGGCGCGCTCCCATTTTCACCGCTCTATCTTACAGGGCATAAGGCATAAAGAACCCAAGACATGGCATTCATGGATTCAGCAGAATATTTGCAGTTTCTCCTCGACGAGCTTCACGACATTCTTTCGCCGCCACTTCGCGGCATCCTCAGTAGAATCTTCTGATGTTGCAAAGTTTTCAACAGTACATGTTATCTCCTCTGATGCCCCAAGTGGTACCTCCTCCGGCACCAGAAAGTACGAGAGCTTCCAACCGACAACCTTCTCAGCCGTTTGTTCCGATCGGGGGAGTCTTCAAGAATATGGTGCAGCCATCTGACCCTGATCCAGTGCAACTGCCTGGATACCCTTATTATCCATACTCGGGATATGCGCCTGACCAACCCAAAGATTTCAAGAATTGCCGCACGACAGTCAAATTTTTCACTTTTTCTGGGGTGAAAGATCGAAAGAAAGCATTGCAATTCCTACATCAATTCGACAACATCTATGCTTTGGGGAACTATACAAAAGAATCCAAGATTTCTCGAGCAGCGGGATTTCTTAAAGATAATGCTATGCAATGGTGGAGTTCAATCGCGACACAACCGCATGCTCTAGGGACCTCGCAAGCTTTCAAGACAGTTTTTACACGCAGAAGTCCGAATTTTGGTAGAGTGGGACAACTTGAAAATGCTTGCCACCGAAACCATGGACGACTATAACCAAGGGTTTCTCGACGTGTACCTTCCGGTGTCCTTCTTTAAGTTCATTTCCTTGGCGGACCAGTGCGAGTGCTACACCATTGGACTACCATCACCATTGCAGGAATATTGTCTCTCCAAGCAAGTCTCTACCATGCAAGAGCTTATGGACCATGCCGCGGTCGGCTACAAACTGATGAAGGGAAAGCTAGAGTTTACCACAGAAGAACCTCCAGCCACTAACCACAACTCTCGCCAACAAAGAACAAATTCTCGAGAGTCTCGTGAAAGTCAACCACAAAGGCCTCGTTTGACACCTCAACAACGAGACACCTTACTACAAGAAGGCCAATGTTTTGGATACTTTCAAACAGGACAAAACTATTTTGGTTGTCCACGCACTGACAGACCCGCGGAGCCGGTCGACAGAAACCCAGGACCATCTCTAGCCAAACGATCTAAACCGGCCATTGGATTAGTACCTGGCGTCTATGGCATACGCCTTGAAAGTACAAATGAATTGTGTCGAGCATATGGCAAAGTCAACGGTTTGAAAGCCCTAAGTTTCTTTGACCCGGGAGCTACAAAGAACTTCATCCATCCAGAATTCTTGAAGCAGATGAACTTTGATTATGATGCAGAGGGTGGAGAAATTGAAGTTGAGCTAGCCACAGGGCAAACTCAGAAAGTGGTACCACTCATTGGTGCTATTCCAGTGACTATCCAAGATTATCATGGAAAAGCTGATTTCCACATTATGAAGTTGGGCAATTCTGACGTTCTATTAGGCATGCCTTAACATGACAAGAATGATGCGATTCTCCAGGTTCGAAACTGAACCATCACCGTGATGCAGAAGGGCAAGCCAGTCGTCCTCAAAGTTCGGTTGTCCGAACAAAACCCTGAATGAACTCTCTAGTTGTTTTAGTTAGATACTTTTGAACTTTGTTTGAGAAAGTATTGTTTGAAACTTTGTTTGAAATTTGTTTGAAATGGATGATATCTATTGTGAACCTGTCTTGGTGCCGATTTGAAATGTTTGACTCTGGTTTTAATACTGGTTTCAATGATTGGTGATTTTACTCCCGGGTGGAGAGTGAGAAATGATGTTTGAGAATGCTTGTTCATACTCATGCCCCGGACCCTTGTGGTTATTTGCGGGGGGAGTATTGAATGATTGAAAAGTGTTGTTTTTACTCATGGCCCGGACCCTTGTGGTTATTCGGGGGGGGGTATTGTTGTTGTTACTCATGGCCCGGACCTACATGGTTATTTACGGGGGGAGTATTAAGAAGTCTGAGCAGTGGTTACTCTCAACACCTCCAAATGACGCAGGCTGCGGTCTAGGGAGCGTTTGGTTGTAAAAGGCCTCTATATCTCATGGCCCGGACCTTTTTAGGTTATTTGCGGGAGGAGTGATGAGAGAGTTGTTGAACAGCTCATGGCCCAAACCTGGATGGTTATTTGCGAGGGGAGTGTTCATCGACGGCTTTATGTTTCTATGTCTTGTAACATGCATATGTGAGCATTTGTATTGCATTGTGATCTGCCTGAGCATGTAATTTAAGTGCATCAAGACACCTGTGAAAGATCAGTGCGTTTTGGGTGTGATGGTTGATTTTACTACACCGGAATATCAAGAGTTCCGGTCTAGACAAAAGGACAAGAGGAGGGCGATAGAGAGAGAGAGAGAGAGAGAGAGAGAGAGAGAGAGAGAGAGAGAGAGAGAGAGAGAGAGAGAGAGAGAGATGATGATGATGATGATGTTGTATTTACGTCCTCGGGGGGCCAAAATGACCCATGGGACCACAAAAAAATCTACAAGATGCTCCCCTCATGTGTGTAGAGGGGGTAGTGGGCTAGTAGCTTACTTTTGTGTTAGTGTTGTGTGATGATCCAATACTTTGGCAAAGTAGATGCCTAAAGCTATTGGGGAGGGGTATGTCCGAGAGAGAAGCTCCTCAAAGGTGACATCCCCTTGCAATAGCAGTGGGAAATCAGCATGGATGTGTGCGTATGTTGGGCACTCGATGGTGACATGGGCCTCGCTTTCCACTTGGTTTAAATTGCATTGTGTGCATGTCCTTCTATTTTCCTTAATATTCCGAACTCCTTGATCAAAAGAGCCAAAGAGAGAAGCTAACTCCTTAACAAAAAGAGCAAACTGATTGTCCCTCGGAATGACCCTCGGAAAATTTTTGAGCTAACTTGAGTTGTTTTATAGATATGTTGTAATCGCGGACGATTACTCTCTTTCAAGAAGGGGAGATGTCACAAACTACTGACGTGTCAAAGCCCTGAAGAATGGAGCCAACTTGCAGATGCCGACCGAGGGGCCTAAACCCTAAGAAGAAGAAGTCCTACCAACTTATGGGGACCCCGTCCGATGGGGCCCCGAGTGACATAAAGGATTAAAATAAAGCAGGACCCCCACACATGCGTAGCAGCTGATGACGTGGCAGTTTTGGGATTTTCCATTGACAGTGCTGACGTGAGAGTAATCACGGACGATTACTCTCTTTCGAGAAAGGGAGATGTCACAAACTACTGACGTGTCAAAGCCCTGAAGAATGGAGCCAACTTGCAGATGCCGACCGAGGGGCCTAAACCCTAAGAAGAAGAAGTCCTACCAACTTATGGGGACCCCGTCCGATGGGGCCCCGAGTGACATAAAGGATTAAAATAAAGCAGGACCCCCACACATGCGTAGCAGCTGATGACGTGGCAGTTTTGGGATTTTCCATTGACAGTGCTGACGTGGCAGATTTCTACAAAATGCGTTGACAGTGCTGACGTGGCAGATTTCTGCAAAACACGTTGACAGTGCTGATGTGGAAGTTGTACGGAATTCCGTGATTTACGCTGGCAGCTTTTTGGCGTTGCTTTTGAACCAAAAGCTTTTGAGTTTGAAGGCTTTTCATGTAAACTGCTTTTCATAGACCAAGGGCCTTTAAATATGTGCTAAGGGCTCATTCTCTGGCATGCTTCCTGGAGAAGGTGCAGAGTCTGGAGTACCAGCTTGTACTGTGTTGATGCAATATAAAGAAATATCGAAAGGGGCGCCAAGGTTTGGGGCCAATACTCTCTGGGGTGGAATTCTGCCACTCCGTGTCGCGTGTCGTCTCTCTCTCTCTCAGTTCAGTTGTTATTGAAGTGCTAAAAGTTTGTTCAGTCTGTTCTTTC
Source organism: Adiantum capillus-veneris (assembly GCF_014529385.1). Lineage (NCBI taxonomy): Eukaryota > Viridiplantae > Streptophyta > Polypodiopsida > Polypodiales > Pteridaceae > Adiantum > Adiantum capillus-veneris. The sequence continues at coordinate 161,353,830 of NC_140939.1, read as the reverse complement.
CTATTGGCATGTGGTGCCCGTCTTGTGACACATGACCATCCCCACAAGACAGTACATCCACATAGCATGCAGTCCACAAATCACACACTTAGTTCACAATGAACACTTGTGTTTCAATCATTCAATCAAGCCATCTCATTCCGTCCAGAACTCTTGTTGCACCTAGATCATTGTGTAGCCATTTCATCCTTCCAGAACTTTTCTCATGCACTCGCAACAGTATCCAGTCATGTCATCCAGATAGACATCTTGTTCCCAAGATCTTGACGCACTAGAATTTCATTAACTTAGGCATCACATCCAGATCTCACAGATCTCTAACAGATGTCAAGATGCACTAATTTCAAATCACATTCACTTAGTTATCACATTCAAATCTCACCAATCTCTAACAGATGTTTAGATGCACTAAGCTCAAATCATTCATCAAACAAAATGCTGCAGAAATTTCATCTTTCTCTACATGTCTCTAACAATATACACATGAAAGAGCACATGTTTTGAGTTCAATCAAGGAAACTTCCAATTCAGTGCACACAGTTCATAAAGTCAATCCGCAAAATACTGTCAGCCCATCAAATACCCTAAAATCTCAAAAAGAAATTAATGACTTTATTCAATCTAGGCAATATGTGACAAAAGACTGGAGTGGCTCCCCTCTTGTGCAGTCCGCACCGGACTAGATTCAACCTTGCTGATTCATCGATAACTTTTGGCATCGACAGTGGACACTACTAATAGCCCAAAAGCTTCAAGGTACAACGAGAGAGAGAGAGAGAGAGAGAGAGAGAGAGAGAGAGAGAATTTGAGAGGTTCTCTTCCTCCATCCACTTTGCATCGAGGGCCAAAAAGTACCCTTGACCAAAGTATCCGGTGGACCTAGTTTACAGTTTTGTTCTTTTCTTGTGCCCTTTGACCTATTTGTAGCCCTTCTGGCTTCCGTGTCCTTGGCACCTCAATCTGGATCAAGGGAATTCTCTGATCTACCAATTGATTCCCTTTCCTTTCTTTCCTTGTGCCTTGGGACCTGTGGGTAGCTTCTCTAGCCTCCCCTGTCTATTGGCACGTCTGTCTCAATCATCGGAACCCTGAGACGCGATATCATCTGGTGTCCTTCGTTGGAACCCTCAGATGTGCTACCATCTGATTCTCTTACTGCTCTAGAATCCTGTGATGAGCCATCATCCGGTTCCCTTGATTCGTTCTCTTCACTGGCAGACTCTTGCCCTGTTGAGGTGGATACTATCCTATCCGTATGTTAAGTCAATGAGCCCGCATGCATTCCAAATCCTTGCTTAGCATGTCCCATAAGTCTTTGAATAGAGTCAAACTTCTGGTTTAGACAATACTCTCAAATCTCTTTTGGCAAACCACAGGAAAACCACTCAATATGGTCTCTCAAAGTAATCTTCCGAAACGAAGACACTGGCAAATAAGTATCCCAAAATCTCTGGCAGTAGTCATCCAATGTATCTTTCTTAGTCATTCTCAAGTGATGCCAAGCCGTGATGACATCTGTTTCATATTCGTCTGATATCCAAGTTGACATGAAAATTTTCTTGAGTTTTAACCATGTCGCAGGTGCTTCTCTGCGTTACAACAGAGTAGACCACCATGTCTGTACATTTCCTTTTAAGTAAGATGCTGCCCTTCGCACCTTGGAGTGTTCCGTGAACCAACCTCCAGAGAAGGTGACGTCAAACTATTCTACAAACTCAAGGGCTTGATGGGTGTCCTGGTAGCCCGAAAACATGCCAAACCTGACGGCCTGACCCCCTTCCTTGAACTCCTTGGTCTTCTTGCTCATCTATTCACTGTGTCGGAAGAGGACGAGCTCTCCTCCTCCAAACTACTAGATGGCCTCCCATGCCTTCTAGATATTTTCAGAAATCTCCTTTTCTTGCTTTTCTGCTTTTCTTGCTTTTCTTGCTCTTTCTTCGCTTCTTCCGCCTTTTCTCATCCTCTCTGGAACTCGAGGACGACAAGCTGTCGGAACTCTCTAAAAACAAAGAAAAATTTAAGTCATCCTTGAAACGAGCACGCTTCTTGGATCTGTTTGCCAAAAAATGGCGCCACTAAGTAAAATCATGGATGACTGCCAATAGCTCTTTCTCATAAATCTATGCAACCCGCTCTGGTCACGAGAACATTCTTCTCTCATAAGCTACAATATGGCCCTCCAGGCTCCTTCATTGAGACCGCTCATAGACTGCGACCACACGCATCATAGTAAACCTCAAATGGCTTTTACAAATCTGGTAGTACCAACACTAGACTCTTTGAGAGTCTTAAATATTGCAATCTCAAATGGTCCCCAAGATGTGTAACGGAGAAGCAATCTCCGCAAACTTTCGAATGAACCGCCAGTAATACGAGCTCAAACCCAAAACGCTTCGAACTTCGTGTACATTCTTCAAATTTGGCCCATCTCGAATGATTTCAACTTTGGCTGGGTCCATTTTCACACTCTCTACAGAGACATTGTGTCCCAAAAAGTGTGTTTCTGGCAAGAAAAACTCGCTCTTTTTCCCATTAACCACCAGTCAATGTTGCCGTAGTGCCTGGAAAACCTGTAACAACAGATGGTGTTTGTGCTCTGCCTCACTCTTGGAGAATATGATGATATCATCAAAAAAAGGGCCAACAAATCACCTGTACTATCTAAAAATCCAGTCCATCAATTGTGGCTTGCTGCCGAATATCACATCAATGGTGTGATCTTCAGGTCACTGAGGAGGTAACTGTCACAAATTGCTGACGTGTCAAGCCACTAAAGAATAGAGCCAACCTGCAACCTGCAGATCGCGGCCGAGGGGCCTAAACCCTAAGAAGAACAAGCCGCAGTAGAAGAAGAAGTCCTATCAGCTGATGGGACCCCATCCGATGGGGCCCAAGTGAACTTAAGATATTAAAATAAAGCAGGACCAGCGCACACACACACAGACATGCTAATTTGCAAGTAGCTTGATGACGTGGCAATTGCTGTATGGATTTTCGGATTTTACAATGACTCTTGACGTGGCAGCCTATACGGATATCGGGATTTGACACTGGCTGTTGACGTGGCAAATTGTATGGATTTCCGCATTTTACGCTGGCTACTGACATGGCAAAGCTATACAGATTTTCTTGCTTTTGCACTGGCAGCTTTTGAACCGGATGCTTTTGAGTTTGACTGCTGTTCATATAACTACCTCTCAAGTCCAAGGGCCTTTAAATATGTGCAGAGGCCTCATTCTCTGGCATGCTTCAGTGTGAAGGTGCAGGGATTGGAGTACTGGCATTGTACTCAGTTGAAGCAATATAAAGAAATACCGAAAGGGGCGACAAGGTTTGGGGCCAATACTCTCTTGGGTGGAATTCCATCACTCCGTGTCGCGTGTGCTCTCTCTCTCTTTGAGTTCAGTTGTTATTTGAAGTGCTTAAAGTTGTTCAGTCTGTTCTTTTCCATTGGTTTCATTGGCACGTGGTGTCCGTCTTGTGACAGTAACTCTCCCCGTAAGCCTTCACAGAAGCAATCGGCTTGAGCTTGCAGAAAATATTGTCGTTCCTTCTCAAGCTCGGACAAACTTTCTGTTTTATTGTCATTTAACTCATGCAAGTAAATCAACTAAACAAACAGACTGAATTTCATTAATTTCAAAATGGCCGAAGCTGATACAAGTCGGACGGACTCGCCCTTTAATTTTACATCAAGCAATATATCTCTACCCTTCTCATTCTTCAATGTCACTTTTCTTGCCCTCTAGTCGACCACAACACTGTTCTTGTGGAACCAAGGAATTCCCAAAATCACGTCACAACCTTCCAAGGGCATGATGTAAAAGTCCTCGTGCCCTAGATACCCCTGACAATGCAACCGAAGTTTGCCTATGATAGGTGTAATGGCAACATCCTGTCCTGGTGCCGCTAGAACTACCTCGGCAATTGGTCCCATTTCCTCTAGTGTAATTCCAAGTCGAGCCGCCAATTCAGTCGAGATAAGTTGGCCTTAGCTCCTCTATCAAAGAAGAAGAGGGCTTTTTGATCTCTTACTTTGTCCCATGCTATGCAAGCTCCGTACTTTCATCCATTTGTGTTGGGTCGGTCCCCACAAAGTCTGCTACCAGTCCTGCATTTGTCTTGCCTTTCTTTGCTCTCTTCTCCACTGCTTTGGAACTCTCTGGCTTATCCTCTACTTGATCATTGGACGTTTTTTTGGGGCACTTAGCAAGCACATGCCCTTGTTCCCCACATTCATAACATTTGCCCTCTTTGTAGTACTCGACGTGTTGGTCAACTGACAACCGAGGCCCAAAGGTTTCTTTTTCTGTTGCTTACCCTTCTTCCTATTACCGTTGTTCGATCCTTGTCCATCGATTCTTGTCCCGTCTGGACTGCCACGAGCCTATCTAAAGAAGAAGTAAGATTGCCTACGTGCATTGCAAACCCTTGCTTGGCGTGGTCCATTAACCACTGCATGAACTCGGACTTTTTTTGCAGACAATAACTCTGTATCTCTCTGGAGAGTCCACAGCAAAATCGGTCAACTTGAAGGTGATTTTCTTGAAAGAAGAGGTATCCCAAATCTCTGACAATAGACATCAAGCGTGCCTTCCTTAATCATCCTCAAATGAGTCCAAGCAGTGATAACATCTTGTTCGCATTCCTGGGTGAGCCATGAAGAAGTGAAAACCCGCTTGAACTGTACCCACTGTAGCCACTTCGTTGGTGCTTCCCTGCGTAGCACTTAGGTAGACCACAATGTTTGGGCATTCCCTTTGAGAGAGGATGCCACTCTGAGTAGCGCCCTCCCGAAAAAGCAATGTCAAACTGCTAGATAAAAGCGAGGGCTCTGTGAGTATCCTTAAAGCCTGAAAATGTGTCAAACTCTAAAGCCTGCCCACCCTCCATGAAATCCTTGGGTTTCTTGCCCTTGTCCTCCAGGTAATTGTACTCATTGGCTCGGTATAGATACTTGCTCTTCATTGCATACATTGGCTCATATGAAACCAAACTCTCCAAGGATGAGGAGTCCTCATCCGGACCGTCAAAGTGCTTCTGAGATTTTTTTGCAGAATCTGCTCTTCTTTGCTTTCTTCTTGCCTTTGTTCTTTCTCTCTCCGCGTCCTGCCCTTTCTATCCTTATTGCTAGAGTCAAAAGACGAAGAACTCTCCAAATTATCAGAAGAGGACGATTATGAACTGGAGTCAGAAAACATTCGCAAACCAAACACGTTTCTTTGATTTACTGGCGGGTTCAAACGTAGTTTTGCGACCCAGGTAGCCGGGATAGTCTGCTGCTCGACTCTTCTTCCTCGACTGTCTCTTGGTCTTCATGAGTCTATTGACTTGTCGCTCTACATGGTCATCAAATTCATCCTCTGAGTACACCCTTTGTCAAGGTTCCGCCGATGTAGATTTCTTCTTCAAAGTCGACATTAGAGGCGAATGGATGGCGGCACGCCATCGAGAGTGCACCGCATCAAGTGGATGCTTCGCCAAAAATTTCACGTATTGAGGATTCTTGGAGTACTTCAGCATCTGTCGAGCACAATTGTCAACCTGCTGTTGACGCTGCATCTCCTTTCTTTTCGTACTCTGTTGGTGGAGACGGACCATACTCTTCTCCCGAATCGTCGAAAGGTGGTCGATATTCATTTGAGTGGAGTTCCGCGCCCAGAAGTATTGGCCCCAAAGACTGGCGCCCCTTCTCAATATTTCTTTATTCTTAAACTTTAACAAGTACAATGTCCAAGGGTCCTCTCTCTCCGCAATGCTCCCAAGAAAATCTGTGAGCACAGGAGGCCCTGACATCTCTTTTAAAGACCCTTGGCCAAAAGCAATACCTGAAAAGCATGAATCTAAAAACATCTGGTCCCAAAAGCAAGCACTCCTTGGGATGCTTCCGTAAAACGCAGAGGTTCCGTACGGTGCCACATCAGCAATCAGCGCGATTCGCGGAGGTTCCGTACGGTGTTGCCATGTTAGCAACTTTTACGCAATTGGATTCTCTGGCTTTTATTGAATAGGTTTTAGACCCCTCCGCCGGGGTACCATAAGTTGGTACAGCTTATAAATGAGTTCTTTAAAATTGGGCCTCTCAAATAAGCTCCATAAGTTGTTCATGCTGGCTCTTTCAATAGGATTTTGGCCCCTTTCTGTCTTCTAGGCCATGCCATGTCATCACTTTGTGACACAGGGCATACCCAAGATGATATCACATCCCTCAATGGTGCCATCAAAAAGGATGCGCAATCCTTGTACTCGCCAATCTGATGTAAGGTGTAGCGAGGTGAATGTTGAACTTTGCTCAAGATGAGTGCTCCGAACTATGCTCAAGGCGTCCTTTTACTTATGGAAGGGAGAGCCTTCCGTTTCTTTAATGAGAGAGTGCAAATGATCACAAACAAAGTGAATGACACTGTGAATGAAGGTACTAAGACTGAGAGATAGAGAGAGAAGAGAATACGACACCAGAACGTTGTCAAACCCTCCTCCAAGGGCCCCACTCACTATGGCGAGAGAGGTCTATGCTATTGATTGCACAAATCTGGTACAATGGTCTAGATGCAATGGACTTGCCAACGATGTCGACGACAATGATAATGACAACGAGACGGGTTGAAATCTGAAAACGCTAGGGGCTGAAATTTGCAAAACGCTAGAGAGATCTGCAACTTGCAAAAACGCCAAGCTGACCTTGTACTTGTAAAAACGCTTGGCTTGCTGCTGAGAACTGCTAACGCCAGGGCTAATCTGCTCTTGCTGAAAACGCTAGGATGGTCTTGATGGCTGAAAAACGCTAGGTTGTCCTGCCGAGTCTTGGTGAGAAGGTGCACTGCCAGATGATGGGTATCTGCTGCCTCTTCTACCAGAAAGTGCTAGCGCTAGTTTCCTTATATATTAACTTAGCCAAATTGCCCTACCCAGTTTCCCAACAAAGTCACTTATTAATAATAAGTGAAAAATGGCTAATATAGGGGAAATGGGTTCTGTGCACTGTAAAATGCTCATGATGGCTACTGACTGTAATTCTGATGATCATGTTGTGTGCGACCACAGGATATGCAACTACTCTAAGTGCCTGGACATGCACGGCCTACGCACAGGCTCACAAAGGTGCCAAAACACTTCCTAAGCTGACCTGAACCTTGGACATGAAGTAGCTTGTCCACATGCACATAGGGTTAGATGTGCATGTGACATCCCCTCCTTTTTAAAGTGATGTACTGGTACCGAACTGTACGGCGTCGAGGGAGATCGCCAACAATGTCTGGAATCCTGGGAAGGACTCTTCTCCGGCCCACTCAGATGCGTGGGTCGTGCGATACTTGAACTTCATAAAGGTCTGCAACGCTTGCTTCCTTGGGCCGCGCCGAAAGCGACACAAAGTGATCTGTGACTGCTTCAATGCTCCAACTACGTTTATGGACGTAGGTATACCTTCTTCAAGAATCTCCGAGGAGGAAAATTCCTAAAACCAATTCCAACACAAAAACATGAACATACTCATTCCATATAGAGTGACTGGAAAAAGATTGTTCTTCCTAAAGGGCTGTGCATGCAATTCAAATGAAAAAAGTGACGGAGTGCCAAACCATTCACCAAACACACGCAAAAAATGGAATCGAAACTTGTCTTTTTGACCTAAATCTATCAACTGTGGCAAATCACAATGAAAATGCCGATGCTTGATGGTCAATCTTTCTTGTGCTCTTTCTGAGACTGTGTCGTGCCAAGGAAGAGACATGGAATGTGAATTCCTCGAATGCAAACTTTTCTTCTTTTCAAGAGGAATCCGCATACATCCGTGCTCATTCATGAGTGAATCATGCGCATCGTACAATACGGCATGCCTATCAAAAGGGGACACGTAAAGACGGTGACGAAAATACAAGAAACCTTCACAAATGAAACACTCGAACAATGAGTACTAACTAATCATGTGAACACACAATACTTCCTGAGTGGGTTCCTTAGATCTCGACTCGAGAGCCAAAATCGGTTCTTCGTGATTGATCGTATTTGCAAGAGGTTAGCTTCACTAGAAAAAGCATCAACTAAACCATCATCCTTGTGAACAATCACAGCTTTATCATGCAAAACATCATCCTTGTGAATAATCACATCTTGATCATGCAAATCATCATCCTTGTGAATAATCACATCTTTATCATGCAAATCATGTGTGACATGCTTTGGAGAAGAAAAGACTGAGAGAGTCTCCTTCTCCTATTTCTTTTCAAACTTCGTCTGCACATTAGAAATGAGAGGTGAAGAATGAACAACTATCTCCCCACGAATGAGAATGGGAGAGTCACTTTTGGCATTGAAAGTGAAATTGTCCGCCCAATCAATGAGAGGGAGGAGACACTACAATTTTTTTGCGGAAGGACACTTGTTGAACCGTAAATAACACATCAAGGCACTCTTCTGTAATGATAGAGTCCATACCGGGAGCGAAGCCCGACACCTCGAAAGGAGATGTCTTGCGAACCTCCAAGCGGGCTCTTTCGACAAGAGTCGCCAATCACATCATGCACACTACCAGAATCAAACAAGACCGCCATGTGTTGACCATTCACATGACCATAACACTTCATGAGAGACTCATCAATGATAGGATCATGAGAAACTTGGGACACACGAGTGTTCTTATTTATGGCATTAATAGAGGATGTGGGTTTTGTGGATTCTTAAGATTCGTTAGATTCAATCTTAGTACATGTTTTCTTTAAATGACCCTTGACGTGACAGTGATAACGACTTTCCTTAGAATAAATGACTTGTTCTTCTGCCTTGATATATCCTCCTATGATTCCTTGTGTAGCTTTTTCATATGGGGTAACCTTAGGTTTAGCAAGTGTAATAGCTTTACCCTTAGATTCATTTTGAGTGTTCTTTTCCAAAAGACTATTGGAAGATTGGCTAGAAGAGTAACCCTTCTTACCGTTCTGAGGAGTCTGAGAGGTACTCTGAGACGACTTGTTCTCCTTAGGCTTTCCCTTATTGTGCTTCATCTCTTGTGCGAGAGCAATCGCTACCACCTTGTTGAGATCGATTGATTCGAATACCTCGACATCATACTTGATATACTCGTCCAATCCATAAAGCCTCCTTGCGCTCATCATCCGATTTGAGTAATTGGGTGCTGAGCTGCAAAACACGATTAGAGAAAGACATAACTGGCATACCATTCTGCTTGAGACTGCGCCAATCGTCTTTCAATCGTGCTAGGTACTGGGGTGGCATAAACCGCGCCTTGAGCTTGTCTTGGAAGTCGGCCCAATTGAAGGAAAGGGGTGCGCCTTCTTCGGCTTCCTATAGGTGCGCGGTCAACTGTGTCTCTTGCCATGCGTGGTACCAATTAATGGCATCACCGGAAAGGTACATAGCTGCCGTCAAAACCTTGCTATTTCCTGTCTTTTTAGTTGTCGCAAAGTAAGCATTTAATTGATGCAACCAAGAGTGAATAATAGTAGCATCCATCTTACCATCATACTTACTGAACATCAACTTCTCAGTGACGGGGTTGTTGGAGTCCGAATCTCTGCTCGTGCTACTTGATGAACTACCAACATCTTTGACCTGCTCGGGCTTCGAGGTGAGTACCTGTAGGACCAACTTTTGCATGCGTTGGTCCCTCTGCACCTCACACTCTAACTCCAAGGCCGCTCCTCTTTCTTCGGCTACCAAGCGCGCTCACGCTCCAAGGCTAACCGTCTTTCTTCGCACTTGCGATCTAATTCTGCCTTTCTTTCTTCGGCCGCCAAGCGCGCTTGCTCACGCTCATGCTCTAAGGCTGCCGTTCTTTCTTCGCGCTCGCAATCCAAGGCGGCACGTTGCGCTTCTTGTCGTACCATCATGTCCATCATCAACTTCACCAAAGCCTCCATAGGATTTGGTGCAATCCTTGGCGTAGATGGGGAAGAGGGAGGGTCGGAAAAACCTCCTGGTGGGAAAAATTCTTCTTCGCCACCTCCATGCGCATCACCTTCACGCGAAGTATCCATTCCGCTTTGGGTGATGAACATACACTGAGATCTTGGGTACTTAAGTTCACGAGGAACTTGGGTTCTTGTAGTTCTTGGGTTCTTGAGGTTCTTGAGTCCTTGAGGTTCTTGAGTGCTCGAGGTTCTTGAGGTTCTTGAGTTCTTGAGGTCTTTCTTTAGCTTGCAATCTGTTAGAGAAGGATCTTCTCTTACCCGAGCTCTACTCTTTCTTGCGGGCGCACCCCTTAGCAGCCTTGCACTCACACCAAGGTTGTTTTTTCCCACCTCACGTTGATTGGCCGGCCCCTAAGTGCACGGTCCGCTCTCAATGAGTGAAAAGAGGAACAAGGGGAGGCCGGACAAGCCCTTCTTTCTTGGGTTTCCTGTCACTCTTCAAAAACACGATTAGGAATCGACACGCCCAAGTGGACTTGGGTTACGTGCGACCGCAACAAGCAAAAAATTTCTTGTGGTTCTTTCCTTGAGTGATACAGAACACTGCCAAAGCTCTGATACTAATGTAAGGTGCAGCGGAAGTGAATGTTGAACTTTGCTCAAGATGAGTGCTCCGAACTGTGCTCAAGGGTTCCTTTTACTTACGAAAGGGAGAGCCTTCCGTTTCTTTAGTGAGAGAGTGCAAATGATCACAAACAAAGTGAATGACACTGTGAATGAAGGTACTGAGACTCAAAGATAAAGAGAAAAGAGAATACGACACCAGAATGTTGTCAAACCCTCCTCCAAGGGTGTAAGGTACAACGGAAGTGAATGTTGAACTTTGCTCAAGATGAGTGCTCCGATCTATGCTCAAGGGTTTCATTTACTTACAGAAGGGAGAGCCTTCCGTTTCTTTAATGAGAGAGTGCAAATGATCACAAACAAAGTAAATGACACTTTGAATGAAGGTGCTGAGACTGAGAGATAGAGAGAGAAGAATACGACACCAGAATGTTGTCAAACCCTCCTCCAAGGGCCCCACTCTCTATAGCGAGAGAGGTCTATGCTATTGATTGCACAATCCTCGTACAATGGTCTAAATGCAATGGACTTGCCGACAATGTCGACGACAATGATGACGACGACGAGACGGGCTGAAAACTGAAAACACTAAGGGCTGAAATCTGCAAATCATTTATCTGATGAATTCTGACTCTATGTCGGTGACGATGACGACACGACGACGCGACGACGATGTGCTGAAAATGCAGATGCTGAAATCTGCGAATAGCGGGCTGAATCTGCAAACTCTGGCTGATCTGATCGTGCGGCTAGGATCTGCTGCGGGAAGGTGAGATCTGCCAGGTTTGGGAGCTGCAGTGCGGAGTCTAACTGCTGAAAACTGAAAACGCTACTGCTAGGGATCGTTTTGTCGCCGGGAATGTGCAAACCGCTGATGTAGATATGTAATTGCAAAAACGCTAGGGCTGATCTGATGAAAAACGCTAGGCTGGTCCTAAGCCAAAACGCTGGTCTTGCTGAGAAGGTGCATTGTGAGTGGTTGGACTCTTGCTGCCTCTTCAGCCAGAAAGTGCTAGCGCTAGCTTTCTTATATATTAACTTGCCAAAGTTGCCCTACCCGTTTCCCAATAAATTCACTTAATAATAATAAGTGAAAAATGGCTAAAATAGAGAAAATAGGTTCTACGCACTGTAAAATGCTCCTAATGGGTACTGACTGTAATCTGATGATCATGCTGTGTGCAACCAGAGGATATGCAACTACTCTAAGTGCTTGGACGTGCACGGCCTGCGAACAGACTCACAAAGGTGCCAGAACACTTCCTAAGCTAAACTGAACCCTAGTCATGAAGTAGCTTGTCCACATGCACATAAGGTTAGATGTGAACGTGACATTCCCTCCTTTTAAAGTGAGGTACTGGTACCGAACTGTATGGCGTCGAGGGAGATCGCCAACAGTGTCTCGAAGCTTGTGAAGGACTCTTCACTGGCCCACTCTGATGCGTGGGTCGTGCGATACTTGAACTTCATAAATGTTTGCAACGCTTGCTTCTTTGGGCCGCGCCGAAAGCGACACAAAGTCATCTGAGGCTGCTTCAATGGTCCAACTGCGTCTATGGGCGTAGGTCCACCTTCATCAAGAGTCTCCGAGGAGGAAAATTCCTGAAACCACTTCCAACACAAAAACATGAACATATCCATTCCATGTAGAGTGACTGGAAAAAGACTATTCTTTCAAGAAAAATTGTGCATGCAATGCAGATGAACAAAGTGACGGAGTGCCAAACCATTTATCAAACACACGCAAACCGTGAGATCGAATATTGACTTTCTAATCTAAATCTATCAACTGTGGCAAATCACAATGGAAATGCCGATGCTTGATGCTCAATCCTTCTTGTGCTCTTTCGGATACTGTGTCATGCCAAGGAAGAGACATGGAATGTGAATTCCTTGAATGCAAACATTTCATCTTTTCATGAGTAATCCGCATACATCCGTGCTCATTCATGAGTGAATCGTGTTCATCGTACAATATGGCATGCCGATGAAAAGGGAACACATAAAGACGGTGACTAAAATACAAGAAACCGTCACGAATGAAACACTCGAACAATGCGTACTGACTAATCATGCGCATACACAATACTTCCTGTGGGGGTTCCTTAGATCTTGACTCGAGAGCCAAGATAGGTTCTTCGTGATTGATTGAATCTGCAATAAGGTTAGCTTCACTAGAAAAAGCATCAACCAAACCATCATCCTTGTAAACAATCACGTCTTTATCCTGCAAATCATCATGCTTGTGAATAATCACATCTATATCTTGTCAATAATCACGCTCTAAGGCTGCCGTTCTTTCTTCGCGTTCACGATCCAATTCTACCTTTCTTTCTTCGCGCTCGCGCTCCAAGGCAGCGCGTTGCGCTTCTTGTTGTATCATCATGTCCATCATCCTCTTGACCAAAGCCTCCATAGGATTTGGTGCAATCCTTGACGTAGATGGGGAAGGGGGAGGGTCGGAAAAACCTCCTGATGGGGATAATCCTTCTTCGCCACCTCCATGCGAAGTATCCATTCCGCTTCGGGTGATGACCATACACTGAAGTCTTGAGTTCTTGTGGTTCTTGGGTTCTTGAGTTCTTGAGGGTCTTGAGTTCTTGAGGTTCTTGAGGTTCTTCTTTAGCTTGCAATCTGTGTTAGAGAAGGATCTTCTCTTACCTGAGCTCTATTCTTCCCTGCGGGCGCCATGGTTACAGGGGACGGGGGGGATGGGCCCTAGGGCCGGGGGACGGCCGTAACCGCCAGGGACGGAAGGGGGAGCCTTGGGACAATCGGATTTCTGGCCGGACGGGCGGGTCGCAGAGGGACAGACCGGGGACGGACGGGGTCAGACGGGGACAGCCGGGAACGGCAGTTTTCAGGCGGGGTTAAATAGCCGTTTATGACTGTTTGCAGCCCAACTGCCATATTTTGGGGGGACTTGGCCCTTGGGAGGCTATAAAAGCCCCCTTGGGCCTCTTAATACTTATTCCAATTTCCCTCAAGGCTCAAGCTCTCCTCTCTACTCATAGCCTCATTGCTCAAGGCTCAAGCATGACTACGCGCCATGGCCCGTACGCTCTACACTCCACTCTCTCCCTCTTCTATCCACTTTGAAGCTCTCCTCTACTCTCTCTCCACACAAGCTCTCCTCTAACTTCTAAGCTCTACTCTCTCGAGTCTCTCCACCATCATGTCATCTCAAGCCAACTCCACTTCTCAAGTCGGTTCTTCTCGAAGGAGGCCCGTCGTGCAAACGTGGTCGTGGTGGGATGAAGTCCACTTTAGCACGCGTGGCAAAGGTGGCGGTGCAAGACCATGGACATGCAAGCTATGCCCATACAAGAGAACGGGTGGTTCAAACAAAGTGCGAGCCCATCTTCATGAACCCGGTCATGAGGTGAATTTTTGCCCTCATGTAGCTCCCGAGAAGAGGTTGGATCTTCTTGAGAAGCTCACGGTGTATGAGGTTGTGGAAGCAGCCAAGAGGGGCCGTTTTGTTGCCGTCGATCCCTCCGCCACGGCGACACCGTGAGAGCAAAGGGAAGCCAACCTTGACGACATCTCTCGAAGCTTCAAGAACCATGCATCTACACCGTCCTCTTCCGTTCCGCATCGCCAAAGCACTCTCAACATAAATTGGAATCCTAAATTGAAGGAAGAGGTGGATAGGTCGGTTGCCCGATTCTTCTTCCACGACCACATTGCCTTCCATGCTTCGCGGTGAGTTTCCCTTGGCATATGCACATTGCAATCTTCCATTTTGTATTCATAATGGGTTATAACTTCTCGACTCTCGACTCTCCATACTAACACAACATGCTCTATTTTGTGTGGATAGGTCTCTATACTCTCGAACCATGGTTACGAAAATAGGGGAATATGGCTCCTCTTATGTGCCACCTTCATCGGAGAGGCTTCGCACCACCCTCCTTGACAAAGAGAAGCTTGCCGTGGAGCAAGCGGCCCAAGCAACAAAGGATTTGTGGGAGACCAATGGCGTCTCTCTCCTTGTAGATGGATGGAGCGACACCCGCAAGCGGTTTATCCACGGGGTGGTGGCCTACTCTCGGGGAGAGATGTACTTTGTGGAGTCACATGATGCATCCGATAGTGGCAAGGCCGCCGAGATGCTTGCTGCGGAGTGGACAAGCACCATAGAGATCACCGGCCCGGAGAATTTCCTTTGTATGGTTGCAGATGGAGAGGCGTCAAATAGGGCAGCCGGGGCTATCATTGAGGGCATGTATCCCAGCATCCATGTCACATTTTGCATGGCGCATTGCCTCAATAACCTCCTGAAGGACAGGAACTTGTCATGGATTTCACCCACCATTGGTGACGCCTCTCGAATTGTCTCCTTTGTGCTCAACCATCAAAAAGTGCGCCATGAATTCTCAAAGAGGAGCCACTTGTCCTTGCTCAAATATTCAGAGACAAGATTTGCATTCAATTGGCTTATGCTAGGCCGCTTGTCTACATGTGGCGGAGCCTTAAGGGGCCTAGTTCCAAGCCATGCCGGAGTCTACATCAGCAACAGGATTGAAATGCCGAGAATGGGCCGACGACGCCGCTTGGTGGGAGGAGGTGAAGATTCTTGACGCCATGGTCAAGCCTATTCTACACCTACTTCGAGTGGTGAATGGCTTGCAGCCATGCATTGGCAAAGTCTACGAAGCCATGGATCGGATGATAGAGGCACTTGAGAAGCTTGTGCCTGACCCTGTTCAGTATGCGGAGATTCATGGCTTGTGTGAGTCGAGGTGGAATGGATACTACTCTCCACTTCATGCGGCAGCTTATGTGCTTGACCCTGAGTTTCAGGGAAGGCGTCAAGAGACCGACAAAGAGGTGAGCAAAGGATGGCGTCTTGCATTGGAGCACCTTGAGCCTAGCAGTGACATTAGGCGCAAGATTAGAGACGAGCTACTCAACTATAGGCAAAAGAAGGGCTCCTATGGATGTGTAGATGCACAGCTTGATCGCAACAAGATTGGCTCGGTTTTGTGGTGGGAGGACTATGGAGGAGATGGCCCATATTTGCAGCGCTTGGTTGTTCGTGTCCTTAGCCAAGCATGTACCACTAGTTGCTTAGAGCAACTATGGAGTGTGTACAGCCACATTGCCTCTAAGAAGAGGAATCGCCTTGGGGTTCAAAGGGCCAATGGTTTGGTGTTTGTGAGCGCTAACTTGCGCATGCTTCCAAGAGCGTCACACACAAGGCAGATCCCTTCACTGAGTGGGAGATGGCACAAGAGAATCCATCTATGGCCGATACTCTTTTGGAGGAGCTAGAGGAGGACTTCGAGCCTCAATGCGAGCCTCCAGAGCCCTCATACGTCGCTGACGACCTCGACTACGACGACGATATGGAGATTCAGCAGGCGAGCAATTCTTGAGTTTGATGATCATTGATCACTCGACTCTCGTGTCTAGACTCTTGAGTCTACGACTCTACCTACTACATAGCCCTTTGTACTTTTTGTTATCCTTGAGGCCTGAGGCTTGTCCTAAGTCCTTTAGGCTTTTTGACTCTTGAGCCCTTGTGGCATGCACTTCTCATTTTGTATCCATTGATCATCGATGTTTTATTAGCACATTTCCACCTATATGACTCGTGTTCTTTGGTCTATTTAGTGTAAATTTATGGTCAAAGTGATGCTCTATGTGTGTGGCATGTGTGTGGGTCAAAAAATGCCAAAAAAACTCTCTTTTTTTTTGCCGTTCCGACCCCCGTCCTCGTTTCCTGACTTTTGCCGTCCTATCCCCGTTCCCAACCCCGACCCGCCGTCCCATGTAACTATGGCGGGCGCACCCCTTAGCGGCCGTGCGCTCACACCAAGGTTGCTTTTTCCCACCTCACGTCCATTGGCCGGCCGCTAAGTGCACGGTCCGCTCTCAATGAGTGAAAAGAGGAACAAGGGGAGGCCGGACAAGCCCTTCTTTCTTGGGTTTCTTCTCACTCTTCAAAACACGAATAGGAATCGACACGCCCAAGAGGACTTGGGTTACGTGCGACCGCAATAAGCAAAAAATTATGTGGTTCTTTCCTTGAGTGATACAGAAACGCTGCCAAAGCTCTGATACCAATGTAAGGTGCAACGGAAGTGAATGTTGAACTTTGCTCAAGATGAGTGCTCTAAAATGTGCTCAAGGGTTCCTTTTACTTACGGAAGGGAGAGCCTTCCGTTCCTTTAATGAGAGAGTGCAAATGACCACAAACAAAGTGAATGACACTGTGAATGAAGGTGGTGAGACTGAGAGATAGAGAGAGAAGAATACAACACCAGAATGTTGTCAACCCTCCTCCAAGGGCCCCACTCTCTATGGCAAGAGAGGCCTATGCTATTAATTGCACAATTCTCGTACAATGGTCTAAATGCAATGGACTTGCCGATGATGTCGACGACGATGATGACGACGTTGAGACGGGCTGAAAATTGAAAACACTAAGGGCTGAAATCTGCAAATCTTCTATCTACTGAATTCTGAGTCTATGTCGGTGACGACTGTGATGATGACGCCGCGACGACAATGGGCTGAAAACATAGATGCTGAAATCTGCAAATAGCGCGGCGAGGATCTGTTGCGGGAAGGTGAGATTTGCGAGGTTTAGGGACTGCAATGCGGAGTTTGATTGCTGAAAACTGAAAACGTTACTCCTAGGGATGGTTCTGTTGCCGAGAATCTGCAAAACACTGATGTAGATCTGCAATTGCAAAAACGCTAGGCTGATCTGTGGTCTGCAAGAACGCCAAGGCTGATCTGCTGTCTGTAAAACACCAGGGCTGATCTGATGAAAAACGCTAGGCTGGTCCTGAGCCAAAACGCTGGTCTTGCTGAGAAGGTGCACTGTGAGTGATTGGACTCCTGCTACCTCTTCTGCCAGAAAGTGCTAGCGCTAGCTTTCTTATATATTAACTTGCCAAAGTTACCCTACCCAGTTTTCCAACAAAGTCACTTTATAATAATAAGTGAAAGTGGCTAAAATAGGGAAAATGGGTTCTATTCACTGTAAAATGCTCCTGATGGGTACCGACTGTAATCTGATGATCATGCTGTGTGCAACCAGAGGAAATGCAGCTACTCTAAGTGCCTGGACAAGCACGGCCTGCGAACAGACTCACAAAGATGCCAGAACACTTCCTAAGCAGCATTGAACCCTAGTCATGAAGTAGCTTGTTCACATGCACATAGGATTAGATATGCACGTGACAAAAGGCCCCACTCTCTATGGCGAGAGAGGTCTATGCTATTGATTGCACAAATCTAGTACAATGGTCTAGATGCAATGGACTTGCCGACGATGTCAACGACAATGATGACGGCGACGAGACGAGTTGAAATCTGAAAACACTAGGGGCTGAAATTTGCAAATCTGGTATCTACTGAATTCTAACACTGTGTCGGCGAGGACAGCGATGGCGACGACGCGACGACGATGCTCTGAAAACGCAGATTCTGAAATCTGCGAACAGCGGGCTGAAACTAAAAACGCTGGCTGATCTGACCACGCGGCGAGGATCTGCTGCGGGAAGGTGAGATCTGCGAGATTTGGGGCTTGATCTGCAGTGTCTAACTGCTGAAAATGGAAAACACTGATGCTAGGGCTGATTCTGTCGCCAGGAATCTGCAAACACTAGAGAGATCTGCAACTTGCAAAAACGCCAGGCTGACCTTGTACTTGCAAAAGCGCTAGGCTTGCTGCTGAGAACTGCTAACGCCAGGGCTGATCTGCAATCTGCAAAACGCTAAAAACGCTAGGCTGGTCTTGATGGCTGAAAAACGCTAGGTTGTCCTGTCGAGTCTTGCTGAGAAGGTGCACTGCCAGATGATGGGTATCTGCTGCCCCTTCTGCCAGAAAGTGCCAGTGCTAGTTTCCTTATATATTAACTTAGCCAAATTGCCCTACCCAGTTTCCCAACAAAGTCACTTATTAATAATAAGTTAAAAAATGGCTAAAATAGGGAAAATGGGTTCTGTGCACTGTAAAATGCTCATGATGGCTACTGATTGTAATTCTGATGATCATGCTGTGTGTAACCAGAGGATATGCAACTACTCTAAGTGCCTTGACATGCACGGCCTGCACACAGGCTCACAAAGGTGCCAGAACACTTTCTAAGCTGAACTGAACCCTGACCTGAAGTAGCTTGTCCACATGCACATAGGGTTAGATGTGTACGTGACATCCGAAGATTTTTGTCCTTGCACGGGAGTTGCATTGGTTGTCAACCCCTCGAATGCAGATCCAGATGTGACCGAAGTTCCAAGTTGAGCCGGTGTGAGGCCCAAGCGTTCTACCTTATCCAATGAGATAAAGTTGTCAGTTGATCCAGGATCATAGAGGATCAATACCCGCTGGTTATTGACGAAATCCCCATCTCTGTAGCAACTGATGCTTCCCTTTTTCCCTTTCCATATTTCCTTGAGCATCAGGAATAGAATCAAAGCTCAGTGGAGTGGGTTCCTTCTTTCTTCGAAGATAGTTGTTCCTACTATTGCTGCCGAACAAGCAGTTAGTCTTCATGTGTCCTTTCTCACCACAGTAAAAACACCTTCCTTACTCTTTGAAGGTTTGTACTTGGTTGGGCGTGAGATACTTAGCAACCGATGCTTTCTTTTTTCCCTTTCCATATTTCCTTGAGCATCAGGAATAGAATCCAAGCTCAATGGAGTGGGTTCCTTCTTTCTTCGAAGATACTTGTTCCTGCTATTGCTGTCGAACAAGCAGTCAGTCTTCATGTGTCCTTTCTCACCACAGTAAAAACACCTTCCTTACTCTTTGAAGGTTTGTACTTGGTTGGGCGTGAGATACTTGGGCAATTTTCCAGTACCCTCTAGCTTCTTAGGTTGATGCTGGTCCTCAGGGGGACGCTTTTTTGCCTTGGTTGCCATGGTCATCACGGACCACTCTCTGCCTTGCACTGTACGTGCTTTGTTCCATCCGTGGGAGTACTAGTGGAATGTAGATCCTCAATAATGACTACCGACTTCATCATCCGCTAAGGGTATCATGGGGATACACCTTCATGCTCTTTCGAAGCGGTGGTTGAAGGCCTTCTTCGAATTTCCGTAACTTTTCCTCGTCGGAAACCTTCATGAAAGGTGTAACTTTCAAAAGAACCAACCAATACTTTTCAACATAAGCCGTGACTTTCTCATGTTCCTTCTAGGCGAGCCAGTCCTAAAAGGAATTGTTCATAATATTCAGATTTGAACTAAGTCCACGTTCTTGCTTGTATACATTCTAGAATCTTGGCTAACCACTAGTTGCTTGCCGTCTCCTTGAGATACATCCCAACATGAGGCAACTTGGATTTTTCAATAAAGTTTTCGTTGGCAGAAGCAACTTCAAGCTGTTTGATAAAAGACAGTGCCTTGGAGATATCTCTCCTTCCTGAGTATCTGTCAACTACATTTGAAAACCCACACCTTGTGGTGACGCTAACGGTTATCCATCTTGAATTTGGGCTTCTCCTTAGTATTACGTAGGGAACTAGTAGGCGTTCTCTTCTTGGAAGAAGGCTTAGATAATGTATGAGAAGTGGAAGCAGTAATATAATCAGGAGAGTATTTGCTCCAAATCCGGAGATCCCTTGTGCACTTTGGCACCTCTTTCCAAGTTTTTCTCCTGCGGGTTGTTACCATCGATAGGATTTTTCCGACGCCTATCGGCATTTGTTCCTTGCGGCTTCTTGATTCCGTCCAAAACCTTTTGGACAACCAATAGCATGAGAAGTTGTTGCAACTCCGCGAGGTGAACTGACACTTGCTGAAGTTCGTCTTCAGCGGTTCTCCCTTGGCTCGACCTACTACTCTCAAGTTCTACTGGTGCAAAAGAAAGATGGCACGTTTTGAATGTGCATAGACTACCGATCTCTAAATAAGATCCAAGAGACAAGAACACTTGTTTAATTGATTTGATTGATTGAACTCATACATAGCCTCTTTTATATAGGAGATGAAAAGACACATATCAAGAAGCATATCTGTCAACGAAGAGACATGACTCTAGACTAAGTGTTACAACTTTTGACCAATAGTTGTAAACAGTCGCTATAAAGACATGACCATTCAATGTAAGGGTGTAGCCATTCGATGAAGAGGTGTAGCCGTTGAGCAAAGAGACGCACCCTTTTGAGGATAGGGGTCTCCATTCTGGTCCATCTTTGTATGTGCATCAAGCCTGCTTCTATTATGTGAAATATAGTCACGAAATCGTGACATGCACGGTCCTCAGTATTCTTCAATCTCGATCAAGACACATAACATGGTGCTATGGGATACTACGTTTGTTTATATGCCACCATGATGTATAGCTAGCACTCACACTATACTTAGAGAGAGAGAGAGAGAGAGAGAGAGAGAGATAGATAGATAGATAGATTTTATTATCGTCCTCGGAGGTCAAATATGACCTATGGGACCAAAGTTACATGTGATGTAGTATGTGTATGGCTGATGAGTGACTCTCGATGCTCCAAAATTGTAGTGATGAGAGTCGCAATGGAGAGCCCACACTTTGGCTGGGAGAGGAAAGTGTGTAGGTCTAAGTTATGGTTGAAAATGTGAGAGAAGCAAGTTCGGATGTGATCAAAAGTTGAGCACTCTAGTAGTGTGTGGTACTCAGACTCTCGAACTTGCAGTGAGCATAATGTGCACAATCGATTTGACTCTTCTCCATTGCCCCAACGCCCTATCTCACATCGAAGGAAATGGGAGCTAAGCCGAATTGCTGCGATAGTGCGTATCGCGGACAAGGGAATAGGCTCAAGCATGTAAGTGTGAGTACAGTTTCCTCTCTCAGCGAAGAACATGGTTTTGTAGTTGGGGGCAATATAGGTGGTGTAATGTATGAAGCGTGACCCACCGGATTTCTCCCAAGCCGTAATACATTGGCGTTGTAGAAAAGCTTCATTCACTTGAGAGTCAATTGAAGCATCATGTAGCAAGTGTAATGCATCCCATCTCCCAAACCACTTCTTTATGTCTTGCATCCATCCCGTGCTCAAGATCTTGCTTTTATGCGTCTTTTGAACTTTTTTGCTTGCTTCCCATGCAATTGTAGGAAGTCGATGTGAGGGGTTTTGACGCATCTTTATCATGTACTCCACAACCCTTTCCATGCCCATAACCTCAATTGGAAGAGATCCCGACTCAAGAAGTAGGAGCATATATGGTGTTTGTGTCTTAACTTGGAGAAAGTTTGTAAGAAAACGCTTTTGGACATTCTCAAACTCTTTCCAAGTAGACTTTGAGATGCTCCCGCCCCACACTTCAACTCCATAAAGAAGAACCGGTGTCACCAATACATCAAAAAGATACTTCTTGAGAACCCAACACTTGATGTTTCCCGCATTACACATGTTCTCAAATGCATAATATGCTCTCTTTCCCGCTTCCAAACGACGCATAGCACATTCATGCCACTTGTGATTGGATGGAACCTCAAGGCCAAGGTACTTAAAGCTCTCAACAACTTCAAGTGTCTCGTTGTTGTACACAATGCATGGCTTCTTCTTATGGTTGGTTTTCACAAGCATAACCTTTGTTTTGGATCCATTTACAATCAACCCACTATGCAAGCAAAAGTTCTCAAGGACAACCATAAGCTTTTGTGCATCTTCTAAAGTGTGTGCTGGAAGCACTACATCATCCGCATACAACAAAAGCATGATTACCGCATTGCAAATAGTGACCTCTTCAATGCCTTCTTCTTGTATAAAGTCAAGTACCATTTGTTCCAATTGATCGATGCATAGACCAAAGAGAGTTGGTGACAATGGACATCCTTGTTTAACCCCAATAGTGCTTACAAAAATTTCTGAAATTTCTCTTCCCATGCGCAATTGACAAATCACCTTCTCATAGATTCAAGAAACCACGAGCATAAACTCACTTGGCACTTGGAGTTCTTCCATCCTTCTCCACAAATTGTTACGTGGAATCATATCAAAGGCTTTCTTAAAGTCCACAAAACAAAAATACAATCGCTTGCCTTTCAACCGACTTTCCTCCATGAGAACACGAAGAGTGACAAGATGATCAATGGTGCTATGGCATCGACGAAAACCCGCTTGTCCCTTTGCACGCTTGTCATTCTCTTCAGCCCAATCACTCAATTTCATCTCCATTATGCACCCAAACAACTTTGCCATAAGAGACCCAATCATTATAGTCCGGTAGTTGCTTACATTCTTTATATCCCCTCCTTTCTGTAAAGGCTTAACCCAATTAGTACTCCAATCATAAGGCATACCATGTTGAAGTGCAAGGTTGAACATATCACCCATCCACTCATGGGTAAAATCTCCCGTCCATTTGATCATCTCCGGCTTGATACCTTGAAGATCTCCCGCTTTGCGAGTGGCCAACTTTTCAAGCCCACCGCATACATCCTCAATAGTAAAAAAAAAGACGGCATACATGGGAGTGAACCATAAAATGACATTTTTTCAGTATTTGCTTGCTCATATAATTGCCTACAATGTGTGTACATATCCACTAGACTCAAGTTACCAAAATTCTCAACCCGCTTGCCTCTCAAGTTTCTCCAAAATCTTCCACATGCATGTGCCTTTTCTTGGACTTGAAATTCTTGTTGCTTTACTTCCCATCTTCTTCTCTTCTTTTGAATCAATGCCTTGTATGTATGCAAATGACTTTGATAGTTGTCTTTGTCCATAGTTGCATCAAGCTTTATCAAGGACTTTCGAGCATCTTGACATTCTTTATCAAACCACCTTTTGCGTGATCTATCTTTGTTGATACCATGGAGATGCTTTATGGCAAAGCATTCTTCCGCACAAGAACAAATAGCTTTCTTGAAAGCTTCCCATTTAGTTTCCAATGGTGCATCACATTGAAGCTTTGTCATCCATAATTTTTGCTCAACCATTTCAATGTACATTGGTGCCCGTTTGAAATCCATACATAGTGATAACTTCTCTTTCCTTTGGCTGAGATTATCATGCTTAGTTGCTTCTCCACATGAAAGGTCAATACATAAGGTGCGATGGTCGGATTCCGGGGTCCATTGACCAAACATAAAACTCTTTATGCGATACATGATGGCTTCAGAGAGTAGCATATAGTCAATCACACTATCCCCATTATGTCTCCTACATGTAAATCCATTGGTTCCACTCCACAAAGATACACCATTGGCAATGAGCATACCCGTTCTATTACACATGTGTAAAAGTAACTTTCCACAGTGATCCGGCTCTTTCTCATCCATTGAAGTACGATCATACAAGTGAACTTCCTCCAACTCCCTTGAAATGTATGGCATATCAAATTGTTGAGTATCATGTTGCAATGTTTTTGTGCGAGTATTCATATCCCTAAATACAATAACATTACCTTCACCTTTGAAATAAGCAATGTCCTCTTCCAAATCAGAAAATGGTTGATCTCTATCCATGCAAGCATAAAAGGGAGAATCATGATGAGGAATGTAGCAACCGGCTACAAAAATGGGTGCTCTTTTTGGTGTCATAATTTTCAGCCATACATAACGTTTGTACTTGTCATCTTTCACAATTGATACAAAATCTTCCAATCCTTTCTTAACCATACATGCTAACCCTCCTTGTCCTCTTCGTTGCTTGAGATTCTTTGACCACATCAATGAATGTACATTGTAATCCTCCAAGCCGTTAATCCTTTGTGTATCATGCTCCCAAGTTTCAATAAGAAGTACAACATCGGCTTTGCTTGTTAGTTCATCAATGCAAACCCCCGCATTCCATGGGTATCCATTACAATTCCAAAAGCATATTTTCAATTGTAACTCGGTCTCATAGGTCACGCATCCCTATTTGCTTGAGAGACTTGCCTCCTCCTTGGACACATTTTCTTCATGAGAGATCTCCTTGTTTTTATTATTCTTTTCCTCATATGCCTTGCGACGCATATTTTGTTGCTTAATAGTGCGATCTTCACATACAAAACATTTTGTATCCCTCAAATAGATCCAACTATTATCAAGGATAATCTTTCGCTTGGTCTCATCCGGCATGGTGCATAAAATTGGCCGTTCTCCCGAGCGAGGAGCTCCTTGCTTCCCCACTCTATGTGCTCCATAGACCATAACTCCGGACATGCCAAAGTGGGTTTTGAAGAAATCTTCAATAACAATCGCAAGAGAAGTTAGAGAAGGAGGTGTCTCTAACTTCTCTTCGGGAATTCCACGAATAACAATATTCTTGGAACGTCGCTCCCGTTCCTTCAACTCCTCCACATCCACATTCTCAACATTCTTTGTTTGAACCATAGCTTGCATGAGTGAGGAATTAGAAACCACATTGCTACCACATACATCAGCCCAAGACTTGTTTGTGCATACATTTTTCATGTCGCATACATTCCGGCTCATAGTATCAAATTTCTCCTCTTTCAATACATGGTCATGCTCTACTTTGCTCATCCGCTCCTTCAAAGCATTCAAGTCCACAAGAGAGCGTTTACATTCCTTGACTTCCTCTTCAAATTGCATCAAACGTGTTGTTTGCATCTCAAGTGTCCTCTTGAGATTCTCATTCTCAACCACAAGTACCCTTAGTGTGCCATTCTCCATTGCAAGTACTCGTAAGTCTTCGCCTTGTTTGTTTACGGTCTCTTGCAATGATACCAAGTACGCCATGATCATGGTTTCCGATGTCGTTGGTTGGGTGGTTGTGTTGCTATCTCCACACTTAGAAGATTTTGGATCATTTTCCACAATGGTTGTGGACCTTGTTTAAGAAGAAGAACCCTTGCGAGTGCCGGAAGACATTGTATGTAAAATAGGAGATGAGAAACAATTTTGTTGAACCTGTTCACTTCAGAAATGCTGCTACAGAAACGCCTTCCATAACTCTGAAAATTTATGTCTTTATATCAATGCGTAGAGGACTTCGTGCTCTTCGATTGAGGCTATAGATCACCCAAATCGGAGTTCGGATGAAGAAGTTATGATCAAAAGAGTGGACTGCTGTCTACTAGGTCAAAAAACGGCTGCGTTAGAGAGAGAGAGAGAGAGAGAGAGAGAGAGAGAGAGAGCTTCTCTAATGCAGATTTATTGTGTCCTCTTTCTTCTCCATGATTTTGAGCGTGCAAGAATGGTTGTCATTGTTTTGTCTACGTCGCATGCACTTGGGGGTTCCGCTTATGCTTGGGGTGTTTTTTATATGTATTTGTGTCTGAGTGGGGTGTGTGTGTACTTGTCTATTCTGCATGTTTTGCGGCACGTTGCTTTTGTTCTTTTTCCTGTTTGGTGGGCGCTTGTGGTGGGGTAGTTTGGCATGTGGGCTCTAGCCTCGTCTTCAACCTCTTTCTACATGTTCAAGAGTATCCTAGCTCTGTTGATAGCTACCAAGGGTGGCTTGAGCTTGTCTCTCTCCTAGAGTTTGTGTGATGGTGGTGATGCGTATTCTGCTAGGGTGCATCTTTTGGCCTTGGAGATCCAGAGCCTCATATTGTTCTCCGGTGGAGTTTTTGGCCTTCTCGTCAACGTTTGGGTGGCACGTTTCTGCTGCAGCTCTGCTACAGTTTTTCTTCCCTCCTTTGTCCGGGCTCTCTCTAAATAACAAACTCTCAAGGATGTGGCACCCTTGAGAGTCGTCCATGTGGCGATAGTGTTGACCTGCTGGGTTGGTGCAGCAGGTCACTTTTCGGTACTTAGTTTTTTCACAAGGCTCTTCATTTGCACGAAGGGCGATATGTTCAATCGCCAAAATTGGTTATACATGTCTATTTGTTCATGGGCAGGTTTTGATCTCACGCACCCACGAAGAGAGACACGAGTCAAACCACTAGAGTATAGACCATGCTCGTCGAGGGCCTGAGTTCAAACATTAATGTCGTTTAAATTTTTTATTTTTTATTTTTTTTTTTTGGGGGGAGGGGGGGGGGGTGGTTGGTTTAACCCTTTTAAAAGGGTGGCGGTTACCGTCATACGTGACTCCCTGCCACATCGGCAGAGAGTCCGATATCTAGCTCAGGCCCTTTGTCCGTAGCTTTTCATGTATCACCCATCTTTTGTAACTCTCTATCATTGATCCATGGTTTGTTATATTTCAGCGTTTTTTCACTACCAGTTCTACATGAGTGTCAAGCCCTCTTTTCTTGCAAAAGAGAAAGAGGGAGCCACCAACCTGCTATCAAGTTCTTCTTCTCGAGGAGGCCTAGCCGATTCACCCAGCCCGTCGTCGGCGCCGTCTACATACAATCCGTCAGCATGTCATAAAAATATCAATATTTTACTTGCCACTAAAACAACGATTTTTTGAGCCTCACCTACACAAGCGACTTAGGTGCTGGTCACACGAGGCGGAGTTATCACTGAAAACTGCGCCAACTGAGCTCGTTTTTGGAGATAGCCTGTAGAAGTCGACGTGTCATGCTCAGCAGAGTTGGCCGCTGTCAAAGAAACTCCTTACGAAGGCTTAAAAAAAGTGAGTTGGCACTACTTCCCCTAGCCTTTTGCAACCATGCCGATTTTGGCATAGTTACAAAATGTCGGGCTCGGTAGAACTGAGCTCGCTCGGTAGGATGCATGTGACCAGATTGGGGGCTCAGTTATTTGCCCATCCTACTAATAATTGAGCCTCGCATGACCAGGCCCTTATAGCTACAAGGCCAAGCATTTAATCCAGGTGTGAGAAACGTTCAAAGGCAACACGTCACTTACAGGAGCCAACGGCCACCTTCATCGACTACACGACTAGTTCGTCTAAAGTCTATAATTTTTTGTGACATTTTTAAGTGATCTTTTTCATTGAATGTAGAGTAAGGACTCGGTCACCCTATGCCTGCATGTTTCATTTTGAATGCATGTTGTCAATGAGGTCTCTTGCATGAGGGCTAAATGTATTCTGATAACATGAGAATAACATATGGTAGTATAGTGGAGAAAGAACTCAGTATTTGCATGACGGTAGGTGATGTTAACAGGATCAAGGCTTGGGAGCTTGTGGCTTTGAACAGTAAAAGTAGAGCGAGAGATTTTCTCGTAGTGTATTCTCATGGAGACCACTTTTAGGAGGATATGGGTAGCTCTAGATTGTTTTTAATGGATACGATAGGAGCACCAATGTAGCTACTTTGTGAATGTATTTAATGCATTTAGTCATTGATGTCTCGTTGAATGAGGGCCAAATGTATTGTCACAATGTGAGGGAGACTTAGACACAATTCTTCTTAAAAATTTATTAAACAACCATGATTAATAAAGATGAGTTTGTTATCTCAAGGTAGTTGGCCACATACTTGTAATTCATGCACGAGTGGCTTCATTTTTTTTTAAAGACCATGCATGAGTATGGCAAGGGGTTGTCATAGTCCTCCCCAAAGACACATAAGAGGAATGTGTCTCTCCTCTTGTTTCAAGTAACACCCTCGTTGTCGAAGGTGTTGGGCATGGGTTGTCTCCTATCTCATAGGAGAAAGAATTAGTTCCTCACTTATCATCACTCTTCTTGCTAGCATACATAATAGCATAGTAATGAAGATGGAGAAGATGGAAAGCTTGAGCATTGAATCATGGCTCTTGGTTGGATTTGCATTCCATAGCCAAGAGTGTTGGTGTAGGCTCTCAACCTCTCTACTTGCTTGGAGAAGGAGAGGGAGCTCTTGCACTTTGCACTACACACAATGAGAGTGTGTGTGAGTGTGAGTGTGGGAGAGTATACCCCTCAAGCAACCCCCTAGCTTGCTTTGGTCGACCCCCCCTTGTAGCTCATGCTTGAAGCTCATTGGACCCCTCCAAGCCTAGCCAATCACAAGCAAGAGGCATACCAAGCAAGCATGCTAGTCTTGAGACAGGTCCCCCTTTTCCCTTTGAGAGAGAAGACTTTATAAATGCAAAAACAATTAATTAAATTAACTAATTTATCATTGGACCCCTTGGGAGGTCAACCAATAGGCTTTAGGCACACCATGAGGGCAACATGAGGAGGAGCTTGATAAGTGTCCCTTTTGCTTTCTTTGTACCAAGCTTGCCTTGTGTGAGGGTGTGTGTGTGTTCTCTCTCTACCCCCCTCTCGTAGGGCTCGCCCCCTCCTTGTAGGGATAGTTGTTGACTTTTGCACACCTTACCCCCAAGCATCTTAGTCAGCAAGCATGACAAAGCACATCAAGTCTGGGTAGTGTTCCCACAAGCACCTCAGGCTCCCTAGTCGGCAAGCACGACAAGTACCTCAAGCATCTTAGTCATCAGGCACGACAAGCACCTCAAGCACCTTAGTCATCAAGCACGACAAGCACCTCAAGCTTGGGCCGGGTTCCCACCTCAAGCTCAGCCCTAGCTTACCTAAGGTCAAAGGACCTTTTAACACTAACCTTTGGAGGTCTTAATGAAGCTAACCCTAAGGTATTTAATCTCCATTAGCTAGCCTTGCTCTTTGACAGACCATCTCACGTAGATTTGTAAGCGCATGTCTATATTCTAACCCTTGTTCCCGTTTATTCTCCCACATTAAGTGATCAATTTAATATGAGAAAATCATTTGGGTTGGTTAGATCTTAGATTTTATGACATTACCTCTCTCTTGAAATCATAGTCATCCTCGACTATAAGGTAGAAGAGATAAAGCCTTAGTCATTAGTCAACCTTTCTTAGCGAGTAGAGGATCCCTTTTTACCCTATGACATATTTGCAAGATGGATAACTAATCCATTTTGTGCTTGGGAGACATAGTTGTCGCAAGCATGTCTGCTCTTTAATCCATCTCATTCTCCCAAAGTAGAGTGACAAATTCTACTTGGTGTTTGAGGGACGTCGTAATCACAAACATGATTCTAAGCATGCATACTATTAAAATTTGTGCACAATAAAAAGAGAATTAGTCTTATAAGACAAAAACATTGATCATTTGAAAGAAATTTGTACATTTGCTTACTCTAATGTAGCATTGTAAGCATTGACAAGGTTCATACTATCCTTAAGCTGTATTCCTTGCATCCATCTAGCATCTTCAAAAGAATAATTTTTAAACTAAATAAGATACAATCGGATAATCTTACCATGTCATAGTACCTTGTCTTCATGCCAAAGGATAGCTTCGGGTTGTAGCACCTCTTCTTGGTCTTCGATTTTGGGAGGGTCTTCAATAATTGGTTCACTTGGTGTCTCTCCTTTGTAGGGCTTAAGTAGGCTCACATGAAAAGCATTGTGTATGATCCAATGGTTGGGTAACTTGAGTTGATAAGCCATCTCATTGATGGGTTTCAAGATTTGGAAAGGACCATAATATCTTTTTGCTAGCTTAACATAATACTTTTGATGGCCCGTAGGATTTTTGCCCGTTGTTTGCCTCAATCGAGCCTTAGGAAACTAAAGTAAGACCCAATCATTTTCTTTGAACATTAAGGCCCTTCTGTGCTTGTCAGCAACAGCTTTTTGCCTTTGTTGTAGGTCACGGCTATTCTTGTAGGTCACGGCTATACTCATCGGCAACGAAGATCTTCCTATGTGCTTTAAGTAGCAAGGGACTTTTATGTCTTCACTCAATTATTTCAAAAGATGCTTTTCCCGTAGAAGTATGTACAGTATTATTGTAGGCATACTCTACAAGAGGTAAGTACTTTTCCCATTGTGAGCGTTGATCTAGTTCTATAACATAAGTCTTTAGTAGATCGAGTATCGTAAGATTGGCTATCTCACTTTGGCCATCCATTGGTTGGTGATAGGCCGAAGAGAAAGTCAATCTTGTTCCTACATTTTCCAAGAGACCTTTCCAACAAGAAATTGCTAGTCATTCTAGGATCTCTATCTGACACGATGGATGTTGGTAATCCATGGTGTTGAAAATCTGTGATATGAAGAGAGTTGCCATTTGGTGTGCCTTAATAGTCTTTTTTGACAGGAATAAAGTGTGCTTGTTTGCTAAACCTGTTGACTATTGTCCATATTCCTGTATTCCGATGGATAGGCTTCGGTAATCCAAAGTTAAAATCCATGGATATACTCTCCCATGGTGAATTTGGGATAGGTAATAGATGGAGTAATCCAGGTTGCTTGCCTCTATCATACTTGGTCTTTCGGCATACTACACATTTTGAAACATACTCTTGTATGTCCACTTTCATGGTAGGCCAATAGAAGTACGTTTCTACTCCTCAGAGAGTAGGTTGAAAGTCTCTATGTCCCGCATAGGGAGGAGCATGGGATTCATACATGACTTTCTCACGAAGGGAGTGAGTAACACATAGCCCATGGAGAAGATAACCATCCTGCAAGGTGAATTGTTCTTCCTTCTTCCCCAAAGCAAGGGTTGACATTATGTCTTTAAAGTCAGGGTCAGTAGCATACTCACCTAAC
This sequence comes from Adiantum capillus-veneris, assembly GCF_014529385.1. Lineage (NCBI taxonomy): Eukaryota > Viridiplantae > Streptophyta > Polypodiopsida > Polypodiales > Pteridaceae > Adiantum > Adiantum capillus-veneris. The sequence goes on along the minus strand of NC_140939.1, from coordinate 161,323,047 downwards.
ATAGAAGATAGACCATTGTGAGTTGCTATAGACACCGCATTAACTTTTGGTCGTCGTGAAAGTGCATCGATCACTTGATTGTGCTTACCAGCAATGTGAGCAATATGAAAATTAAATTGCAAAAGAAAATTTGCCCACTCATTTGTTTGTCGGAAAGCTTGGTTTGCGTCATGAAGTACTGGAGACTTTGGTGGTCAGTCCGTAGAATAAATGGAGTCCCCAATAAATAATGCTTCCATGTGTCTAGGACATGTAGAACAGCTAATATCTCTTTCTCATAAATGCTTAAGACACGTTCATCTGTATTGAGCCTTTGGCTCTCATATGCTATGGCATGCCCTTCTTGAAGCAAGACTGCTCCAAGGCAATCACCACAAGCATCACATTGGACCTCAAATGGCTTTGAGAGATCCGGAAGTATGAGGATTGTTCGGGAAGTAAGCTTCTCTTTGAGCTTGTCAAAAGCATTTTTCTCCTTAGCAGTCCATAAATACTTAACGTTCTTCTTAGTTAGGTCATGTAATGGTCCTGCTATTTAAGAAAATTTTGCTATGAAGCGTCTATAGTATGCACACATACCAATAAAGCTTCTTAGCTCATGTAGATTACTTGGATTAGGCCATGCTTTTATTACCTCTTACGGATACCATCTTTAGAGATAATATGACCTAAGTATTGAATCTCTTGAAGGAAAAATCGCTTTTCTTTTGGTTGAGAAAAAGCTTGTTCTCCCTCAATGTTTGAAAAATCACTTGGAAATGGTGCTTATGTTCCTCCAAAGACTTGGAGTAGATGATGATATCATCAAAGAACACTCTAGTGAATTTGCGGTAGGGTCTAAAGATTTTCTCCATTAGTTGATTGAACATGGCTGGTGCATTAGTCAAGCCTAAAGGCATGACTAGATGTTCATAAAGATCAAACGTTGTGCGAAACGCGGTCTTTAGGATATCTTCATCCACTATCTTTATTTGATGATAGCTACTTTTAAGGACAATCCTATCAAAGTAGGTGGAGCCTTGTAGCTTATCAAACATATCTTCTACCTAAGGCACGGGAAATCTGTTTTTGATGGTGATATGGTTTAGTGCTCGATAGTCCACACACATACGGTATGTATCATCTTTCTTTTGCACTAAAAGGATTAATGAACAAAAGGGAGAGGAGCTAGGCCTCCCCATCCCTTTGTCAAACAATTCTTGTACTTGCCTCATGATCTCCTCTTGTTGAGCTTGAGAAACTCAATAAGGAGGCTTTTCAGGCAGTGAGCTTCCTGGTAGGAGCTCAATCGATGGTCATCATCCCCTCGTTTTGGAGGTAAGTCCATAGGGATATCATCGATGAACACATCTCAGAATCCTTTTAGAAAATTAGACAAGTCTAACTCTTCTTGATTCCTACCATTTACATTTTATGAAACATTAGGACCTTTTAGGGACTCTTTGACAAAAATCATGTATGCAGAAACTGATCTCTTCATTGATTTATCAAAAGTAGGTGAATTTACAAGTGGTATAGTACGACCAAACTCACTAGCATCTATATACATGTTCTTTCCCCTATGGGTGAAGTGGATTCTCCTTTCAGGGAACTTCATGTTGGCAGCCATGCGGTTGAACCATGGTGCCCCTAGGATAGCATCTTCATGTTCGAGAGGAAAGATGAAAAATTCTTCTTTATCGACATAGCTTTGGACATGGAGCCTCAACTTCCCAATCAAGGGAGTAACGGAGGCTTGCTGTCCCTTGAAATCAGTGTCGGCCATTACAGCATCTTCCATCTCGAAAGCTTGAATGTCCAACTTGGTGGCCAACTCCGTTGATAAGAAGTTGTCAGTAGAGCCAGGGTCAAACAAGATGAAGGCATCATGCTCCCTTACCTTTCCCCAAGTATAGAAGAGAGATGCACCTTTGCAATGAGCATTCTCTTTTGGAGCTTCAATGGTGGAAGCTCTAGGAGTCTCATTGCGAGCATTTTTCTTGGAGCAAGAACGATAGCCATGTCCTTGCTCTCCACACTTAAAACATTTATGGTCCTTGCAAAAATCTTCAAGCTCTTCAGGAGAGAGTTTGTTTTTACCTTTGTAAACTCTCTTCTCCTTGGACCGATTGTTATTGTTGTTGTTGAAATTGCCTTGGAAAGAATTTTGGGCATTGGTTTTCCCCTTGGCATCACTTTTGTCTTTATTTTCCATGAGCTTGACATTCTGTCTAGCCCCTTGTTGGAAGTTGAAGCGCGAAGCAACAATGGTGTGGTGGATTACTTCGGTGATAGAACTAGGCCGTTGAGAGTTGACATACTCGGCCATCTCTTCAGGTAATCCCGCACAAAACTGTTGGTTTTGCTCGACAAAGTCTATCTTTTGCAAGACAGTAGCCTTGAGACGTAAGTCCCAAAACTTGTCTACGTATTTGTGGACAGACTCATGGGAGAGAAGCTTCAAAGTACGCCATTCGGTAAGCACTTTGTCCTTTTGCATCTCTCAAGGAATTGCTTCATGATGGAAACTCATAGAGTTTCCATGTCTTTGGGGCTTCGCCATTGGCACGAAGGCTAGCCCACAATTGATGAGCTGATTTCTGGAAGTGCATAGCTACATGGCGTAGCTTGGAGGACTCCGTGAAGCCCTCATCTCCAAAGGCCACGTCAAATTGTTGGATGAAGGCCAACACTTTGTCAGTAGCACCAAAGGTGCCATCATAGGTGAGAAAAGAGATACTCTTTCCTCCCTCTTTCAACTTCTTGAGCTTTTGTGACCTTCGCCATGCAAGGTATGATTTGCGATGTCCTCCCCTCTTGTATTCTCTAGGAGAATGGCCATAGCTTTCATTGGAAGAGGAGGAAGGTGACGAAGAAGGAGAAGAGGGTGACCTCTTTCTTGCCCTTTTCTTCCTTTATTTCCTCTCTTCCCTTTCGGAGTGACGAGGAGAAGAACTATGGGTTGAACGTTTCCTCTTGGGAGGAGTTGGCAATCGTCTAGACCGTGGTCTTCGTGGAGCCACATCTTCAGAGGAACTTAAAGTTTCATTACTTTCTTGATCTTTGGATTCCTCCTCTTGTATGGGAGAGAGTCTTCTTTTGGGGGAAGAGACCTCCTAAGCTCTCTCTCCTCTTGGAGAGGAAGGGAAATCCCATAAGCGCGAAGTTGTTGAGTAACTTCGGCTTGTAAAGCAGGGTTGCCCATAGCTTGATGCAACCTAGGAACAAGATAATTGACAAACATGGGGTCATCGTCATTATCAGCTTCATGTGCAAAATCAAAGTTATCAATGTTCATTCTACTCTCTTGGTTATTGTGAGCCATGTTAACAAAATTTTGAGTACTTACTTAGTGTATGCTTTGGCAATTCAAAACCTTAGTTGCTACTCCTCTTAGCCTTTGAAAATTGGCACTTACCGACACCCACGGCTCGAAGTAGTTAATTATAGAGAGTAGTGGAGTGGGTCTAATATTGCAGAATTGTCGAGGGCTAGCTCCTTTCGGACTTCTTATGGCTCAATAATGGTAAAGCCGTAGGCAAGTCTAAAAAGACCCCATTATTAAGTCCAAAGCTCCCGAGGTGTGCACCATATCCCACAAGTGGGCTCAACAAAATCGATAATAGATCCCAGTCCCACTTACCCTAACATAATTAACAAAATCAACCATTTATAGACTACTTAAGGACCTCTCTTCTTAATCAAGAAAAGAGAAACCAAATGCTCTGATACCAATGTAATGAAAATGGCCTATTAACTTAGAGAATAGCGGAAATTAGAGAAAGTACTTCTGTGAAATTACTTTGTGAGTATAGACGGTGAAATTAATTGATGGTAGCATTATAAACATAGCATTTAGTTAACTTGGCATGAACAATACTTTTGAAAGAGAGAGAGTTTAGAGAACATGACAACAGTTGAGGACCGGATTCATGTGGAGCCAGTCCCCCCTCCAATAGGCATTTGTATTATAGTTTCTCCCATCAAGAGACACTTGGTACAATACAATATTTGTGTTCCTTATGACTTAGGTGATGCAATGAAGATGGAAAGCTTCATGCATCACGAGCATAACATAAACTTTGTGGAAAGCATTAACTATCCCAAGACCTCCAACACCTTCAAAGGTGGAGAGAGCTAGCAGGGAATGAGAGTACGGAAGAGGAAGAAGAAACATTTCATAGGAGAAATAATTAGTTCCTCACTTATCATCACTCTTCTTGCTAGCATACATAATAGCATAGTAATGAAGATGGAGAAGATGGAAAGCTTGAGCATTGAAGCATGGCTCTTGGTTGGATTTGCATTCCATAGCCAAGAGTGTTGGTGTAGGCTCTCAACCTCTCTACTTGCTTGGAGAAGGAGAGGAAGCTCTTGCACTTTGCACCACACACAATGAGAGTGTGTGTGAGTGTGTTTGGGAGAGTATACACCTCAAGCAACCCCCTAGCTTGCTTTGGTCGACCCCCCTTGTAGCTCATGCTTGAAGCTCATTGGACCCCTCCAAGCCTAGCCAATCACAAGCAAGAGGCATACCAAGCAAGCATGCTAGTCTTGGAACAAGTGTCCCCCTTTCCCCTTTGAGAGAGAGGACTTGATAATTGCAAAAATAATTAATTAAATTAACTAATTTATCATTGGACCCCTTGGGAGGCCAACCAATTGGCTTTAGGCACCCCATGAGGGCAACATGAGGAGGAGCTTGATAAGTGTCCCTTTTGCTTTCTTTGTACCAAGCTTGCCTTTGTGTGAGGGTGTGTGTGTGTTCTCTCTCTACCCCCCTCTTGTAGGGCTCGCCTCCTCCTTGTAGGGATAGCTATTGACTTTTGCACACCTTACCCCCAAGCACCTTAGTCAGCAAGCATGACAAAGCACCTCAAGCTTGGGTAGTGTTCCCACAAGCACCTCAAGCTCCCTAGTCGGCAAGCACGACAAGCATCTCAAGCATCTTAGTCATCAACCACGACAAGAACCTCAAGCACCTTAGTCATCAAGCACGACAAGCACCTCAAGCACCTTAGTCAGCAAGCACGACAAGCACCTCAAGCTTGGGCTGGGTTCTCACCTCAAGCTCAGCCCTAGCTTACATAAGGTCAAAGGACCTTTTAACACTAACCTTTGGAGTTCTTTAATGAATCTAACCCTAAGGTCTTTAAGCTCCATTAGCTAGCCTTTCTCTTTGACAGACCATCTCACATTTGGACCCCTTTACCATTGGCCTCGTGTTGAGATAGATCTAAAAGCAAATGTCTATATTCTAACCCTTGTTCTCGTTTATTCTCCCACATTAAGTGATCAATTTAGTATGAGAAAATCGTTTGGGTTGGTTAGATATTAGATTTTACGACATCTCTTCTCATTAGTTGCTCTCTTAATTATCATAAATGCCACTCAAATTAACCCTCCCTAACCTAACAAGCGGTTTCAAAGCCATAAGATTCTTAGTAAATTGCTCATCCATTTGGGCCTAAATTAATGTTATTAATAATCACTCTTTCTCATCATATGTGAGATTGACCAAGTGCAATTATGCTCGTGGTTCTAGTTCCATGAGCCACTAATCATCATGGTTAATAGAGCTTTGCGTAGTAGAGAATAAGTTCACATAGTGTGTGTATAGTTTTCCTTACATAGCTTTGCATTAATCTCTTCTTGCATCCTATAATTGCATCTCTAATTATACCATTGATGGGTTCAATTCTCCCCCTCAATGATAATTTATTAGTGATTGCCCAAAAGGATTCTACATTTAGCCATTATTTCAAGCTCCATTCCCCTTAATTTGTGTGGTATTTTGTACCATTTTGCATCAACTTAATGCATAGCAAGCAATCATATCATTGTGTGCTTTTGAAGCTTTTTGCAAGTGCTTTCAGCAAAACCTCTAATTCATGAATTGGGTATCATTACACCAATTAATCAATTCCCTAAGATTTTTCTATTATTGTGTGTGTGTGTGTGTGTGTGTGTGTAAAGCACTTTTGCAGGTTTGTTGGATGGATCTCTTACAAAATCTTGGCCTTTGGGATGCTCATTAAGATAGGGATTCCCTCTCAGTGCTTTTCTTTATGCAATCTCTACACACCCCTTGCTTATGTATTTGGATTTTTTGACCTCCACCAGTAGATTGCATGGCCTGACATTACCTTGTGGATAGTATTTTGTCGCTCAAGGCTATGCGGATGACTCTTTATTTATGCGTCACGATCACTATGATGATGTACATCAAATTATACTTGTTTGGATTTGCGACGGGCCTCAAAGTTAATTTTCGTAAATCCAAGCTATTACCTTTGGAAGAGTGTGATTGGCATAAGATATTGTGGCTTGGGGAGATTATTCCTCCACACGTTATAGTTTCCCACTTAGGTTATCGACTGGCTTGGGATGTTTAGCTGCGCAGAAACTGAATTGGGTGCTCCAACATCTGCATTCCAAGTTGAATTATTGGAAATTGTCCACGTGGCCATTGCATGTGTGCCTCCGGATTGTCCAGTGCATTCTCGTGGCTTATGTGCAAATTTACTTGCCTTTGTTATCCTAGTCTCAGCTACTCTTGCACTCCCTTATGTTTAGTATTTTGGAGCATTTCTAGCGGACTTCGTCTGGCACGAAGGAAGCTTTGGCTTTTATCTATGGACAAGCTATGTTCTTCCAAGCGGCTTGGAGGGCTGAATAGTTTGGATTTGTGACATCATGTTCTGGCTCGAAAAGCTATGCTATTGCCAGTCTTTGTGGAGCAACAACAACCTTGGGCTGTCATGGTCTGGCATTTGCGTATGCATATTGTCACGCCATCTTTTGGTCATTGGCAGTATTGGGACATTACTTTTGGGACACTTGAAGGACGCATTCCTAGTTATCCCTTTACTTCTTCTCTCATTGTTGATTGGAAGGATGTCACTTCGCATTTGGCATGGCATGGTAGACAATCCTCTGTGGGTAACTCCCTTCGTTTGGAGAGTTTGCATTGGAGCAGGGCCTTTTCATCCACTGTGGTTCAGCGGTCTTCTCACCAAGCGTATTTTCTTTCTCAAAAAGGAATCTTTCAGGTGCACCGGGTGGTGGATGACACGGGTCATGTTCTTTTGTTCAGTGATGCGATGTCCCGTTTTTCATTAGGTCTCCACTATTCTCCTTTTCGGTTAGGTCTCCACTATTCTCCTTTCCAGAAAGAAATTCAAAGGATGCTTGTTGATCACTCGCCCATTCCTCTTTTAAATGTGGACTCTCGCTTCTCTCATTGGAACCTTGCTACTACCAGATTGGATTGCATTTCAATTGGCGATGTCTATGCCCTCTTGCAATCTCATGTGTGGATTGTGCATCATGGTAATCAATTGTGGTCACTCTTGAGTCATCCTTGTGGTGGCAAACAAATATTGTCTAGCCTTTGGTAGAGTCATCTACCTTTGAAGGAACATATTTTCTTGTGGCGTTACTTAGTGGGAGCTCTACCTGTTTGGCAGTGTATTACATGCGCGGCATATTGCGCCTTCTCGCTGCTTGAGTTGCCTAGAAGCTAAGGAGACTATGCCACAATTATTGTGGGGTTGTCACTGTTTTAGAGCCTTCATTCAACAAGTGTCAGGGCTGGTCTTCAACTACGTTTTCCTTCCGGCATTTTTCACAGACGGTTATGGTTTTTCGGGTGCTCCAATCTCTGCAATCTCAATGTATAGTGTTCTTAACTTGGGTCAAATTTTGGGTTTTGTGGGCTATCTGGCACCATGGGAACTCATTAATGTCTCAAGGCATTGATGTTGACCCCTTGTAAATCCTCTTGCTCATGATGTTGGGGAGATTACTCTTGATGCCTACATGATCTACTTTGATTGTTTCCAGCTATCGGAGTCTCATCTTGCTCCGCTATCTGTATCTCTTGTTTTTCATTGGTTTTCCTCACTTTGAGGTTTCCCACTTGTAAATCCTATCGACATGATTTACAAACAAAAAAATGTGTGTGTGTGTGTGTGTGTGTGTGTGTGTGTGTGTGTGTGTGTGTGTGTGTGTGTGTGTGTGTGTGTGTGTGTGTGTGTTGTTGTTTTTAAACTAATACTTATACACAAAAGAACATATCAGCTCAAAAGACAACTGGCTTTAGACAAAGTACAAGGATTAGCACAAAACGACTCAATCTTTGATTCATTTTTTTACATCGTAGTAAGAATGAGGTATCATTCTAGTGATTTGTACGTAAGATATTTAAGAACAACTGATACTAAAGTGACAGAGGTCAAATATGTCAGTGACTGCTGACAATAGCTAAGCCAAAAAAGATCCTAAGAAAAGATAGAGTCCTCACCTACATCCAAACAAACAAAACATATTTTTTAGCCTTGAATAAGTGTTACAGGTGTGGACAAACCCTATCAGTTGTTATCCATGTCCATCTACTATCCAAAAATAATTGTGAATCTCTAGAGTGGTTTTCTCTTTGTCTTTTTTGTAATCATAAAGTCGTTGCTTTATAGTATGACGTGAGTTTTCTTTTGTTAATTTTCAGGTTCTTTTTAGCTTGTAATTAAAAAAGTCATCACTCCTTTAAGATTCAAGTGAGTATATAGGTTATAAATAAGGTTACTAATTATCCCAATTGTTTAGAAACTTATAGTATTTAACTAGAAAAAGTTTTGATCAAAAGGCCACTACCCCTTTTGATCCAAGTGTTTAAACCCTGGTTTTGTCCCACATGTTTCTGTGCTTATGTAGCACTTTTTTGTTAAAGCCACTCTATGAGAATATATCAGTTTACCAACAAGGTGATTTCTAAATGATGCATTAGTAATTTGTCACCCAACATCACCAATGGTGGGTGTTAAACAATGGATATATATAAATTTTTTAAATCTTTAAGCTATTTTTGCAAAAAACACCTAGCCGTCAGACTGGTCACCCTCTTTTTTTATAAAAAAATCCGATTATATGATGAGAAATTTTTGAATGAGCCAAAAAATACCTTCCCTAGTTAACCAGAATTGACAAGTGCTAGAAAACAACACTTACATCATACATGATTGATACATGGTTGCAAAAGTTTTGTTTAATTTACTCAGTTCAACAGAAAAAATCAGTCATTTTTTATCACAGATATTAGCCTCCCACTCTCTCTTTTCTTTCATAATAATCTCAAGTATTAAACCAATAACGTAAGGTCAGCTACGTCAATATGACCAAGCCTAGAGAAGGAGCTATTGCTCAATCGCTCTCTAGGCTTCCAATACATCGAACCAAATGACATGTCTGTGCAAAAACACTGGCAAACCCAAGTACGATGCAAGTTTATAAAAACAAGGACATAGCAGATTAACCTACAAAAGCGTACAATCTTCAACGACACAAGAGAATGTACCAAGTTTAACTATCAACCAGTGGAACACATTCTCTCACTTTAATTTAAGAAAAATTACAGTAAATGTTAAATGTGGCAATTTAAACTAGTTAGCCAATAAAGTGAAGAACAAGGCGTCAATTGCAGAAAAACTTAAGCCAGGTGAGGCACAAACCTGAGAAGCATTGTCATGCTCAACCAACTCCATAAATCCAAGTATTCACACCCTTAACTCTACAGTAACAAAAAATGCCCTCCTTTTCTTCACATACAAACACCATGCAATCAAGGTTAAGTGAGGGGCCAAAACAACCCTCACCTTCTTTTGTAGAAGCTCCCAAAGGTTGAGCTAGTTCCTGGAGTATCCCCCACAATCTGCATACTCAATTAGTCCACAGTCCAAGACAAGGATTTACACCACTCAGTTGCCATGCGTAGACAGTAGCAGGATACGTAGGAGAGAGATATGGATAGGGAAAATAACATAAAGTAGCGTTGCAAAATTTAACCCGCCACCAGATGGTGTGCGGCAGAGGGGGAGAGAGGGAGGAGCGTTTTTGTGATGTGCCGCGTCCAATAGGAGAATCTCAGTCGGGACACACAAATTTGGATATTATCAACCCTCAAATGGAGTATCATGATATCAACAAGGAAAAACATGGCATTGGTAGGATTGATTGTGCTTGGAGATGTGGAGTTTTTGGTGCAGTCCTTATGAGAGAACAAGCTAAGGACCATATGGTATCATGTTATGCGAAAGGCTCTAGAGTGATCGAGGGAGACTTTGCAATATGGATATCTAGATCCGAGAAAACTAACAACCTCATCATCAATTGTTACGGATGAGGACCATCAAGTGTGCTTGAAAGATGACAGTTAGAACCCTCGACCTAAACATATGGACTTAGAGCATCATAATGGTGAAGAAGCATGCTTGTCTTTGAGTGTTTCAAATGCGACTAACAGTGAATAAGGGACCACAAGGAGGATTATTTGAATGTGAAGTTGCGGTCCTTGTGCAGAGGCAATACACTTATGCTTGTAATTGGAAGGCCATTAATAGTCACCTAAGTAAGTAGCTTTATATGAATAGCTTCTTAAAATATGAAGTGAAAATTAAAGTTGGCTATTTTGAGGAAAACAAAAAAGCTTATAAAGAAAAAACGAGGTGGCGGGGGTCGTCAACTGCAGAGGTGCGCCAAAAGCACGCGAGGAGGGAGAGTTGTTGTCGATGGCAAGAGACGGGCCTAAGGGCAGAGTTTTAAGCAGGCAGGAGCTGACGAGGTGGCGGGGCAGGACGTCAACTGGGGCATCAAAGATTGGCCGTGCAGGGCCGAGAGCAACAGAAGCGTCAACTACAGACAATGCGGAGGTACCTACTGAAGGAGTACGAGCGGAAGTGCGACGCGAGAGAGAGTGCGAGAAGAAGAGCACGACGATATGGTGAACTCGCTCTACTGTAATGTGTAGAGCATAGTGAGTTCTTATTAGGTTTTTACAAAAGAATATGTGTACATACCTGGCGGCCCGCCCACTTACCTGGGCGACCACATTGGGCTTTATACCCCAACAACATCCCACTTAAAGTCCAATGTGGTACTTTAGAGAAGCTACTATACAAGCTAATATACAAGAGATGTAGAGAGGTGATGTACTACCCTACACCTAACTGCTTGTGAAAATGCGCAAAGCTCTCTGAGGGAAGTCCTTTTGTAAGTAGATCAGCACGATTTTCTGTGGTGTGAACTTTGACAAGCTGAAGTTGCTTATCCTCGAGCATTTCCCTGATGAAATAATACTTCACATCCACATGCTTTGTCTTTGAGTGATAAACTGGATTGCGAGCCAATTGTATAGCACTTTGACTATCACAATATAACACAGGCATCTCTTCTTTGATTCCCAAGTCTGTTACTAGTCGATTAAGCCAAATTGATTCTTTGCATGCCTCTGATGCTGCAACATATTCAGCCTCTGTAGTAGACTGAGTAACACAATCTTGTAATCTAGAGCGCCATGATACTGCTCCACCAGCCAATGTAAAGACATACCCTGACGTAGACCTTCGGTTGTCTAAGTCACCTGCATAATCTGAGTCTGTAAAACCCTTTACACTTAGCTCCTGACTCCCATAGCATATACGCATACTCTTTGTAGCTTTCAGGTATCTCAATATTCCTTTCACTGCCTCCCAATGTTTCTTGCCTGGGTTTGACATGTATCGACTTACTACTCCCACTGCAAATGCAATGTCTGGGCGAGTAGCAATAATTGCATACATCAAACTACCCACTGCAGACGCATATGGAATCTTATCCATTTCAGCCTGTTCTTCCTCAGACACAGGACAATCTTGTTTGCTAAGTTTCACATATGGTGGCAATGGAACACTCAATGCCTTTCCCTTCTCCATATTGAAACGTTGCAAAACCTTGTCAATATACTCTGTTTGAGATAACCAAATCAACTTCTTTGATCTGTCTCTCTCAATGCGCATACCAAGTATGTGACTTGCCTCACCCATGTCTTTCATGTCAAACGATTTTGCCATCTTTGACTTCAAAGGTGAAATTTCTTCCAAGTGCTTGCCAGCAATCAACATGTCATCCACATACAAAATAAGGATCAGCCAACTGCCATCCTTAGCCTTCTTTGTATATAGACAGTGATCGAACTCACTACGTTTGTAGCCTTGAGAAAGCATAAACTTGTGGAATTTATGGTACCATGCCCTCGGTGATTGTTTTAAGCCATAAAGACTCTTTAACAACTGGCATACCCAATCTTCCTTGCCTTTCTCAACAAACCCTTCTGGCTGCTGCATGTAAATTTCCACATCTAAATCACCATGCAAGAACGCTGTCTTGACATCCATTTGGTGCAACACCAAATCCAATATGGCAACCAATGCAAGAAAGCATCTCAATGTATTCATCTTGACCACCGGAGAGAAGACTTCATCAAAGTCAATGCCTTGTTCTTGCTTAAAGCCCTTGGCAACAAGCCTGGCTTTGTACTTTGGCTGACTATCATGAGCGGTGATCTTATACCTGTAAACCCATTTACAAGGTAGAGCCTTTTTGCCCTGTGGTAATTTAACTAGCTTCCATGTCTTGTTTTTATGCAGAGCTGTCATCTCTGACTGCATGGCCAATTGCCAATTCCTGGAGTCCTTCATTTTCACTGCTTCCTTGTAACATGAAGGCTCATTGCAATCAGTCAACATGACATAGTTCATAGATGGAACAAACCTATCAGGAGGTCGCGTGAGACGTCCAGGTCTACGCACAATAGGTGGCTCAGGCTCAGCCACAACCTGTGGTTCCACTCTATCCTGTCCTTGCTCCTCTTGAGCCCTGACATTTTTTCTTGCACGTGCAGGTCCATCTTCTTGGAAGACAACTCTTCTAATCTCCTCAACCTTCTCTGGTTTAGAATGATATTTGGATTCATTAAAGTGAACATCATTGTTGCGGACAACCTTTCTGGATTTGGGATCCCAAAGTCTGTACCCCATCTCACCAGAATAACCATAGCCTAGAAAGATGCACTTTCTACTCTTTGGCTCAAGTTTGTTCCTAAATTCCTTTGGAACGTGAGTATATGCCTCACAGCCAAAGACTCTGAGATGCTTGTATGAGGGAATTTTGCCTGACCATACCATCTCTGGCACTGAATCCTTCTGCAAAACCTTGCTAGGAGATCTATTTACAAGATGAACAGCTGTTGATACAGCTTCAGCCCAAAACCCATTTGGCAGTTGTGCATTAGACAACATACTTCTGACCTTCTCTTGTATGGTCCTATTCATCCTCTCAGCAACACCATTTTGAGGAGGATTGTAAGGAGCAGTAAGTTCACGTTTTATACCTTTTGACTCACAAAAGTCCTGAAAGGCCTTTGAAACATACTCTCCACCATTGTCAGTGTGTAAGCATTTAAGCTTCTTGCCACTCTGATTCTTCACAAGTGTCACAAACGTTTTGAAAACACTCAACGCTTCATCCTTGTGCTTGAGAAAGTAAACCCATACTTTCCTCGAGTAATCATCTATAAATGTCATAAAGTAAGAAGCTCCCCCTAGAGATAGGTTAGGCATAGGTCCACACAAATCACTATGAACAAGTGCCAACTGTGTATCTCTTCTATTGCTTCTATGCTTATGTGGCTGCTGTGTTTGCATACCATACATACAATGTTCACAGAATTCAAAACCATTAAATGAAAATCCAGGCAAATAACCAGAACGAGACAAGATTTCCATTCCCTTCTTGGACATATGTCCTAACCGGCTATGCCACAAAGAAATGTTCGGCTGCTCGGTTACATTGATTACATTTTTAGAGACATTTGATACATAAATCATGTAAAGTCCTCCAGACTTTACTCCATGTGCTACTATCATAGAACCCTTGGATATCTTCCACATGTTCTGTCCAAAAGTGGTGACGTAGCCAGCATCATCAAGTAAACCTGTGCTGATCAAGCTCTTTGTAATTGCGGGAACATGTCTCACATTCTTCAGCGTGAAAGAAGAGCCATTCTGAAACTTCAATTGAACATCTCCAACACCTAAGATCTCACATGTCTGCCCATTGCCTAGCCGAACATGATCTTTAGTGGTCACATAAGAGGTAAACCACTCCTTGTTTGGAGACACATGAAGTGATGCCCTTGAGTCTATAATCCAGTCACTCAGTGCATTTCCATCAGATGCTGTAAGAAGAGCTGAGTCCATTGTATTCTTCAAGAAGTAGATGTCTCCTGACACTAGACTGTCATCCTCTGCAACAGTGTTTGTCACATTTATTTCTTGAATCTTCACTGAGGACTTGTTCTTCTCACCATGGTCTTCAGCTTTCTCTTTGCCTTTTTCTGCTTTCCATTCTCTGCAGTCTCTTTTCATGTGACCCTTCTTGCCATAATGGTAGCATTCTATGTCACTCTTGCCTTTAGCACTGCGGGACTTGCTACGAGACTGATTCCTCTTTCCACCTTTGTACTTTTCTTTGGTCCTTCCCCTGGCAACTAAGGCTGTTCCTTTGCCTTTGTCCATTGTCTTTCTATTGGTTTCTTCAGTAAGCAGACTTCCTTCTACACCTGCTATGTTCAAACCATCTGGAGGTGCAGAATTACTCAAAGCTGTGCGAAAAGTGTCCCAACTTTCCGGCAATGTGATCAACAGGAACATAGCTCTAACAGGTTCATCAAACTTGACACCTTGAGCTGACAACTGACTATAGATTGTGTTGAATTCATTCAGATGATTGGACATAGGTGTCCCTTCTTTCATCTTCAAGTCAACAAGATTTTTAAGCCAATATGCCTGTGAAGCTGCACTCTGCTTCTCATAAAGATCACTTAACTTTAACCATGCTTGATAAGCCGACATCTTGTCTGCTACATTGAAGTAAACACTTTCTGCCAAAGTCAGCATAATGGTAGAAAGTGCCAATTCATCCATTTCGCTCCATTCATCTTCGTCCATATCTTCTGGTTTTATCCCCTTGAGCTTTATAGGTTTTATCTGCTTCTTTTGTACCAACACGTGCCAAATCTGCTTCTTCCACAATGGGAAATTGGTTCCATCCAGCTTCTTGATATTGTAAAGACCAGTGTGCTGTGATCCAACAGCCATAGCTACGCTTCACAGTAGTTTACTTTTCTGGGAAAAATTCGGCAGAGTTTCCCCTGTAAACTGACCTCTGAACCAATATCATCCTGTCAAATGAACCAAGAAAGCTTCAGATTCTGCAAAAATTTTGGCAGAGTCTTCTTTGTAAAATGGCTCTGGTGTACTAAAAACAGCTCAAAAAACACTGTCTCTCTGACACTGTAAGCTGCGGGTAAACCTGTCCTGCACCTGTATTGTCTCTCACTGTCCTGTCACTGTACTGTAAGCATAGACTGCGACAATGCCTCAACGGCAGTAAAGCAAAGATGCAATCCCAACTGTCTAACTCACAGTCAATACATCCTAGCTGCCTATCTAAGGGTGCTCGAGGGATCGCTCCAAGACCTGTATCACCGAAAGGATCTCAACATTCGAGAATCCCCCAGCTCAATAAAACCTCACTCGACCCTCAACAAAGGCTGCAGTAAATCTGACAGTACATAGACTTCCCACAAAGTCATACATCCACAAATTTCCCACTATATGCTGTAACCGCTGCGGCGGTTGTTTGCTGCGTGACTCACAGCCAGCAAACCCTCAACAGACATACATCATCTCTGACAATACATCCCATGTGGAAGTACCTGCAATGTCAGGATGAAATCTGGAATATCAAGCAGCAAACACAAGCTACCTGATGAACTAGTGGATGTCGCCTACAGTCTGTATGTAGATGCGCCCGTGTCGTATGTGACACGCCTCAAAGAACTGTGAGCCGTCCTTCGATGTGTAGACAGCCACAAATCAACACTCTGGGAGTGTCGATATCCTCAGCACCTGCAGTCGTAGGCCGAAAACCCCAAATTTGCAGAGTCGGATCTGCACCCGTCGAGACCACGTAGTCGAAAATGGCCTGCGCAGACCTTTGTTGAAGCCGAACGGTGGCCGAGATGACCTCAGAATGAAATTCTGACAACACCCAGCCCTTTGGGCTATCCCACGAGATTTGGGGCCGTGTCTTCGCCTGTCGAATTTCACTCCAATCTGAGTTGGTGACTCTAGCCTCCTGCAGTGCTGCCCCGAGCGTCGATCTGAGCTCTGATACCAGTTGAAGGAGTACGAGCGGAAGTGCGACGCGAGAGAGAGTGCGAGAAGAAGAGCACGACGATATGGTGAACTCGCTCTATTGTAATGTGTAGAGCATAGTGAGTTCTTATTAGGTTTTTACAAAAGAATATGTGTACATACCTGGCGGCCCGCCCACTTACCTGGGCGACCACATTGGGCTTTATACCCCAACACCTGCAGGAGAAAAGTGAGCTGGCAAGGAGAACGTGAGGAGACAGAGAGGGGAGCCGGGGAGGCCTACAACGGACTCCGCGACGAGCAGCTGTGAGGTTGCAGAGAGAAAAGCTTCAGAGCCGGATTACTGGCGAGGTGGTTTGTAGGAGGAGACAAGGTGGTTTTTGTAAAGAGAAAAGCAGGCCATCAAGCAACAAGAGAGAGAAACATAGACTTGGAGATAGTGATGCTGAGTGATTGTCCTTGGAGAGCATAGATGTGGAGTTTGAGGGTGATGAAGGCGAGACAAGGAGTACCAAAACTAGTCCACAGTGTGATACCAGTTTTCGGGTGATTGATTGGAGAGTCAACGACATTAACAAGACTATTGTGGTTCTTGTGGTGAAGTTACCAAACCTAAAAGCAAGGAAGAAGTGTCTGGAAAGGCACTGATGCAACACACACTAAAGAAGGTGGAAGGTCTCGAGGACTTAGAGGACCTTGAGATCATCAGAGATCAGGTAGAGCAAGCGAGGGCAAAGTGAGTGCACGTGAAGGTGGTTGGGAAGAGCAAGGGAAGGGCATTGAGGCCATATAGATTTGGCATTTGAACCCCCGCTCATAGTTTCGGCGAGTTCAAGAGCACTTGTTGCCTTTTGCGATCAAGTTTTTTTTTTGGTCTTCAAATTTTAGTTCATAAAGTAATTCAATTCAAGGTGTACAAGGTGTTCTTTTGTGCTATATTCTCTTGAGATGTGCATCTTTCTCTCATCGTTTCCCACATCGAGCAGCCTGATGCTGACCCGGCTCAACTTGTAAACAATTTATCTCCGACATCTTTGGTGAACCCAACGCGAAGCGAGCCGGGGTGGGAAATTTTGGCAAAGAGGATGACGACGACATCTCAAGTAGAGATGATGCAGCAAATGATGCAACTATTTGATGCTTTCTTACAGCAGCAGCAACAACAACAGGTTACTTATGAGAAATTTGATTTGGGCTAGACAGATCTATTGCAAGGGTTTGCTCGACCGGACGAAGCCGAGATGAAGCAAGTAAAAGTGGCAAAAGCATTGGATAAGGTTTATGTTGAAAGAGGAACTTTCGACGATTATGATAGTGATGGATATTTTGCATGCTACAGGTCAGAGATGGAGCTTATGGGTATTTCAACTAAACATATGATTAAGGAGTTTGACCGGTTAGTATCTCCAGAATTATGTGATTAAATACAAGAGCTTATTGGTCAGATAATTGGGTAAAATTTGAAGAAGCGGTTATACAAGTGGGTGATCGGTATATAGCCATGGAAATAGAGAAAATGAGTCAATACAAGCAGGTTACTTTCAGTAAAGGTGATGGAGATCAACTGCAGATAATCAGCTATGATGAATTTTGGGAGGAGATTCAAGCAAGAAGAAAAGCTAAAGCAGATGCAGCTTCGCAAGTATCACATTTAGCACGAGAGGATCATGCTTCACGTAACCTAACATGGGTAAGTAATGAATTCCATATGAAAACCATTGGTGAAAGTTTTTCAAAGCCTATTCGCCTGGAAGCTACTTCAATCATTGATGCTTGTGCGGATTTAGATGACGATAGAGATAATGCTGATGTGCCTTCCTATGCAAATGTTTGTAAAGAAATCTGAGCCAAGCTTGAAGCTGTTGTGGACGAGTGTCTGCTTGAAAATGACAAGTTATTGCAGATTGTAGATGATCAAGAGATTGTAGAGATGGTTTATGTAAATCATGGGATTCCATAGTCTACAAGTCTAGTTATGCCATTGGATAAGAATGATGCTATCCAGGGTCTACATATACATGAGGATTTAGATGGCTTGGATGTGCTAGAGCAGAGATCTATTGAAGTTGCAGATGTACATGGTTTGGTTGTGCAGGAGGAGATATATGATGAAATTAAAGATTTGTATGGCTTATTTATACCAGATGAAGCTCCACAGATGAAGGAGTATAATTAGAGCACTCTAGATGAGCTCGGTGAACCTACGGAGGGACTCATACAAGTGGATAATTACAATCCTGTACATGTGCATATGGATAACGGGCTAGATTCACCACTTGATCTTGACTTCCAACCGATGGTAAGTGAACTTTGAAGCACCCAAGTATACAGATTACTTAGTGCTTAGTATTAGTTCAGAGGGGGTGCAGGAAGGCATTGTGCAGTCATACAATGCTCTTGTTAACCCAATCTATTATCATGATTCTCTTACTAGGAAGCTTCATGACATCTTTGAGATGCATGCAAGATCTTTTGCTGATGCGGTTGAACGATATTTGATGGAGAGTAAAAAGGATGCAGAGTGTTTTACCAAAGTGATGATTTCTATGCATGCTAAGACTTATTTACATCAAGGTACAGAGAGTTTACAGGTTTATGTGGACCAAGGTATACAAGCTTTACAAGATTCTTTGCCGATTGAGAATGATCTAGAGCTTATTGCTCTTTTGGATGATGCTTTAAGAGAGTTTTCTATTCCATATGGGAAGGGCGTTCGAGGCTTGCATTTCATAGGCAACTCAGAGCAACAAAAAGAAGCAGCTGATAGAGAACTCGTGAAGATCCTCGACGAGGCTCTAGAGGATTTCAAGCTTACCAGAGATAACTTGCCTGTAGTTTTTAGGGTACATATGGATGGTATGGGTAGCGATGGTTTCTTATTACTTGTTTATACATCCAATGCTAGAGGGGGTGATGTCGATCCAGTGCCAACTATGCCAGAGATTGAGGTAACTACCTATTTTCTTCAGTTTTCTGATCTCCTATCAAGCATTGGTGCATGTGGTTATATGGGATGCTACAAAGATGTGATCAGCATGTTTATGAAGGATTTGAAGCCATTTGATCCAAGAGGACAAGGTTGTGAGAACGGCTTATGGCGGTTGGTGTATAGACCATATGACCCTAGTGGTGTTCTCCATGCTTACAAGTTATGGCAAGAGAATTACAGACTTTGCAGTGGATCATGCTGATGCTTTATTGGATGGAACTACTTGATTGATGGAAAAAATTTTAGTTTTCCCTTTCATCCTGGAGGTTTATGTCTACCTGAAGTCAACATCTTGAGAGGTTGTTGAAATGATGCTTACAGTGGGTAGTGGGTAGATTTTATGCTTGCAGATTTTTGAAGATGGTTGGCACATACCGGAGGATGTGCAGGTTCAGAGGGGGTCGATGTCGTGATGTGCCGCATCTAATAGGAGAATCTCAATCGGGACACACAAGTTTGGATATTATCATCCCTCAAATGGAGTATCATGATATCAACAAGGAAAAACATGGCATTGGTAGGATTGATTGTGCTTGGAGATGTGGAGTTTTTGGTGCAGTCCTTACGAGAGAACAAGCTAAGGACCATATGGTATCATGTTATGCGAAAGGCTCTAGAGTGATCAAGGGAGACTTTGCAATATGGATATCTAGATCCAAGAAAACTAACAACCTCATCATCAATTGTTATGGATGAGGACCATCAAGTGTGCTTGAAAGATGACAGCTAGAACCCTCGACCTAAACATATGGACTTAGAGCATCATAATGGTGAAGAAGCATGCTTGTCTTTGAGTGTTTCAAATGCGACTAACAGTGAATAAGGGACGACAAGGAGGATTGTTTGAATGTGAAGTTGGAGTCTTTGTGTAGAGGCAATACACTTATGCTTGTAATTGGAAGGCCAGTAATAGCCACCTAAGCAAGTAGCTTTATATGAATAGCTTCTTAAAAGATGAAGTGAAAATTAAAGTTGGCTATTTGAGGAAAACAAAAAAGCTTATAAAGAAAAAACGAGGTGGGGGGGGGTCGTCAACTGCAGAGGTGCGCCGAAAGCACCCGAGGAGGGAGAGTTGTTGTCGATGGCAAGAGGCGGGCCTGAGGGGCAGAGTTTTAAGCAGACAGGAGCTGATGAGGTGCCAGGGCCGGACGTCAACTGGGGCATGAGAGATTGGCCGTGCAGGGCCAAGAGCAGCAGAAGCGTCAACTACGAACAGTCGAAGATACCTGCAGGAGAAAAGTGAGCTGGCAGGGAGAATGTGAGGAGACAGAGAGGGGAGACGGGGAGGCCGGCAACAGAGTCCGCGACGAGCAGCTCTGAGGTTGCAGAGAGAAAAGCTTCAGAGCCGGATTACTGGCGAGGTGGTTTGTAGGAGGAGACAAGGTGGTTTTTGTAAAGAGAAAAGCAGGCCATCAAGCAACAAGAGAGAGAAACATAGACTTGGAGATAGTGATGATGAGTGACTGTCCTCGGAGAGCATAGATGTGGAGTTTGAGGGTGATGAAGGCGAGACAAGGAGTCCAAAACTAGTCCACAGTGTGATACCAGCTTTCGGGTGATTGATCGGAGAGTCAACGACATTAACAAGACTATTGTGGTTCTTGTGGTGAAGTTACCCAACCTAAAAGCAAGGAAGAAGTGTTTGGAAAGGCACTGTTGCAACACACACTAAAGAAGGTTGAAGGTCTCGAGGACTTAGAGGACCTTGAGATCAGGCAGAGCAAGCGAGGGCAAAGTGAGTGCACGTGAAGGTGGTCGGAACAGCAAGGGAAGGGCATTGAGGCATACAGATTTGGCATTTGCACCTCCGCTCATAGTCTCGGCGAGTTCAAGAGCACTTGTTGCCTTTTGCGATAAAGTTATTTTCTTTTGTATTCAGATTTTAGTTCATAAAGTAATTCAATTCAAGGTGTACAAGGTGTTCTTTTGTGCTATATTCTCTTCAGATGTGCATCTTTCTCTCACCGTTTCCCATAGCGAGCAGCCCGGTGCTGACCCGGCTCAACTTGTGAACAATTTATCCCTGACAGCGTGAAATGGAAGGCCTAGTAAAAATGGTTAATTACCCACTCGTCTTGGGGGTGTAAAATGTTAAATGTGGAGTATTCACACTATGACAGAGCTTATCAAACCCCAAGTGCTCGCCAAGGGTAATATTCCCACAAGGGTTTATAGAGAGGGGGGTCTCATAGACAGCAAAGGGGTAATTGTTCCACGATTCAATGAAAGAAATTTAGTACCCAAACCATAGAGGTTTGCTCCCACCAAAAAATTAGGAAAAAAACTTGGTTGACACGAGGTGGTTTCTACCATACGAATAATAGTAGTTTAAGACTAAAAAAGGCTAATAGGTTCCCAGTAGCGATAGGTTTCCAAGAGATAGTGTAGTAAGTGTGTGTAAATAGATTTTAAATTAGTCAAAAAGAAAACTAAAGCCAATATTGATGTGTGTGTGTGTGTGTGTGTGTGTGTGTGTGTGTGGCTAGCTTAGTAGAAATTATATTACTTCTATTTTGGATTCCCCACATAAGCAACTCCACACATCCACTTTGATAGCCCAACAATTCTTTGGGGTAAGAGGGGTCATGGGCTCCACCCTTTAACCGATACTAGGGGATAGACTGCAAGCGAGTTTCAGATACACACTCAACTTGAGCTTATTGGAACAGGTGGGTTTGTCAGGATGAGTATCCACACAAGGCCTATCTCTGGGTGATCATCCGAATGCGAGACACTTTTAAATTGAGCTTTTTTATCTACTCGTTGCAAATTCTTTCTTTAAAGCTAGCCGAGTATCTTCCTAAGGGGAACATCCCACTACCTTGTGGTATCATCTCTTGTATAAAGATGGAGTCACACCACAATTCAGAGGGTCATTCAGAGCAAAGGTTGTTGCCCCACATCCTAAGGGCATTCTAGGTCAGTTTCTAGAAGGTTGGAATCAATCACAAAAGCATCACAAGGGGGCAATGTTTTTCACCAAGATTGTTAAAGGGAGAATTCTACACATCTCTACACATTTCTCTCTCTCTCTCTCTCTCTCTCTCTCTCTCTCTCTCTATATATATATATATATATATATATATATATATATTAAACTTCTTGCAACCAAGCAAAATGTGTGTCATACTCTTATATCCAAAAATGATATATTATTGTTTGTATTTTTGTAAGGAGCTAAATAATTTCCTTGGATAGCCTTCGAGTGATAAGATCTCTCCATTAGTACCATGGGAGAAAAGGGAGTGGAAAAATTCAATGGTGAGGGGTCCCATACTTGTGGGAACTAAGTTATGGGGTCACTTAATGAAAAAGGGGTTGTGGTCTACTGTGAAAGGTATTCCATCCTTTTGTGCATTTCGTGAATGAGTGCTCCACAACATTCTAAACATGGAAATTCTAGAGTAAGACTGTTAACCCTCACGGACACCCTATCACCTTCGACGGACGCCTTATTACTTATTTGAGTCATGGACCGGGCTTGTCGGTCAAATAGGCCTGTAGGTGATCGCCAATGAGAGGCGCACCACTTATCTTATTTTTACAGTATTTTTGCAACGACAGGCCATTGTGGGCGCCCATGTGTGAATGGATCAGATTGTTATAAAAGGTCTATTTTGACCTAAAATCCTCATTCTGAGAGGTGCATGCTAAGAAGTGCTCTTGCTCTACCTCTATCTCCTTCTCCTTCGTGTGCTCACGTTTGTATGTATGTGTGTATGCTTGTGAGAGAGAGAGAGAGAGAGAGAGAGAGTGATCAAGCATTGCGGCCGCATTGGCGGTGGCTCCTTCTTCTTTGCGGCACAGGTCACGACGGAAGCATTGAGCGGTGAGTGACACACCATTGCCCCTTTGAGATTGCTAGGAATGTCTAACTTTGTGCTTGTAGCCATTTGTGGCTCTCACACGGTGTTTTAGCAAGTTCCCAGCCTTCGACACGTGCGGCAAAGTGCACATTTTTGGCGTTGTTGCCAGGGACTACCTTGCGCTAACTTTGAAGAGCAATCAGTGCTACCTTTGGAAGCCTTTCTTTCATTTGTTTTCAGGTTTTTCCTGAGTTGTGTTAGATTTGTTAAGTGGCTGTAATGTGCAGGTTTTAGCAGGATTTAGTAGTTCTGTTAAGTGCTGCAATGTGCAGGTGTTGTTAGATTTGCTAAGCTTTGTAATGTGCAAGTGTTAGCAGATCTGTTAGTTAGTGTAGATCTGTAATGTGCAGTAGACTATGAGCACGAGACAGTGAGCTGGTTGAATAAGTCTGTGAGTGTGCGGTTTACCACAGTGTGTGTACCAGTACCAGTACCAGAACAGTTTAGTATATGTAGTACAGTACGAGTACCAAAATAGTTTAGTATATATAGTATTGTACCAATACAGGCCCAGTACCAGTACCAGTACCAGTATCAGTACCAATACTAGTACAGTACAATACGTTAGAAAATCTAAGACCAAAAAGAAAAATTTTAAAAAAAGAGTACACATAAAATGAAAAAAAGTACCAGTACTAGTACTAGTACAGTACTAGTACCGTACAGTATAGCACAGTATATATAAAACAAAAACAAAAGGAAAAAAGTATAAATACAGTATCAGTACCAGTTCCAGTACCAGTACTAGTACTAGTACAGTACCAGTACCGTACAGTAAAGTACAGTACATCACAATATATATAAAACAAAAACAAAAAGAAAAAAGTATAAATATAGTATCAGTACCAGTTCCAGTACTAAACCAGTACCAATACAGTACAGTACAGTACCAATACCAGTACCCGTACAGTATAGTACTAGTATAGTACAGTAGTACTAGTATACACCAGTACTAGTAAAGTCCAGTACCGGTATCAATTTAGTACCAGTACCAATACTAAGCACAATACCAATACCAGTACCAGACTTACCTTTTAAAATGATAGGAGCAATGCATATAGCTTTTGATGACCTACCCAATGAAGGCTTGACTGACATTGGAACTGGTAGCGTCTCAAAAGACTATAGCCCACTCAATTCAAAGTTAGAATCATCAATTGAAATTGACTCTAAGGCAAAGAATGTGAGTCAAATCTTGGTGCAAATGTGGGAACGAACCATACGGAGCCCAGTGGTACCCTAGATGACAATCTATCTAGGAGAGGAGAATACACGAGTAGCGATCCATCTAGTGACTCTTCACTGGAGATCGGCCGTAATCAAAAATCACACAAGAGGAGTAAGCAATATAAGAGGCGACGATATCGAGCAGATGTGTGTGCTAGGATAAATGAAAAGAAATCTACCGCGGAATGGCTTAATTATATGGGGGCATGTGATGCTCATCATAAGTTGGTAGATAATTGGGGAGAATACCTTCAAAGTGTCATGTGGTGTAGTCCACAACCCATTGACATCGCACAACTAGAAGCTACAGAGAATCCAAAGTTGAGACGTACTGTAAGGAGACACCAACGAGAGGCCACCTTGGAGTTACACATGCATTTCATGTTGAAACAGAGGATGATTGGTTAGACTCTGACACACCTCTACGATACCCTATTGAGATGAATAGCGCCTATAAGAAAGTGCTATATAACACCTTATTAGACACATGTGCTAAATATAATATGTTGTCATATGGAGTGTGGTGTCAGTTGGGAAAGCCATCTCTATATGAGAGTACTATCCAAGTCAAGGATATCAATAAGAAAAAAACTGCGATTTTTGAAATCTGGCACACTTCTGTCAATTATCACAATGGGGTTGTAGCTCAAGAATTTTTTGTCATGCCTGTTGGAACTATGGAAGGCAATATAAACCTAGGACGCACGTAAATGATAGTGACCAAATGCACTATTGAATGGGGACTGGGAGTATCAAGGTGCAGAAACCAACTCTTAGCCCTACCATTCAAGCCATATTCCTTGAGATATCACCTCCCGAGAAAATACAACCCAAAATAGTGCATGTCCAAGAGGTTGAATCATACGTCCCTATAGCCCAACTCTCTAGAGCTTCAACTTCTGTAGTTGAAACAAAAAATGAGACACACAAGACCAAATCTAGGTGTCAAAACGTAAATTGTGTTCTTACCTATCACTTGACCCATGTGAGACAAATCCCGTAATGATAAAGCAGATTGAAGATCGTGGGAAGGAAAAGATCATAGAACACTATACACTTGATCCGAAGCTAGTTTGGGTACCCAAGCAAGAAAATCTTGTTTCGCTCGGCTCAAACATAGAAAAAACAAATGAAGCTTCTTGCTCTTCATGTAGTTCTTCTACAAAAATACAAGCTTAGACACAACCTCCACCTACCATTGTAAAATCCGTACAAACAAGAAAGAATTTGCACCTCCCGTTGTAAGTTCACCACCTACAATAACGTTGTAAATAAAAGCATGGGAGAGTACCTTACCACCCTTGCAATAGATGAAACGCTTAGGGCAATAAAAAACTATTGGTCAAAGTCTTCACCCATTACAACTTGGAACAATTGGTTTCAAAAGGTGACGATCTTGTTCCAAAAGGTATGATCTACCCAAGGAAGGGGGAAGTGTTTGCCGACATCCATCATTACTTTCTCCCCTCTTAACCTTCCTCCCTGACCTCTCAATATTCCAATCCCAGGGAATGTATATATATAGCCCTATACTCAAGAACACAAAAATTAAAAAAGTAAAAGAGCAAGAGCCACCAAACAAAAAGCTGGAAAGCTACAAGTTCTAGTATATGACCCAAATTCATAAAAACACGTTATGCACAAGGACACGACCTTTTGACATGACCCTTATAATATTTGCTCACACTAACCATCATCTATCTGTGTGTACAAATATGGCTAATACATAAGAGTCGTCCACTCCCACCTTGGGTGAGAGGTACCCTCTTTCCTTTTCATAAGTGTTTCACATAGTCTTCCCGGTGCTTGCCTGTGAGTGGGATTTGGTAGATACGCTAGATTGTGAGAAGAATTTTGAGCAACTAGAATGGCTGATATGTCTCTTGACCACGACTGATCCCTACTTAGTAGAGAGCGTCTCTCCAATTGCACAAGCTTACACATTTGACCAAGATGACTATAGACGTCTAGTGACGTTCTTAGTGAACATTTGTGCCTCTAATGATGAGGAAGAGTTACATGATTGCACGGATGGCACGTATGGTCTCACGAATGATGACTTTGTTTTTCTTGACGATGACGACGATAGGGGTTTAGACCTAGGGCTACCCGCCCATCTATTCAATATCTTGTTCCCTTGGCTCTCTAGGGGGGTGCAAATAATAGGTTAGGGTTCCTTATGTTGTTTGATTGTGTTCAATAAAGGTTGGTTCCTCTTATCGCCGCTAATGTGCCTCCTAGAGGTATTCCTTGTGTTTTCTAGTGTGTACAGGAATGCATTGCAGAATTGCAATTTTGACCTTCATGGAATCTTTGTCTCGTTCAACATGAACAGGTGTTTCTTGTCCATTAGCATTGCCCCTTGTCTTTTTTTGCATCCATGTTTGTCTGCTTTAAATGTGATTGGTAGCACAATATTCAACACATTTGCTTAGATTAAACATTAGATTTTATATAATTTTCTGTCATAACCCCTTGTTTAGGTTTAAGAATCAAGCAGTGTGACTAAACTAGTTTAACCGAGTTAGGCGTTAAAGATCTTCTCTTAATACCATGGGAAATGCCTTCCTAATTGTCAAAGGTTACTTTAGGTTCTTAACCGATTTAGGAAGCATTGTGTGCAATGTACTAGGGCTTTCTAGTGGGCTTAGTCCCTATTGACCTTTAGCTTAAGGATTATAAAGGGATTTTACTAATGTGATAAGCTTAGGGAGGGTAACAGTGTGATATGACCCCCCAAAGTTACAAAATTGAAATACTGAAAACGGAAAAAAAAAACAAAAGTACCAAGAATGTAAAATCTTAATTTGATACTTCATTCACATGTATTGCCTATGGTACTAGAGCCCTAGAGGTTCCTAGTGGTGTGGGCGCTTTTCCTTGAAAAGCAAAAAGCCCAAGGCATACAAAATAAGCACACACGTCAAAAATTGAATCAATGTGAAAACACTTTGGGGGGTCAAACAAAGGAAAATTATTCAGGCGATGATTTCATAAGCAATTCCTTTTATTGGAACCTAACCAGAAGGTATTCTAGGTATAGCCTCTAGTCAGGCCTCAAACATGAAATACTTTGCTCTCGTAATTAAACAGCTTAATTGACCAAAGAGAACTGAGAAGTTTACCTATGGTATTAACACTAGAATGGTAACCTAACAGGACATAAAAGTGTCCTTTCAGGGTTTTGGGAAAAATTTCCAAAACCATAGTAGATCCACTCATTTTGAAAAATCCTTTCATGAGCTTATGGTTCAATAACTACTACATATGGTAAAAATGAGAAACTTGTAATTTTTCTCATCCCTTGGTCACTACAAGCCTCCAAAGTTGATGGACCAGTGCATTTTGCCCAAAACAGCAACTTCTTACGGTTGATTGCATATAAATAAGAGTGGAGATTTTTGTAGGACATGAGATAAAATGCCCCGTAAAATTCAATGGGTTGGTGACCAAAACTTATGGTTGCTTTTACCTCACTAAGTTTTTTTTGGGCACAAAAAATAGGTACAAAAAAGTTGCATTTTTGCCATTCTGCGGACCTATCATCAAAGTTTCTATAGTCACGCTCAATACAGATACTATATACATGTTTTCTTAGTTTCCTTTGGGCCTCTGGATTCAAAAGGAGCCATGAAGCATGTCAAAAGGATAATGGATCTCTTACAATTGGAACCTTGGGGGCAATGACAAAGTGCTAAATACAGCAAACATGAAAAAACTGGGTTTAGCATTATGACCTCTAGAAACCCATAGAAACTACTCAATATCTAGTCAAGTTTGCAGTCTATGATTAGATATGTTCACTACCTACAAAATACACACAATTGGCCTAAGAAACTAGCAATATTGAGAAACTTATACTTGCTACTCTAAAATGTATCATATTCTTCAGCAATCAAAAAACTCAACCATCATCATATACTATGCTATATAGCATATTAGGTCCCCCAAAACTCAAGGAAGATTAGCTTTATGTTATACATTACACTTACACAATCAAAATTGAATTTGGATATCAAGAAAGCCACCAAAAAAATCATAAAAGTGCTAATTTTGGCCAAAAACAGGATTATGCAATTCTTGTAAATTGGTCATAACTTTCAATTTTAACACTTAGCTCTCCCTACAAGCATCAAAACATGTTGAGAACTATGAAGGAATAACCTCTAGCCATCTAAACCTCACAAACATGAAGTTTAGAGTGGTATAGTTGCCAAAAATTGAAAAAAAGCCAAAAACAGGACCCGTTTTTTCACACAATTTAGGTTCAAAAATGTTGTGCAAGAGTAAAGTTAATGGTGAGATCGATACTCCAAAAAAAATGCTAAGTTTTTTTCAGATCATAAGGCAACTTTGTGGATATATAGCACCTAGAAATTCATTTTCATACTCTTCAAATAATTCAAGCAAAATGGTCACTTAACAGGACACAAAAGTGTCCAAGGACATAAAAGTGTCCTGTTACCATTCTAGTGTTAATAGCTGATCTCTAGTGTCTCTCAACCGTTAGATTAGCGACCCTAGACTTGTTTATTTCTTGACCTCTACAACTGCTTATGCGTTTGATTATATTACAGTTTAATGTTTATTGCTGACAAATTGTTTAATATTCTATTACCGATCAATTTGTGTGCTTCTTCACTGCATATGATTTTTATTGTATATGAGAATGCAACAACCGTGTCAATTTTGGTTGATTTTGCAGTGCTTGAAGAAGGCTAAGGACATTCAATCTCACATGCTCTTGCACCTCGATGAACGGGCTTCATCTCAATAGCTTCCGAGGATCGAATCTACATCAGGAAGGGGGGCATGTTAACCCTCACGGACACCCTATCACCTTGGACGGACGCCTTATTACTTATTTGAGTCATGGACCGGGCTTGTCGGTCCAATAGGTCTGTAGGTGATCGTCGTTATCTCTTGTGGCATTAAGTACTCTCTTTATTATCATGAGTGTTATAATTGTAATGCAAATAAATATTTGTACCTTGTTTATTTGGATTTAGTGAAATTAGCTGGACATTTTTAGGAATCTATTCCAGGTTGGTAGTTACAGTAGTTCAAATTAGCATGAGACTTCATATCAAAAAACATTGGAAATGAAATGTAAGACTAGAACTAGGAATGGCACTGAACACTAGAATTAGAAATGGAAATAGACACTAGAACTAGGAACTGATACTAGAATGTATATTCAGATCAGATGCATTCGTATCCAACTTAGAAATGGACAAAATGAAAGAAGAGTTGAAAACAACGAAAGAGGCACTGGGGTAGATAAATAAGAAGTTGGTTGGACACAACAAATTCTTGAATTATAGCTTCAACAGCCGAAACACTGCAGAGAAGTGCATTTCTTGACAGGTGGGTTACTTCTAGTTACAACAAGTGATAAAATCACTAGGCCTACCCATAAGTTCTCAAATGATTTTCCATAATAAGAGAGAGAGAGAGAGAGAGAGAGAGAGAGAGAAAGAGAGAGAGAGAGAGAGAGAGAGAGAGAGAGAGAGAGCTCTACATATCTAAGCTCAAGACCATGCTTTAAAAGCTCTACATCCCCAAGCTTTTTTTTAAAACCATAAGCTTAGGGAATTGAAATAGAAAAGCATCCCTAAGCATTAAAGCCCTACTCTCTAGACCCCACTTTAAAAACTCTACATCCCTAAGCTCTAAAATCTAGAGCAATAGACCCTCCTTTATAAAGTTCTACATCCTTAAGTTGTAAACCCCACTTTAAAAGCTCCAGAGTTCTAAGCTCTAAAACCATGAACTTTAGTATACGATGCTTTAAAAGATCTACATCCCTAAGCTTTTTTTTTAAAACCATAAGCTTAGGGAATTGAAATAGAAAAGCATCCCTAACCATTAGATCCCTACGCTCTAGACCCCACTTTAAAAACTCTACATCCCTGAGCTCTAAAATCTAGTCTAGCAATGGACCCCCCTTTCAAAAGTTCTACATCCCTAAGTTGTAAACCCCACTTTAAAAGCTCTAGAGTTCTAAGCTCTAAAAACATGAACTTTAGTATATGGCGTCAACATGCAACACCTTCTGAAAATGAAAAGGTAACTATTGGGGTTTGTGAAGCCATCCATTATGCTAATTTTTTAAGAAGACCATCACTTAACACTTTCCATCAACCTATAAATCACCCAAAAAAAAAGATCATTGTTTGAACCCCATCTCATCTTAATAATTGCCCACTATCTCTATAAATCAATCACACTTTTTTTAATTCTAAAAATAAACACATCAGAACTCGATTTTTAGCCAAAAAATAGGAAGCAACTCTAATGCCTTGTCCTTTGGGCATATCAAAAAGTGGAGAGAGAGGTTGACCACCTTTAAATGGACCAATTATCTGAGAAGTCTATACCCTTATGTGCTCAAAAACCTTTGCAAGGATGCGGTTGTGTCAAAGACCATCATTGTCCTTGAGTGCTCCTCAAAAGATCATAACATATCTCTCAACAACATCCCACATCCACATTAGCATAGCCTGTAGTAATTGCAATCCAGGACACCGTAAGGCCCTGTGCACTAATTGGTCCCTCCATAAACAAATCACACCATCCACATATTCATCAAGGACGTGGCTCCAAAATGAAAAATTTGCTAACACATATACTGCATGCACCCTAGGGTAGACTAAGATAGATAGCACTGCCACCATTAACATGTGTTCGCAAACTACCTTAAATGCCTCTGGTTTGTAGATTTTTCATGTATAAAAGAACCCTTTTTCTATTCAATATGTGTAAATTCCCTTTGATTGGTTCCTTATGCCCATGGAAAACATGTAAAGAGTGGGGTTAAGAAACCCATCCTCTTGAACTCATGCTATATCTACATTTTTACGAGTGAAAATCTTGAGCATGAAAAACAAGATGAACCTTGAAATGTGAGGGCAACTTTTCATAAGCAACAGAACCAGAATAGTCCATCAAACTAGCAAACTATGGAGTCTTTCCCAAGAATAAGATTTGGTAGTTTGTTTAAGAAGAAATTTGATCTTGCACAATTACCATCTTCACGTGGTGCATTTTTCTCCTCATTAAAAACAAGTGGGGGAGAAAGAACAAGCTACCACTACCTTCTTCAATGACCCTAGAAGCGATGTCAAAATAAGTAACAACCCTTGGAAGTTCTTTACAAAATATGTGACTATCGCTTGAGAGAAATGGAAGGGTATCAAATCCCTCAAAACTCACAAAAAGAAATCTACATAAGGTTATTATTTTTAACAAGAGGAAGAAAAGAAAAGTATGTATAAAAAGAGACCTAAATTTGTTCTTTTCACACTTAAGAGAATAGTTACATTCAAGGAGAAGAACTAGTTATTGAGAGGGATGGAATGGGAGCACGATGTGGAAGAAGATGGAGAGGAAGGGCTTTTCTCTGTCTCAAGTGATGCACACTTTTCTTTCTCATCTTCGACCCCATCTCCCGGCATGCGAAACTTGTGCATCATGTTTGGCTTATGGTGAAGGTGAATGCCTTCATAAGTTACAAGGAAAAGGCCCTCCTCCTCTTGACACTTCTCTACTTGCTTCTTCGCACTGCATTTGCCAGTGCTACATCTATAGTAACTCCTGCAGAGCAAATGCATCAATTACAAACTTCAATTAGTAAAGAATTTCAAGTATTGCTGAATATTTATGTATTATACATACATGTTAGTATTGTACACATTTGTGAAGCAAAATTAGACATGGTTTGGGTGCAAGAAATAGAATGTCATTAAGCTCCTTGATGAGGAATGTGAATTAAGGAATGTTATGGGCTCCTGTTAAGGGGAGCCCATTGACCTTTATTCATAATTTTTGAGACAAATTGGAGGAACAAAGAACCAAGCAATATTCGATTTTTTTGAGATGCAACCGCGACGCATCGAACCTAACACAAACTACACTCGTCCCCCCCCCCCCCCCCCCCCTTTTCCTTTCGCCAAAGAGCATTACAAGCACAAAGATAGAAAGAATTTGGCACCATTAGTGAGTGTTCTTGCTTGACGCTACTACCCCAACGCACACATTACATTAAACGTATCAAAGGGAGAATAGGCCGTGGGGACGAGGAGGGGACGAACGAGTATAGAAGTGGCAAAGGGGTCTACCTCAAGCATGGCATGTGAGCAGCCTCTTAACTTCTTAAGTTAAAAGCTGCCAAGATCTTCTAGGCATTTAGGTTGAGAAAGAATGTTCTAGATTAATTCTCTTAAAAATATATATAAAAACGTGGAAGGTGGATGGGGCAGGTGAAAATGGTAAAAAAGCACGTGGTAAGAGACTGAAAGTCTCCCATCTCTTCAAAGTACAATTGAAGACACTCGATTTGAGTCGGTTCTTTTTTAATAAATTATAAGAACCGGATATTACCAGAATCTTGAATTTTTTTTACCTGGGGAAAGGGCTGTTCTTAATGCTTTTTTGGCCGTATTTGCGCCATCTGTAACCATCTCCAAGAGCTTTCTCTTCGCTCTCCACTCTGATGGTGTACTTGGGTTCCTGGCTGCTTCTCTTTTGCAGCTTCAGCCTCCATGCGCTTGTAGTGCTCCTGCAAGCGGCCCAAATATTATGATCAAGAGTGCACGCAGAGAAACGCGCAAAACGCAAAATGCAGGTATAATGGGAAATTCACACACACACACACACACACAATTGTAGCCCCTTACTGGCTATCTTGATGATATTGTGGGGTTTCTCCCTGCGAGAGCAACGCCTTCACATCCAGGAAGGTTGCAATGGGCCGTATATACTGCTTGGAATCAGCTGTGGACGACGGAGTCGGCGGTCCACTCATGCTCTGGTCAGTAAGAGCCAGAGCAGACTCTATGTCCAAAAGCGTGGGGCCAGCCCAGCTCCTGCTTGCCCGCTCCGCCGGGCCGCCCGTAACCGCCTGCTGCCAGCTAGCCCTATCTCCTCCCTCAGCTACCTTGCACCTTTGCCAGCTTTCCCTAGCCCCTACTTCCTGCCAGATGGCCTTAGCCCCACCATCCTGCCAGCTGCCGCCCCTGACACCATCTTGCCAGGCTGTTCTGGTTATTCCATCCTGCCAGCTGGCCCTGACACCACCTTGCAGCAGCCTCTGCTGCCTCCCCTCCACTGCACTCTGCACCTCTTGCCTGGAGGCACCCACATCTGTCCTCTGCTGCCAGCTGGCCCCCGCAAGACAGGAAGCTAAGTGGCTCTTATCATCCCGCCTAGAGGAGGCCGTTCCCACCTCAACAAGTTCCCCCCCTAGTGGGTCCTCATTCCTAGACTCGCCGATCAAATTGGAGCTTGACTCATTGGAGCAGTAGTCCCAATCCAAGCTGTCCCTCTTCAGCGAGGGAAAGGGCTGATCATCGGAGCTCACACGAAGAGACGCATCAGATTGAGCCGTTGACGCCGTGTCATCATCCATCCACAGGAAGTTGAGGACATCTTCAAGATCATGGCAATTGGGGGTGGCACTCATGGGGACATGGTGATCATTACCAGGGAGATGGCTTATATGGGTAGCAGCTTTAATGAGCGAGTAGTCCCCATTAGTCCATTGAGGGAAGCTCTGGGTATGGCTACTGTTGTGATGGTTATCACTCATAAGCATAAAGCCAGAGTGGGCGCCGAGTAGAAGCTGCTCTTGAAAGGCCTGCAAGTCGGGTATGTTGGGCTTCCTTTTCTTGGAAGCTGGAGAGGAAGAGCAGTTATCAGCAGAGAGGAGGTCTAAAGCAGAAGGAAAGCAGAAGCTGGGCTCTGCAAGTGGGGTGCTCATGCAGGTGAAGGCGGTGGTCTGCAGGGTAGCTGAAGATTGCGAGAGGAGAGCGTCCATGGGGGTAGCAAAATTCAACATTTGCACGCAAAAGAAAGAGAGCAACTTCCACATGAGAGCGAAGGTTGCTTATATATTTGTGCGTGTGTGGAGAGAGAGAGAAGGATTGAAAATTTGCAACTTGGCCCCCTTGCAAGAGTCAACCCTCGTCATTTTGTACAAATCCCTTCCATTTTCATGAGCCAAAGCTGCCAAAATGGCCCCGTTCAGTGCAAGCTTGCGACCCAAAAATAGGATAAGATTACAAGACGTGTGTATTTTTTTCTCCATTTTCCAACCTTAGCCCATGGCGGAAGAAAAACAAAACAATAAATAAATAAATATCATCTATGAGATAAGCAACGCCAAAAAACCTAACATTCACCTACTACTTGCCAACGAGTAACAAGTTTTAGTTAACTTTAGACTCTCCAAAGCTTCAAATACCCTTCAAATTTCAAAACCTATTCCTCATGGAAATGTTATCCTTAACGTGTCAAAAAAGGAAACTCTAATGAATCAAAAATAAGAAAGACAATGTACGAACACCTCTCTAGAAAGGAGAGAGGCAAGCCCATCTAAGTGGATACAACATCTACCTTTCATTTAATGTATAAGATAGGCATAGTGAAGAGATTTTTCCAATTTTGCTTCCTAGCATTTGAAGCTCCAATAGAGTACTACTAATAAGACAATGTGAAAATTCATTGTGGGCTACATAAGACTATCAATAAGAATTTTATACTAAGAGGTTTCTTTGTGAGAGAGAAAAATAGAAAGTGACTAGTATTTTAAAACATGTGGTATCACAATAAAACATTCTGTTTTTTTGAAAAAAGTATAACAATGAACTATTTAAATTACAAAATATTTTAAAAGCATAAAAAATAATATTTGACACAATACTCAATGCCCCTCTTCAAAGAAAGAGGTACACAAATGTCAACACCCTCTCACAAGAGCCTAAAAGAAATAATTTAAAAAAATTATCATCATTAGCTTGCCATGTGGCACTAATCCACAAAATTTATCCAATGGTCTAGAGATGCACCCAGAATCCAACCCTTTATTAAGAACTACTTATGTAGTCCAAAAATCCTGCATTTCAATATATTGATGAGCTATATTTTTTGGCTTGTAAAGAATAGGCGAAAAACTACCTCTGAAGAAGTGATTAACTAGGATGTACCAAAAACTCTGGCATTCTTGTAACACCATATAGTCCAAAGCAAATTACTTCCCTCTAGTTATGTGCCAAATACCACACCCAATCCATAAAATTCTCCTAGCATCATCTCTCTCCATGTGAAATATTGAGGATATAGAAAAGAACATCATGAAAAAACAACAAAATCTCTTTATTAGCAAAAATATAGTGAAAAAAAAGGGCGGATACTAATGTCATCCTCATGTACTTTGCATCCATTGCCCATTCCAATCTTTTTCACCTTGTAGCCAGCATTTTAGACTACCTTACATAGCACAATCCATAAAAGGATAGTCTATTTGTTAGTAGGAAAGAAGATGTATCTCCATTGGGACCTGATACAATCAATACTCGACCACCTAGAATTGAGTATTTTTCCAACAAAGAATGAGTGGCATGTGGATGCATTGTTTGTAACAGGAGCTCCTCTTCTAGTAAGATATTGAGGTGACTCCTCTTTAAACAGTTCGATCCTTTGAATTTGTAATTGCACTACTCTAACAGAAATTCTAGTGCAGTTTTAAGGACCTCTAGGAAGATCCATATTTCGTTGTGCCTCAAATGATCCCATCATTGAAATCCATGCTTAAACAATTTGCGAGCTAGAATGAGATGATGAGACTCGTGATGACTACCCAGGTTTGATGTAAACACGGGCCAAACCATATTGAGAGTATGACAATATAAACTCTTTGTCATAGTTATGACGATTAAAAGGACCTATAGGCTCGTTGACCTTCATCCAAGAAGACCAAAGCATGCATGCAAAGTAAGTTCCTTAAGGTTTAATGAATGAAAGTTTTGGAATATGACATCTTTCTAAATTTGAAGCCTCCCCAAGCCATGGAACCTGCAATGGAACTGGAGATATGAGTAAGGCATATTTGTGTGTCATTCTTCTCAAAGTTTAGTTCCAAAAGGCCTTTGTCTCTTTGTGTAGTGGCTCTAGGTATAGGTGGACAACGTTGTTGTTGTCTTTCTACAAATTGCCTCTATGGAATTTGATTTTGGCTCTTTGTTTGTCTCCTATTTGTTAATTGTTGGAGAAGGTAGACACAAACTTGATAATCAAGATATATATATATCTCTTGAGAATTAAGATATCCATTAGACCTGTTATTTTCCACAATTATCAAAGATTGAGTGCATCTATTAAGTATGATAAAGATCTGAGTATAGAGTAGCACACAATCGAGAGGGGACACAAAGGTTTGATTGTCAATACCTCATCAACAGCTTCAAGTCCTCATCCTTAATGCTTCCCAATAGATAATAGTGATTATCTACCCAGGCAACCTCTAGAAACCTACATATAAGCAAACTCCTACCTATTCCCCCTTTCCTACTCCCTCGTCCATTAGATTAATAAAACCCTTTCCTTGACATTATAATTTCCTACTTGTGCAAAAATTTCATCCTTCAAAAACAAAAGTGGAAATTCTTGAGGATCATACTCGGATCTTTATTCTTTCCAATTGTCAAGAGATCATTTGCCCACATGATTTCAGATATATTGATTGTGTATGTCAATCTAGCTCATGCAATTGGGTTAGAGGTTGAATGAAATCCTATGTCTACAGCATGATGTTAAGCCCGGATGAGTCATTGCCCCAAAGGACTCTCATGAGGACTAGATGGACACATGTCAATAGGTAATTTTAGCTTGTGGATAGCCTGCCTTCTTAAGCAAGATGAATGGTCCACAATACCTAGAACATAAATGAGATAATTCTATGTTTTAACTTTTGAATGCTCTCAAAATTAGGGAAACGCTTGACGAGGTCCTTTCTCGTATGTGATTGGGTGTAGTCTTTCATCTACAAATTGTTTATATGATGTTAAGCTTGAGCTTTGATGAACTTTTTGATGAGCATCCTTCAATGGTAATGCTAGTGCATAGCAAGAGATTTTGTTGAGGTAGTGTTGCATCCTACAAGGGTATGGTTGTGTGTGTGTTGTGCACACACACACACACACACACACATTAGGATTTATTCGACAACATCCTCATCATCGTCAGTCTTATACCGCTTACTTTCGGCACCCGTGACTTCGACCATCATCGATGACGGTGACATCGACTCCAGATTCTCATATGTTGACACAAGTTGTCAGTCTCTCTGTTGGTTTCCACACATACACGCTCTCGGGCATCGTAGAGACCAAGACAGGGAGAGCACAGCTCTCTGCGACACTAGCCTCTTGAACGATGCTATTCCCGAGCACATTGCTCAGAGGTGGAGATTTAGCACTGGCATTATAGATGTTGCACTATAGGTGGAGTGTTATTTGTTTTTAGCACCGATGTTTATGCACTCCCAGGTGTTCTAAGCTCTCTATGTGTCTTGAGTGTGATTTAATTATGCCGTTTGTATTTTGGGCATGATGTATACACCTGTGGTCTACTTTTGAGATTGTGATTCTCCATATCCCTATATTTACACTCATAGTGTCTATAGCAGATTGATAGGTTTTTGCATCATCTCAATTCGAGTGGGAGTTCCATGCATATGGCTTTTTGCATGTGATATAGCACATGTTTAGTGTTGTGAACTCTTATCCCCGTAGGGGTTTGGTTTGCTTGAATACCTATTGGCATTTGTTTGTGCCCATGTCGTGCATCTTGTAGTGACATATACAACTATAAATCGTTAGTTCCACTCTCTTCTATTTGATCTTGTCAGTTATGGCTAGATCTTCTGAGAAAGAAGAGCATTATATCAAGAATCTTGATGGCATAAACTTCACGATATGTAAACAATGTATGCTTGATGTCTTACTCAATAAGGGCCTTGCAACACCATTGAAAGAGCGTAGAGAGAGTGTTGACACCAATGATCAGTGGGAGGATCGTGATGCTCATGCTATGGTGACCATTTTCCTGCACCTTGGTGAGTCCATTGTCTTTGCAATTATGGATGAGACAACTGCAAAGGATTTATGGGAGTCATTATGCTCACCTTGGGATAGCAATAATGTCTCAAATAAAG
Organism: Adiantum capillus-veneris; assembly: GCF_014529385.1. Lineage (NCBI taxonomy): Eukaryota > Viridiplantae > Streptophyta > Polypodiopsida > Polypodiales > Pteridaceae > Adiantum > Adiantum capillus-veneris. The sequence continues at coordinate 161,284,962 of NC_140939.1, read as the reverse complement.
TTTTTTTATGAAAAAGCTCATGCATTTAAATATGAAAGAGGATAGCAGTGTCAGTTCACACTTACATGAGTTCAACAGTTTGTTCACAACTTACATCTAAGGGACCAAATTTTGATGATGAAATTAAGTATATTATCTTGCTATGTTCTTTGTCTTTATCGTGGGACATGTTTAACACTACCATTAGTAATTGTGCACCTAGCGGTAAGCTTGCTTTTAGTGATGTTACTAGTGCTTTGCCCACGGAAGAGATTAGACATCAGTCTCTTGATATTAGTGGGCATGGCGATGCATATATGGCTAGTCACGGTGGTTGTCACGGGAAAAGAGGTCACAATCATACTAGCGATTAGTCATAGGATCACAAGAGTCACGGATATGACCTGTGAAATGTAGAGTGTTATCATTGCCACAAGAAAGGCCATTTGAAGAAATATTGCCTCATGTAATTGCAACATGAAAATGGTAAATCCATTGTCAAGTTTGACACTCCTAACAGCAATGTGAAGATTGAGGAGCTCAATATACTTGAGTCCCACTAGCTCAGGTTGTACTTGACGTGTTGTAACTGCAGATGTCTTGATACTCACTGCTCACTTATGTACAAATACATTACTGGCTCTTGATGAGGGTTATGTGCAAAAGCAGATCATTGACTTAGGTACCAGTTTCTATGTTACTCCCATTCCCCATAGGGAATGGTTCTCTAGTTATGCTCCTATGCTTCGTTTGATCAAGCTAGGTGAATCATATCAGCTTGGCATTTGTGGCATTGGATATGTGAATTTATGTATGTATAATGGTACTAAGTTTATGCTTCAAAGGGTTAAGACGTGTGCCAAAGTTTATTAAGAGCTTATTGTCAACCGGCCAGCTTGATGATTTGGGCTATACTACAGTTTTTGGCAATGGTTCTTGGATAATTTGCTAGGAAAATTTGGTTATTTTGAAGGACCAAATGTTTAGCGCATTGTACTCTTTGTATGTCTCTTTTGTGAAATAAAAATACATTTATGTTCCCGAAGTGTCTTCTGTTGAGTTGTGGCATAGCCGGATTCTTCATATAAGTCAAAAAGAAATGAAACAACTTTAGTGCTTGAGCTACTTACGTGTCTTACACTATTCTGATTTTAGCTTGTGTGAACATTGCATTTATGGCAAATAGTCTAGGATTATGACTTTGCCATTGAATAGAGAGGTAAGGAATCTTCTAGAGTGAGTACATATTGATCTATGTGGACCTATGTTGCATAAATATCTAGGGGGGACATTATATATCCTGACAATCATAGATAACTCTACTAGGAAGGTGTGGGTCTACCCCTTGGAGTGGAAAGACAAAATGTACGCTATGTTTCAAAAATTCCTTGCAACGGTAGAGAACTAGTGATGGCAAGAAGGCTTCACACTAACAAAACGAGGGAGAGTATGTCTCCACTGAGTCAAAAATTTTGTAGCAAAAGAGGCATTAGACAATAGTCTACTATGTCATATACACCTGCTCAAAATGGCATTGTTGAGTGTATGAATAGGACAATCCAAGAGAGATTCATAGCCATGTAATCTATGGCAAGCTTACCTCTAGAGTTTTAAGTAGAGGATGTTATGATAGTAGTATACATCATCAATCGAGCACCTAGTATCCCATTGAACTATAAGTTCCACATTAGATGTGGACTGGCAAGGGATTGGCAAGAAGTCAATCTACGAAAGATTACAAATCACACAAATGTATCCTTATTGGATATGGTGCATATGGAGAGATGTGCTATCATCTCTTGCATCTCCTAGCGTAGCCTCAAGTGAGATTAAGGAAACATCTCAATTTACTAGTGACATTCCTACCACTGGTAGTGCTCCAGAGAGAGAAAGGTCTAGTAGTCAAGAAGTGAGGAGATATATGCGAGTCTCTCGTGCCCCTAAGAAATTTCAATCACCAAGGTTAGACCATTTGTTCATCATTGACTGCAGAGAGCCTACTTGCTACCAAGAGGAGGCTCTTCAAATAGAAGATAGTGTGAAGTGGGAGCAAGCAATGCAAGCAAAGTATAGCTTCATTGTCGCAAATGCAACTTGAGGAGTGATAGACTTGCCAGAGGGCAAACAAGCCTTGCTTTGTAAATGGGTGTATAAGAAGAAATACACGGCAAAAGATTGTGAGCCTAAGTATAAGGCTAAATTGGTGTCTAAGGGATTCAAGCAAAAGAAGCGCATAAACTTTGATGAGATTTTATCTCTAGTAGTTAAGATGAGTACATTTCACCTTGTGCTTGGCCTACTAGGAAAATGGAACTTATCTAGAGGAACTTATTTCACCTTGTGCTTGGCCTACTTGGCCTACTAGCCACTAAGAAAATGGAAGATGGACATGAAACCAACTTCTTTTAATGGAGACCTAGAAGAAGAGGTCTACATGAAACAACTAGCAGGTTTTGAAGTTAAACCTAAAAACCCTACGAGGACAGGATTGGTGTAAAGACTACGTAGGGCATTGTATGGCTTAAAGCAAGAGTGGTACCAGAAATTTAGGCTACATTGAGTACCCCAATGCAGGCATATGCAAAACTTAGCAAGAGTGATGCTCCCAAATTTGATGTTGAGAAAGCAAAATGGCCAAGATGCCATATTCTTTAGCAGTAGGCAATCTTAAGTACGCCATGGTAGCCACCAAACCAAATAGTGCATTTGCAGTGGGAATAGTTAGCAAATTAATGGCAAAAGGCTAGCAACAAGCACTGGGAAGCAGTGAAGCACATTCTAAGATACCCTAAGGGTATAGCAAGCAAGTGCTTATGATTTGGGAACAATGATGCATCCATAGTGGGTTACACGGATGCGGACTATGTGGGTTGTGTGGATAACTGAAGATCCACGTCTAGCTACATATTTTTATTTGTTGGAGGAGCAGACATGTCATGCAAATCATGTCTCGAAGATTGCATTTCATCTTCCACCAAAGAGACAAAGTATGTTGTAATTTTTGGTGCTAGCACACGGAAGTTGTATGGTTAGCTCATCTAGTGAGAGACCCCCGGGGCGGTCACTTTTTAGAATGTGTATGATATCACGTGAGTTAACTGGAGAGGATTATTAAAAGACCAAAATGTATAAAACTATATATATACAGAGGGGGGTGGGGGTTTTTTAAATAGACTCACAATGTAAGTAATAGTATGTATATTGGGGTATTATTAATTACCTCTTGAACGCGCGTGATATAGGGGTCTTTGGATAAGTGACTACCCCGGGGAGAGACCTTGGCATATATTAGACTCCACTGCTGCATTGTGATAGTCAAAGTGCTATTGCATCAGCGAAGTACCCTGGGTTTCACTCCAAGTGAAAACACATAGAGGTCAGGTGTCATGTGATATGGAACATACTGGCAAGCAAGCAAATCAAGATAGTCAAGGTTCATACGGATGACAACCCTGCAGATGCTCTCACAAAGAGTCTAGCCTCAGAGCGGTTTGTGCGTTGCATTGAGATTATGGGTTTAGGGTGAAACCACTAAAATGCTTCATGGTTGTACAAGTTGTATAAACATAGGCCACTTGAGCCACATTGGCATTCAAGTGGGAGATTGTTGGGGCTCATGCTAACTGACCGAGCACCCCTTACTAACCCATCATTACTAACTTACTTATTCTTTACTTGAATATGGAATAAGGAGCATGAGAGGATAACTCTCACAGTGAGTTCCACCCAATCTATGTCTCCTTCTCCCCTCAGGGGGTTCACTCAAAAATACGTAGAACAGCATGTGAGTTCAACAGAAGGGGTTAATTTCTCTTATGAACTTATAAAAAATATACATACACAAGGGTGTTTTAAATTGAAAAAGTGAAAATTTTGGTACATAAGGGGTCTTTTTATGGAGAAAAGTGCTACATAAGGGGTCTTTATATACCTCCAAAAAAGTAGAATAAGGGGTTTTATAAATACCTATTGAGCACACGTGCTATGCAAGATCTCTAATATAGTGACCCCCCAAGCTTCTCCCTTACATGCACTCACTCCCCCATGCTCCTGCTCTTGCTCCATAAAGCAATCGAGCCTACCTCTCCTAAATTAGACTCAAGCCTCCCCAGGAAAGGGTGTTGGAAAAACTCCAAAAAACCGAATAACTTTTTTTTTGTTCTTAGCTCCTTTGGAGATGTATCTTGGATAGAACAATGAAGGGCACATCTCCCTCTTCTCTTCTTTTAGAAATGTGAATGCTTTTTGTCAAGAAACAAGGTGAAGGTTCGCATCATCATTCTAAAAGAACTAGTATTATAGGTCGCCCTATCGGCTAGCTTGTCCCATCCTTTTTTCTTGCCGCTTTATAGCAAATTTGTGGCAATTTTGTAATCACTCTAATGTGAATCAGACCCTCATGTCTTGTACATGTCCTTGTGCACTTTTTGTGAACGAACAAAGTCCAAACACAATGCTAATAGCAGATTAGTTGGAGTTTGGTTGCTATCCAGACATTTACAAATCCCATTACTGTGGGCCAAGTTCCCCCCATATATGCAAGAGGCCTTGCTACCAAAATCAGATGATGGCTTTGTCAACCACCAAAGATTTAAAAGTAGAACACCTTTCTTTTCATGCATACTCTTGTTTTGCACTACACACCATCTACATAGCAAGAATATGCCTTTCATGTGTGCAAGTATCCCCACAACGTAAATTTGGGAGTTAAAGAGAAAGAGAAGAGAAAGAAATAGAGGACCATAAGAGAGGGAGCAGCTTTGCCTAAACATAGGAGATCGAGTTGGGAACTTCAAAATTGAAGAGACAAACAATGTGCATGCCAAAATTGGAAATCATATCTCAATAAAGTGCTTGATCCTCAAGGACATGACTCGTGCAAAGTATGAAAACTTGCATGTTACAAGGTGCTATAGGCTTTGTAAGTGGTATTGTAGATACCATGTGAGAAGAAGCAAACAATGGAGTCTGTGAAGATCATAATTGTTATCTAGCATTCAAATCAAATCATTCCTTAAAAAGAAAAAAATAATATGTGTCCATCAATAGCAATGTTCAGAATCTCTAGTACTTTAACTGCTTCAAAAAATGTTGAACAACATGCTACAGAACCAAAGAGTGTGCACCAAAAAACATTACCACTTGAGACCTAATAGTATTTACCTCTTGTTCAGAATCTCTAGTATTTTAAGTGCTTCAAAAGCCTTGAGCAACATGCTATAGAACCAAAGAGTGTGTACACCAAAAAACATTACCTCTTGAGACTTGATTGAAAAAAACAATGAATAGGCAACTTTCACGAAGCAGTATAAAATTCATGTTATCAGATAACTATGATACAGACTCGATACAAAAAAACACAAAATGTGTTTACATTTTTGCCTTTCATTTATACATGAGTTTCACATGCATGTCACTTATGTACACTAAGTACACATACCAATGGACTCACACCTGAAGTCAAACTCCATTCATATTGTGTATTACATGTGTGCGAAGGATATTATTGAAGAGGGTGTAAAGCTTCAAACTCCATCAATACTGTGCTCTCGAGTCTTCCCTATGCGGCTGACTCCAAGAACCCTACAATCAACTATAGAAAGCATGCAACAATGAGGCAACAACACCTACATGTACACAACCTCGAACAATCAATCAAAACATGTGCACATATAACAACATGAAAGTAAATAGAGTGCAAAATTACTTTCATCAATATCTATGATACTAAGCTTTTAAAATTTTGAAAATGAAAAATGAATTTAAAAATTGTTTTCAGCCCCTAACATATGGGATGATAGGCTAAGGGTAACAAAGATGCATTATATAAGAACAATTTTAGATGCATAATTACACATACAAATAAAAAAAAATCCAGTTTACTTCCTCATATACAAATGAGTTTCACACCCATGATGTCACCTATGTACACACATCAACAATTAATCCAAACAAAAATCCTCTTAAGATTTTTTAAGTTGGGGAAGATGGAGCAATAAACAATCTATGAAAAATGGGAGTTATTCAAGTTTACGTTCAGAAGTGATGCATCTTTTCATCTTGTATGGCACTTGTATGAGAGAGAGAGAGAGAGAGAGAGAGAGAGAGAGCTAGATAAGTATCATGTATGTGTGTGTATGTGGTGATGATGTGTGTACATGTGAAAGAGAGAATGTCATCACCAATGATCGTGCCAAAAACACAATTGAGAGTATCTCTCTCTTGTGTCTATGTGTATGTGAGAGAAAGAGAAAGTCACCACCAATGATCTTGTTGAAAAGAATCATCTCTCTCTCTCTCTCTCTCTCTCTCTCTCTCTCTCTCTCTCACACACACACACACACACACACACACACACACACACACAGGCACACACTCGCATCTTACCTACACTTCGTGGATTGAGAGTCGTGGGAGAAAACATCATGAAGGCTTTGATGTGAAGGAGAGAAAGCAAAGAGGGTGGTAGGCTCTAGCAGAAAGGCAAAAAAGAGGGCAAATCCCACTCTATCTCTTGCGTTTGTCGCAAACACAATGGCAAAATCAAAGGGAGTATCATAGGGAGGTTTCGAGTCCCTAATTTCAAATTTTGAGTGGGCTCCTATGAAGGCCCAACCGAAGGAAGCCAAACATGGCATACACGGACATGTGTACACCACCCACATCATAATGTTATGGATTTTTTAATTTTTTTTAGCCGTTCAAAGCTTCACTTTGACTAATTTTATGAGATTGCGCCCACTCACCCACACCCACATCCACATGTCTCCGGGGTTGAACCATAGTGGGAGCGCTTAGAGCCCCTCACCTTTACCACTAGGCCAACTCGCCTTGAGAAAATGAATGTTATGGATTTAATGTAGGTAATAGATAGATAGGTGCATTTCTCTCTTTCTCTTCGAGCTTGGGACCTCTGACAAGTGGCCATGGAGGCACTTATTATAATAATAATAAAATGAGAAAGAACTAAAGTCATACTGGGCTTTGAAATGAAAAGACCCTTTGCCAAACCAAACAAAAGAAGAATTCAATCGTTTACATGAATACCCTTTCATGATCTGAGGGGGCACATTTGTTTATTTCTTTGGGGAGATGGTCCCTTGGACCTTGTAATTACTAAGAAGGGGTCTCTTTATAACAAAGTGGATCCCCTAAGGTTTATCAAGTAAAAGTAATGGCCATTTGAAAGGCAATGTAGCCCTTACAACACACACACATACACACATTCTCTCTCTTCCCATAACCACCATCGCCAAGGCCATGCTATGGCACGGTCTTCAATGAATAACAAAATAGTAGCGAGCAAGAGGGGTTCTTGAGATCAATCCTCTCTCTCTCTCTCTCTCTCTCTCTCTCTCTCTCTCTCTCTCTAATAGTAGTTCATGCATGAATGCTCGAAGATGGGACAATGCTGCTAGCACTTCATGGGCTTAGCATGAAAAGGCATGTCCAACAAGTGTTGGAAAAAAAAAAAAGCATGTCCACTCACTATTGAAAATAATTGATTCCAAATGTTCACCTAACTCTCTTCTCCTCCAAGGCTTCTTTTAGAGAGCCAAAAAGGGCTTTTTTGGAGCGGACATTGTGGGCAATGGTGATTAACTTGCATCTTGGCGGTTGCCAATGGCCACCACCATGCCATGCAATTGGCGTACGTAGTGAGGGTCTATGAAAGTGACAAAAGGTTTGAGGCTTTTTGAAAACTTTGAAAATGTTTTGATGGATGTCAATGATAAGCAATGAGCCAAGACTCTCAAGCGACCCCTAATAACAGGTACCTAGAAACGAGCATGTTTTAAGCTTTGAAAAAAAAAGGGAGCTGACTTTGAAGGAGGGGTCATTTAGGAAGCCAACAACCAGGACAAACGTCAACATGGAAACATGGGGAGGGGGAGGGGGAGAGAGAGAGAGAGAGAGAGAGGGAGGGGGGAGGATCTGCTGAGTGTGGGGTCAACGTGTCGTATTAACGTCACAGGGCAACCGAAACGCAAGAAATGGTGGCCCTGAACTGAAAACGCGTAAATAACCCACGAGACCTCACAAACGCTGCCAAGCCTTGGCAGTCAACGCGTCTTCTTGTCTTCAGCAAACTGTAGAAGAGTGTAGCCTAGTAGCCTCTCGAGTCTCGCCGCTCTTCTCTTCCCTTCCTCCTGCTCGTAGTATCGTACTACGGACCATGCTCTCGTCCAAGGTTTTTCTCCTTCTCCAGCCTCATCCACCCACACCCAGTCCACGCGTCAACTTGGTCTCCATCCCTCGGTCAGCTTCCAAAGGGAAACATCAACCATACCCAACTGGGGCAACTCCCTTATAATTTTTGGCCTACCTACCTATAATTTTTGTGAAGCACGGAACTCTTGGAAGTTGGAAGCAACGTTGGACCCCAGGATGAAGCTTGTAGATTAGCACCATTTAACAAGTTGACAATGGCAAGTTTTCCTTCTTCGGATATTGTGGTGTGTTCTGTCCAAACATTCTATGGTGTGAACCTATGATGTAACCAACTGTAGGATAAATGGAGGTGCTTGCTCGCGGAGTGGGACACATTCACTTTGGTTTTATTTTGGCCACATCACATTGGTAGAGATGGCGGGCGATTACAAAACAATTTTGTTATTTTCTGCGGGAGTCTCTGGGGCAACAATGGCATTCTTGCTTGACACAGGAGAGAGAGAGAGAGAGAGAGAGTCTTTCGTGAAGTTGATCTCAATGGAGTTAAGAGCCACTTAGAGAGGTGAACCCTCTAGAGCAACAAAGATGGAAGGTTGCAATCACTTTACTATCTACTGAAGGGCGAGACTATTGTCGCAGCATTAACACGTTTTTTGTGCAACCTCTGTCCGCAACCACAAGCTCTCCATGTCGTCGTGTCTTGCTTACTAGAATCTTCTTGTGACTTTTATTTCTTGGCAACCCTTGGCGCACATTAGCCTGTAGTCTTTGCCTTCATCCTCATCCAACAACCTTCCATTTTGCCCCTTTTCCTCATGCAATAGCTTTTTGTCTCTACCCTTATCCCTGAATACTCTTGCACCTATCTTTATAGGGCTTGTCAAGACCATTAGCCAACCTTCATCATCTTTGTCCTTGCGCTCCATAGCCCTATTTTGGATAAGGTATTGTTCTCGAATAGCTCTCACAAGTCTAATGTCGCTACAGTTTCAACGCATTTCACTATCAAGGTTCCCATGTTTATCTTACCCCTCTTGATGGCACTCTAGAAGATGGAAGCAACTCGCATGTGTGTAGGCCTGCTTGCTTACAAATTGGGTTTTTTCTTTTGCCATGTCAAGCTCAACGCGGATGTAGAATTTGGTCAGATGAAACTTATAATTAGGATCATTGGTCCTAGGAAGAGAAAGAAAGCACAAGCCTACAACGAAAATCAGCAGGTGAATTGCAATATGAGGCTTGCAACACTTTTAAGTTTTAACAACAGTATCATTTATGAGCTATTGTACATCCTTTTCAGCCTTATTTTAAGCATGTTCTCTTCGCTACAAATCACCTTCAGGTGCATGCAATGGTTGTCCATAACATCATCTGGCTCAATAATCACTAGCTCATCGAGAATTTTAGGTCTTTGTGGTGCATCCTGAGACTCAATTTCAGAATTGATACGTGGGTATACATGCTGAAATCTAACCTTTTTAAAGTCAATACCAAAGGCAACATTGTTTTTAAGCAACTTTGCCTCATTAAATACAACATCTCGTGTGCGTATAACCATCTAAAGTTGACATAGCTATACTCTATAGCCCATTTCTTCTTCATCTCCATATCCCATCAAGATTCCTTTCATGGACTTAGCATCACACTTGCTCCTCAAATTAAGCCTTACATGAACAAGTGCCTCAAAACTGAAAATGTGTAAGTGGTCATATGAAGCTGAGTTTGCTAGACCAAACATCTTCAAGGATGCCAGCTTTCAACCTAGTGTGGGGTGAATGATTGCAAATATGAACTACAGTTTTGAGTGCCTCTCCCAAAAATCCTTGAAGGAGATTAGCCATGGACAACATGCATCAAACCCACTCACACAACATCCTGTTATATCTCTCAGCCACGCCATTGGACGGACTATAAGGGGTTGCTAGCTCCCTCTTGATAAATTCTCTTGCCAAAACTCAACAAATTCAGCAAATGTGGACTCACCCCCATTGTCTGTATACAAGCATTTCAACTTCCTACATGTTTGGGTAGCCACAAATGCATGAAAATTTTCCAAACAAACAAAGGTACCACTTTTATTCTTGAGCAAATAAACCCAAATTTTCCTCGAGAAATCATCAACAAAGGAAATAAAATATGTAGCACCACCCATACTCTTTATAGGGATGCTACACACATCATAATGTACAAGATCAAGACGATCAAATTTGTGAGAGACACCAGAGTAATAAGAATTTCTCACTTGTTTTCCATATTAGCATTCATTACAAAAGTCAAGCTTTAAGCCCTTAGTGTCAACACAAGAGGAAAGAACATCAAGTCCTTTCTCGCTCACATGGCCTAATCTTTTGTGCCAAACCTCCAATTGAGACCCAATCTCTGCTCTAGCAACAAATTTGCATGGCAAGGCTTTGCAATACAAGAAGTAAAGTGTCTCCTTCTTTGTGCCCTTAACAATTTGCATAGAACCTTTTGTGAGCTTCCAAGTACCACCACCAAAAATGGTGTTATAACCATGCATATCAAGCTGTCCACACAGACTCTTCTTGAAGCCAGGAACATATATGACATCGTGCAAAACAAGTTCTTAGGGGCTAAGTGAATAGTGCCTATTCCATCAATCATGTAAAGCATGATTATTTCCAAGATAAAATTTACCATAAGTGCCTGCATCAAAAGTGGCGAAACACTCCCGAGATGGAGTCACATGAAAAAAGGCACTTGAGTCCACTATCCAAGACTGGGACAAGCCATAACTCATAGATAGTAAAGCATCAATGACATCACTCTTGGTGATCTGCATGTCTTGTGCATGATAAACCTGGGTATCCATAGGAGAGATAGTGGCACACAAAATACTACCTATGTTAGACACTTCCTTCAATCACCACATTGGAGGTTACAGTGACCTTTTCGTTGTGCTTGGAACCATCAAACACATCTACCTTTTCATCCTTTCACCCACATTCTTTTTCCTTTCTTGTGCTTTCTTAAAGTACCCGCAATATTGATTCGTATGGCCTTTGCGACTACATTGGTAACAAGTAACTTCGAATTGCTTTCCTTAGCTCTTGCTCATGTTCCTTTGACCACCATTGGGATTCTTTTCATCTGTCCTACCTCTAACCATGTGAGCCAAAGAAATAGCATCACCACTTGCTTTTCATCTAATTTCCTCATTGAGAATAGAACCCATTACTCCATCAAAGGTAAGGTTTGGGTTATTAGACAATGAGACCACCAGGGCCTTCCAAGAATCAGGCAAGGTCATAAGCAAAAAAAAGGCCTCTAAGTTAGCATCATGTAAAGACTAGGGGAGACTAGAGCCTGGAATCCACCTCCCAACCTCCCACTATATAGGCTAAGCTCCTAGCCCCTTTGCCCTAGCTGGATTCCCTTTCCACATTGCCTAGTCCGGCCCTTGGCCCAGTCCAAGACTCTCTGGCCTTGCCCTTGTCCTGACATTACTCCCCCCTTAAGGAAGAGTTTTCGTCCTCGAAAACAAAAGTGGGAAACTTCTTCTTAAGAACACTAATGTTTTCCCAAGTGGCCCCTTCCTCAGGTCGATCTTTCCACTTGATTAAAGCTTGTCGACGCACATGATGACGTGTACGTAAATCATGATAGTCGAGAATTCGTTCAGGTTCATGCCGTAAGGTAGGAGGTTCAACGAAATCAACTAGAATCTATTGGTCAATGACATTGTCGTCCCCATGTAATTGCTTACGTAAACGGCTTACATGAAACACCGGATGAACACGAGAACGTGTAGGTAGCGATAATTTGTAGGCACAATCACCCGCTCGCTTGAGTATTTTGAAAGGCCCACAATATCGTGGAGATAATTTAGGTGTTGGCCCAGTTTTCAGACTTTCTGAATGCTCTGGCACACATAAAAATACTTCCTCCCCTTCCTCAAAGGTAACTTGCCGACGTTTCTCATCAGCATACTTCTTATACCGATCATGCGCTTGTCGGACGTTCTAACGAGCGAGTTTCAGCATATCCATGTGGTCTTGGAGAAAATCCTTAACCTGTTGGAGTTTCCGGTTAGCAACCCCACCATAACATGTGACCTAGGTTGAAAACCATACATGAGCATGAAAGGACTAAATTCAGTCGTGACATGCCTAACACTATTGTAGGCAAACTCAAGAATAGGTAAATATTCTTCCCAGTCTGACTGTTTCTTGCTAACGTATGCGCGTAGCATATCCTCTAGCACTTGGTTAACTCGTTCAGTTTGACCATCCGTTTTTGGATGATCGGCTGTACTGAGGTTTATTTGTGTACCCAATCGCACTCCTCCAAAAATGACTGTTAAACTTGGGATCATGATCACTAACAATGTTACTTGGCAAACCATACAACTTGTATAGGTTGTCCACAAATAACTTGGCTAATTTTGAGTCTTAATCGTTGATTTGGTGGGAATAAACTTATATAGTTTAGTCAACCGGTCTACGACCACCCATACCGAGTAAGGACCTCGTACAGTGGTTGGTAAACCCACAATAAAATCCATTGAGATACTTTCCCATTTACCATTGGGAATCTCCAAAGGATGTAAGAGTCCTCCTGCTTTCAGGTGCTCTGCTTTGTTAACCTGACATTTTTGGCAATGCAAGACATAATCTTCAACTAAGCCATGTAAACCTGGCCAGTAAAACTGTCGTCGTCGTATGAGAGCATAAGTCTTTCTAATACTCGGGTGCCCTGCGCTTGGACTATCATGACATTCATAAAGAATTTTGCACCGAATGTCTGTGTTCGTCGGTACACAAACTCGCTCGTTATGGAGTAGGTACCCATTGTCGATGGTAAATTTCTTCCATTGATGTAGTTCATCACTCGACAGAGGAGAACTCTGTGTGGAGGTTAACGCTACACTACCATCATTGGAGTGAGAAGGATCCCTCATTTGTACATGGCTCCACAGTTTGGAATATGCATCATTCTGCTCATATTTGCCCTTTAGAGAATCCAAAAATTCACTACGAAGTTCCGTGAACAAGAGAGAATTGATCTCTGGCATACGACTAAGAGCATCAGGCACCACATTGTATCGTCCTTTACGATACCGGAGCTTGGCGTCATATTCCTAAAGAATCTCAGTCCACCTGGCTTTCTGACCCTTCAAAATGGTTTGATGTGTAAACCATTTGATGCTTTCATGGTCAAACACAATCTCAAACTGAGCACCATACAAATAATGTCGCCATGTTTTTAAGGCAGACACTATTGCATAGAGTTCACATTCATGAGCAGAGTAGTTCTGATGTGTCGCATCAAGCTTCTTGCTTTCAAATGCAATTGGCCGCCCGTCTTGTAACAGGACTGCTCCAATAGCACGGTCTCACTGGCATCCGTTTCCAAAACGAATGGTTTCAAAGGATATACAATAGCTAGTATAGGAGCTGTAGCTAATGCATCCTTGAGTGTATCAAAATTATGTTGTTGAGCGGGTCCCCACTAAAAAGCTTTGCCTTTGCCTTTCAGTTGATCCATCATGGGAACACAATATTAGCATAGTTTTTAACGAACCTTTGATAAAAACATGCAAATCCTAAAAAATATGTAACTCTTCCAGATTTTTAGGAGAAGGCCACTGCCGAATTGTATCCACTTTGGATTGATCCATATGTAGCCCATTAGCTGAAATAACATGCCCAAGATAGTGAATTTCTTCTTTCAGAGAATCACACTTAGATTCCTTGGCATATAATTGATTTGTTCGTAACAATTCGAACACCTGCCTCAGATGTTGTAAGTGTTCTTCTTCAAAAGCACTGTATACGAGAATTTCATCGAGAAAAACGATGACAAATATGTCCAAGTACGGCCTCAAGACACTATCCATAAGTGTCATGAAGGTTGCGGACGCATTGGTTAAGCCAAATGGCATAACGAAAAACTCGTAGTGTCCAAACCTTGTCGGAATGCAGTTTTGGGTATATCAGCAAGTCGAATACGTACTTGGTGATAACTTGACCGCAAGTCTATTTTCATAAAAATACGAGCATGAGTGAGCTTGTCAAACAACTCATCCACGCATGGCAACGGGTACTTGTTCTTAATAGTAACCGCATTTAAGCCACGGTAATCTACGCACATGCGCATACTACCGTCTTTTTTCTTCACTAATAGGATAGGAGAAACCCATGGTGAAGAACTGGGTTGAATAAACCTTCTGCTAAGATAGTCAGCAAGCTGACGTTCCACCTCAACAGCTTCAGAGTAACTCATGTGGTAGGGTGGTTTACTGACATGTTTACTGCCTGCAACCACATCGATGCTATGTTGCACCGATCGTGTCGGCGGTAATCCTGGTGGAAAATCATTAGGAAAAACATCGTGAAATTCCTTTAATAATTTTTTTAAATCACTAGCAACCTTTGCTTGTTGGTAAGTAGCCATTGGTGGAAGAGATGTGAGAGAAGCATGCAGCGTTGAGAAATGTTCAACAGATTCAATGTTAGAGAGAAAATGAGACAATGAGTAACACAATAAAACTTGATCTATTTCATTATCAAAAACGAGTTGCATAAGCTTAGCTGTACATATCAGTGGTAAAGAAGGTACATCCTTCTCTCCTAACAACAACACATGTGCGCCATGGGATTCAAACATTAAACTGTTGTGCTCATAGCTATGCTTCAGTGATGGTCCTAGGTATGCAACCATTCCCTACCAAGGACCACGTCTGCCCTCTCCATGTTCATAACCTGAAAATCCAAGGATGTGGAGTAACCTTGTACTTCCAACGGTACAGCTCGAACTTGAGTATCCCAGATTTCGGCATCATATCCATTCATCATTGCTATCTTGTAGCGGTGCGTACTCGGTGTTTGAGGCAATTTGAGTTTTTTCACCAATCCATGATTGATGAAATTGTGAGTAGCACCGTCATCCACCAAGATGCGCACCTTGTGCCCTTGCAGAGATCCGTGCATACATACTAACTCATGTGGTCCGAAGGTCTGTTGCCACATGGAAGCTGTGAGACAACATTTATGCACCACCTCAGTGTGTGTTACTTCCACTGTACAGAATCGTGAGGAAGACTCAAGAGGCAGCAGGTGCACCATGTGTACTGCTTTCTCCTTGCCATGAGCAGCAGATTTCCTCTTGGGACAATCCTTTTTGCCATGACCGCTTCCCAAGCATTGAAAACATAATTTCTCTTTCTTAGCCTTATCAAAGTCCTCAAGAGAGAGAGGACCTCTGGACCCCTTGGGTTTTTTAGATGCTTCAGAATTGGCTACTATAAATTTCCTTTTATTGTGCCCATATAGTGTGCATGTATTACCATGTGTATTAGCAGGCACGTGATTATGATGTGATTTTTTTTCATATGGATCATCGTGAATATGTTCTTTCACTATGGCTTCCTCAAGTGTTTTAGGGTCTTGAGGCTTGACGTGCTTCTTAAGCTCTGGCGTCAGACTACGGATAAACCCACGTACTTGTTGAAAGGTGTCTAGTCCTTCCAACTTGAGGATAACATCCCGATAGTGAGATATATATTCAAGTAGTGATGGGTATTAGCGCATGGAACACGTGACCCAAGCCGTCCAATTCCGATCTGCCTCATTTGTAGGCAAGAATTCTTTGCTAAACATAGCCTGAGTAGTTGCCCAACTCTGTGGTATGATATTCTTCTCCTTGAGAGACATCCACCACTTGTAGGCCTTGCCTTCTAGAGTTAAGCTTGTTTGCAGTGCTCTAACTGCGTTTGGAGTACGCCGTAAGGCGTGAATTCCATCCCACTTGCTGAGAAAGATATTCATTGCATCCTTATTGCGATCTCGATCTTCTCCCTTAAAAGTCGGTGGTTTGGTGTTTTTCAACAACTCATCCACCTCCTTTGCAGTGAGAGTGTGCCAAGAATATAGAGATGGACCCTGTCCATGATCAGAAGGGCCTTGCCCCTGTGTAGCAACGTGCTCATCCATGTGTGTGGCTATAGGGCCCTTGGCCTACTGTTGCGTAGTTGTATCACTAATGTAGATAATTTAGAGGCGTTTTCATTTAAAGATGCAAAATTTCCTTCCATGACTAATATGCGTATCTGAAGTGCATGAAATTCTTGAATATCAAGCAGTTCATATGCGTCGTCACCCGTCGTAGCGTCGCGGGCACTCTCCATGAGAGCATCCGGCCGCAAGCCATCACGGGCAGGATCAGGCGTTTGATGCTCGAAATCAAAAGTCATATTAAGATCTGAATCCATGGCAACATTGTGCAGTGGAAGGAACAAAAGGAAAAATACATGGAGTCAAAAAATAATCTTATCATCGTATGATGCATCACAATAGGTAATTAGCCATGCTAATTACGTCCTTGCTCCAAGGTTGAAGCGACCGGTAATTTGGTTGGTAGTCCGAGCTTGTTAATTTGCCCGTTCAAGGGTACCAAACGGTTTTGGAGGAATCTGCTTAAGGTGTCAAGGTATGTATTGATTCCGCACACCAAGGGTGTAATAAAAAAATTCTGCAGTTTAAGCTTGTGAGCAGCAAACGGATTCCCTTTCGGAGTGCCTTCGTCTTGATACTAGTGTAAAGACTAGGGGAGACTAGAGCCTGGAATCCACCTCCCACTATACAAGCTAAGCTCCTAGCCCCTTTGCCCTCACTAGATTCCCTTTCCTCATTGCCTAGTCCGGCCAGTCCAAGACTCTCTAGCCTTGCCCTTGTCCTGACACATCAAAAGTAGGAAAACCAGAGTCCTGCAACAATTGAGAAATAACACCTATAAAAGCACCAATGTGCTAAGCTATAGACTTTGCAGTATCCAATTGCATACACATCAATTTACACATCAAGTGCACCTGGTTCACCGTTATCTTGTTTTTCATAAGTGGCCTTGAGCTTTTCCCACATAGCATAGGCAATGTCAAGACCCAGCCTGCTATGCAAAACGAGATGAACTCTTTGTATGCAAATGATACATGAGAGCTGGTACCTTTGCCTAAGGGTAGGGAAATGTGTTGATGGGAAGCGCAAGTATAAAGCATGGTTGGTTGCCAAGGGTTATAAACAAAAGAAGGCATAGACTTCTAAGGAATCTTCTCATTAATGATAAAGATGACTACCATCCGTGTATTGTTTGCTCTCGCTGCTCCCTTTGATTTAGAGTTGGATCAAATGGATGTAAATATCGCTTTTCCATGGTAATTTGGAAGAAGATTTGTACATGGAACAACCATAGGGTTTTGTCATTCCAAGAAAAGAGCATTTGGTATGCAAACTAAAATGAAGCATATATGGGCTCAAACAATCTCCAAGACAGTGGTAAAACATTTTTGACACCTTTATGCCCAACCATGGATTTAAACGTAGTCATTCTGATCACTGCTTGTACAAAAAAAAGGGCTGATGATGGAAGCCTTATTGTGCTAGTCTTATAAGTGGATGATATGCTGATTGTAGGAAAGCATAAGAGTATTGTCAATGCTCTTAAAAGGCAGCTGAGTTCAACATTCTCAATGAAAGACTTGGGGGCAACTAAACACATTTTGGGCATGTGAATTAGAAGAGATAGAGAGAAGCACTTGTTATTTCTCTCTCAAGACAAGTACTTTGGCAAAGTACTTGAAAGGCTTAATATGGTTGATGCTAAACCTTTGGTGTTCCTTTACCACCACATACAAAGATTAGCAAAGTTGGTTGTCCAAAAGATGATTAGGTGCAAATGCTATGAAGGGTATACCTGATGCATCAGCTTGCAGATCTTTGATATATGCCATGGTTGCCACACGGCTTGACATTTCTCATGCAGTGGGAGTTGTCATTAGATTTATGTCTTACCCTGGCAAACCACATTGGGAAGTAGTAAAATGCGTCTTTCGGTACTTAAAAGGTACACAAGAGAAATGTATATGCTATGGACACGACATGCTAGAATTATAGGGATTTTGTGATTCAGACAGGGCAAGAGATCTTGACACTAGAAAATCCACCACTGGGTATGTCTTTACTCTGGCTAGTGAGCTATCTCTTGGTGTTCAAGACAGTAAAGAATTGTGGCATTAAGTCCTACAGTAGTTGAATATATTTCAACCACAGAGGCCTCCAAAGAAGTTGTTTGGCTTGGCCGTCTGGTCAAAGATTTTGGTCTTGCTACACGTGCTCTAGTGCTTGGTTGTGATAGCCAAAGTGCAAATGCATGGCTAAAAATTCCATGTTCCATGCTTGTATCAAACATGTGATGCTCGGTACCAATTCATATGGGTCTTGAATGATGGTCTTGTCACACTGACTAAGATCAAAACCCAAGATAACCCTACAAATGGTCTCGCTAAGGGTCTTGCAAAGACACATCACATGAGCATTGCATACAGTTATTGGGAGTTCGTTAGCTTAAAGATACCATTTTGAGACTTTAAGTGGGAGGTTGTTGGGTATAAAAGCTCTTCATCTCATGTATAAACTCACAAGGGTGTGAACACAACCTTATAGTACCATAAAGCATATAAAATACATTTTTTGATTCTTTGTGTACTATCAAAATAGTAGACGCTATCTCTGCATTTGTCCTCTCTCTCTCTCTCTCTCTCTCTCTCTCTCTCTCTCTCTCTCTCTCTCTCTCTCTCTCTCTCTCTCTCTCTCTCTCTCTCTCTCTCTCTCTCTCTCTCTCTCTCGTGCTAGTTCTCCTCTGTTGTATGCTACTCTACATCGCTCCAACATTTGCAACCCCTTACGCTCCATGGAGTCCACTTTTACAATGCAGCTTAGACTATTGACATTTCAATATTCTGAACCATTATAATTGATTTGCAAATGCCAACCCCATTTCTTGATCATAGCCATTCTCAACAAGTGTCCTTTCCATGTAGAAGTTGTTGTAGTTGGAAGAATGGAATTTCTACCAATACCTTTGAAGTAATCGATTTTTCGTTGGGAATGGGTTTTTGGGGTTGTATAGCAATGGAATCTATTTTTTCTTTGCATTTTCTAAGTAGTGGTCGAGATGTGGTTGTAGATCCCATAAACGAGATTCCTTTGGCTCTAAGAACTTTGACCACCAAGAGATGGGTTCTAGGCTTCCTCTAGTCTCACGGTGGTATTATAGCTGATTTGGGAAAAGCAAACCCGGAGCTATTTTGGGCAAAGAGGGTGCATGACCGCTCTCTCTCGGGCTCTTGAGGAGGAGGGAGATCCACGTGCGTGGTCACTTGGAGAAGGACGATCAGTGGGTCAACCACCATAATACCACGAGCGGCCATATGTTTTTTTTTTCCTTTGACAACTCTTCTCAAGCTCTATGGAGCGCACAACAAGTGTTTTTCTTCCTCCCACATTGCTGCCATCGCTAAAGCTTATAAATTCTGTGTGTTTTCTCACTTGAGCGCCCAAGGCAAGATTACTTAGAAATAATTCCTCTAAGGGAGTGTGCCCATGCCACACTCCCCGTTCTTGTCCAAGCTCAAAAATGAACCACAACAACTCAATTGAAAATGTAAGTGAAGCTCGAGTCCAAGCTTCCACATCAAATTTTCTTTGAGGTTAAAGGAATTCCAAAAATTTCAACAAGTTATCAAAAATTCCAAGAATTTTACATCTCTTCAATATTTTTCTTGCAGCGACATTTTTTATTACTGATGGCATCAACCAAGGGTTGCACCATACAATGAAGGTTATTTCTAGCAAAACCTTTTTTCTATTTACCAATTGACGGTTCCTAGTCGTTAGATTAGACACGATCTTTTTCGAGGGTTTTCCAATAACGACGAAGTTTGCAATTGAGCGGTGATTATTGAAGTTTGTGGTCGTTATTGACAAATGTCTACACTTGAAGGTATCAAATTAGCAAGGCTAATCAATTTCAATTGCGGGTGTTCATAGCCAGTTCCAATCTGTTCTCGATAGTCAACTTTCTCTCTATTAAGGTATATCTTTTCTCTGGCTAGCACTGCATGTTATGCCATGGATTTAGATATTGACATATAGCATACGTTTGATTTTGAAAATCGTGAACCAGGTTTTCCTACTACTGCCCTGCGATTGGCTACTCTCACGAAGGGTGCTTGCACGGAAATGGGGCTAGATGATAGCATCAAATTGCTTGATATCCAAGAGTTTAGAGCACTGCAAACACACATGACTGATTTAGAGTCTAATTTTTCACATTTGAATGTGAATGTCACCAAGGTGTTTGATATGTGTGTGCAACAATTGGCCAAGGGCCAAGTTAATGAGTAGACTAGGTTTATTGTGACATTGATACGCCTGACGAGAGCACCCTTGGTCTGCTAGAGCAAGGCTCCAATCTGGAGGGGTTTCACCTTATCTCTTCAAAAGAGGTGGATGACTTGTTAAAGAATACCACGCCACCAATTTTAAGAGGAGGAAAGGGAGCGCAACAATTGTGAATATATTCTTGAGCAAATGGGATGGGATTCATGATCTTAGATGCACTCCAGATGCATTTAAGGCATTGCAAATGAGTCTGACACTAGAAGGTAGGCCTACAAATGGTGGATGTTGCTCAAGGAGAAGGGCATCATACCTGGGGCCGGGGGGGGGGGGGGGGTTCACTTAATAATTATGTGACTATCACGTGAGTGCAGTAGAAGGAGTTATCAAATTTCATTTTTTCTCACATTTTCACATATAGAAGGGTACCATAAAATGGATTTGGGAAAAAAAGTTACAGATCGAATAGGAAAAGGGTGTATTTGATTTCTGAAAAATTCACAGATACGGAGTTTTAAAAATAGTCCTTGAACGCATGTGATATTAAAAATTTATACATAATGACCCCCCTAGATCATACCACAGACTTGGACATCCTTTGAGAATGTGTTTAGAAAGGAATTTCTGTCCACAAATAAGACACTGTTGGAGTATATCTTGCACTATCGTTATGTGATTCTCAAGCGTCTAGATACCTTTCAGCAAGTGTGTGGGCTCATATGTGGGTTGACACTAGAGCTTAAGAAGCATGTCAAAACCCGACCCCAAGATGCTTGAAGAGGCTATAGTACAAGCGCATGTACACAACGACCCCGATGAGAAAGCATTGCATAACACTCACGTGTCTGACACTGCACCTGCAAATACACACACATAGCATGGGCATAATAAGAGAAAGTTTATAGTAGCTACATCTGGTGCACCCAAGAAGCCCAAGGGGCCTAGGGGCCATCTATCTAGTGAAGAGTTTGAGAAGGCTAAGAAGGAAAAGTCATGTTTTACATGTTTAGGGAGTGGACACATAAAAAGGATTGTCCCAAGGGGAAATATGTTGCCAAAGGTAAGGAAAAAGGTGTGCACATGGTGCAACTACTACCTCTCAAGTCCTCCTCTTGTTTCTCCAATGTGGAAGTGTAACACATCAAAGCAATGCACGCGTGTTGTATCATGGTCTCAATGTGGCAACCGACCTTTGGTCCACATGGTTTGGTGCGTATGCATGGGTTTATCCAAGGTCACAAGGTACAAATCTTGGTATGTGATGGTGCTTTGCACAATTTCATTAACTATAAGTTAGTGAAACAGATCAATTTTTCCCAAACTCTGAGTTCCCACTCTTATAAGGTAGCGATGATAATAATGGCCATGACACGTTGGTGTAGCATACTCAAATGAAGGATATACCGCTTGAAATTCAAGGGTATCACACATCACTACAAGATGT
Source organism: Adiantum capillus-veneris (assembly GCF_014529385.1). Taxonomy (NCBI): domain Eukaryota; kingdom Viridiplantae; phylum Streptophyta; class Polypodiopsida; order Polypodiales; family Pteridaceae; genus Adiantum; species Adiantum capillus-veneris. The sequence goes on along the minus strand of NC_140939.1, from coordinate 161,263,170 downwards.
TGTGTGCTCTTGTGATGCTGTTAGCGATAGAAATACATTGGGTTTTTATAACCCCCGGCGTCGCTAAGACCGTCACTAACAGCGTTGATACGGGAACGTCGCTATAGGCGTTGCTATAGCGGTTGATATAAGCGTCACTATAACCGTCGCTATATAGCGACGCCTATAGCGACAATTATAGCGACGTTTGCAAGCCATCTATAGCGACGTTTATAGCGACGTAGCAGAGCCTTATATAGTGACGTTCATAGCGACGCCCGAGAGGAAAAAAATTTGGTGGTAGGGCATCCACCCATCAACCATATTGAATGTTTCATTAATTGTTTCACCTTTGAAAAAAAGTGCAAAGGTAGATATAGACCCAAAATAGTCACCCACAAGACAATATAACCATTAACTCCATCATCCATAGTACGTACTGTTTGCAAAATAAAGATACAAAATTGAAGTAAATCAATGACAATTGTACACATCATAGGCAAAATCACTTGATTGTTAAACTTTGCAAATGTAATAGTTACAACACCATTATCATTATTGAAAAATATACATGGTTTTCAAAAAGACGTATAAAAGTTGTCTCATGATACATAAGCTATGACAAAAAGAAACTAATGCTATCTAGCTACGGCTAGACTGATGTCATCTAATCAGACGTCTCATCGTGTCCAAGCGGCGTATCTGTCGGATTCTGCAAAAAAAAACAATAAAACAGCTTTTTGTAAGTATAAACATATAGCGACGTTTATAAAACAATACAACAAATAGAAAAGAGTAAACCCTTATACTAACCATGCCGCCGCAGAACTCAGAATTTCCATCAGGGCGTTTAAGCCCTTCTTGCCTATGTACTCACGCTCGTACGGTGTGGGATCACGTCCTGTCTCATCGACCATTGTCAAAACATACAAAGAATCCATTATGTTAGAATTTAAAAACCCATAAACCCTAAACTATCAAACATAAAGAGCAATGAAAAAACACTTACAAAATCGGCCTCAAATGATGCCCACCTACCGCTCCCCAAGTGGTGCGAGCTCCCTGCCTCTACTCGCGCTCTGGTTGCCTCCTTTTGTTGCTTCCACTTGTCGAGATTCTCGCACGCTGCTTTCTTCGCATTCTTCCAATCTTCTTTGGCCAGCCAATCTGGTATGTTCCACCCATGCTTGATTTCTTTTTGCACTTCGAAACGCTTGTGCTTGCAGTATTCGCGCATTTGAACCTTCATCACGCCTTCATTGAAGCGCTCATCCCGTGTTGAAACGGGAAACTCGTCATGAAGCATGCTGATGACTCTGTCTTTTAAATCATTTGAAACTTCATTCCAGGTGTTTAGTATGTAGTGTCTAAACACCTGAGAGCAAAGACCGTGCATGCGCAAAATCACCTTCTTGCCTTCATCATCCAAGATGATGATGTCGCTGAAGTCGACAGAGTAAGGCAAGCCCTCTTGCCGCTGATGCATGAACCTGGGTGTCCTGCAGGGGTCTCTAGCGGAGTGTCAACAGGGGTACGGACGTCAGGTGTCTCCACTGGAGTCTGAGCCCCGAAGCGAGGAGTGTCCCCACTGGAGTGACTCCTGGAGGAGTAGCTAGTGGTGTGTAGCCGCTAGGAACGGCAGTCAACCGCGCAAAACCTGGTGCCGATGGCGATGTCGTGGCTAGTGTCGGGGCGCGCAAAGAAGGGGAGGGTCCACATCAGAATACAAATTTTTTTTGCAAAGAAGGGCATGGTCCACATAGAATGCCTCTGATCAAAGCATTCCGTCGACCTGTGTGTCGGCTCATATCCACCACTTCTATGCCAATCCACAATTGTTGTAGCTCTTCCAATAGTGGACGAAGATACACATCCATATTCTTCACTTTATATCTCCCCGGCACAATCAAGCTTAGCCATAGGTGCCCCTTCTTCGTAGTCAACCATGGGGGAATGTTGTAGTTGACGATGACAACGGGCCATACACTGTAAGATGTTGATCTTTGACCAAATGGATTTACGCCATCCATAGCCAGGCCTAAGCGCAAATTTCGAGCTTCCCTGGCAAAATCCGACCATGTTCCATCTATATGTTTCCAGGCTGCGCAATCTGCAGGAATCCATAGCACACCATCCGAAGACTTATTCTCCTCATGCCATGATGCTAGGGCGACCATAGACTTACATTCGAAGAAATGCTTGATGCGAGGAAGCAGAGGAAAATGTCGCAAAACCTTTTATGGAATTTTTGTTCCGTGGAGATCTACTCGATATCTCTCGGAATCACATTTCGGACACTTCTTCATGTCTATGTATTCCCCTCTGAAAAGAATGCAGTCAATAGGACAAGCGTGGATCGAATTGTAATCCATCCCCAAGTTTTGCAAAATCTTTTTTGCTTCCTCTCGGGAATCTAGCATCACATTATCAATTGGTAGTATGTGCTCTTTGAGCAATCTACACAACATAAAAATACAGTACAATTGTGTTAAAATCTATCAGATCGTTATACATTTAGAGTTTTATTAAAGTAAACTAATTGTAATAGATCACCTGAAAAGCGTTGTGACGCTAGTGTCACTCCATCCAAACTTTGCCTACATGTTGAGAAGAACCGGGAGCGCTTTCAATCTAGACACACGTGCTCCATTATACAATGGCGTATCGGCTTCACTTTTCATATCATCATAGATAAGCCTTTCTGAATCCATGATCGTCTCGATCATTTCATCAATCTCGGGCTCAAACATTGCCTCGTTGGGAATGTGGTCTGCATGATCATCCCCCGAGATGTCAGAGGCTACATCTTGTGGCCTCACATATGCTGCTTGACCAAAGCGCCTGCAACACACGTCTATTGGGTTGCAAGATTGCTGCCTCTTGGCTAGTGTCAGAGTCCGACGAGTTATAATTGGCAACAACTGGATCTATAATAGATGGATCGAACTCACCAAATTCGCGAACGTACTGCAAAGAAACGCGTCTTGTCCGTCGCACAACATGCTTGCATTGATTACAAGAACATAAGATCCTCGTTGAGAGATAGGTGTTTCGGTTGGATGGCCCCACATCCTCGTCACTACTCATAATGAGGGTAAAAATCTTATAACCTGGAGAAAAAGTTTAATCTTCTATTGGCATTCTTCGTCTTATCTCTCTCTCTCTCTCTCTCTCTCTCTCTCTCTCTCTCTCTCTCTCTCTCTCTCTCTTTCTTTGTTCACACTGTAAACTACCGCACATTCTCTAGTCATGTCTAATCCATGCACACCTCGGTCTAGAGGTGCACGGAGATCAGAACCACCGGGTTATAATCTCATCTTTATTGGTCAATGCCTATATTTGTGGGTACAAGAAATCTACACACCAATGTCTACATGATAGTGCATGTAGTGGACAAAACCCCTTTGCCTCTTCTCTAGCTGTAGCATTTCACAGCATCTTAACATCTTTTCACAGTAGATCTTTTCACCGTTCGTCTAACTCTAATTTTTTTTACCGTAATCTCGAAGGTAGACTATAATATAAAAACTCAATCCAAAATCTTATCTTAAATCTAACATAATTGAACATGTGGTGATTCGCTCCATTGAAGGGTAAAAGACATACCAATGGGGCTACTAGCTGTGTAGATGTGAATGGGCCTCACATATACAAATACTTCAATGCAAGATTTTAGTACTCTCACCTTGCCACCCTGTCGATCCATGACCCAGGTGATGGGACAAAATCCTCCTCGAAGCTGGCCAAGTCGCCACTCCCCAGGTGATGGGATAATCCCATCTTGATGCAAACTCTTGCTGCGTCACTTTGCTGCCACCACCTATCTCGATTGGTCGTCTCATCGGACATACGATTAATGAGGTAGGTGTATCACTTTGGCATGTCCCTCTCATGAACTATAGCAACCCTGTCCGATGAATGCTCATCATCCAGGCCTCTAGGTGACCTCGACGCAGTGTTCGGGTCACTCCTCAGCATCTCCAACGTAGTGTCCGGGACACCACTCTCAAACGCGTAGGCAGTATAATCCTTCGGTGTACTCAAAATAAACCTAAATCTAATCGAACGTAAATCTAAATCTAACCTTATCTTAAACGATAAAAAGAGACAAATGGTATAACCTTTCTATCACCCAAGTGTGGTAGATTGGTTATGCCATTTCCCTCTTCAATAACAGGTAAATAACGTAAATAAACATAAATCTAATCTAATATAACATAAATCTAAATCTAACGTAAATAAACCTAAATCTAATCAAACGTAAATCTAGCTAAAAATAAACATAAATCTAATCTAATTTAATTTAAATAAACCTAAATCTAATCTAACGTAAGTCCATATGTAACGTAATCTTTAACGTCTTTTGGGATAGTTTCCTACGACGTTAAAACTCTCTTCTTCTCGTGTGTGTGTGTGTGTGGGTGTGTGGGTGCCAATAAAAAGATAAAAATGGTATAACCTTTCTATCACCCAAGTGTGGTAGATTAGTTATGCCATTTCCCTTTTGAATAACAGGTCTTGAGTTCAACTCCTCGTCGGCTAGATCTTTAAGGTCTCTTGAATTAGTTTCCTACGACGTTAAATTAAACTCTCTTCTTTTCGGGTGTGTGTGTGTGGGTGTGTGTGCACGCCAATAAAAGGAGAAAAATGGTATAACTTTTCTATCACCCAAGTGTGATAGATTGGTTATGCCATTTCCCTCATGAATAACAGGTCTTGAGTTCTACTTCTCGTCGACTAGATCTTTAAGGTCTCTTGGGATAGTTTCCTACGACGTTAAGAGTCTCTTCTTCTTCTTCTTCTTCTTCTCTCTCTCTCTCTCTCTCTCTCTTTCTCACAATGTGTGTGTGCATTCTTTGTTACCATGTGTGTGTGCGTTTTTTGTTTATACATGTGCTCTCTCTCTCTCTCTCTCTCTCTCTCTCTCTCTCTCTCTCTCTCTCTCTCTCTCTTTTCCTCTCTCAATGTGTGTGTGTGTGTGTGTGTGTGTGTGTGTGTGTGTGTGTGTGAGAGAGAGAGAGAGAGAGAGAGAGAGAGGGGAGAGAGAAAGAGGGGAAGGGAACATGAGAGTGAGGAGAGGGAAGGAGCATACTTGGCTCTCCTTCCTCTCCTCGTGTGTGTGTGTATGTGTGTGGAGAAGAAAGAGAGAGAGAGAGAGAGAGAGAGAGAGAGAGAGAGGGAGAGCACGCGTTACCTTTGCTTGTTTGAGCGCGTGCCGAAAACTCAGATATGAGATTTGAGTTTTTGGACGCTCTCGGTTATTTTTTTACCCCTGACGGCGTCGCTATGAGCGTCACTAAGTTATAAGTAACTTAACGACGCTCATAGCGCGCCTATAGCGTCGCCGTGGGTTTTCACATTTGAGCGTCACATTGCGAGCGTTGCTAATATTAAGTACCTCTTGTAGTGCATCCTTCAATTTTCAAGTCATGAATATAGATAGGACAAATGTCATCCTTAGTCGAGAGTGGTTATATAGTTTAGGATCATCATTAAAACGTAGCTATGAGCACAATAGTTTGATGTTCAAATCCGATGGTGTCCAAGCGCTGCTATTGGAGAAGAAGGTTGTTCCTTCCTTGCTAATTATTTATTAATGGAATACAAAGATGTATTCCCAGATGAATTCCTAGCAAGGTTATCGTCGACACGTGATATGCAACATGGTATAGACATGGTTGTAGGCAGTAAGTCCATAAGTAAACCACCCTAAAAAATGAGTCATCTTGAGGCTAGTGAGGTGAAATGTGAGCTTGCTGACTATCTCAATAGAGGGTTTATATAACCCAATTCTTAAACCATGGGCCTCTCCCATCTTGTTGGTGAAGAAAAAATTATGGTAGCATGCACTTGTGCATAGATTACCGTGGGCTGACCATGGCTACTCTTAAGAACAAGTATCTGGTAACCGAGAGTGGATGAGTTATTAAGAAGCTCGCCTATACTCATATCCGGGTTATACAAATTGGCGAGCAAATATTTTCAAGCAACCAAATAATCGAGTAAGTCCCTACATACATTCTTTATTACTTAGAGAAAATTGCAAAAGTGCAAGTGGGTTTTTAATGTCTGTGCTCTCAGTCTCATCACCAAGAAGATCATTGTCATCAAAGTCTTCTATGATAATTGACATGGAACACACTTGATCATTGCATAGAGGATTGTGAGCCCTAGACCCTCTTTCTTTTCTTTGAGAGGCTCTCCTAATTGTAGGACTACACCCAAGTTTTTACAAAAATAAACAATCCCTTAAATCACTGCTGCACAATCACTACTAACAATCATTTTTTACACAATGTCATTTATCATGTAATTGATATACTTATTGTAATCAACACACTCATTCTATTTTAAAAGCCAAGTGTGAGGTAAAGTCTAGCTATTAAGCTGTGATAACAAAATAATAGCATATCTTGATTCTTATGAGGAGATACCAAAGATGAAGTTGCATTATTGTAGCATCAAAAACATTTGAGATTAGAACGCCTTTATCACAAATAAAATAAGATTAATCACACAATGCAACTACATGACGTTGTTTGTTTCAGCCAGTGGATGAAGAACTAATTAATTTCAAAATGCCTCTAAAAATCTAAGAATATCTATCTATTAAAATATTATAAAAGGAAATTGAATCTTTTCCTTTCTTCAAACTCACTTTACCTAACGACAATGCCCATGTTCAATGTGATTATCAATTGCTAGAGCTATTTGGGAGCGCTGAAATTTTTTAAACCAAAAACACTTTTGTCACTCTACTTATCAACAAATTCATGAAGAAAGAAGACAAGTTGTTGCATTCATGACATCAAAACATTCATAGCATTAGAGAGCAATTTATTCATAGGAACAAAAAAAAAGACCCAATCCCTTCAGTCATGGAACAAAAGAAATAGCCCTTGGCTTGCCACAAGTGTGAGCAGATAATTGTTGGAACCATTACGTGTTGGCGTTGGACTATTATGGCAGAGCTGTCAATGCTTACGACAAGCTGACAGCACTAGCTATCGTCTGCTATTCTAGCACTTTCCACCTGTATTATTGAGAATACATTTCCATCTATAGGCTGATGGACATGTTATTTTTAACTGGGACACATAGGCCAAGTGCTTTTTCTTGCGGGTTTGCAATACAGTTGACATCGAGGGAGCCTAGAAGAGCAGTCAGCTTCCTTCAACTTTTTTTGGGCTTGCAAACTGTAACTTTAATATCGTACATGTAGACACACTGAGTCTTCCACATTCTTTTCAATACACTAACTAGCAATGATCATGTTATGCATGTCCCTGATTATAATTGACTCTTTAAAGCCTTTTTTGCTTGCTAGCCTCTCACATTGTCTCTTTAAAGTAGCTTTGACTCTTTAAAGTAGCTTTGACTCATGTGCATATGACAATCTTTGTTTTTGCAATCAGCCCCCTGCCCTACTTCTGCAATTTTTATAATTGAAGACGTCCATTCAAATATCGTTCCTACAAATTTTTGGCACATTGACATGGGTCTTGCTTCTATCTGAGTAATTGTTCTCGACTCCATTTCCTTCTTGGCGTTATGGATTCTTGTAGTTTTTCTTGCTTTCACACTTTTCCCCATTGGAAAGATTGCATGTGCCCTTGTTGGGGTTGTTTGCACAGTTGTGTTTAAAGTGAAGACAATGACATAAGCATATGGGGCCATTAAAGACCTCGCCACATTGGGCCTCCTCTTTGGCACCGTGATAGTAAGTGTATATTTAGAAAAAAATGACATATGATTGTTTTTGGATCATGTTGTATCATAAGGTGGAAGGCACCTTCTGTGTAGAGTGTGCATACTATAAGGTTATGCTGCCAAAGCCTTTTTTGCTTGCTAGCCTCTCACATTGTCTCTTCTACCCTTGTGAAACCTGTTGAAACTAGTTCGCGCCGACGCGGAATGGTTCCAGCAGGTGCACGATAAACAATGCAAGCTTTTTATTTTTTCATAAAATTGTCACTAGTAGGGAGTTGAAGTAGCTGCAGCCAAGCCGGTTGCGGGCTCCATTTCATTGGTGAGTTGGTTGGAGTTTTAGGGAGTGATGACTATTTGGGGTTTATTGGGTAGACAAGCTAAGTTCGACTATTGAGGTGAAGGGCTGAGGCCTAAGCTCCACAAGGACACGTGCCCAAGGGAGGGGAAGGCGCTCGACTCTCAAGGGAGGTTGTCCCTATGAGCTCATGCACAATGGTGACATCTATTGTTAAGCGTAGGGTGTGCCAGCTTCCATGTCCACGCATCTTGCAAGGGTAAGGATCTCGATGAGGAGGGTACGGATCTTGATGAGGAGGGACTAGGGGAGGATAGGTAGGGGTTTTTGTTGTATGCATTAAAGGTCTCACAACAAGGACACAATTGAGGCAGAATTTTTTTCCGCCTTGAAGACCAAAGTAATACGTTTCATTAAAAAAAAAGTCACCCTACCCGCATGGGAGGGGTAGGGTCATGCAAGTAGGGTGATTTCTTTATTTAAAAAACGTCAAGTAGATGAACAATGCTCTCTCTCTCTCTCTCTCTCTCTCTCTCTCTCTCTCTCTCTCTCTCTCTCTCTCTCTCTCTCTCTCTCTCTCTCTCTCTCTCTCTCTCTCTCTCTCTCTCTCTCTCTCTCTCTCTCTCTCTCTCTCTCTCTCTCTCTCTCTCTCTCTCTCTCTCCGCCAATACTCTGTGTATGGCCTTCATGGCACCATCACCCTAACCTTCAGCAGGTTGAACCATAGTGGGTGCAATGCGCTTAAATATATTGCACACAAATTAAACACACAAACAGTTCTTAGGTGAGTCGTATAGCTCCATGGATTGACTATAGCTAGCCACAGTAGGTGTCCTTCAATGCAGTTGGCGACGTTGCGTTCCCAAATTGCACATACTTTGATCTCTTCTCTTGTCCGATCCCTGCATTATGGTGGTGCCCATCAACCGCACATTCTCTCACGACAGAAATAAGTTGCCAGGCATTATGGTGTTCCGTGAGAACTACACAATGCCGTCCCAGTTCTCAGGGTAGAAATTGAGGTCAAGCTTTGATTGCACCCATTTTCCATCAAACCTCGAGCACAAGCTGGCCTGTAGTATTTTTTCGCCCTTCACGAGCGACGTAATATCCCGGGAGCTTCTTGAAAAAAGGCCACCCTGTAAGGATCAAATTTTTTAATTAATGTGTTAAACATGCATAGATATTGATTATTAGCAACTAATCAGTACTACCTGGTAGGTGAACTCAAAGGAGACTCAAAGCCATGCCTTCTTTCAGATGACGACGTCCTCCTACTGAAGAGTGCTAGCTTATAGGTGCGCTACAAATTAGAATTAACATTGTTAAAAGGAGGACTGACACATAATATAAATATATAACATCATGTAGAGAAAGCGACACCACATGCAAATAATTCAACTGCCTGACTCTGATTGGGCAAACGATGGTGGCGAGGCATTATGATGTTGAGGTGTTGACGACGGATGACAATATAGAGACACCTGCAATGTGATTGCGAGCAATGCAAGGGCTTTCTTTTCCATGATTGAAGTGATTGGGGCATTGGATTGCAGCCACAAACGTTAGTGTCTAGAAGAAACAACTCTGTTTCTGCCACAATTGCTCTTGTTTACGTGCTGCTGCAAAGATCCTGGTAGGCTTTAAAAGCTTTAAATAGCCATTATGTGAGGCAGGCAGACCTAGATATCCTAGGACCTTAGGTGTTTTTAGAAGTTAGAGCACTCACGATATAGGATCTTTTAAGGAATTGTTGCTTCATGACTTTACCTCCACATCTAGAAGGAAAATGCACCTAAGACTTGGGCATTTCTTGTGCAGAAGAAGTTGCATTAGGCTTTGGGTCGGATCGCTTATGTTTAATGATCATCACAATAGACTCGTTAGGCAAGACATTTTTTGTTACCATATACATGTGGTAGTGATGTGTGTGAACACACTTAGGACCGCTGTGGCATTTTTTCCCTCTTTAGAAGGTTTTCCCCCCCGTGCATTGTATATACGCCCATCATTCTAGGGCTATCTATCTTTCCATTGCACACTAAGTGAAACACTCTCTATTGTGTGCCTTGAGCTTTCATCAACTTCTCCAAGCTGTGTGTTTTCCTGCAACCCTAATTCCAACAATTGGTATCTGAGCATGTTGCATCCTCCCTTAGTCACCAGTAGCTCCAACACACACCTGCTCACTTTCTCTGTTTCAATGAGCTTTGGCGAGCGTTCGCAAGTCGACAAAAATTTTGAGAAAGCTTGAAGAGCCTAGTCTGCTCAGATTTCTGATTTGGACTCATTACGGACTCCTTTCCACTACAGCCAGTACTGCGCATGCTATTTTGTCATTTTGCACAATTTTTTTGTCAATGTTGTTTCCTACATAACATGTCCCTTACATTCTTCTACGGTATGTGCTATATTGGACTTATTGTTCCTGCTTCGTTTCTCCTCTTTTCGGACAGTTTTAACATCAGGTGCAACATTTACCATGGCTGACAACAACACAGATGTGTTCAAGATGTTTGTTGTTGTCAGGAAAGATTGGATGGGGACAATTACCCTATGTGGGCTTATATGATGCAACATGTTCTTCTGTCGAAGGGCGTCTAGAATATTGTGAAGGGCATTGATATACATCCTGGTTTTAAGGATGTGTGCGATGTTGAGGATGTTGCAGGTCTTGCTGCAAGGATTGCTGTTGTTAGAGTTGTTTTGCCTACGGTAGAACAAGCTTGTTGGGATTTAAAAGATGCGCAGGCTCATGCATAGATTGTGTTGTATATGAAGCGCACTATTAACCCTCACATTCGTTCAGCAAAATCTGCAAAACAGGCTTGGCATATTTTGGATGGTCCTTATGCAAGTCGCAGTGAGGCTAAAATTGCATTGCTGCGTAAAGAGCTGGAATCAAAGATTATGCATGAGGAAGATGACATGGATAGTGATGGTGTCAAGGATATGAATGAGCAACTTATTTTTGCGGATGAAGTCATTTCAGACAGTTTCCATGTGCAGACTGTTTTTGATGCCTTGCTAGATTCTTACCAGACTTTTGCTAGTACTTGGAGACTTATGACCCAAGAAAATCCTAAAGTTGTTAAGTTTGATGCATTATGCACATTGTGTTGCAAGAGTTGCTTTCTAGAAAAAACAAGACATGACAGTGTGCAGTTGAACAGGCTTTTATTGCTGCTCAAAGAAAAGGTGGTAACAATAATGCAGCCACTTCTCATGGTTCTTCTACGAGTGGAAAATAACATGTTGAAAGAGTTGCTTTCTAGAAAAAACAAGACATGACAGTGTGCAGTTGAACAGGCTTTTATTGCTGCTCATAGAAAAGGTGGTAACAATAATGCAGCCACTTCTCATGGTTCTTCTACGAGTGGAAAATAACATGTTTCGAATGCTTCTGATGGCAACAATTCGTCTAGAAATTTTGGTGATAAGGGCAAAAAAAAGATGCATTGCCATTATTGTAAAGCTAATGATCACTTGATCAAGCAGTGTCCTAAGTTAAAGATTAAAGAGGCAAAGAAGAAAGAGGGTGGTTCCGCTCCAAATGCTGGTTTCACTACAAATGCAGCTATTGTTGTCTTCTGTGAAAGGAGACTGTGATATTGATGTTGATGCAGAATAAACTTTTAGTGCAAAGTGTACCTATAATCCTGCTATCCATGATGCATGCATGTCAGTTGCTGCAGATTCACGTGTGGTATTCTGGCAGTCGTGCTACAAAGCACATTACCTCACATCGTGATTTGTTTACCTCTCTTGAGTCTGTCCCTCATGGGAAGTTAGTTACTTGTGCCAACAATGCCTCTTATCCGGTTCAAGGAGTTGAAAAGATTGTTCTTACTACTGCAAATGGCAGTTCTTTCACACTTGTTGATGTACTTTATGTACCTGGGATCAAGAAGAATCTTTTGTCTATATATGCACTTGCTCGACTTGGTCTTGTAGTCAAGTTTGTGGATGATAGATGTATTGTACATGATCTCAGTTTTAGTGATGGGATTGTTGCATCTAGCATTTTATGTCGTGGGTTGTATAAGCTCACTTTATATGACAAGTGTGGGTAGAATTTTGCAAATGCAATTGTGGATTCAAAGGCTATTTCAGATGCAAAACTTTGGCATGCACGTTCTGGTCATCTGAATTTTTCCAGTTTGCTGCGTTTGCATAAATCTGATATGGTTGCTTCTTTGCCGCCTCTTGAAGCACCTATCAAACATATTTGTGAATGTTGTATTTTGGGTAAGATGCAGCGTTTAAAGTTTCCAAAGGATGGTTCAATTAGGGCCACATGCAGGTTGTAGCCTGTGCATAGTGATGTTTGTGGGCCCATGCAAACTGCGTCCTTGGGCAATTACCTTTACTTCGTGACTTTCATTGATGATTACTCAAGGCATTTATGGGATTTTTGCTTAAAGCGAAGTCCGAAGTTTTTATGTGCTTCAAAAAATTTCTGGCTATGGTTGAAAATGTCTCGAAATGTACTATGGGCACCCTCCGTTCCGATCGAGGGGGGGAGTATATGTCTCATGAATTTCATGCATTCCTGGCTAGTTGTGGGTTAGAACACCAATGCACAGTGCCTTATATGCCTCAGCAAAACGGTGTTGCTGAGAGGAAAAACAAGTCACTTATAGAAATGGCACGATGTATGGTCAAAATTCAAGCTTTGCCGCATTCGTTTTGGCTTGAGGCCATCATATGTGCCACTTATGTACTAAACAGGTGTCCTACGAAAGCTTTGCAGTCTATTACTCCATATGAAGCATGGCATGATAGAAAGCCTACTATTGAGTGCATGCGCATTTTTGGCTGTTTGGCATATGCTTTGGTGCCACAAACACAACGCAAAAAATTGGATGATAACGCTGTCAAATGTATTTTTGTTGGTTATAGTACTAAAAGCAAAGGTTACAGGTTGTGTCATCTGCAAACAAAGCGTATCTTGGTCTCACGTGATGTTGTGTTTGTGGAAGATTTTGTTCAGCCCTTGTTGTCATGTACTAGAGAAAATAATGTCAGCTTACATTACATTTATGAGGGTTAATTTTATTTGCGAGTTAATCAATTCGTGTTTTTTTGCTACAGGTGATGCTTTTTCGAGTTTATAGAAGCATGGATTCCACTCATATGTATGCTCTCTAAGGTGGCGTTGTGGTATGTTAAATAAGTACCGAGGGAAGGAGAGAGAAGAAGGATTAGACGGAGAGAGAAAAACATACTTGTGAAATAGAGATAGGATCGGGGTGTGAGAGTACCGACAACGAGAGAGAGAGAGAGAGAGAGAGAGAGAGAGAGAGAGAGAGAGAGAGAGAGACTGAGAGTGGGAGATGAGGGGGAGAGAGGAAAGATAGGTTCAAAATGAAAAAAGTCCGGCTAAAGTTTGGGCAAGAAGGTTCTCAAGCCGGTTCAAATTATTTCATTTAGTAACTTGGTATAGAATTGTTTATGTGTTGGTTTAATGTATATATTTTATAAATATCCTACATTTTAATTGAGATGAAAGTGGAGTTAAGTAAAAGTGGAGTTTTGTTGTGAAGAAGGAGGTTGTGTGCACGTTTTCTACTCACATGTGTGTGTGTGTGTGTGTGTGTGTGTGTGTGTGTGTGTGTGTGAGAGAGAGAGAGAGAGAGAGTGGGAGATGAGGGGGAGAGAGGAAAGATAGGTTCAAAATGAAAAAAGTCCGGCTCAAGTTTGGGCAAGAAGGTTCTCAAGCCGGTTCAAATTATTTCATTTAGTATCTTGGTATAGAATTGTTTATGTGTTGGTTTAATTTATATATTTTATAAATATCCGACATTTTAATTGAGATGAAAGTGGAGTTTTGTTGTGAAGAAGGAGGTTGTGTGCACGTTTTCTACTCACGTGTGTGTGTGTGTGTGTGTGTGTGTGTGTGTGTGTGTGTGTGTGTGTGTGTGTGTGTGTGAGAGAGAGAGAGAGAGAGAGAGAGAGAGAGAGAGAGAGAGAGTTTTCCTGTTCATATGCGTGTGAAAAGGTTCCAAAGCCGCGTCCACAAATAATGTTTTTCGAGCCCTTAGAGAGGCAGTTTGTGGTGGTTACTCATTGCACTATTATATGCCTATAGTATTCATAGAAGAATAATAATCATAGTGTTTCCCGAGCCCTTAGAGAGGCAGTTAGTGTTGTCTACTCATTGCACTTTTAGATGCTTATAAATCTTATAGGGGAATAATAATCGTAGTGACAAATCATGCATATTTTATTGCACACCCCACTTTAAAAGTTAGTGGTGGAGTAGTAGACGATTATAATATTCATATTGACAAATCATGCATATATTATTGCACGCTCCAATTTAGCAGTTAGCATATGCTGTGTGGGACCCCTCATGTCACTAACACATGCCACTCTTCCATCACTATCAATGCTTTTTGAGAGCATGGTGCTTTAGCCTATATAAATGTTACAAGGCAAGCACCATATGCTGCACAAGTGAATCTGAGGTGCTAATCAAGAGAGATTTTTTCATTTTCCCTGTACTTATAGAATGCCTATAGGATATGCTAGTACTGGTAATGAGGTAGTTGCAAAAATCCATGAAGAGCTTCACAAACTCCCTCCCAACGCACCCCTTGAAGAAAAGAAGACGTTTACACAAAGAGAGTGTGACACAAACAAGGCGATCCGGATGTTCAACCACCTTAATCGCGCTCGCAACACCGGAGACCAGGAACTCAATGATGGCTTTGAGACAATGCGAGAAGCTCTGGGCAAGTGGGAGACATGGGGGTACATAGATAGCTCTCGAAGGGCCGCTTTACAGGCGGAGATTGACCATTTGCTTGTCTGCAAACGCACAATCAACCTGGTCGACATCTCTGGCTCTAATGTGGTAGAAGATTGAGGCAAGATTTAAATAATTATGCACTAAATAATATAGTTAAATAAATATGCACTAGCACATGATAAATTGTACTAGTGTGATGCAAGTTGTACTGTGTGTGTGTGTGCAGGTTTGATTCCCTATGTAATCATGTAAACAACTTATTTTAATTATATGATGCTTATTTTAACTATATGATGGTGTTCCACTCTTCAGTGCCTTGGCGAGAATAATTCATATGTCTCTGTCTGACTTATTATTATTGAAGTAGCTGTGATACTTTTAATCGGCCTGGTCTACTAACACATCTTCAAGATCTGTCATAATTTAGGGTATTGTTGATATCTTGTAGCTAAACTGAACCGTCAAATGTAACTACAAGCTGTTTGAAAGCCAAAAATGTAAAGAAAATCTATGTGAGTTTTTTATATAATGCAAGAAAAAGATGAGCATGTCTTTAGTATTTACCCTACTTTTAGTAGAATATACTTTCCTGTCCATGTAGGTGTTGTTGCAAACAAGGATGAATGCCTAATAAGCCAATTTAAAACTAGGAATCTAAAAAATATTGATGGTTGTACTTGTTTGGGCGAAGACCTCAAAGTAATGAAACACGCATAGACTCTTGCATATAAAATAGTAATTAAGAACACTTTACTGAGTTGAACAACTGCATACGTACATAAACACACACGTATAAATAACTATATATATTGTATAAACAAGTACTTAAAAACACTTTACCGAGTTGAAGATCTCCTTACGTACATAAACACACACATATAAATAAATAAATAAAAAGATATTATATATATATATATAAATATTATATATAAAACTATATATATTCTTAGACCGACAGTGTAAAGAAATACTGACAAGCAAATGAAATTTTGACAGCATAACAACGTGAAAAATAAAAATAAAACCATTCCATACTTGTTTCTGTGAAAGCTTGCCTAACTTTTGTTAAGCTTTCCTATTCTATACTTGCTTCCGTGAAGCTTGCCTAACTTTTGTGTATACATGAAACCATGATTATGTTTCTAAACATGAACAAAAAGCATGATTATATTCAAAAGCAATCAAAATTTCGACAGCATAACGGCGCGAAAATACAAACAAATTTTTTTTCCATTCCATACTTGCTTCCGTGAAGCTTGACTAACTTTTCTGTATACGTGAAATCATGATTATGTTTTCAAACATGAACAAAAAGCATGATGATATTGATAAGCAATCAAAATTTCGGTAGCATAACGGTATGAAAATTCAAACTAAAAAAATTCCCATTCCATACTTGCTTCCGTGCAGCAGCGAATGCTCACGGGAAGAAGAAATTACATAAGCAAAAAAGCATATGTTGGTATATTACTTTGGTAAATCCAAATCTCTCAACAAACTTCTATCTAGTATAATAAATATGAAATCATGGCTGAATTGATAAGCACGATCAACACCAACAACATGTTTTCAGTAATACCAAAAAAGTGGCACCCAAACACCATGGTCACACGTCGTTCCATAAAAATCACAAACTAGAAAAAATGATAGATAATACCAATGTTGATGTCAATCAAGGGCAATGTGATCCGGGCTCATATTGTTGCCAATCAGTCTCCTCATCGCTATCTGCATCAACTGCTGAAATAGCACGTACACATGGAGCCTTGAAGCGTGAAAGATGTTGATGGAAGACCTCTGGATCACTATCTATGCAGAGACAGTGTCTAGACAACTCAACGCAAACATTGCCCAAGCCACCACATCCAGAAAACATATCAACAATGTAGGTGTGCTCCGCAGTAAATGTCCGCACAAGCCAGCTAAAAAAAGCAAAAAATATGTGTATTTTTACTTTATGTAACATAGTCCAATAACGCATAGTAGGAAGCATATATTCTTACCGAAAGTAGTCAAGGCTACGCTCGGCGGCACCTCTAAGAGCGTGTACTCCAATCTACTCTCCGTCGACACGCTCCACCAGTATTCCGGACTTGGCATCGAAAGAGTTGTTGTCCACGCTCTCTCCATCTCGTCGATCGTAGATAGGACGTTGACCCTTACGATAAAACAATCCTAGCAATAGTGTTTCCACCTACAAATTACAACTAGAATGTGATCTAATTGAAGAAAACTACAAGCATGCTTTTCAATCAACAAATAAATTTACTTACTCTCTCAATCTCAATGGTCTTTTGTACATAACCATCGGGGATCAAAATAAGGATGGTGTGCATCATTTTGAATCCCATCTCGATGGCATGGCTAGACACAATGCCAAAGTGATCAATGGAGCTTAGGGTGATGTACCACCCATTGTCTGCCACATACTTTGAAGCTATTACGGCCACTTTCTTACTTAATTTTCGAGAGAATTGATTCCATGGAGGGACCTGCATAATACGCATTGTTAATTTAATTAAAGTTCCAAAACTATCATAGACTGTCCATTGTGGTTTTGAAGGATGCATACCTCGTTCTCTGAAAAATTTTCAACTTTAAAGTTTGTTGGAAAATCCGCAAACAAAAGAGAGGCCACTTCATTGCTCTTTTCCCCATCAACATGGGCTGAATGAAGAAAATCCAAGATCCTGCATACGATCAAATAAATGTATTTCAAACATTCACAACACACACCACACATAGTTAGTCTTTCTTTTCACATGTGTTTACCATTTCTCATCATCGAGAGAAATTTTGTAAACATCTAGCATGTTCCCAATAACGTTCACATCACAATCTATGGAAGGCACTGCGTGATCAGAAAATAAAATATTTCATCAAGAATTGTTGAGTAGAAAGAAAGTGACAGCTAGATATCTATACAAGCAAGTTTACCTGTGGAGCCTTGAGCACCTTTTTGGTTCTTTTTGGGAGACTTCTTGGGCTTCTTGGATCTAACAAAATCCAATCGTTTCTTTATAGAGGAGATTGTACTATTGTTTACTCTTTTCGAAGAGGTGGCTTTCTTGGAAGCTGAGCCAATCTCCTCAATACCATTTTCATTTCTTTCAAGAACGTGCTCTAAAGCAAACAAAAATATATTTCTCACAAACATAATCTAAATAGTATGAGCACTTTAACAATTTTGTAGTTTTTATAAATGCCAAAAATAACCTTTATATAAGTTCCCTTCATCACGTGGGTAGGTGCCTCAAGTGTAATCTAACCACCAAGGGCAATACTCAATTTCCCAAGCAATCAAACCATAATCTCTCATCCATAGTGGATACATATACTCCTCACAAGAGAGGTCCCTCCAACTTTCAACAGCAATTGGCAACTTCTCCAACAAAGTTTGATCGTAAAGCTGAATTAGCCATCTACATAAAATGCAGTTAACTTTATTTGAGCTCCTTTCCTAAGTGACTTATTTATTATACAAAAAGTAAAAAATAGAATAACAACCATAAAGATATCAATTGTATTACCTGAATAATACTCTCCTTGAAGATTCCATAAGCTCTAGAATTTTTTCATCCGACTCTTTTGTGTTGAGCTTACTCCAAAGCTCCACAAAAGCTTTATCAATGTGGTCCCTCAATTGGTGATGAAACCATGCTTCAAAGCCCTCCGGCATTTCTTCAATCATTTTCCCTTTGATCCTCAAGCATTGCTTCAAGATACTTCCCCAATACCACTCTTTACGCAAGTACATTCTAAATTTCATTGCACTAATATAACGCTCAGAAGTAACATCATCTACACGGCAATGCATCAAAGAGTGCAATATTTCCTTTTTCCTATAGAGCAAACAATAAACAAACCATAAATGCATTGATTCATTTGATGATTTCATGTGTATTTTTTATCCAAAAATTATTACCTCTCTGGTGATATTTTAGAAGTTGCCAAAGAGTGGACTTTGTCTCTTGTAAGGCCCACTTAATCCTTTTCTCTTATCCAATTGAAGTTAAATAATAAAGAGAAGAACCCTTGGCCATTGGCGGGGTTGGCAATGGCCAACATCTATGTTACATTAGCACGAGATCAAATCAAATCAATTTTTCAATCAAATATATCAAATTCAAGTGACATGTCAACTTACAATTTTGTAGAAATTCAAACATAAACGGGGAGAAGAGAAAGTGTTTACCTTATAAGCTCATTCTTTGAATATTTTTTCTACTCTTCCTCGAGCAACCATTTCCTTTTCTGGCAGTGAAATCGAGGGATCATTGATCTCTTGCATCTCTTTGATAAGAGACAAGTCAAAGTCTTCCTTTTGTAGAGCAAATGAAAAAAAAAGTAAGATTTTACAAAATAATGTCAAGCTTTCGAAATTACATAAAAAGTGTACTTTAAGGCAAAAAAATATACCTTCCATATGAGCATTGCTAATAAAAGAGCAGGAGCGTTGTACCAACTCCCTTTAGATGCCTTCTTCTCACAAGCAAGCTCTACCTCTATCCATCGAATCCAATCTTGGGGAAAGTCTTTCATTAAAAAATCTTTGCTTGCCACAGCCAGTTTTTGGAACAAAAAGATCTCCTGCCCAAAATTTGTGCTCACAGTGGTTCTACCAATCCTAAACCACAATATCTTAAATTAAATGGCAGTAGAATGACATCGATAAAGTAATAGCAATAACATTCAAAATAACAAATGTGCTTACTCATTTTGAGAGCGCAAAGCTAGCATAAGCTCCCCCTCTGCACTTCTATCAACAAAGACAAATTGACATTTCACAAAACAATGTCTCCACTTTATCATTGAAAATTCTACAACAACAAAAAAGAAAATTAGAAAGCATAGAGTAATACAAGTCAACTTTACATTAAACAAAAAAAGAAATCACTTACGTGTTTATATTAAGCGCATCCAAGTTTTCAAACGGTGATTACCATCCCAAACGATAAATTTTTTTCCCCTTAAGTCTTCCCACTCAAGGGGAAGGGAATTATCAAAATCATCGCTTATTTCTCGCCAAATAGGCCCCCATTCATCTTTGTCTAAGTCGGAAACATAATGTTGATCATGGCCTGGCTTCTTAAATGACACAAGAAATGGAGCTCCAAGCACACTGTATCCAGACATCTCAAACCTTTTCACCAAGCCCTCAGTGCCTGGACCCACCGCTCTAATGGCTTCATTTTCCATCAATCTACAAAGAGGAATTCGAGGAGGTTCCCCACCTCTCTTTACAATAAAACCCTCTACAATCTCCTCTAATATTCGACCATGAACATCCTTTCCAAATACTGTTGGATGATCAGGAGGTTTAGCAACAATTGTTGTTGCTTCAGACACGCTGTGAGCCACCAATTCACCTTGTGTAGCATGAATATTTATGAACACCTCTTCTTCATGCACATCACTCAATATATCCTCTTCTTCATGCACATCACCCAAAATATCCTCCTTTCGATGGACATTGGAAGAAGCAATGGAAGATCGTGCATTGGCCCTATGCCCTGTAGTGCCAGACCTTAATGTGTATCCTACTCCTACAAGCAAAAAACAATAAGAACACAAATAGTTTAGTGAGTATGATGAGACAAAAGAAAAGAAAACAAATAGCTTAATGTATTTGAACTTACTTTGAGAGATACCTGTCCTGCCACGTTTAGATGGTGTACGAGCCATAATCTATTAACCACAAACAACAAAAATCTTCTTAGCAATGACAATACAAATATAAAATTCTAAATTTCGGCAGTATAACGGCGTAAAATGCAAACTAAAAAAAAAAACCATTCTCAACTTGCTCATGGCAAGGAAAAATACAAATCCACTTTGACATTTGTATACCTCTTCTCTACAACGACCTGTTCTTACATCATTGTAATTGTTACTCGCAGTGTGTTTAATATGTGTGTATGCAAGTGTGTTGATGTGTGTGAATGCAAGTGTTTATATGTGTGTGTGTGTGTGGATGTATGCATGATTGTGTGTGTGTGTGAATGTAAGTGTAATATGTGTGTGTCTGTATGCATGATTGTGTGTGTGTTTGTGCTATGTATGCAAGTGTGTTGATGTTGTGAATGCAAGTGTTTATATGTGTATGTGTGTATGTATGCAAGTGTGTTGATGTTGTGAATGCAAGTGTTTATATATGTGGGTGTATGTATGTATGTATGTGTGTGTATGCAAGTGTAATGTGTGTGCGTATACATGACTGTGTGTGTGTTTGTGCTATGTGTGCAAGTGTTTTGATGTGTGTGTATCACTGTGTGTGTGCTTACCTGGACACGCTCGCCCAATCCACCGGAGGAGGTCCAATGGAAGCTCCATTGGAGCTCCTCCATGCCTTGAAAGGCATGGTGAGAAAGCAGCGCACGCGCTGCCCTCTCACCATGCCTTTCAAGGCATGGAGGAGGTCCAATGGAGCTCCATTGGAGCTCCTATTGGAGCTCCCCCATGCCTTTCAAGGCATGGAGGAGGTCCAATGGAGCTCCTATTGGAGCTCCATTGGACCTCCTCCGGTGGATCGGGCGAGCGTGCGCAGGTAAGCACACACACACACACACACACTCACACACACGTGAGTAGAAAATCTACATACACACATAGTACCTTGTCTTCTCTTACTCCTTCTTCTTCACAGCAAAACTCCACTTTCTCTTCACTCCACTTTCATCTCCTTCTTCACAGAAAAACTTCACTTTCACTTCACTCCACTTCAATCTCAATTAAAACTCCATTTAAACTTCACTCCACTTTCATCTCAACTACTACTTTTTTCACACACACCATATATTACAAAAATGATATTGTGGTATAAACACTCACACATACACATTCATTTATATATATATATATGTATATACACACACAAAGATATACACAAAATGGATTCATATATATAGTTTTACTAAAAAAATACTATGTTTTTTACACACACACAACCATATATTTAAAAAAATGATTGTATGTGTTTGTGTGTATAAAAAACGTAGCATTCTTAAAGTTAAGTCATGCACACACACACACACACACACACACAAAATGTAAAAACTATGTGCACAGTTAAATATCTTATGTGCACATACACTCAACTTAAATACACTCAACTTAAAAATATCTTAACTTAAACTATGTGCACATACACTTAACTTAAATATCTTAACTTAATAAAATGCTACGTTGTTTACACACACCCACAAAATCATTTATACACACGCACAGTAATGTATATAACTTAACTAAAATAATTATATATACACACTACCAAAAACACACACACATATATATAAAATGGCAAGATGGAATCATATATATAACTTAACTAAAAAAATTGCTACGTTTTTTATACAAAGTCAGTCATATAGAATGTTACGTTTTTTATACACACACACACACACACATACACAAAAGATGAAGACACTATTAGACTGCATTAAATGTAGTCCTTGAACCACCATTTAGAAATTAAATGGCCCCTCAAATTTGATGACATATTCCACTACACATACATTCAGAACCGTCATATATTAAATGCACTTCTTCAATTATGATTTTCATTATTCTTTGAGCCGTCACAAGATCTTATGCAACTGTCTTTTCGTCTACCTACCAATCTTTCACTTTCATTAACCTTCACATCTTTCATTAACCTTCACTTTATCTTTAACTTTCATTAACCATCACCACCTTCACTTAATCCACCACAGTTTTCTCGCATCTCCACCCTGTAATCTGTTGCTTGAGAGAATATGTCCAACATGAAAGTAACAATAACTTGGAAGGTTGGTGGTCAAATAGTCAGCCGCGACATTCATTTGAAGGGAAACTCATTGTTGCTTAGTGCTTACTATTTGCAGAGTTTGCTGCCTCCATCTTGCCATTTTCAGTCACTATCTGCTCTTATTGAAAGTGATCGTGGCCTAACAAAAGTCTTGCTGCAACCACACTGGGATATAGAAGGTCATCAGCATTTCTTAATAGATGGTTCTTTTTTGAGCTTGTTTGAGATGCTTCATTCAGACACATTTATACAGGTATCTGACAATGAGAAAGGAAATGACAAAGAGATATTTGAAGATGTTTTAAGCATTGTGCATCTTGAAAGTAGTGGTGACGATATAGGACAGCTCAAAACTCAGTCAATCGTCATTTGGATTCAACAAAATCCAGGGGCAAAAAAGTTAAATGATCTGTTAACATTATGTGGAGCTCCTTTGCAAGTTGCTGAACTTCCACAACATTATGATGGAAATTTGTGTTTTGAGTTACCTGCGACTCAGGATAAAACAAAACGAATGACAGGGATGGAACAACGCTTTGATGATCACTTGTGGACTCGCCCATCTGTGACAACCATGGCAATAGCATGCACAATTCGTCTAAGCCACTGTTTGGGATTCATGCAGTGTAATTATTCAACGTGTCCTCATTATATTAAGGAACAAGAATTCAATAGTAGAGATTTTCATGGATATTTGGACAGACAAGTGAAAAAGGACTACCTTGCAATGGAAGAGAATACAACAATAACTTGTCATTATTGTCAGAAGGTTGTTACTTGTGTTGCTGCTTGTCCGTGCAAAATCTATTATGTTTTGCCTAGAGATGGTACAATGTCGCGACTGGCAATACATGTTGGTAAACATTGTCATAATGTTAAGGCAGGAACCTCTAGGGCTGCTATTTCAAGAGTGCGGAAACTAGTAGGTGCAGTACTAAAAATAGAAAAGGGTGGCCCAAGAAAAATTCAAATGTTGGTGGCTCAACAACTTGTTCTTCACTCCTTGATTGGTGAGGAAGCTGAAGCTACATCCGATGTACAATTCAATGATTTTTTGGAAGAAATGATGCCACTGGTTCAAACCAAAGGGTAAGAAAACTCAATTTGGTTCCTTGAATTTGTTAATTTTTTAACTATTATAAATTTAGCCTTCTTGTGATGCATCGTGTAGGTTTTCTTCAATTGTTTCAAAAGAGAGAAAGAGTCAAGGTGCTGTTATTGGGGATGGATATGATAATATTTTATTGCTTCAAAAAAAGTGCATGTTTCTTTTTTTTCATGGGAGTAGATTTCCTGGACAGGGTGAAGAGGATGACAAGTGCTTCCTATTTAAAATGTCCACTAAAGGACCAGGTTCTGGGATTGATCTAGTAAATCGGATGAAAAGAACTGAAACTGGTGACTTAAGAAATGCGTGGGTACATTTTGCTTTTACCCATAGAATAGATGGATGGGCAACAATGTCATGCTCAGTTTATGATCCAAGGTAATCTTTAAGTATTTAAATATCTCGTATTTTTTATCATTAAATAAAAGAAGATGTGTGAAAATGTTTATGTTGAATATCTTGCAGCATACAATCACTACAAATAATTGCTATATGTGAAACTAAAGAGGAGGATGCAAAGACTCAAGTTATTTTTTGGGAGAGCCTTAATTCAACAATGGAAAAGTACGGACATGGTGCAGCCGACTTTGCAGGTTTTATGTCTGATGAAGCTGGTGCAAATTGGAATGCTATTCGAACAGTCTTCAATGGCGGGCCAGATAATATCATGGAGGGACGTGAACGATCATGCCTATTTCATTGGGAGCAGAGTCTCCACAAATATGCTAAAAAGTGGATACCTCAACATCTAACAAATCAACACATTGATATGTGTGAGGACTGGAGAGCTTGTAAGACCATTGTGCTTGTATCTCAAAAGGCGCTTTCAATTCAAAAGTGGTGGAGACAACATCTATCTACAGAGAGCATCACAAGAGTGAGCAAATGGTTTAAATGGTGGGAGCAACGAATTTCACACTGGGGAGGAATTGGAACAGATGTAAGTACCTTTATGACAATCTATATTTTTTAAAAAAAATCTTTTCATACATGAAATTTATAAATTTTAATTCATGTTTTTTTTGCATTTCATAGGGTGGTCTAAGTCCGTGGAGGGCACAAATTCCCAATGTTAATTTATCAGAAAGTGTACATGCCAGTTGGTTAGCAGGTGAAGGTGGAAAGGGAAAAATATCCTTGTATGATGCATGTGTAACAGATGTTATAAACTCATATATTCAATGTGCAAAGCGTTTGGGATATACTACTGGGCGTTATATAGGAATGGGTCCCACAATGGAGACCTTGCTTTCTCGAGTTGAATCTCAGCAAACTCCAACTCCAACCAACGTGGCCCATCTATTACACGAGGCTGTTGCAGGGACTCCCATGTATGCGCAGCCAATTTTGCATGGAGACAAAGAAACAGTACAACGCAAAAAGAGGGGCAGAATAGGAACAAGTAGCTCCCATCGGCCGGAATATGTCATGGAATCTAAGCAACGAAACCATCGCGGTCGACCAAAAAAAATCAAGTTTGATACCCAAGGACCAGGTATTTCTAACATTCCGCTGCAAATTAGTGACAGTGATGATGATATTGGATCTCAAAAAGAAACAACCACACCTTTGTCATCTAAAACAAACAATGTGTTTGAGAGTGATGTGCCACGCACTCAGTGGGCCCTCAGGAGAATGCCCATTCAAAGTCAAAGAAAATGTTTTGGAACAGTAGGGAGAAAAAATTGTGACAATATCTTGCATAGTCGCTCAATTGGTCTTGTTGCTCCATGTATATGGTCCGAAAGAATGTTCAAGGGTAAAACAATCGAGCAATGGTTATGGTTTTGTAATCATGATATTTTGCATACCCAATCAATCAAAAGACAAGTCAAAGATTTACCTCCTGCTCCAAATGTTTGGCCAGTAGCAAGAGGGACAGATATCTCCACACAGGAACTTGCCGCGCTGCATCAGAGTGGATTTCGGACAGAGAATTCAATGGTAAATCCACAACCTCTTGCTGGCGACTGCAAAGAAGGTGGTGGCAGCTCGAGGAAGAAAAAGTGGAGGCATGGAATCTCTAAAGAGGCCATGAAGAAATTGGAAGCATGTAATAGTATGACAATTATATTTTTGGATGAAGTGAAAAGGTCTCAAGAGCATGTAATTTTCCGAGTTCTCACTGAAAATAGTTATGAGATTCATATAAAACAGAGTCCAGCATGCACGTGTCCGGATTTTCAGAAGCGAGAGAATACCAAAAAATCGTTTTTGGCATGCAAACATATGTACTATGTGTACACAAAAGTGCTCGGACTTGAACCTAAGGAGCACATGATTATTCATCAGCCAACCCTCTCACCAATGGACATCGCTTTTATTCTTGGACAACCAAGGATGATTTCTCCCTCCATTTAATTACAACTGGTTTGGTATGCTTCTTTCACTCAACTAGAATATTGATCTATGATATGAAAGTGTTTTTCTGTATTTATTTTGGTTTATTATACTTGTGATTATTTATCTTGAAAAAACATTGTTTATGCAGCAAAGGATTTCAAATTTCAAGCAAAAGATATGAAGCATCTTGCAAGCTATTTGGGACCAAATTACTTGCCTTTTAGAGTGACCATTACATTTATGGCGACTATCCTTTTTTGTACTCTAATTTTGATTTTATCCTGTGGTAGTTTTGCGAATGTATTTACATCCTCAAACTTATGTTGTTTCAAAAAGCAATTGCTTGGGAAAAATAGTATTGTCTCTATCTGGCATTATTTTTGACTTCATCACATTTATATATGCTGTGGATTATATTTAACTCTGAAATTAGTGTTGTCTCTATTCTGCATGATTTTTTACTTTATCGCATGTTTATATGCTGTGGATTATTTGACTCTGATCACATGCGTTGCGAGCATATTTGACTCTAATGGCATGAGTTGTGAAATGGTGATTTTATTTGTTTACATTTTTTCCGTCGTTATGCCCTCTCAGTCTCTCTCTCTCTCTCTCTCTCTCTCTGCGTAGTGATATACAACTCTATGATTTTACTTTCTCTCTCTAGAAGAGAAGTCACTCTCTCTCTCTCTCTCTCTCTCAAGGATTTATGATCTCTTCTTCCAATGGTAACTCGCATAAATACTATCTCTCTAGAATTTATACTTTCTCTCTCCGTCAACCACACATATATGGAGTCTTATGACGATTGAAAATTACATTAAATAGATACTTTATGCTATGACACATATTTGGTTTAAAAAACTCTAAAGATTGCTAAAATTGTCAAAAAAACTTGAAATGAAAAACTCGCAAATGTTAAATCCCCCATTTATGACACTTTGTTGCCTCTTTTCAGTGGTGGAAGTTCGAATGTAAATTCCAATGAGGCAAATGTACCACCTATGGGGGTTTCTAAAAATGTTATTGATCAGTCTATTATTGATGCAGATGTACATGATGTACTTGATGAGGAAAGGACTGAAAATGAGAATGCTAGAGGTATGCGAAAATGGCTGGTACATACATTGCGTGACAGTAAATTGGATGCACCTTTGTCTAGTTGCACTCGTTCATGCTCTTGCCATGCATCTTATGCATCATTTTGTTATGCTTTGGATGGCTGCCATGCAATCAGAATATGATGCACTTATAGAAAATGACACATGGACTTTATGTGATTTGCCTCCTTGCAAAAAGGCCATAGGTACGAATCGGGTTTACAAGTTGAAACGCAAGCCGGATGGTGAGATTAATTGCTATAAGGCTCGACTTGTTGCAAAGGGTTATGCACAGCAAAAAGGCATAGATTATGAAGAGAGTTTTGCTCCCACTTGTCATATGACTACTATGCATTTTCTATGTGCATTGGAAACTCATTTTGGTTGGGATGACATCAATCAGACATTGTTAATTCTTTCTTGAATGGTGACATATTTGAGGAAGTTTATGTAACGCAGCCTCGCGGTTTTGTCAAGAAAGGACAAGAGGATAAGTTGTGCAAATGTAACAAAGTTTTGTATGGGTTGAAGCAATCTCCTCATCCTTGGTATGAGAAGGCTGACACTCATTTAGTCAAACAAGGCTTTCGTAATAGTCTAACAGAAAGCTCATTGTATGTAAAGCGTGAGGGTGATGTACTTCTAATTGTGGTTCTCTACGTGGATGATTTGCTATCACTGGACCAAATGAGAGACATATTGCTGAATTTAAGGCTAATTTGAATGCAACTTTCAAGATAAAATATTTGGGGATGTTGCATCATTACTTGGATATATAGTTTAAGCAGTGTGATGGTGGCATTGCCTTGTGTCAGAAAAGTTACATAGAGACATTGCTATGTAAGTTTGGACTTGAGGATTGCAAACCTATTGCCACTCCCATGTAAACATGTTTGAAATTGAGTCTTCATGATGCTGATGATCCTACAGATGTCACTCTTTACCAAATTGTTGTTGGATGCCTCATTTATGTATGCAACACGAGGCCGAATATTCAATCCG
This sequence comes from Adiantum capillus-veneris, assembly GCF_014529385.1. NCBI lineage: Eukaryota > Viridiplantae > Streptophyta > Polypodiopsida > Polypodiales > Pteridaceae > Adiantum > Adiantum capillus-veneris. The sequence continues at coordinate 161,235,093 of NC_140939.1, read as the reverse complement.
TAGTCTCATGGGTCAGCAGATTCATGCAGAGTCTAGGGTCTAAGCATTGGCAGGCTGTCAAGAGGATTTTTTGCTACTTGAGTGGCACTTTACATCTTGGCTTGTTTTATCCCAAGGGGGGATCATTGCCGCCAGACTTACATACATTTTCGGGCTGAGATTGGGTTGGTTGTTTTGACACACGAGTGTCCATAAGTGGTTTTTGTTTCATGCTTGGCAGCTCATGCATATCATGGTTGAGCAAGAAGCAACCTACTGTGGCCACTTCCAATTGTGAGGCTGAGTACAGGGCAATCATCACAGCTACAGTTGAGTGTGTATGGCTCAGATGCCTTATGGCTAATTTGGGTGTTGGACAGGACATTGCCAACACTATCTACAATGACAATCAGAGTGCATTAGCAATTGCGAGGAACCCAATTTTTCATGCTCGCACAAAGAACATTGAGATGCATTACCACTATGTTAGGAAGAGTCTCTCAACAGGAGAGATCAACTTGGCTTATGTGCCAACACAGGACAACCTTGCAGATATTTTCACAAAGGCATTGTCTCGTGAGAAGTTCAAAGCTTTCCGCAAAGCTTTGGGCTTGCTCCCTTTGTGGACTGATCATGTCCTCAAGGCATGGTACTTCCCTTTACTCTATGTGTCAACTCTCGTTCTGCATCACTCCAGGGGGGATTTGTTACCATATACATGTGGTAGTGATGTGTGGAACACACTTAGGATCGCCGGGGCATTTTTTCCTTCTTTAGGAGGTTTTTTCCCTGGTATATATGCCCATCATTCTAGGGCTATCTATCTTTCCATTGCACACTAAGTAAAACACTCTCTATTGTGTGCCTTGAGCATCCTTTGTCTTGTCTAAGCTGTGTGTTTTTCTGCAATCCTAATTCCAACATTGTCCTCATGAAAAGTGGTTTTGGAAGTAGAATGATTAGATCAAGCACCCTTTTGGAGGTCCCTGCAAGGCACCTCTTCAAGATTTATTTTATCCTTAAAAGCTACAATTATGAGGTCTCAACGAATTAAGAGGTACCTTAGAAGCAAATGTTGCACAAGCTGCCAGGGAACTTAAGCAAGATTAGAACTTTTGGTAATTAGTAATTGGAGCTTGCCACAACCCTTTTACTACCTCTTATCAAAATACCTTGCGGCTTCGCTTTTGTCTTGGACTCCTCCCCTAAAATATTGTCTAAGACCTCATGCATGTCAGCAGCAGGTATGTTCACAAGTTCAAATGACAACAATCAAAACCATGAAAGCTAGACATGTTAACCTCTCAATCAATTTAACTTGCTTGTACAAGCACCTGCTAAATTCTCTTAAATGAACTCCGTTTCACTCAGATTTTCCATTATAACTATGACTATCAATTTCTCTCTCAAGCAGAGATATCCAGTTTTCTTCACAAGTAATAACTTCTGAAGGACCACTCTCAATGTGATGCAACCATTTTGAAAAAAGATGAAAACCTTCGATGCTTCCTTGGTTGATTTTTTCCCTTTCATGGTCTTGTCCATCCAAAAAAACCCCAATTTGCACTTGCAAGCTTCCATTAAAAATATCACTACTTGTAAATTTGTTTGAGTAAAGGAGACTTTAGGAATCAGCTTTTGTCACGAGTGAGTAAAGAAACAACTAAACATCTATCTATTTCACATGAGCCTCATAGAATGGGCCCTTCTCTTATGTTCTTAGCAGATCTTAACATGGATTAATTGTTAGTCAAGTCTGGTAAAAAGTAGTAAACAAATCAAACCTCAAGAATCTCGTTGAGATGGTCATGAGGCAGTTGGGTATGCTTGAGTTCATTGCATGCATTGGGAACACCACTTCATCATTGCCACTGCATACACCATCAATGTACTTACAGCGGGTGCATCCACAGCTTTCTGCTCTCATTTCCTCCACCATTTTAGTGCTAATTCCGTAAGGGGAAAGGGAGAGCAGTTCAAGGGTACTATGGTGCGAAGCTGAGAGAGAGAGAGAGAGAGAGAGAGAGAGAGAGATCTTGTCCCTACTTAATGCTTTAGGCACTTGTTTTTGCTTTCTTACAAAGGCGGAGTTGTTTCATGCTTTAGGAGGTTCTCAGATAGTATTGTAGGCTTACGAATTTGTGTGTTGACTTTTTTGCTAAATCTATGTGCCAAATTTTTGGTTGGCTATTTTTGAGAGGAGGTATGCCACATGGAATTGCATTATATATGTTTTGAGTAGTATGAAGAGATTGCTTGTGTCTCGAGTATTCAATCTTCATAATGGTTCTATTATCTCATTTTTTGTCAATTGCCAGATTTGTGGTAGTGAAAGTAACGTGCATGGCATAATTTTTTGCTTTCATCATTGTTGATCTTGTATCAATTTTCTCGAATTTATCTTCGCTCGGTGATTAGAAAACCCCCTCGTATCTTTATGAATCATCAGCTTGGGTGGCTGATATACCCAGATTTACAAGTTTTTATCGAAGGTTCGTTAAAAACTATGCACATATTGTTCCGATGACGGACCAATTGAAAGCCAAGGGAAAGACCTTCCAACTGGGAGAAGCTCAACAATAAAGTTTTGATTCTCTCAAGGATGCATTAGCTACGACTCCTATTTTAGCTATTGTGGATCCTTTGAAACCGTTTGTGTTAGAAATGGATGCTACTAAACCATGCTTCTGGAGCAATCCTTCTGTAGGAGGGAAAGCCAATGAATTTGAAAGCAAGAAACATGATTTTACACAACAAAATTGTTTTGCTTATGAAAGGGAACTCTATGCCATAGTGTCTCCTTTGAAAATGTGGCAATGTTATTTGTATGGAGCTCAATTTGAGATTGTGTTTGACCATGAAAGTATAAAATGATTTACACGGCAAACATATTTAAAGGGTCTAAAGGCCAAGTGGAATGGGATTCTTCAAGAGTATAATGCAAAGCTCCGGTATCTTAAACAAAGATACAATGTGGTAGCTGATGCTCTTAGTCTTATGCCTGAGATCAACTTTCTTCTTTTCACTGAGCTTTGAAGTGAGTTTTTGGAATCTTTGAAGGACAAATATGACTATGTTGAAGAGCCATGTGAAAATGAGGGATCCAGCCTCACTCCAATGTTGGTAGTGTGTCTCTAACCTCCACACCTAGTTCTCCTCTTTTGAGTGATGAGCTGCAAATGGAAGATTTTTTTTATAGATAATGGGTACCTACTCTGTTAGGAAATAGGACGTAGCTAAGTAGATAGTAGAGTAACTTACTTAATGGAGAGAGACAGATTTTCACACACGAGAGATTATAGAGTAGAGAGAGAGAGAGAGAGAGAGAGAGAGAGAGAGAGAGAGCATGATATACGTGGTTCACCCAATGTGGGCTACATCCACGGGACGGCAACCACTCAATGTCTTTAGTACTCAAACAAGAAGTAGGTTACAAAGGGATTATATCCTTAATAGAGCTCTGGCCTTGCTTCACTCTCATCACCTCACACCCACCTTGTTGCATCAACTTCACAATGCACCACAATACGTTTTGGGTGTAGAAGAGGCCTCGTTTTATAGGCCAAAAGGGTTGCCCTCTCTCATGAGAGGCAGCCGTGTGTAGCCACCCTTGTGTAGACAATTCCAAATTGAACTCTCCAATGTGCCCATGTGTGGCTGCCCTTGAGAAGACAAGTCCCCCTTGAAATTGGCCACCCACCATCGGCCATTGACTATCGACCACCAGCCAACGGACCGTCCATTTTTTGACCACTTTTCGATCGTCGTCTGGCCATAATATTGTGACGAAAAAGGAATATTTTTGCGAACTCAGTCTTGAGCAAAGCTCAAGATTGGGCGTGAATTTTTTGTTTTTCGGCAAGTGATTTTTCTTCATACACAATGGCTTCTCCTCATAACGGGGGCCTTGTAAATGTGCGTTTTTAATACAAACAATTACAAGGGGTAAATTATGCTCCATACTTAACATACTCCACAAGGGGAGAGTTTGTGTATTGATAGACGCTGACATTTAGTGCCAAATTATTTATGAATTTCATGGCAATGTCTAGTGCAGGGTACCCAAGCATAAAGAAAACTTATGCACTCGTATGATGATAGTTCTATTTCCCCAGTTTACACGGTATGTTCAAGACTATGTCTTGCATTGCCAAAAATGTCAAGTGAATAAAGCGAAGCACCTGAAAGAAGGTGGTTTCTTGCATCCATTGGAGATTCCTAGTGGTAGATGGAAAAGTATCTACATGGATTTCATTGTGGGTTACCAACCACTGTACGAGGTCATGACTCGGTATGGGTGGTCATAGATCGGTTGACTAGATTTTGTAAGTTTATTCCAACCAAGTGGACAATTTAAACTCCAAAGTTATCTAAGTTATTACTTCTAAGTTTATTCCAACCAAGTCCACAATTAAAACTCCAAAGTTAGCTAAGTTATTTATTGATAATCTGTACAGGCTATATGGATTGCCCAACAATATTGTGAGTGATCGTGATCCCAAGTTTAACAATCAATTTTGGAGGCCCGTGTTTAAACGATTGGGTACACAATTCAACATCAATATTGTTAATCATCCCAAAACGGATGGTTAGACTGAACCAATTAATCAAGTGGTGCTAGAGGATATGCTAAGAGCATACATCAGCGAAAAGCAATCAGATTGGGAAGATTATTTCCCTATTCTTGAGTTTGCTTATAGTAGTACTCAGCATGTGACGATTGGTTTTAGCCCTTTCATGCTTATGTATGGTTTTCACCTAGGTCACTAGTTACGGTGGGGTTGGCAACTGAGAAAATTTAGCAGACCAGGATTTTCTTCAAGACCACATTGAAATGTTGACTAGCTCATTAAAATGATTGACAAGCACATGATCAATATAAATTTTTTGTTGATAAGAAGCATCGGCGAGGTACCTTCATGAAAGGGCAAGATGTATTTTTACATTTGCCAGAGCATTGAGAAAGTCTGAGGACTAGTCAACACCTAAGTTATCTCCAATATATTGTTGGGCCTTTTAATATACTCAAGTAAGCTGGTGATATGTCCTAAAAATCTCATTTCTTGCACACTCTCGTATTCATCCGGTATTTCATGTAAGTAGTTTACATAAATGCTTGCATAGGGGGACCAAATTTGGTTGATTTCATTGAACCTCCAACCCAATCGCATGATATTCTCGACTATCACGATCTACGTATGCATCATCATGTGCATCAACAAGCATTAGTCAAATGGAAAGATAGACATGAAGAAGGTGCCACTTGGGAAAACATTAGTGTTCTCAAGAAGAAACTTCCCACTCTTGTATTTGAGGACAAAAACGCTTCTCCAAGGGGGGAGTAATGTCAAACCAAGGGCCACATGCCAGGGGCAAGTCCGTACCGAGCTTGGGGGTGCCTATATAAAGGACAGAGGTTGGGCAGAGAGATGGCTTTTAGGCTTCCTTTGGTCTCACATATGCGAATTAATTGGAAGTCTATGCGATCGGCGATCTAGGCCAATGAGCTAATGCTTTCACTTAGTAGCGCTGCTATCACATTGCATATTTGCTTTGTGAAGTACATAGTTTGAGTAAAGGGGTGTTTCCATGACAACATGGCTGGAGATGCTACGTGGAGAGCTGGGCATATAGGTTGCAGAGGCTAGTTGTCATCTAGTACAACAACCTTAGCAACATACAATTGGTGTGAAACCATTGTTCCATGCGAGGAAAAATCACATTGAGTTGCACTACCACTTCATTAGCGGCAAGGTCTGGGCTAGCGACATCGACCTTAGGTGTGCAGTGGGTGGATGAGTAGGTTGCATATATCTTCACAAAGGCCCTAAAAGTAGATAAACTGAGGTGATTTCAAGCTATGCTTGGAGTACAAGAGATGTCATTGAGCTTGAGGGAGAGTGTTAAGATATCAAGCTCCACACATGGTATCCGTGAATGACTTCTCGCCTACATTTATCATTGGCATGAGGTTGTTGGCACAAGAATCATCACTCGTGGTACTATAGTTGGACTTCATTGACATGGTCTACCTCTCAAGAGTGATGGCCACTTATCCTGCCAATACACTCACTAGTGGTTTCATATTGACCGTTGTACATAGTCTCCTACTATGTTGTATTTTCCACTTATGTTTTGTAGATTTTATAACCATTTTGTGTAGCAAAGAAGAAGAAGCCGATTTTAGCCTCTATCTCCATTTTGTGCTCTCTTGGTTGTTTGCATGTGTGCTTGCAAGAGCTCAGGCTCTCTCTTTCTCTATCTCCTTTTTTAAACAATGGATGGAAAACTCAAGGACTAGCCATTCAAGTGCATGTGTGCATGCACACACACATACAAGAATAACTTACAATTCTTGCATGCATTCAAGAAGTATAGAGGATAGTGAGAGTAGAGAAAATGGAGGAAAATACTTCGCGTATTACCATCTTCACCAAGCATAGAAATCTTGAGAAGAAAAGAGTATAAACTCTTGGGAAGAGAAATGGGAGCTTCACCTCCAGCCTCAAAGTATGTACCACGAGATGACAAAGGAGCCCTAATTTCTTTAGAAATTTGTAGACCTGCATGGAATCCTAGAGGAGGATTCACACCAAGGTAGACACTTCATAAAAAAGACTCTTACAAGGATTTAGGATTGAGGTGAGGATGAATGATGTTGCTCATCCATAATCATCATATCCCTAGGATTTTAGTACTAAATATTACAAATGGTGAGGTGATGCAAATGCCGATGATTAATTGAGGATGATTGATGCCGTCAGGATACACTAAATCAATCTCCTTTTAGGGGGCCTATATTGACCAAGACCAGAATTTTCTATAGCCCACTTAGCCCTTCACGGCCTCTTGAGCCCTTTTTAGGTAATGTGTGCCTCTGCTCACCATCACATCTACACCAAGCATTAAGAAGTAATGCGAGGTCAATGGTAGTTTAAGCTCTGGGGCATATGAACTAAATATTGAGGTCTTTAGTGCTAATACTAATTAAACAACATAGGAAGGTGCTTTGACTAATATTTGAAACTTTTGTGTAATCATTGCCTAGTCAAAATTTTGGCACCTCATCAACCATTCTCTCTCTCTCTCTCTCTCTCTCTCTCTCTCTCTCTCTCTCTCTCTCACACACACACACACACACACACACACACACTATGGTACTATAGGTATTTTGGTTACTAATTTCTCTCTCTCCCCCCCCCCCCCACATTGATCTTGCCCTGAAATTGATGGGATACTTTTTACTGTTCAAAATATGCCATATAAAGACTATGGGACCCGGCCCTTGAATAATAAAGCTTATGATGTTTTCCCTGGAGTGTCGAGCGTGATTAAAAACTCTATTCTCATTATGCCGAGAAGGCGGCCTGTTCTCCCTAGCTATGGATCTCCCCTCTCAAGAATATCTGCGTGCCGTTTGATGCTACCACACATTCACAAAGGAGGGCGGCTCGGCTCACTCATTACTCACGCTCAGAGGACTGGCAATCCACCCTCTATTTAAACAAGGTGAGGGCGCACCTTGCCCCTCACTTAGCCAGTGCTTATTTTGTTGTGTTTTTGTCTGAGAGGATTTACTGTCTGCTTCATGAATAGAGCTATGGAGCTCACCACTCAAACATCTGAGGTTTTTTTTCTGGCCTAAACTTGCCTCACTGCTGGTTATGATTGAAATTCTTTGCAATAAGCAGTACTCTGCCATTTTGTTAACACAGTAGGGAAAGAGGTTTTCAATAAACATTGTGGTCGTTTTGCTACTTATAGTCGTGACTAGTTTTTTTCAACAGTCGTTTATTGTGGTTCTTGTACACTATGCATACTACTCATGATCATTAGGTTATTATGGTACTTGGCATGGAATATGGTTGCTAAAAATGGTTGGCATCTCCTGCTTGATTACATTCGAGGGGAAATTAAAAGGGTTTCTTCCTACTGTTTTTTCTGAAAGGAAACTGTGCGCAACATGGCTTTGTACTACTATGTGACCATGTAACTTTGGATTTTTTTCAAAGCTGCGACGACAGGATTTTACTGACTGCAGTCATTACCTGTTTTCGACAGTAACTGGTTTTTTCAATAAATAGGGGTTAGTCTTGGCCTTTGTAGCATCTGAAGTGCTGGGTACCTTGTAATACTGTGGGTACTCACATTCTGAGTAAAGTGGACATCATTGACACTTGGTAATATGGCTGGGCATAACCCACGTTTTTTGGGCTGCTTATGGTTGATGAAATGGCTCTCTGTTCTACTTTTTTTTATGGTATGTATATGCCATTTTTGGCTTAGTAAAGAAACCGAGCAAGTCATTACCTATTTTTGGCATAACTGGTTTTCAATAAATAGGGGTTATTCTTGGCCTTTGTAGCATCTGAGGCGCTGGGTACCTTGTAATACTGTGGGTACTCTCATTTTGAGTAAAGTGGACATCATTCACACTTGGCAATATGGCTGGGTATAACCCACCGTTTTCGGGCAGCTTATGGTTGATGAAATGGTTCGCTGTTCTATTTTTTTTGAAGGTAAGTATATGGCGGTTTTGGCTTGGTAAAGAAAGAGCAAGGCCTCTGAAAAGGTTGTACCGTGGATAAGGATGGATTCCTACTACTGATTCAGTTGCTGCTATTAATTTATGGCATGTTGTCTACCGCTTTGTGTCACTGGAAAAACCTTTCGTATGTGGGGAGCGTTAAACTGTTGTACCACTATTTTCGGACCCATGTACTAGTTTATGTTGCTTTCATGAGAAGGAATATGACCCGTTACATTCTTTGAACGACCTAGTCATTATGACTAATTGCACATTGCTTTACAGCATTTGCATTCACCAGGTTGTCCTTATTTTTTGGACGGGCTAGGCCTCTACCACTTGGCTAGCTATTAGTTTATGACTTATAAGAAAAGATTGCATTGGACTCCATTTATAACAATATTACAGCATCAGTTCTATACTTGAAAGGAAATATCTTTGCTTATTTACCGAGAGTACCTCACTACTATAACAGATAAATAACTCATAAAGTTTTCTTGGCGGAATGTACCACTCAGATTAGAAGGGGAAATCTGTCAGTTAGATTAGAAGTGGTAATTAAACTTATAAACACAAAGGTTTTATTGTGGACCGAGCTTGTTTAAGGTAAACAAGTTTTGTAAGATGGACATGGATGACAATTGGTATGGTCCATTGATACCTGTAAAGCACATCCAAGGCTAACTGAATTGTTGTCTTTGTCTGGATAGATGCAGGTAAGGACTCTATCTTATCTTGGAAGGTTTTTTTACTTTGGCAAGCTACCTTACTCTGGATGGAATACTCACTGATGACTTGGGAAGTTCTTTTACTTTCTGCATACTGAAAGGGGATCTCTTTCCTACAAACATTGTACTTAAATGATTCTAATACTGAGTTGTTTTTGTACATATCTATTCCTTGATTCCATTGCCATCTGTCTTTTGAATGTAAAAATTCAATTATGTCTTATTATCTAAGATTTAACACACACACACACACACACACACACACACACACACACACACACACACACACACACACACACACACACACACACACACAACCATCTGAACTCTAGTCTCTTTGATCGCCATGCGCCTAAGCCTTCCCCTCGGCAAGAGGCTGCCCTGTTGGGAGGCATTAGCCTTAGTAGATTCTTGTCCTCACAGCCATAGCTTGCACACAAAACCTACACTGGCATGATAGACCCGACTTGCAACTCCCAATCCAAACCTACACTAGCATGATAGGCCGACCTAATGGCTCCTCCTTGCTATGCACTAGCATTTTCTCATGCCGGCGCATGATGGCTCGAGCAAAGGGATATTCACATGGTAAGCCTTGGCTGCACTTCATAACACTATTGCATACCCCCCCCCGCCCCCCCCCGTCTCTCTCTCTCTCTCTCTCTCTCTCTCTCTCTCTCTCTCTCTCTCTCTCTCTCTCTCCAAGCTTCGGAACCCTAAGCCCGATATTAAGAGGGATTCTCATCCTCACAGAAATGTCTTCTACGCCAATCTCTTGCACCCGCAAAACATTTCTTGCAAGTGGCAACGTCACCAAAGAAAGAACCTATCACTCATCAAGATGCAAGGATCACAGCCCTAGAGGCCCAGATTCAAGATCTTATCGACGAGAACGCTAAATTCAAGCAAAGTTTGTGCAAGCTTGAGGTAACAAAGGAAGTAGAGAGCCAAGCTCTACTTGCGAAAGCACATGAGGTTGAAACCTCTCTCTCTGAAACTATCAAAGCAATTAAAAAAGAAGTCAACGAGGCAATACATAAAAAGATCGACAACAAAATTCAAGCAGTCTTACAAGAAAACTAGCTACAAGAATTTGTTGGCCTGAAGGTCCAGATTGGGGGACTCCACTCACCATGGTGCACATACGAGGATACTCTTGAAGCAATCGCCAAGCTCAACGACAAACTCCAACTAGTAAATATCAAGCTAGAAGCTGTCTTCTGGATCCGTGAAACACATAGGAATGTTACATGAGCATTGTATCCTTACTGTCAAGGATAAAGAAGAGAGGTGGAAGCTACTACGTCAGTCTCGTCTCCTAAAAGGAAAAAAGCTTTGGATCGTGACCCCGAATCAAATCAAGGCCAACGCAAGTGAGCTCAAAAAGATGCACAAAGCTCGCCAACAAGGCAAATGGGTAGTCGATCGAGGTGGTAAAGCCATCGTCCAAGAGTTTCAAACTCCCAAACCGGATCCCCCTCACCTAACCCCCCTCACCTGACCCCCTTTAGGTTTTATCATTTTTGTTTCCATTACCCTCTTGATAGACCCTCAGCCCTTAATTGATATGTATCTATGCTTCACCCGAAAGCAATGGTTGTAATGTTTTGTTTTTGGTCCCATAGGTCATATTTGACCTCCGTGGACAATAATTCAATCTCCCCCCCCCCCCCCCCCCCTTCCCGTCCCCGCAAGAAAAAAGAAACCGATAGTTTATCTTTTCATAGCTATGAGTGCACTCACTTTTCTCACATTAGAAATAGGGAAGAGTGCAAAGTCAATTTATTGTACAAGAGCTTTTGGTTCCATGGATCTTTTTTGGTGAGCAAAAACAAGTCTTAGTGACTATACATTGAACCTCGTGCATCTATTGGATCACCTAAAAGGGTTAGCAGATAATAACTTTTAGGAGGGTTCCTCATAAGTCAAAATAATATGCACACCTCCATAGATTACCTCTCCTACTTTCACATGCATCCTTAAAGCGAGGCTTTATCTCAAGTCTATTCTCTCTCTCTCTCTATATATATATATATACACACACACACACACACACACACACACACACACACACACACACACACACACACACACACACACACACATGCCTTTAAAACAACATGCCATGGTGAGTTATTCCCTTGTTAATGGAAGTTACAACGCTGCACATACCTAAGGGCGGTTACCATGTCTAATATTTCTCTTTTCTTCTTCAAGAAGTGGCTTCTAGCTACAAGATATAGGGGCATCCACACTGTCTTCATTACCTCGCAACCAACTCGGCACCAACATTTGGATCCTGTGGGTGCCCAAATATGGCTCCATCCCTTCTTCACCAATGAATGCCTTCTTAGAAGTCCCCATTTTGATTTTGTTTTTCCATTCGACAATAGCAATGTGTGACCATCGTGTGTCTGGTGAATATAGCAATGTGTACGCGTCGAACACTTACACATCGAACGCTAATGACTAGCCTTCACTATCGAGTCTCTACTATGCTCCAGTAGGGAAGGGGCGCAGCTGGTGACGATGAAGCCGATCTGCCATTCTGAATGTCAGTCTCTCCTTTGTTGTGGTTGGTGAAGTGGGAACGCGTGGATTTCTGTAGCTGCTTCTTAGTTCACATTAGTGCAAAAACGTTAAAGACATTCTTTGAGTTCCTTCAAAGGCTCCTAAAAAGCATGTACCCAATCCTTGTTGTGCATACCATCTGCTTGCAATGTAGAAGAGGGTCTTTCATGTGTACACATTGTCAGATTCGCAGCCATGACCTGATTGCAAAATGATAATCAGAGTTCTCAGCTTTCCGGGGCTTTCCTGTGTCTGTGCCTGTAGTCCATGTTTGAAAGAGGAGGATCTAATGATGTACATTCAAGAAAACTCTCCTTGCATAGTTGTTCCCTGCTTGATGCATAGTACAGTCATCTTGCCTTGGAACAACCTTTTCTTCTTCTGAGCACAATTATAATTGTCAAGCGCATTATTCTTAGCTTGTTGTCACCAAGGCATGACTCATGGTGTGTGTGCATACTTTTGCAGGATTTTCTCCAGTAAATGCTAGATGGGTTCTGCAAAGTTTCCATCATGGAGGCGGGAAAGAAGTTTGTCAGCCCGTAGTGGACTTAGGAGAAGCATTGCATGCTTCATTGTCATCGGTCTTGTAATAATTGTATTATACAGATTTGGTCCATTTCCCATGTCATATGCTCTATGCTACTTGCAACCAGGCATGTTTTCCAACATGACATTACCAAGAGAAGCTGTGCAACAGCTCAGAGAAAGGCCTCTTACATCCCTCGAGTTTGATTGCAATACAGCTTTACAAACTGGTCCAGTTGTGGCACACAAAGTGGAGAAGGTTAATCATCCATTCTTTATTTCCATTGCAGAACTGGGCACTTTTGAAAAACCAAACCGGAATTTCCAACGCATTCTCAAAGGCAAGCTTTTCCAAAAACCTGCCATATCTGAAACTGTGCAGACAGTACTTCAGAGGTTGAAAGCAAGAGGCCTTGACACAAGAGATTCGGTGATTGTTGATGTTGGGGCAAATGTGGGAATGGCTACTTTTGCCGCTGCTGCAATGGGGTTTAGAGTTCTTGCTTTTGAGCCTATTGCAGACAACATTCAAAAGCTTTGTGATGGTGTTTATCTTAATCGTGCAAGCTCATTGGTACAATTATATCACTTAGCTGTTTCAAACATTCCAGGGTATATCACTATGCATAAGGTACCCAATTGTGTGTGTGTGTGAGAGAGAGAGAGAGAGAGAGAGAGAGAGAGAGAGAGATGGAGAGAGATGGCACGTTTGTGCCACCTAGTGCGTAACTTTCAGTGGAGCGGTTTAGATGGGTCTACGAACATGGCTGCAAGTTCATCGGATAGTTGTCTTGCCTAGGGAGGAGGGAGACTTGGGGGATTATTGATCCAAAGATGTTGCTTGCCAAGCTCATAGTACGTGGATTGTTTCTTGGGCTAACGTCTATATGAGGCCGAAGTCGGCCTATGAGACAAATCAAGTATACATGTGTGTGTACCCTCCGTCTATTGGAAAAGACAAAATAGTTCAAACTGGTATATAGAGTAAAAGAAAAGGACTTTTGGTGGATGATGGGATCTATGGGGGGCGTGTGGAGCTCTAGTACTAGGGGTATGTGCATGTCTATATGCACAGGGTAGTACAACCATGCAAATGCATCAATCTAGCTAGCTCCATCTTGTACTAGTGGGGGGATGTAAAATGTAGTACATGGGAGGGTCGGAAGCAAGGGTTGCCCTAATGAACGCAGCTGGGTGAGCCATCATCTGGGCTTGTCTCTCCTCATCAGCTCGATGTGCTTGGGTCCAGATCTCCTCGATGTGTCTGCGATGGAGTCGTGGGGCCTGGCATCCAGTAGCAGGCGGGCATTGTCTGGCCTGGGCTCGTCTCAACTTGCTGGAGGTCACTCCCTTTGAAAGAAGTTTGTAAGCTGTAACTGTCTCCCCCCACGCGACTCTTTGTGGGTGGTTGTAGAAGCGTGTCCCCGTGCCTCTGTATCTCTAGCAAGTAGCGCCCTAACTGTCTTTGATTTCGAGAGTGCATGATCTCTCGGAGGGTAGGTTGTCCCCTGAATAGTGGCTCGTATTGGCCTCTAATATCAGCATAAGCCGTGCATTTGCAAACAAAATGCTTCTCACCTCCACTTCCTCTCTGCATACTCAACAGACTCTCTCCTCCTTGGAGATGTCATGGGCTCGCCCCACCTCGATCTCTAGTCTGTGTGATGAGACTCTGAGCTGACCAATTGCCACTTGAGAGAGAGAGAGAGAGAGAGAGAGAGAGAGAGATCCCTTAAGGCTTGATGGAAGGTTTTGCTCTGCAACACCTTACCGCATGCCCTTGCCATCATTGCCCACTCCCTCCCTAGCACCTGTCATTGCCCGCGACCTCTTTCGTATGCTTTTGTGTACATTAGCGTGCATTCACGGCCTCTTTTGTTGCTTGTGTAGCCTGCTGCTGCCATGGAGGATTGTTGCTGTTGGTCAATTTCGCTGCCATGGAGCCTGGAGGTTGATTTCCGTTTTCTCCTTGCCAAGGTAGCTTGCTCAGCCTCTCCTCCCCTGCCACAAGTTTTAGCTTTCTTGCGACAGAGATCTGTCTTCTCCGTTGGTGTTCCGGGCCTTCTGCCACAACCCCTAGTTCTATTGCCACAGATGGCCCTACTCGCTTATTCTACTCTAGCTGCCACCTCTTGGAAGGCCTCCCTAGTCCTACTTCAGCTGAGATTGCAGCTAGCATTGGAGCCTTAGATCAAGACGCGCTTGGTGGTCCTCTTGGTGATGAAGACGGATCTATAGATGTTCTGACATTTGGTCCCTATGTTGGTATTGGTCACCCTTTAGTATGGGTCATTTAGCAAGTATTTCCTTGTTTGTTTTTGCAAGTATTTCCTTGCTTCGATGTGTGTGTGGAGCAAGGTTTTCTGTGTGTGATGTGCGCATTGCTCCTGAGCCATGTGGACAAGCTACTGCTATAGGTCAGCATTAGTCTTGGTTAGTATAGCTTACAATCTAGCCTGACACTTTGTGAGCCTCTGGACATGCATGATCAGGCAGGTCAATAGTTGCATACCCTCGCTCACATAGTACAGTCATAAAGTCATATAGGCATGTAGAGGCATATGAACAGTCAATTATAAATAGTAAGTTATAAATACTACATTTAAACCTATTCGAGGGTTTTTCCCTATTGCTTGACCCACTCCCATTTTGCTATACATGAGAGCTTAGGGCTCTTCCTTGCAGCAGATCAAAACTAGTACCTGCAGGGGCATCTAGCGCCCATTGCACCTCAGCATCCCTAGCGTTTTGCACCACAGCCAGCGTTTCCAGATTCAGCCCACCGTTTTCAGAATTCAGCACCAGCGTTTTCAACCTTAGCCTCATCACCATTAGCAGACCAAATCAATGTTTTCATTCCGAGATTCTCGTAGTACCCTCAGCGTTTTCAGCTTTCAGCCCATAGCCTCTTCAGCGATTTCAGTTTTCAGCCCATCGTCGTCCCCAGCGATAGCAGATCAGCCCACAGCCTCGTCGTCGTTGTCATCGCAGTACCAAGTATCTCTAGCAGCACCACTTAGCACCTCAGTAGCACCTTCAGTACCCCGAAGTACCCACAGTACCAAGCACCAAGTACTTGGAGTACCCTTGAGTATCTCAGTAGTACCAAGCATCTACATCAAGTAGCCATTAGCATCTCATCATTTAGCATCATTATATTGACATTGTGCAAGAAATAAAGCAAGTACTTGCTCTGGCAACAGAGTAAGGGGGCCCTTGAGGGTGGTTGGGACTCGACATGCGGTGTTGTCTCTTCTCTCTCTCTCTCTCTCTCTCTCTCTCTCTCTCTCTCTCTTTCATTCGATTCAGTTCAATTCTTTCAAGTGAATGAAAGTAACCTTTTGTCTATGGAGAGGACTAGATCCGAGCTAAATCCTTAAACACTTTCATTGCACTTGACATTGGTATCAGACAGTGTGACATGAAACGTTTCGGGGTTTCGAGGTTTCTGAAACGTTTCGTTTTGGAGCTCAGAGAAAGCGAAACACAGGTTTCGTTTTACATGTATGTACTTATAATTATACATTGAATATACATACAATTCACCTGTCAAGACATGTGAAATACGAAAATCTAGATGTGAGACTTGAGTCACGAGTGACAAGGTAAGAGCTGAAATTGAAATACCTAGCCAAGCCAAAACCATGATAAATTACAATGGCAAAACAAATAACAATGTCTAAACTCATGTTCTCATATCAAGAATCAGGACTCAAATCACACCAGCAGTTCCTAATACATGATCTGAATTTTGAGTCCTGACCAAAAGACCAATAATACATGAGTTAAGTTTTGGCCATACTACATAAAATGCCTAAATATCAATAAGAAACTAGCTAGCGTCCTCCTCGTAAGGCTTTGTAATGGGATTAAAAATCCTAAAACACCCGTTTTGGGTCAGCAGGTCAAAAGGGGAGAAAAAAAAAAATAGTCTCGTTTCGCCCGTTTCGCCGTTTCGGAGTTTCTAAGGGCCGAAACGCGTTTTTATGTCACAGTGGTATCAGAGCTCTGTGCGTGCTTCGGCTTCGTGAACTCAAGGGAAGCACCACTAAGAACCCAAGCAGAACCAAGAACCAAAAGAACCTCTCTTAGTTTTTTTTTCTTCAAAGAATCTTTGTGCCCAGATTCTCGGACTTATTAGCCACTCCCACCCTTAGTCCATCGTGCATCGGGCGCGCTCCAGTCTTCATCGTTGTCTTTGAATGAAGATCGGCATCAGATACACGACAATCTAGATTTTGAGTACTACGGAGATGGAAGGAGTTGGAGAAAGGAACCCTAACCCTCTTCTGCATTTGCATTCGCATGTAGCGTGAATCCACTTCTGTCAACATGGAACCATTGGAAATACCTTCGAGTACCTTTACCTTTCATCTTTACCCGCAATCTTTTCACGATAGGACTATTCAAGTGGTTGTACTTTCTCTCAAGGCAAAGTGAGCACCAAGGCTGGTATTTTGCGACAGTAGTAAGGCTACCTAGTACCTCGTATGGTCGATGTTTACATGGCAATAGTACCTACATCCGCAATATCCACCAATTTGGAGGAGTTTTGTCACAAACGATAACGTGGCTCCCAAATTGATGACCCAAAGTTATAAGTTGTCCCAACTTATACCGATGGGGCCCTAAGGACACTAGAAGAAAAAAAAGAGAGAAAATTGTGCGGAACTGGTTGACGTGGTAGCTGTACGGATGCTCCGCGATTTGCATTGACTCATGACGTGGTAGTTGTGGGAATCATGTGATTTGCATTGCCAGCTTTTGGTGCCAATTTTTGGACCAGATGCTTTTGGAACTTGAAGCTTTTGAATTGATTGCTTTGGGGCTCCGCTTTTGAGCATCCCTTGTAAGTTTGTAAGACCCCTAGGGCCTCACTCTGCAAAGCATTTGGATGCAAAGTCTGAGAGCAAAGGTCCCTCGGGAGTTGTACTTGGCAATGATTAATGATAAAGAAATACCGAAAGGGGCGCCAGACTTGGGGCCAATACCTTGGGGCACGGAACTACGCCGGGCCTTTTGTCGACTCTCTCTCTCTCTCTTCTCTTCTGTTCTGATTTTGAAGTTTCCATTTGTTTGCATAAGAACCCGAGATTACACATGGGTTCTCGTGGAGAATCTGACTCAGATAACACTTCACGGTGGTAGGTAGAGAAAAGTTGAAATGCAATTTGGGAACTGAAGAAAAGAATGAAGATTTGGACAAATTTTTGGCAGAAAAGTTTGCTAGAACAGAGTACAAACATCAACTGTTTGTTGACATATGTGTGAAAAGATTGATCAAGTACCCCAAAGAACCAAGATTTGCGAAACACCTAAAGAATTACTCGATTGATGACAATTACTTGAGATGGCGTGAGGCCATTGATTCTCCTCTTAGGTCAGGAGGAAAGATGAAAGGACAGACGAGTGCCGAAAAGCGGAACATGTACTTGCAAAAAGAGTTGGACAGAATTCTTGAAAAGAGAACCAAAGGACTACCAGAAGATCAACCAGGAAATTCTAGAGCAGCCAAAGAGCGCGGAAGAAAGGAAAGACGAAAGCAAGATCGGTACCAGACTTTGTGAGGACCGACCCTGATCAAATGAACGAAAGTACCAAACTTTGCAAAGCATGGGGCAAAGTGCCATTCCAAGAAGCCCTTTTCTTCTTCGATGGAGAAGCCAAGGCCAACTTCATTCCAACCGATGTAAGGTGCAGCGGAAGTGAATGTTGAACTTTGCTCAAGATGAGTGCTCCGAACTGTGCTCAAGGGTTCCTTTTACTTACGGAAGCGAGAGCCTTCCGTTCCTTTAGTGAGAGAGTGCAATGGACACAAACAAACTGGATAAACACTGTGATTGAAGGTGCATGAGACTGAGAGATAGAGAGAGAAGAATACGTGTCACAAAGTGATGACGTGGCTGCCCGCTATACACACACACCCTTTGCTAGAAACCCTAATTGTTGGAAACCCTAACCCTAATTGTAGAAAACCCTAACCCTAATTGCTGGAAAACCTAACCCTAACTGCAAGAAAAACCCTAACCCTAATTGCTGATGTGGGAGGGCTAACACTGGCAGCTGTACGGACGTCTCCGTGATTTGCGGCGGAATTTTCGGAAAGCAGTTATGGCGGCAGTTTTTTGGCATTGCTTTTTCCACGCAATTTGAGAGAGATAGAAAGCCTCTTTGCTTTATTGAGCAAGAGAGAGAAAGAGAGAGCCTCTTTGCTTTATTTTATTAAGCGAGAGAGAGAGAGAGAGAGAGAGAGAGAGAGAGAGAGAGAGAGAGAGAGAGAGAGAGAGAGAGAGAAAAGGAAAGCTCCTGCTTTATTTTTAAAGGGCTTTTGATTTTCAATTTTTGGGGCTCTGCTTTTCGCATCCCTTGTACCTTTAAATATGTGAGCAGGCCTCTCACAACTCAGAGCATCTGGACGCAGAGTCTGAGTGTGAGCGCCTGCCTACACTCTTGTACTTTGAACTCAGATTAATACAAGAAGAAATACCGAAAGGAGCGCCAGTCTTTGGGGCCAATATCTCTAGACACGGAACTCTGCCGGGCCAGTGTCGAATAAATTGTGAACTGTGAACTGTTTTGAAGTGGTTATTTGGTGCTGTTGCGGTAGATTCTTGACTTGGAGTGTCCAAGTCTGTTACAGTAGTATCATAGCACGACCAATTTCTCTTCTACGAATTTTTTTCCGCAGCACGTATGGCTTCCCTATCCGTGATTGGCCCGATCTGAAGAATGTCCATGAAGTTAGAAGCTTCTTGGGACTGTGTTCGTACTACAGGTGGTTCATTCAAAAGTTTGCAGAGGTTGCTTCCCCTTTGCATATCTTGACACAGAAAGGAGTCCCTTTCTCGCGAGGACCCACAGAGGTGACTGCCTTTCAGACTTTAAAAGAGAAATTGACTACAAGACCAATTTTGACTTTGCTGGACTTGCAGAAGTCATTTGAAGTATATTGTGATGCTTGTGGTCGTAGTCTGGGTGTGGTCTTAATGCAAGAAGGCCATATCATTGCTTACGAGAGCCGATTGTTCTCAAGGCCGGAAATGATAGCACACATTTATGAGAGAGAGCTTTTGCGGTTATCCATGCTCTTACTCAGTGGCGGCACTACCTACTTGGAGCGGATTTTACTGTCTTCACAGACCATCAAAGTTTACGCTACTTCTTGTCACAAAAGCAGCTTTCGGAAAAGCAGATGCGGTGGGCGAACATCTTGTCACAGTTTCACTTCCAGATTGTCCATGTTCAGGGACAGAAGAATGTGGTATCAGATGCTTTGTCTCGGAAGCCGTTGGTTCCGGCTATTTCCGCAATACATCATAGGAGCTTCGAGGATATGGTTGACCAGTATGCCACAGATCCGGATTTTGCAGACGTTTTCACACGGATACGAGATGGGGAGACAATAGCGGGATACTCCGTTCGGGATGGCTACTTGATGATGAAAACTATTTTGTGCGTTACACAGCCGTTGAGGGAAAAGGTTATGATTGAATGCCAGTGTTCGCCTTTTCCAGGTCACCGCGGCATTGCTACCACCATGAAAGGGCTAGAGAAATCATAATTACATGGGACGGGGGGGGCGGGCCCTAGGGCCGGGGGACGCCCGTAACCGGGCCGGGGAAGGATGGGGACGCCATGGGACGGTCGGAAATATGGCCGGACGGGTGGGTCGCAAGCTGCCGGACCTGGGACAGTCGGACCGAACGGATTAGGGACGACTGGGAAATTTCAGACGGGTTAAAATTTGTAGTTTTTAAAAAACGGCCAGTTGCAACCAACGTTTATATTTTGGGGGGGGGGGGGGGTTTGGCCCTTGGGAGGCTATAAAAGCCCCCTTGGGCCTCCTATTCCCTCAAGCTCTCCTCTCTACTCATAGTCTCATTGCTCAAGGCTCAAGCATGACTACGCGCCGTGGCCTGTACGCTCTACACTCTACCCTTGAGTCTCCACTCTCTTTCTCTTCTACCCACTTTGAAGCTCTCCTCTCCCTCTTCTACTCACTTTGAAGCTCTCCTTTACTCTCTCCACACAAGCTCTCCTCTAACTCCTCTAACTTCTAAGCTCTACTCTCTCGAGTCTCTCCACTATCATGTCATCTCAAGCCAACTCCACTTCTCAAGCCGGTTCTTCTCGAAGGAGGCCTGCCGTGCAAACGTGGTGGTGGTGGGATGAAGTCGACTTTAGCACGCGTGGCAAAGGTGGCGGTGCAAGACCATGGACATGCAAGCTATGCCCATACAAGAGAACGGGTGGTTCAAACAAAGTGCGAGCCCATCTTCTTCATGAACCCGGTGACGAGGTGAAGTTTTGCTCTCGAGTAACTCCCGAGAAGAGGTTGGATCTTCTTGAGAAGCTCACGGTGTATGAGGTCGCGGAAGTGGCCAAGAGGGGCCATTTTGTTGCCGTTGATCCCTCCGCCGCGACGACACCGCAAGAGCAAAGGGAAGCTAACCTTGACGACATCTCTCGAGGCTTCAAGAGCCATGCATCTACACCGTCCTCTTCCGTTCCGCATCGCCAAAGGACTCAACGAAAATTGGAATCCTAAATTGAAGGAAGAGGTGGATAGGTTGGTTGCCCGATTCTTCTTCCACGACCACATTGCCTTCCATGCTTCGCGGTGAGTTTCCCTTGGCATATGCACATTGCAATCTTCCATTTTGTATTCATAATGGGTTCTAACTTCTCGACTCTCGACTCTCCATACTAACACAACATGCTCTATTTTGTGTGGATAGGTCTCTATACTTTCGAACCATGGTTACGAAAATAGGGGAATATGGCTCCTCTTATGTGCCACCTTCATCGGAGAGGCTTCGCACCACCCTCCTTGACAAAGAGAAGCTTGCCGTGGAGCAAGCGGCCCAAGCAACAAAGGATTTGTGGGAGACCAATGGCGTCTCTCTCCTTATAGATGGATGGAGCGACACTCGCAAGCGGTCCATCCACGGGGTGGTGGCCTACTCTCGGGGGGAGATGTGCTTTGTGGAGTCACATGATGGTGGCAAGGCCGCCGAGATGCTTGCTGCGGAGTGGACAAGCACCATAAAGATCACCGGCCCGGAGAATGTCCTTTGTATGGTTGCAGATGGAGAGGCGTCAAATAGGGCAGCCGGGGCTATCATTGAGGGCATGTATCCCAGCATCCATGTCACATTTTGCATTGCGCAAACCCTCAATAACCTCCTGAAGGACATAGGGAACTTGTCATGGATTTCACCCACCATTGGTGACGCCTCTCGAATTGTCTCCTTTGTGCTCAACCATCAAAAAGTGCGCCATGAATTCTCAAAGAGGAGCCACTTGTCCTTGCTCAAATATTCAGAGACAAGATTTGCATTCAATTGGCTTATGCTAGGCCGCTTGTCTACATGTGGCGGAGCCTTAAGGGGCCTGTTTCTCAGTGATGAGTTCCAAGCCATGCCGAAGTCTACATCAGCACAACAGGATTGAAATGCCGAGAATGGGCCGACGACGCCGCTTGGTGGGAGGAGGTGAAGACTCTTGACGCCATGGTCAAGCCTATTCTACACCTACTTCGAGTGGTGGATGGCTTGCAGCCATGCATTGGCAAAGTCTACGAAGCCATGGATCAGATGATAGAGGCACTTGAGAAGCTTGTGCCTGACCCTGTTTAGTATGCGGAGATTCATGGCTTGTGTGAGTCGAGGTGGAATGGATACTACTCTCCACTTCATGCGGCAGCTTATGTGCTTGACCCTGAGTTTCAGGGAAGGCGTCAAGAGACCGACAAGGAGGTGAGCAAAGGATGGCGGCTTGCATTGGAGCGCCTTGAGCCTAGCAGTGACATTAGGCGCAAGATTAGAGACGAGCTACTCAACTACAGGCAAAAGAAGGGCTCCTATGGATGTGTAGATGCGCAACATGATCGCAACAAGATTGGCTCGGTTTTGTGGTGGGAGGACTATGGAGGAGATGGCCCAGATTTGCAGCGCTTGGCTGTTCGTGTCCTTAGCCAAGCATGTACCACTAGCTGCTTGGAGAAACTATGGAGTGTGTACAACCACATTGCCTCTAAGAAGAGGAATCGCCTTGGGGTCCAGAGGGCCAATGATTTGGTGTTTGTGAGTGCTAACTTGCGCATGCTTGCCAAGAGCGTCACACACAAGGCAGATCCCTTCACTGAGTGGGAGATGGCACAAGAGAATCCATCTATGGCCGATACACTTTTGGAGGAGCTAGAAGAGGACTTCGAGTCTCAATGCGAGCCTCCCGAGCCCTCATACGTCACTGACGACCTCGACTAGGACGACGATATGGAGATTCAGTAGGCGAGCACTTCTTGAGTTTGATGATCATTGATCACTCGACTCTCGAGTCTAGACGCTTGAGTCTACGACTCTACCTACTACATAGCCCTTTGTACTTTTTGTTATCCTTGAGGCCTTAGGCTTGTCCGAAGTCCTTTAGGCTTTTTGACTCTTAAGCCCTTGTGGCATGCACTTCTCATTTTGTATCCATCGATCATCGATGTTTTATTAGCACATTTCCACTTATATGACTCGTGTTCTTTGGTCTATTTAGTGTAAATTTGTGGTCAAAGTGATGCTCTATGTGTGTGGCATGTGTGTAGGTCAAAAAATGCCAAAAAAACTCTCTTTTTTTTGCCGTTCCGACCCCCGTCCCCGTTTCCTGACTTTTGCCATCCTGTCCCCGTTCCCGACCCCGACCCGCCGTCCCATGTAACTATGAGAGAAATACTTCTTTTGGCCGAGACTCAAGAAGGATGCGGACGAGTTTGTGCACAATTGCTTGGTATGCTAGAAGGTCAAGTTTGACAGGCATAAAGCACAGGGATTGTTATAGCTTTTCCCCATACCCACCCGCCCCTGGGAAAGTATTGCAATGGATTTCATTTTTGATCTCCCGAGAACACAGTGGCACGATGGTATCTCGACTGTTATTGACAGATTTAGCAAGTAGGCTCATTTCATTCCAGTAAAGAAATCAATCAAGCCGGATCACTTAGCGAGATTGTTTGTGGCCCAGATTTTCAGATTACATGGCATGCCTGAGATGATTGTCTCCGACAGGGACCCCAGATTTACGAGTTTGTTTTGGAAGGCAATTTGTGTAATGTGACACATCCAACCCTATGTGTCCGTGGACAAGCTATAGCATGACCAGGGTTCAGTTCAATCAAGTCAGTCTAGAATAGAAAGTGATCTGGCACTTTTGTGAGTTTGTTCGCAGACCGTGCATGTCTAGACACTTAGTGTAGATGCATATCCTCTGGTTGCACACAACATGATCATAAGCATTCCCATCAGAATCCATCGGGGGAATTTTCTAGTGCATTTAGCCTATTTTACGTATTTTTGACATTTTTCACTTATTATTTTTAAGTGACTTTTGTTGGAAAGTAGGTAGGGCAAATTGAGTAAGTTTGTATATAAGCAAACCTAGACTAGCACTAATTGGCAGAAGAGGCAGCAGGAGCTCCACCGCTCAATAGGCAACTTCTCAAGCAAGAACCCCTTGGAGGCGATTCCCTCAACCAAGCCTAGCGTTTTTGGTCCATCATCGCCTAGCCTTCTCCCACTTGGCGTTTTCAGCAATCGTCACCGCATGGCAATCATTTGACATAGCGTTTCCGCCAGAAGCTTCAACAAAGCCTAGGGTTTTTCATCCCAGCAAGAAGCGCTACAGTTTTCAGCCCTTGGCTTATTTCAGTTGGTCAATTTCTACCTTTTCCCACAGCCAATTCAGCCCACAGTAGCTGCAGATTTTCAGCCCTAAAGACCAGCAAAATCAGCGTTTTTCATAGCGTTTTCAGCCATAGCAGAATTCAGCCAGCAGCGTTTTTGGACAGCAGATAAAGAGTAGTAGATTCAACCATAGAGTCGGTCTCGCCATCTCCGTCGTCGACATCGACCTAGACTAGACTTGCATCAGTTTCATGCATACACTTTGTACCGGTTTGTGCAATCAATCGTAGACCACTCTCGCCAACGAGAGTGTAGCCTTCGGAGGAGGATTTTACAACGTCTCTGGTGTCGTATCTCTCTTCTCTCCCTATCTCTCAGTCTCATACACTTGCACGCACAGTGTCCATTCACTTTGTTTGTGATCATAGCACTCTCTCATTAAGAACGGAAGGCTCTCCGTTCCATAAGAACAAAAAGAACCTTGAGCACAGTTCGGAGCACTCATCTTGAGAAAGAACAACATTCATTCCGCTGCACCTTAAGGCTTACATTGGTATCAGAGCTTTGGTAGTGTTCTGTATTACTCAAGGAAAGGACCACAAGAATCACAAGAATTTTTTTGCTTGTTGCGGTCGCACGGACCCAAGTTCACTTGGGCGTGTCGATTCCTAATCGTGTTTTTGAAGAGTGACATGAATCCCAGGAAAGAAGGGCTTATTGAGCGTCCCCTTGTGCCTCTTTTCACTCATTGAGAGCGGACGTGCACTTAGCGGTTGGCCAATCAACGTGAGGTGGGAAGAAGCAACCTTGGTGTGAGCAGAAGGCCGCCAAGGGGTGCGCCCGTAGAAAAGAGTAGAACTTGGGTGAAGAGAAGATCCTTCTCAAACACAGATTGCAAGCGATAGAAAACCCTCAAGAACCTCAAGAACCTCAAGACACTCAAGAACCCAAGTTCCTCGTGACCTTAAGAACCAAAGATCATAGTGCATGGTCATCACCCGAAGCGGAATGGATACTTCGCATACAGGTGATGAGCATGAGAGAGGCGACGAAGAGTTCTCCCCACCAAGAGATTTTTCCAACCCTCCCCCTTCTCCATCTACGCCACGAGGTGTACCAACTTTCATGGAGGCGATGGTCAATGGACATGTTGGCCCAACAACAAGAAGCGAATCGCGAAGCGACTCGCCTTGCGCTGGCACAACGAGAAGCGAATCGAATTGCGCTAGCACAACAAGAAGCGACTCCCATTGCTTTGAAACGCGAGTGCGAAGAACGAAATGAAAGAAATGCAATAAAACAAGAAGCGACTCTCATTGCTTTAGAACGCGAGCGTGATGAACGAAACGAAAGAAAAGCACAAAGAAAGGAGGAACGAGAGGCTCAAAGAGCGGCCTTGGAGGCCGAGCGTGAGGCTGAAAGAGACCTCCGCACTCAAGAATTGGTTCGACAAGTACTTGCCTCGAAGTCCGAAGCAGCCAAAGATCGTGGAAGTTGCTCAAGTGGCGCAAGCCACGATTCGGATTCTAACAACCTAGTCACAGAAAAGTTGACTTTCAGTAAGTATGATGGTAAGATGGATGCTACAGTTATTCATTCTTGGTTGCATCAATTTAATGCTTATTTTGCGACAACTAAGAAGACAGGAAATAACAAAGTTTTGATGGCAGCCATGTACCTTGCCGGTGATGCCATCAATTGGTACCACGCATGGCAAGAGGCACAGTTAGCCGCGCACCTAGAGGAAGGCGACGAATTCACGCCCCTTTCCTTCAATTGGGTTGATTTCCAAGACAAGCTCAAGGCGTGGTTTATGCCATCTCAGTACCTCGCATGATTGAAGGACGACTGGGGCGCTCTTAAGCAAAATGGTATGCCGGTTATGTCTTTTTCTAATCATGTTTTGTAGCTAGGTACCCAATTACGCAAGTCGGATGATGAACGCAAAGAGGCATTCCTTTATGGATTGGACAAGTATATCAAGTACGATGTCGAGGTGCTTGATCCAATCGATCTCAACAAGGCGGTAGCGATTGCTGTCGCACAGGACATGAAGCACAACAAGGGAAAGCCTAAGGAGAACAAGACTTCCACAAGTACCTCGCAGACTTCTCAGACTTCCCAGAACGATAAGAACAGTAACTCTTCTAACCAATCTTTCAACAGTCTCTCAGAAAAGAATTCTTCCAATGAACCTAAGGGTAAGGCTAACACAATTGCTTAACCTAAGCTTACTCCAGATGAAAAGGTAGCACAAGGAATTGTAGGAGGATACATCACATCGGAAGAGCAAAGCACTTATTCTAAGGAAGGTCATTGTTTTCATTGTCACATTAAGGGTCACATAAAAAGAACATGTCCTAAGCTTGATTCAAATGAATCTAAAGAATCCACAGAACCCACTTTCTCTGTCAATGCAATTAATGACAACACGAGTGTGCCCCAAGTTTCTCCTGACCCTCCCATTGATGATTCTCTCATTAAATGTTATGGTCATACGACGGGGCACCGTTTTGTCATATTGTTTGACCGAAGTAGTATGCATGATGTGATCAGTCCCTCTCTCGTTGAGAGAGCCCGCCTAAAGGTTAGTCTGAAATCCTCTCTCGAGGTCTCTGGCTTTGTTCCCGGTATGGACTCTCTCATCACGCAAGAGTGCCTTGGTGTGTTGTTTACAATTCAATAAACTGCTTTCCGTAGAATTTTTTTTGTCTCTCCTCTCTCAAGATGTGATATGATTTTGGGCATTCGATGGTTTCATGAGCTTAACCCTCATTGATTGGGAGGCTAACACTTTCACTCTCCATGCCAAAAGTGACTCTCCCATTGTCATTCGTGGAGAGTAAGTTGTTCATTCTTCCTCTCTCATTGCTAATGTGCAGGACAAGATTGAACGGATTCAGGAGAAGGAGACTCTCTCTTCTTCTTCCAAGCATGACACACATGATTTGCATGATGTTTGAATGCCAATGATTTGCATGATGATTTGGATGATAATAATGAGTTTGATGATTTGCATGATCAAGATGTGCTTTCTCACAAGCATGATGATTTGCATGACCAAGATGTGATTTCTCACAAGCATGATGAGTTGCATGAAGATGATGTGATTGTTCACAAGGATGATGTGTTAGTTGATACTTTATCTAGTGAAGCTAATCTCATTGTAGATTCGATCAGTCAGGAAGAATCGATCTTGGCTCTCGAACCTAGGTCCAAAGGACCCTCACAGGAAGTATTATGTGTTCGCATGATTCATCTGCACGCATTGTTCGAGTGTTTCATTCGGGATCGTTTCTTGTATTTTAGTCAGTGTCTTTATGTGATCCCTTTTACTAGGCATGACATATTGTACGTTGAGCACTTTTCACTCATGAATGAGCACGAATGTATGCGGGTTGTTCATGAAAAGTATGCATTCAAGGAAGTCACATTTTATGTCTCTTCCTTGGCATGACATATTTGTAGGAAGAGCACAAGAAAGTATGAGCACCAAGCATGGGCATTTCCGTTGTGAATTGCCACAGTTGATTGCTTTAGATCAGAAGAGAAAGATTCGATCTCATCGTTAGCGTATGTGTGGTGAATGGTTTGGCACTCCATCTTTTTGTTCATCTACATTGCATGCACAGTCTTTGAGGAAGACAATGTTTTTTCCAGTCACTTTACATGGAATGGGTATGTTCATGGTTTTGTGTTGGAAATGGTTTCACGAATCTTCAGCCATGGAGATTCTTGAAGGAGAAAGAAGCATGACTCTAGACGAAGTTGAAGCATCGAAGGAGCCTCAGAAGACTTTGTGTCGCTTTCGGCGCGGACCAAAGAAGCAAGCGTTGCAGACCTTTATGAAGTTCAAGTACCGCACGACCCACACATCAGAGTGGGCCGGCGAAGAGTCCCTTCCAGGATTTTGGATGCTATTGGCGATCTCCCTCAACGCCATACAGTTCGGTACCAGTACCTCACTTTGAAAAGGAGGGGATGTCACGTGACACATCCAACCCTATGTGTCCGTGGACAAGCTACAGCATGACCAGGGTTCAGTTCAGTCAAGTTAGTCTAGAATAGGAAGTGATCTGGCACTTTTGTGAGCCTGTTCGCATACCGTGCATGTCCAGACACTTAGTGTAGATGCATATCCTCTGGTTGCACACAACATGATTATAGCGTTTTTCATAGCGTTTTCAGCCATAGCAGAATTCAGCCAGCAACGTTTTTGGACAGCAGATAAAGAGTAGCAGAGTTCAGCCATAGAGTTGGTCTCGCCATCTCCGTCGTCGACATCGACCTAGACTAGACTTGCATCAGTTTCATGCATACACTTTGTACCAGTTTGTGCAATCAATCGTAGACCACTCTTGCCAACGAGAGTGGGGCCTTCGGAGGAGGGTTTTACGTCTCTGGTGTCGTATCTCTCTTCTCTCCCTATCTCTCAGTCTCATACATTTGCACGCATAGTGTCCATTCACTTTGTTTGTGATCATAGCACTCTCTCATTAAGAACGGAAGGCTCTCCCTTCCATAAGAACAAAAGGAACCTTGAGCACAGTTCGGAGCACTCATCTTGAGAAAGAACAACATTCATTCCGCTGCACCTTACAATTTGGGAGAACATTGGCACGCGGTTGCAGTTCTCGTCATCTTTCCACCCGCAGATTTGACGGCCAATCTAAGATTGCCAATTCAGTGGTTTTAGATTTATTGAAGTCTTACATCTCAGATCACAAGACTCAATGGGAAAAGTATTTACCTTTGGTGGAATTTTCCTACAATAACACGATACACTCTTCGACAGGGAAGGCGCCATTTGAGATTGTTGAAGGTGCTGCGAAGGTTCCACCCTTCCTAAGCACGAAAGATAAGATTTTTGAAGCGGATGAATACACGCGCGACTTAGATACGGCTTTTGCCAAAGTCTGCGAGGCTTTGTAGAAATCTCAAGAATGACAGAAAAAGGCAGCAGATCGCCATCGTCGCGATTTGAAATTGAAGGAGCATGATTGGGTGCTCTTACGTCATGACAGAAACTCAATACGTTGAACTTTGTGTAGATGTATGCTCATGTGTGTGTGTGTGGTGTGTGTTGTGTTGGGGAGCATATGTTAGTACCTAGTTCTACACCCACTATTGGGCACTGACGACGTTAGTGGGGATGTCGTGGAATTTAGTCAATACTATGCATGATGGAGCTAATAATTATATTGTCTT
This sequence comes from Adiantum capillus-veneris, assembly GCF_014529385.1. NCBI lineage: Eukaryota > Viridiplantae > Streptophyta > Polypodiopsida > Polypodiales > Pteridaceae > Adiantum > Adiantum capillus-veneris. The sequence continues at coordinate 161,205,883 of NC_140939.1, read as the reverse complement.
GTGGGTGACTACCATGGGTCTATACCTTGCACTTTCCTTCAAGGGTGAATCTGGGCTTATCCTGGATTCATCTAGGTATATTTTTTAGTTGTATAGCGGACATGTAGACTTCACATTGTGAAGTTTTCGTCCGAGTTACGACCAATTGATATTATGCTAATTCTTTCTATCTTTTGTGGTGCGTATGTCCTATCAACTACCTCATTTGTGCTAATTTTTTCGATTTCATGCTTCTTTTAGTGCTAGGCTTCATTATGGCTGAGTGTGCCCTTGATCTCCGGAGTCATGACAGAAACTCAGTACACTGAACTTTGTGTTGATGTATGCTCATGTGTGTGTGCGTGTGGTGTGTGTTGTGTTGGGGAGCATATGTTAGTACCTAGTTCTACACCCACTATTGGCACTGACGACGTTGAAACCGGCCCGTAGGGCGGTAGGCGTTGGCTTTCACCTGAAATTCTTTACTTTAGACACACACAGAGCACTTTGCAAAGGAAACCTGTAACGGGAATTAACACTTAATCATACACACGGCTCAGAAGCTAGAATGCTCCGAGCAGATGCCGACAACCTGTAGGCCCCAAAATTGGCGCCCCTTTCGGTATTTCTTTATTCTTTAGGAGGGTAAAGTACAAAGAAGAGTCTTGGGAATCCTTTGACTGTATCCCACTAGATACCGCCCGTTTCGGCAGCATAACAGCCCCTAAATTTGCACGAAACCAATTCCCCTGCTAGAACTTGCTTCTACTGGCGTATACCCTCTGATTCCTGCCCAAAAACAGTAAATTCAGCACGCTGTATTTACTGGTTTTTGCCCTGTTTTCAGCCCCAAACAGTCCCCTAACTATCCTCTGCCAGTGGGGCACGATTCCCAAAGGTTCTGGCGTCCGTATGGCTGAAAAAAGTAAAATTACAGCGCATACACAACACTGATTTTGCACCTGTATGGTGAGGTTATGACCCTCACCAGTGCCTGCTTTGGAGTAGCAGCTAGCTACCCCTGTTCCTGCTCAAGGAGGCTCTTGCCTCAGCACAAAAGCATGAACCCACACAGGTGTACATCAGTCAAATGAGGAGCCCTCTTGTGGGGCATCACATAATTGCACGTAGGGGAGAGAGAGAGCAGTGTGTAGTCTGCAGGGCATCACTCCTAGCACCACACTGTACATGAGAGGGAAAGGAAGCACTCCATAGCTCTTAACCTGTGAGACAAAAGCTGAAATGAGTCCTCTCCCAGCTTAAAAATCAGCGCCCATTTTTCTGCAAGGGGAAAGTTCATGAGAAAATGACACTTGGCGCATTTACAAGTATTTTCCCGTTTCGGGTTCGTCGCTTAAAAATATCCTGACCAGTTGCCCAGTTGACTTCGCGGTAGAGTTGTAAAATGTTCCCCTAGTCATACCGAAGGTAATGACGCAAACACATTTCACGGCCCAAAATAGCAGTTCCCTAAATTTTAGCAGATGCTTCCGTTGGGCTCCCACTGGTCTTCTGACCATCTATCCTCATTGGGACCGCATCCAAAAGTGCAATGTGGCCCAAATGTCGGATACTTTTTGTTGGTAGTCCCTCCTTGACTTTACGCCTTAATTGAGTTCACTTCCTAGTATCCACCAACTTGCTAAGTGCGACGGGGGGACCTATATGATCTTGCTATGAGCCTAGACATCCTCTTACCATACGAATTCCAGTGCCGACCACTACCCATCTGCGGGTGAAACTACCGTTCACATTGGCCATGCAATGTCCTACCGTTTGCTACTTCAAGAAGAGGGTCTCAAAAATACAACAAAACCCCTTGGAAAGAAACCAACAATTAAAGTTAGCAGTTGCCACGTCCTCGTGACATAGTTAACAGTTGCCACGTCCCCGTGACATATCCCCTCTTGAAATCGCAAATGTCCTCGATTGCATACCATAAATACACGCCACTGATGATCTTGTGCTATTAACACTCTTTTATCATCGCATGTATCCGCAAGAAAGGTCATAAGTTATAACATATAGATACAAATGACTTAATGAGGCCTTCATACTTTTGTCATTTCCATCTATTACACTGAATTCATATGTACATTTGATGTACTAGCTCTATCATTACCCCTCCTTTGCAGACGTTGGGTTGGGGGATAAGTAGGCTGTAACCCAAAGGCTTCAAGGTAAAGCTGCAATACATTTGGTGACTCTGACAGTTCATGCTCTTCCATCCACTTTGCATCCATAGGCGGATAGTTCTTGAACTTCACCAAATAGTGTCTTGCAACTTGTCCTTTAACTTTTCTGTCCTTATGTGCCAAAACTTGCTCAGGTACCAGGATCAAGTTCCTCAACTTCTGGCTGATCCTCATCTGGCATATCTTCTGGCACATCACCCACGAAGGGTCTTAGAAGACTCACGTGAAACGCATTATGAATCTTCCATGCATCAGGCAATTTCAGGCTGTAAGCCACATCGCTGATCTTGTCAAGTACTTGAAAAGGCCCATAGTAACGCATGCTGAGCTTAGGAAACAACCGTTCCTTGCCCTTCATCTTCTTTAACCTTGCCTTTTCGAACCTTAACAGAACCCAATCACCAGGTGATAGTAGCAATTCACGACGGTGACGATCAACAGCCTTTTTCTGCTTCGCCTTAGTCTTCTCCATGGCAACTTTTATCTTCTTATACATCTCATCCATGTTCTCAACATATCGATCTGCCTCAAAGATCTTGTCCTTTGTATGCAAAATGGGAGGAACCTTTTTGCCGCCTTCAACAATTTCAAAAGGTGCTTTGCCAGTAGACGAATGCATCGTATTATTGTACGCATACTCAAGCATAGGCAAATATTGTTCCCACTTGCCCTTATTATCTAACACATAGCATTTCAACAGATCTAAGACAGTAGACTTAGCCTCTTCTTACTGTCCATCAGTTTGTGGATGAAACGAAGACGAGAATTTGAGCGTAGTGTCCATGTTCTCAAACAATCCTCTCCAGAACAAACTGGTCATGCGAGGATCACGATCACTGATAATTGATTGTGGCATACCATGGTACTTAAACACATTGTACATGAACAAGCGTGCCATCTGAGCAGATTTTATCTTCTTCCTGATAGGGATAAAATGGGCTTGCTTTCTGAACCTGCAGATAATGGTCCATATACCATCATTCCCTGTTGGCGTCCTTGGAAGATCAAAGATAAAGTCCATAGCAATGCTTTCCCATGGCTTATCCGGAATCGGCAGTGGTTGTAACAACCCTGGTGCCTTTTGCGTGTCAAACTTGACCTTTTGGCAAACTATGCATGCTCGCACAAAGGCATCCACATCTCTCCTCAAGGTAGGCCAATAGAAGAATGTCTGTACCCCTTTAACTGTTGCATCAATGCCACGATGCCCTGCATACGGTGGGACATGACTCTCTTCCATGACCTTATGTCGCAGTGGCCTAGTGACACAAAGTCTGCCATGCATCATCATAAAACCATCTTTGAGGAGGTAGTGCTCGTGATGTTGCCCCTCTTGTAACTGTTCAAAGATCCTTGCAAAATCTTCATCAGCAGTATACTGTTCCTTCATGTCTTTTAACTCATGATGATAAGGAATTGACACAGTTGAAATTTGTGGCTTTCTTGATAACGCATCAGCCACAACATTCTTCTTGCCTTCCACATGCATAATTTGAAAGTGGAACATGGAAAGAATGTTTGCCCATCGCATATGCTTTTCGGATAACTTTGATCGTGTCAAGAAGTATCGCAAGGTCTGATGATCTGTTTGGACATCAAAATCAGCACCTAAGAGGTAGTGCTTCCAGCTAGAAAGTGTATGAATCACGGCCAAGAGCTCTTTCTCATAGACTTGCATAGTCCTCTCTGGCCCTTGCAAGATTCGGCTTTCATAAGCTATCACCCGTCCATCTTGCATTAGCACTACTCCGATGCTACTGCCACACGCCTCACACTGGACCACAAATGACTTCCTGACATCTGCAAAACAATAATTGGATCTGAAGTCAACTTTTCCTTTAAGAGACTAAAAGCTGAAATCTCTTTTTGGGTCCATCTGAAAGTGACCTCTTTCTTTTGCAAAGCGTGAAGAGGCGATGCTATCTGTGCAAAATTTCTGATAAACCTTCTATAGTAGGAACACAATCCCAAGAAGCTTCCGACATCGTGCACAGTCTTCAAGTCTGGCCATGTCTTGATAGCTTCGACCTTTGCGGGATCCATTCTAACACCATCCTTTGAGACTATGTGGCCCAAAAAGTGGATCTCTTCGAGGAAGAATTCACTTTTCTTAGGATTGACAAGTAACCTGTGTGACTGCGCAGCTCTTCGAACACAATGGTCAAGTGACGCCTATGCTCCTCTTCATTCTTCGAATACACTATCATGTCATCGAAGAACGTTCCAACAAACTGTTGAAGCGAGCGGAAAATCCGGTCCATCATTCTGTTGAACGTGGCAGGAGCATTTGTTAGCCCAAACGGCATCACTAGAAACTCATAAAGACCAAATGTCGTTCTAAACGCAGTCTTGTGCACATCCTCTGGCCTTATACGAATCTGATGGTACCCACTCTTAAGGTCTATCCTGCTGAAAATTGCAGCACCCTCTAAACGATCGAGAATATCATCAATTCTAGGAATAGGAAACCTATTCTTGATGGTATTCTTATTCAACACACGGTAATCAATACACATGCGCCATGAGCCATCCTTCTTCTGCACTAGGAGCACTAGGGAGCAAAAGGGTGAAGAACTAGGCTGAATCAGCCCCTTCTCTAATAACTCCTCAACGTGGCCCATAATCTCTTTCTGCTGCGCCGCACTAACCCTGTAGGGAGGTCTATTTGGTGGGCTACACCTTGGCACCAAATCTATCCGATGGTCCTCAGGTCTCTCTGGCGGCAATTGCGACGGTAATGAATCAGAAAAACAGTCACTAAACTTTTGGAAAAATGCTGACCTTTCTTTATCTAACACAGATAAATTTGATTGATCACTATCTGAGACATCACGTGAGTACACAGAAAGATGATTCTTTATTACAGAAGTGATAGTAGAAGCAGATACAATAGGGATTGACTCTCCTTTAAGCTTTACATCCAAGATGTGAGTTTTGACCTTATGCTGTACAATGATCTTTTTGTTGTAGGCATCCAAGACTCCATGCACTCGGAACATCCACGGGATCCCCAACAAGGCGTCACAACCTACCAGCGGCATGATGTAAAACTCTTCAGTGTCGACATACGACTAAATATGCAAACGCAGTTTTCCAATGATGGGAGTAACACACTCTTGAGTGGGCAGGACATGCCAACCCTGCCTCTGCTGTGTACCCCATCTCTTCAGCTTTGAGGCCCAGCTTCATAGCTAACTCTGGTGAGATAAAGTTGGCTTTGGCACCTGGATCAAAGAAGATGAGTGCCGTCTGATCCCTAACTTTACCCCATGCCTTGCATAACTCACTGGCATCTGTGCTGGGCCTGTCACCCACCATGTCTGGCACTAAACCTGCCGTGGGTTTTGGCTTCTTGCCTTTCTGATCTTCTTTATCCTCTGAGTCAGTTGGCCTTTTCCTTTCTGGACAATTAATAGAAAAGTGACCAGGCTGCTCGCATATAAAGCATTTGTTCTCAGCCATTAGGACCTTCTTTTCCTCGAGCGACTTGTGCACAAAAGGCTTCCTTTTCTGTTTCTTTGCCTGCGCTCCAGAAGTCCCGGCTGAGTCCTTGTCTTTGGTGGCCTTTTCTGACCCCTGTGACGCATCAGGAGCCGTTTTCACAAAGGGCTTCTTCGCTGAATTTTTCTTTTGCTGCCCTCCTTTGTCACTGCTCGGAAATCCACCGTCCTCTCCTTTCAACAAGGCAAGACCAGTGTTCGCAACTTCCATAAGCTGAGTAAGGGTAGCCACTCTGTTCTTTGTACAGTAATCGCGAAGCCCTTTAGGCAGCCCACAACAGTACTTTTCTATCTGCTCTGTCAGTGGCACAAATTTGTACGAGGTCACTGAGAGTAACGCTTTACAAAACCTCCTATTGTACTCCAACAAGCTCTTGCACGAAGCTGAAGTAACCTGGTGCCAATCTGTTAGGACTTCGGCTTCAAATTCATTTGATAGCCAAGCAGATGCAAACATTTGCTTGAAGTAAACCCAAGTGGCGGGTGCCTGTCCTTGCATTAACAATGTCGTCCACCATGTAAGCGCATTGTCCTTTAAGAAAGTGGCAGCTTTCCTGACCTTCAAGGCCTCTGTAAAATTCCCTCCCGCATAAGCTGTATCAAACTGTTGGAGGAAATGAGGGCCTTTGTCTTATCCTCGAAACCACTGAAGGTACTGAACTTTACTGTTGCACCACCTTCTTTGTAAGCCTTCGGCTTCTCTAGTGCCCCCAAGTTGTCATACGGAATGGTCTGCAACATGGGCACTGTAGTAGGCATGATCTGCACATCTTGGCCATTCACATTTTGCATCAGAGGTGCGATATCTGGCTGCTGTCCAGAAAAACCAGCCATGCGAAAACGACCCTGTGGCACCCCAAATTGGCCCTGGTTGTAGTGGAAACCTTGCTGCATGCCGATAGTACCATACATGGGGTTTGGCATGATGCCTTGCATACCCCCGAACACTGTTCCTGGCATGTACGGCTGACTTCCAGGCGCATAACCAGCCATACTTTGGAACATTGATCCACCCCTGAAATACCTAGGATGTACCGTGGGTGGTGGAAAAACTGAGTGCATAGCTTGGTATCCAGCTCCTTGTCCATTCAAGACAGCATGCTGGCTCTGAAAGGTGGCGGACTGAACTTGCATAACCTGTGGAATAGGCGTTCTAGCCACCTGTTCAAGCACGGGAGGAACCTGCTTGGAGCCCCCGACTCCGCAACATGCGAGTGTTCCCTTTCCTCTTGCGCCACATGAAGTACCTGGGCTTGAGCATCAACAAGCTCCGAACGCGGCGTAGGTTGCCTATTTTGCTGTTGCACTGGTGGCGCTTGCAAGAACTCCATAAACCTCGGATTCTGCACCTGCTGCGAAAAGACATTCACGGCGGCAACTAACTGAGTCTTGAACGCATCATCCTCAAGTTGCCCAGTCATAAAGCCCTGTACTACTGGAGGGACATTCACGTTGACAGGAGGTACAGAGTGACGTGGCCGTGAGCTCTCGCCAATCTCAAAAACCATAGGAATCTCTTGCCTGTCCTTTGAGGAGGAACCCTCTTTCATAATTCCCTTCCCCTTGTCAGCCATAGTGTAATCCCCGCGTTCTTGCACTCTGTGTCTTTACCAAAAACAATCCAGGCTCACTCTTTAAGGAAAAAGTGATTGATGTCTCGGCAATGGAACCATGAAACCAGCCCGTAGGGCGGTAGGCGTTGGCTTTCACCCAAAATTCTTTACTTTAGACACACACACAGAGCACTTTGCAAAGGAAACCTATAACGGGAATTAACACTTAATCGTACACGGCTCGGAAGCTAGAATGCTGTGAGCAGACGCCGACAACCTGTAGGCCCCAAAATTGGCGCCCCTTTCGGTATTTCTTTATTCTTTAGGAGGGTAAAGTACAAAGAAGAGTCCTTGGAATCCTTTGACTGTATCCCACTAGATACCGCTTGTTTTGGCCAAATTTCGGCAGCATAACAGCCCCTAAACTTGCACGAAACCAATTCCCCTGCTGGAACTCGCTTCTACTGGCGTATACCCTCTGATTCCTGCCCAAAAACAGTAAATTCAGCACGCTGTATTTACTGGTTTTTGCCCTGTTTTCAGCCCCAAACAATCCCCTAACTGTCCTCTGCTAGTGGGGCACGATTCCCAAAGGTTCTGGTAGAGCACTTTGCAAAGGAAACCTGTAATGGGAATTAACACTTAATCATACACGGCTTGGAAGCTAGAATGCTCCGAGCAGACGCCGACAACCTGTAGGCCCCAAAATTGGCTCCCCTTTTGGTATTTCTTTATTCTTTAGGAGGGTAAAGTACAAAGAAGAGTCCTTGGAATCCTTTGACTGTATCCCACTAGATACCGCTTGTTTTGGCCAAATTTCGGCAGCATAACAGCCCCTAAACTTGCACGAAACCAATTCCCTTGCTGGAACTCGCTTCTACTGGCGTATACCCTCTGATTCCTGCCCAAAAGCAGTAAATTCAGCACGTTGTATTTACTGGTTTTTGCCCTGTTTTCAGCCCCAAACAGTCCCCTAACTGTCCTTTGGCAGTGGGGCACGATTCCCAAAGGTTCTGGCGTCCGTATGGCTGAAAAACAGTAAAATTACAGCGCATACACAGCGCTGATTTTGCACTTGTATGGTGAGGTTATGACCCTCACCAGTGCCTGCTTTGGAGTAGTAGCTAGCTACCCCTGTTCCTGCTCAAGGAGGCTCTTGCCTCAGCACAAAAGCATGAACCCACACAGCTGTACATCAGTCAAATAAGGAGCCCTCTTGTGGGGCATCACATAACTGCACGTAGGGGGGAGAGAGAGCAGTGTGTAGTGTGCAGGGCATCACTCTTAGCACCACACTGTACATGAGAGGGAAAGGAAGCACTCCATAGCTCTTAACCTGTGACAAAAGCTGAAATGAGTCCTCTCCCAGCTTAAAAATCAGCGTCCATTTTTTTGCAAGGGGAAAGTTCATGAGAAAATGACACTTGGCGCATTTACAAGCATTTTTCCGTTTTGGGTTCGTCGCTTAAAAATATCTTGACTGGTTGTCCAATTGACTTCGCGGCAAAGTTGTAAAATGTTCCCCTAGTCATATCGGAGGTAATGACGCGAACACATTTCACGACCCAAAATAGCAGCTCCCTAAATTTTAGGAGATGCTTCCGTTGGGTTCCCATTGGTCTTCTGACCATCTATCCTCATTGGGATCGCATCCAAAAGTGCAATGTGGCCCAAATGTCGGATACTTTTTGTTGGTAGTCCCACCTTGACTTTACGCCTTAATTGAGTTCACTTCCTAGTATCCACCAACTTGCTAAGTGCGACGGGGGGACCTATATGATCTTGCTATGAGCCTAGACATCCTCTTACCATACAAATTCCAGTGCCGACCACTACCCATCTGCGGGTGAAACTACCGTTCACATTGGCCATGCAATGTCCGACCGTTTGCTACTTCAAGAAGAGGGTCTCAAAAATACAACAAAACCCCTTGGAAAGAAACGAACAACTAAAGTTAGCAGTTGCCACGTCCTCGTGACATAGTTAACAGTTGCCACGTCCCCGTGACAACGTTAGTGGGGATGTCGTGGTATTTAGTCAATACTATGCATGATGGAGCTGATGGTTATATCGTTTTGTGGGTGACTATCATGCGTCTATACCTTGCACTTTCCTTCAAGGGTGAATCTGGGCTTATCCTGGATTCATCTAGGTATATTTTTTAGTCGTATAGCGGACATGCAAATTTCACATTGTGAAGTTTTTGTCCGAGTTACGACTAGTTGATATTGTGCTAATTCTTTCTATCTTTTGTGGTGCGTATGCCCTCTCAACTACCTCATTTGTGCTAATTTTTTCAATTTCATGCTTCTGGCTTCATTATGGCTGAGTCTGCCCTTGATCTCCAGAGTCATGACAGAAACTCAGTACGCTGAACTTTGTGTTGATTTATGCTCATGTGTGTGTGCGTGTGGTGTGTGTTGTGTTGGGAGCATATGTTAGTACTTAGTTCTACACCCACTATTGGGCACAGACGATGTTAGTGGCGATGTCGTGGTATTTACTCAATACTATGCATGATGGAGCTGATGGTTATATCTTCTTGTGGGTGACTACCATGGGTCTATACCTTGTACTTTCCTTCAAGGGTGAATCTGGGCTTATCCCGGATTCATCTAGGTATATGCTCTTACGTTTTGAGAAGGCACGCCTGAGAAAGAAGAAGGGAAAGGAGAGGCTTTTTCCAAAGTTTAGTATGAGATACTACGGACCTTTCCAGATCTCCGAAAAGATCAATGATGTCTCCTTCCGATTGAAACTGCCCGACACTTGGAGGATTCATAATGCATTTCATGTGAGTCTCTTGAAACCTTTTAAAGGTGATGTGCCCGAAGATGGGGAGCTTGATGAGCAACCCGAAGTGGAGGAAAACGAGGAGATCTTTGTTCCTGAACAGATTTTGGCACATAAGGACACAAAGAATAAGGGTAAAGTATGAAGGCGGTTCTTGGTTAAGTTCAAGAACTATCCTGCATTGGATGCGAAGTGGATGGAGGAGGAGCCTCAGAGGAGGACCTAGCAGATACTCCTCAAATTGTGAACTTTTATCTTGAAGCTTTTGGTTTAGCATAGTCTAGACCAAATGGAACTCAGAATTCAGCTTGGCCGTAGATCTGGTGCAGTGGGATGCACAAGAGGGGAGTTACTCCGCTCCTTTGTCAACAGATGCCTTGATTTTTGTATACTAGAGTCACTGATGTCTCTTTGAGCTTCAGGGATACATAGAGCTAACAGTATTCTTGTGTATGACTTTATGAAATGGAATTCGGAAACATGAAACTGATTTGTTCTTGACTTGTTTTTAAGTGCAGGAACTGATAGACGAAATGACTGCAGCATTTTGTTCTAATTGATCTCGAATAGACATGGTTTCAATAGGGGTAAGTCAATCGGACATCTATGAGGTCTCGACTGGATCTAGATGCGATTGCTAGCTACTTTGCCGATAAATCATGGTCTAAGATCCGAATGAATGTTGAATGTCATGTGATGTCCTGTGATGTGACTGTCGATTGGTACATGTGCTAGATGTGTGTTCCTAGTGCGTAGGTACTAACAGTCAATGTCTACTAAGACAGTTTATGGCCTCTGTCTGTTTTGCAGGCGTAATCGAGGGTGATTACAATGCTTTCAAGAGGGGGGTATGTCACAAAGTGATGACGTGGCTACGCGCTATACACACACGCCCTCTGCTGGAAACCCTTATTGCTGGAAACCCTAACCCTAATTGCAAAAACCCTAACCCTAATTGTTGGAAACCCTAACCCTAACTGTAGGAAAATCCTAACCCTAATTGTTGACGTGGCAGGGTTGACATGTGGCAGTTGTACGGACGCCTCAGTGATTTGCGGCGGAATTCCCGGAAAGCAGTTTTGGGCGGCAGTTTTTAGGCATTGCTTTTTCCACGCAATTTGAGAGAGATAGAAAGCCTCTTTGCTGTATTAAGCAAGAGAGAGAGAAAGAGAAAGCCTCTTTGCTTTATTTTGTTAAGTGAGAGAGAGAGAGAGAGAGAGAGAGAGAGAGAGAGAGAAGGAAAGCTCCTGCTTTATTTTTAAAGGGCTTTTGATTTTCAGTTTTTGGGGCTCTGCTTTTGGCATCCCTTGTACTCGTAAATATGTGAGCAAGCCTCTCACAACTCAGAGCATCTGGACGCAGAGTTTGAGTGTGAGCGCTTGCCCGCACTCTTGTACTTTGAACCGAGATTAATACAAAAAGAAATACCGAAAGGGGCGCCAGTCTCTGGGGCCAATATCTCTAGGCACAGAACTCCACCGGGCCTGTGTCAAACAAATTGTGAACTGTGAATTGTTAATTGAAGTGGTTATTTGGTGCTGTTGCGGTAGATTCTTGACTTGGAGTGTCCAAGTCTGTTACAATACGACACCAGAATGTTGTCAAACCCTCCTCCGAAGGCCCCCACTCTCTATGGCGAGAGCGGTCTACTATTGATTTCACAAATCTCTACAATGCTTTTCTTGCCGACGATGTCGACGACGATGAGGATGACGACGAGACGGGCTGAAATCTGAAAATGCTAATGGTTGAAATCTGCAAATCTTTATCTGCTGAATTCTGACTCTATGTCGGTGACGATGTCGATGGCGACGATGCGACGCTAATGGCTGAAATCTACAAATCTTTATCTGCTAAATTTTGACTCTATGTCGGCGATGATGTGACGACGACGCGCTGAAAACGCAGATGCTGAAATCTGCATTTTCCGGGCTGAATCTGCAAACTGTGCTGGATCTGACCGTGCGGCGAGGATCTGTTGCAGGAAGGTGAGGTCTGCGAGGTTCGGGACTTGTTCTGCGGAAAGTGTGCTGAAAACTGAAAACGCTGGTGCTTCTTGGGGTTTCGTCACTGTGAATTTGCAAAACGTTGATATGCCAGGCTGATGCAAAAACGCTAGGGCTGAATTCTGATCTTGATGAGGAAATCTGCTAAAGCTAGGGCTGATCTGCTATCCTGTTGTTGCCGGGGCTGATCTGCAATGCAAAACGCCAGGGCTAGACTTGTTGGCAGAAACGCTAGGCTTTGCAGATGACTGAAAACGCTAGGTTTGTTGCGGGAAGGTGGTCTTGCTGAGAAGGTGCCTGTTGAACACGAAGTTCCTGCTGCCTCTTCTGCCAGAAAATGCTAGCGCTAGGTTTGCTTATATACTTGGCTACTGAATTTGCCATACCTAGTTTCCAACAAAAGTCACTTAAAAATAATAAGTGAAAAGAAATAGGAAAATAGTATGCACTATAAAAATGCTCCTGATAGGTTTTGATGGAAATCTGATGGTCATGTTGTGTGCAACCAGAGGATATGCATCTATTCTAAGTGTCTGGACATGCACGGTCTGTGAACAGACTCACAAAAGTGCCATATCACTTCCTAATCTGACTGAATTGAACCCATGTCATGAAGTAGCTTGTCTACGTACACATAGGGCTAGATGTGCACGTGACATCCCCTCCTTATCAAAGTGAGGTACTGGTACCGAACTGTTTGGCGTCGAGGGAGATCGCCAACAACGTCTGGAATCTTGGAAAGGACTCTTCGCCGGCCCACTCCGATGCGTGGGTCATGCGATACTTGAACTTCATAAAGGTCTGCAAAGCTTGCTTCTTTGGGCTGTGCCGAAAGCGACACAAAGTCATCTATGGCTCCTTTAATGCTTCAGCTTCGTCTATAGTCATGCGTCTATCTTCTTCAAGAATCTCCGAGGTTGAAAATTCTTGAAACCACTTCCAACAGAAAAACACGAACATACCCATTCCATGTAAGGTGACTGGAAAAATACTATTCTTCTTTAAAGACTGTGCATGCCATGTAGATGAACATAGAGACGGAGTGCCAAACCGTTCATCAAACACACGCGAACAATGAAGTCGAATATTGACTTTTTGATCTAAATCAATAAACTGTGGCAAAACACAATGGAGATGCCGATGCTTGATGCTCAATCCTTCTTGTGCTCTTTCTGATACTGTGTCATGCCAAGGAAGAGACATGGAATGTGAATTCCTTGGGTGCAAACATTTCATCTTTTCATGAGTAATCCGCATACATCCGTGCTCATTCATGAGTGATCGTGTTCAACGTACAATATGTCATGCCTATGAAAAAGGATCACATAAGGACGGTGACTAAAATACAGGAAAGCATCATGAATGAAACACTCGAACAATGGGTGTTGACTAATCATTCGAACACATAATACTTCCTGAGGGGGTTCTTTGGATCTCGACTCGAGAGCCAAGATCGGTTCTTTGTGATTGACCGAATCTTCCTGTGGGGGTGCTGTGGACCTGGACTCGAGAGCCAAGATCGGTTCTTTGTGATTGATCGAATCTGCAATGAGGTTAGCTTCACTAGACAAAGTATCAACTAAGCCATCATCCTTGTGAACAATCACAGTTTCTTCCTGCAAATCATCATGCTCGTGAATAATCACATCTTGATCATGCAAATCATCATGCTTATCATTATCATGCAAATCATCATACTCGTGAATAATCACATCTTGATCATGCAAATCATCATGCTTATCATTACCATGCAAATCATGTGTGTCATGCTTTGGAAAAGAAGAAACCGAGAGAGTCTCCTTTTCTTGGTCCTTTGCAATCTGTGCCTGCATACTAAAAAAGAGTCGCAACAACTCTTGCATGTGTTGGGCTTTCTGTTTGGCCGCCAAGCGTGCTTGCTCATGCTCACGCTTCAAGGCTACCTTTTGTCTTCGGCCGCCAAGCGCGCTTGCTCGCGCTCACGCTCCAAGGCTAACCGTCTTTCTTCGCGCTGGTGAGCCAATTCTGCTTTTCTTTCTTGGTGCTCGTGATCCATTTCTGCTCATATTTCTTCGGCCGCCAAGCGTGCTTGCTCGCGCTCACGCGCTATGGCTGCCATTCTTTCTTTGTGTTCTGCCTTTCTTTCTGCTTTTCTTGCTTCGCGTTCTAACTTCCTGTCCATCATCATCTTGTCGAAAGCCTCCATAGTAGTTAGTGCAATCCTTGGCGTAGATGGGGAAGGGGGAGGGTCGGAAAAACCTCCTGGTGGGGAAAATTCTTCTTCACCGCCCTCATGCTCATCACCTCCATGCGAAGTATCCATTCCGCTTCGGGTGAGGACCATCCACTGAAGTCTTGGGTTCTTAAGTTCACGAGGAACTTGGGTTCTTGTGGGGTCTTGGGTTCTTGAGGTTCTTGAGTTCTTGAGTTCTTGAGGGGTCTTGAGGTTCTTCTTTAGCTTGCAATCTGTGTTAGAGAAGGATCTTCTCTTTACCCGAGCTATACTCTCTCCCACGGGCGCACCCCTTGGCGGCCTTGCGCTCACACCAAGGTTGCTTTTTCCCACCTCAAGTTGATTGGCCGACTGCTAAGTGCACGGTTCGCTCGCAATGAGTGAGAAGAGAGCAAGGGGAGGTTGGACGAGCCCTTCTTTCTTGAGTTTCCTGTCACTCTTCAAAAACATGATTAGGAATCGACACGCCCAAGTAGACTTGGGTTATGTGCGATCGCAACAAGCAAATAAATTTTGTGGTTCTTGTGGTTCTTTCCTTGAGTGATACAGAACACTGCCAAAGCTGTGATACCAATGTAAGGTGCAGCGGAAGTGAATCTTGAACTTTGCTCAAGATGAGTGCTCCGAACTGTGCTCAAGGGTTCCTTTTACTTACGGAAGGGAGAGCCTTCCGTTCCTTTAGTGAGAGAGTGCAATGGACACAAACAAAGTGGATAAACAGTGTGACTGAAGGTGCATGAGTCTGAGAGATAGAGAGAGAAGAATATGACACCCGAATGTTGTCAAAACCTCCTCCGAAGGCCCCCACTCTCTATGGCGAGAGCGGTCTACTATTGATTGCACAAATCTCTACAATGCTTGGACTTGCCGACGATGTCGATGACGATGAGACGGGCTGAAATCTGAAAACGCTCATGGCTGAAATCTATTTTGACTCTATGTTGGTGACGATGTCGATGGCGACGATGTGACGACGACGCGCTGAAAACGCAGATGCTGAATTCTGCGTTTTCTGGGCTGAATCTGCAAATTGCATTGGATCTGATTGTGTGGCCAAGATCTGCTGCGGGAATGTGAGATCTGCGAGGTTCGGGACTTGTTCGGCGGAAACTGACTGCTGAAAACTGAAAACGCTGGTGCTTCTTGGGGTTCCGTCGCGGTGAATCTGCAAAACGTTGATATGCCAAGCTGATGCAAAAACACTAGGGCTGAATTATGATCTTGATGAGGAAATCTGCTAACGCTAGGGCTGATCTGCTATCTTGCTGTTGCCGGGGCTACTCTGCAATGCAAAACGCCAGGGCTGGTCTTGGTGGCAAAAACGCTAGGCTTTGCAGATGGCTGTAAACGCTAGGTCTATTGTGCGAGGGTGGTCTTGCTGAGAAGGTGCTTGTTGAATGCAAAGTTCCTGCTGCCTCTTCTACCGGAAAGTGCTACCGCTAGGTTTGCTTATATACTTGGCTATTGAATTTGCCCTACCTAGTTCCCAACAAAAGTCACTTAAAAATAATAAGTGAAAATTGGCTAAAATAGGAAAAATAGGTTTATGCACTGTAAAAATGCTCCTGATAGGTTCGGATGGAAATCTGATGGTCATGCTGTGTGCAACCAGAGGACATGCATCTATTCTAAGTGTCTGGACATGCATGGTCTGCGAACAGACTCACAAAAGTGCCAGATCTCTTTCTAATCTAACTGAACTGAACCCATGTCATGAAGTAGCTTGTTCACGTACACATAGGGTTAGATGTGCACGTGACAACCGAATTGGCGGCTTGACTTGGAATTATGCCCGAGGAAATGGGGCCACTACTAGAGGCTGTTCTAGAGGCACCCAGATAGGATGTTTCCATTACACCCGTCATTGGCAAACTACGTTTGCATTGTCAGGGGTATTTAGGGCACCGGGCACAGGACTTTTACATCATGCCTTTGGAAGGGTATGGGGTATGACGTCCTTCGAGGAATCCCTTGGTTTCACAAGAACAATGCCACGGTCGATTACAGGGCAAGGAAAGTCATTTTGAAGAATGAGAAGGGCAAAGAGATTGTACTAAAGGGCAAGTCTGTCTTCCGGCTTCGACCGTTTCCAGATTAATAAAATCCAGTCGATTTTCTTAGAAGTACTGAATGATGATCAAAGGTCAAATATGTCTGACCTCTAAAAGGAATGAGAAGAACTTATGCAAGCTCAGACTGAGTGTTTTCCCTTAAGGCTTACTAGGAGAATTACCTCCTGCTCATCCAAAAGATCACACGATTGATTTGATTCCCGATAGTACACCACTGAACCGGCCATCTTATTGACTTAGTCGAGTTTAAAACAAAGAAACAGTTAACCAAAACAGATTACCCATTCTGAGGATCGATTATAAACTCGACAGTCTTCAGGGTCCTACTTGCTTTAGCCGAATTGATTTGAAGAGTGATTATCATCAGATCCGAATTGCTCCTAGAGACGTCTACAAGACAACTTTGAGGAGGACTTTTGAGGATTTTTAGAGAGTACCGATAGTTGTGGGCACTTTCTTCGACAACATCATCGTCTTCTCCAAGAATGAAGCAGAACACAGACACCACATGTAGGTTTTCCAGACACTGCGGCAACTTTAACTGGTTGTAAATACGAAAAAGACCGATTTTTTTCTTGCTTGAGATACACTTCTTGGGACACATCGTCTTAGCAGAAGGGGCAGAAATGGACTCGGCAAGAATTGAGACTATTCGTGATTGGCCTGATTTGAAGAATGTTCATGAGGTTCAAAGCTTGCTTGGTTTGTGCTTTTATTATCGGCGGTTCATTTGTAGAGATAGCTTCTCCTTTGCATATGCTGACTCAGAAAGGAGTTCCTTTTACTTGGGGATCGACAAAAATTGCAACCTTTCAGACTCTCAACGAAAAGTTGACTACGGGACCAATGTTGGCCTTGCCAGTCTTGCTAAAGCCATTCGAAGTTTATTGTGATGCTCGTGGTCGCAATCTTGATGCAAGAAGGCCATGTCATAGCTTACGAGAGCAGGATGTTTTCATGTCTTGAACGGGTTGCATAGATTTATGCGAAAGAGCTTTTGGCAGTTATCCATGCTCTTATGAAGTGGCAACACTATCTACTCGGAGCTGACTTTATCGTCTTCACAAACCATCAGAGTTTACTCTACTTGTCGCAGAAGCAACTTTCGCGAAAGCAGATGAGGTGGGCTAACATCTTGTCACAGTTCCACTTCGAGATAGTCCATGTTCAGGGACAAGATAATTTAATGGCAGATGCGTTGTTTAAGTTGAGTACTTGTTTTAAGTTTTATCCAAGTAAGTTGCGTCAACTTATTTTGCACGTCTCTTTTCGAAAAACATTTTTACGTTAATAATGTTTTGTTTTATCTAGTTTTGTTTCATAACAAATAAAGTGATTTAGGGTTTTTTTTTTCCTCGTGTCCCTTGCTTTTATAGTTTTATGAGTGCTTTATCCCCTCTTATAATTTGTGAGTTCAGACTGTTCTGAACTTATGAAGGTATATTAATGGCAGATGCGTTGTCTAGAAAGCCCTTGGTTCTGGCTATTTCCGTGATACATTATCAAAGCTTCGAGGATATGGTAGATTAGTATGCCACAGATCCTGATTTGGGAGATATCTTTCACCGGATTCATAGTGGAGAGATAGTTGCAGGCTATTCCATACGTGAAGGCTATTTGATGCAGAAAACGATGTGTGTTACACAGCCTTTGAGGGAAAAGGTTTTGACAGAGCCATTGTCCACCTTTTTCTAGTCACCGCGGCATAGATACCCCTTTGAAGGGTGTTGACCGTTACTTATACTGGTAGAGGCTCAAAAAGGATGTGGACGGGTTTGTTGGTAACTGTTGCTTAGTATGCCAAAAGGTCAAGTTTGATAGGCATAAGGCACAGGATTTCTACAGCCTTGATCCATACCTTCTCGTCCCTAGGAAAGCATTGGCATGGATTTTATTTTTGATTGTCCTAAGACTCAAAGTGGGCATGATGACATTTGGACAGTCATTGACAGATTTAGCAAGCACGCCCACTTCATTCCGTTAAAGAAGACCGTCAAGCTTGATCATTTGGCGAGACTATTGGTTTTCTCAAATTTTTCGATTACATGGCATGCTTGAGTCCATTGTTTCGTACATAGATCCCCGGTTTACTAATTTGTTTGGAAGGGCAATCTAGAAGAACATTGGCACGCGGTTCCAGTTCTCGTCCTCGTTTCACCCGCAGTCAGATGGGAAATTTTAGATAGCCAATTCAATGGTTTTGGATTGGTTTTGCCAAGGTGCACAAGGCTCTTGAGAAGTCTCAAGCATGGCATAAGAAGGCACTTGACAAGACTGGATGCTCCGCGATTTCCGTTGACTAATGACGTGACAGATATACGGAATACCGCGATTTGCGTTGCCTGCTTTTGCCGCTACTTTTTGGACTAGATGCTTTTGGAACTGAAGCTTTTGGATTGATTGCTTTTGGGGCTCTGCTTTGGAGCATCCCTTGTAAGTTCATAAGAACCCTTGGGGCCTCACTCTGTAGAACATCTGAACGTAGAGTTCGAGAGCAGAGGTCCCTCGGGAGTTGTACTTGGCAATGATTAATGATAAAGAAATACCGAAAGGGGCGCCAGACTTTGGGGCCAATGTCACAAACTGTGACGTGGCATAACCCTAACACACACACACACACACACACTCCGTGGCTATGGACTCGCGGAAATGCATACTGCTGACATGGTTGCACCGTACGGACAGCATGCGGAATTTGCGACGCAATTCACGGAATGTTGACACGTGGAAGTTGTTATGAGCGCGTACAGAGCTAGAAGAGAGCAAGAGGAGGCGCTCACAATGTACAAGAACTTGGATTTGATGATAAGCTTAATATTGATTACAAGACTTAATACTTTATTAAGAGAGCTAGATACAAGACTTGGATTACATGACTTGAGTACAAGACAAGGCTTGATTGCAAGGACAAGACTTGAACATAAGACAAGAACTAGAAAAGGGATTTCCTCATAGGAGGCTCACAACTGGTGTTGGCAAGACTGAGAGGTCTTGTGGCCCAAGACCCCTATTTATACTAGTGCTTGAGGAGGTTACTTGAGGAGGTTAGGACTTTCTAGGTTCTTCTTGAGGAGGTTAGAACCTTCTTGATCCTTCTAGTTCTTCTAGAACCTTCTGGATCCTTCTTCAACTTTCTAGAGCTTTCCAGAAACTTCTAGATTCTTCCGGAATCTTCTCCAAGCTTCTAGAAACTTCTTGATCTTTCTAGTTCTTCTAAAACCTTCTAGATCCTTCTTCAACTTTAGAGCTTTCCAGAAACTTCTAGATTCTTCTGGAATCTTCTTCATGTTTCTAGAAACTTCTAGAATCTTCTAGATCCTTCTAGATTGTTCTAGAGCCTTCTAGTGATGACATAGTCGATGACATAGTCTTCTAGTGATGATGTAGGTGATGATTGTTCTAGAGCCTTCTAGTGATGATGTAGGCGATGACACAGCCGATGAAGCAGGCAGCGATCGACTCTCAAGCATCTATGACATTACCCCCTCCTTTAGCGACGAGTTCCACGAGGAGCTGTGGTGTTCCTTGAGTTGGGCTTCCATGGATGTTGTTGATGGAACTCTTGGACTTTGAGAGATGCATACTGTAGATTGTGCGCTGGTTCCCAGGTTCGTGCACTAACATCATAGCCTTTCAAATGCACCAAGTACTATAACTTGCCACGCGAAACTCGAGAATCTAGGACTTTCTCGACCTCGTATTCGTCATGTCCTTGAATCTCAACCGGAGGAGGTGGTTGTAGGGCTCTTCCTGGGATCTTAGATGTGTGACAAGGTTCTAGGACTGAGACATGAAAGACCGGATGGATTTTCATGGATGAGGGCAATCGGAGTCGATAGGTGACTGGATTGACTTGATGGATAATTTTAAACGGGCCAAGCCTTCGATAATCAAGCTTTTGACTCATGTCGGAGAAGCCACACTTTATTCCCTTCTTTGTATTTTGGATGCTGCATGTGATGGAGATCTGCACTTTCCTTATACTTGGTGAAACCGGCCCGTAGGGCGGTAGGCGTTGGCTTTCACCCGAAATTCTTTACTTTACACACACACACACAGAGCACTTTGCAAAGAGAACCGGCGACGGGAATTAACACTTGAATACACACACGGCTCGGAAGCTAGAATGCTCCGAGTAGACGCCGACAACCTGTAGGCCCCAAAATTGGCGCCCCTTTCGGTATTTCTTTATTCTTTAGGAGGGTAAAGTACAAGGTAAGGTCCTGGGAATCCTTCACGTGGATCCACCTAGATACCATTTGATTTGGCCAAATTTCGGCAGCATAAAAGCCCCAAAACTTGCGCGAAACCAATTCCCCTGCTGGAACTCGCTTGCACTGTCGTATACCCTCTGATTCCTGTCCAAAAACAGTAAATTCAGCACGCTGTATTTACTGGTTTTTGCCCTGTTTTCAGCCCCAAACAGTCCCCTAACTGTCCTTTGCCAGTGGGGCACGATTCCCAATGATCCTGGCGTCCGTATGGCTGAAAAACAGTGAATTTACAGCGCATACACAGCGCTGATTTTGCACCTGTACGGTGAGGTTATGACCCTCACCAGTGCCTGCTTTGGAGCAGCAGTTAGCTACCCCTGTTCCTGCTCAAGGAGGCTCTTGCCTCAGCACAAAAGCATGAACCCACACAACTGTACATCAGTCAAATGAGTAGCCCTCTTGTGGGGCATCACATAACTGCACGTAGGGGAGAGAGAGAGCAGTGTGTAGTGTGCAGGGCATCACTCCTAGCACCACACTGTACATGAGAGGGAAAGGAAGCACTCCATAGCTCTTAACCTGTGACAAAGGCTGAAATGAGGCCTCTCCCAGCATAAAAATCAGCGCCCATTTTTCTGCAAGAGGCAAGTGCATGAAAAGTTGACACTTGGCGCATTTTCAAGCATTTTCCCGTTTCGGGTTCGTCGCTTAAAAATATCCCAACCGACGCGTCAGTTGACTTCGCGGCACAGTTATAAAATGTTCCCCTAGTCAAACCGGAGGTAATGACGCGAACACATTTCACGGCCCAAAATAGCAGTTCCCTAAATTTTAGGAGATGCTTCCGTTGGGCTCCCACTGGTCTTCTGACCATCTATCCTCATTGGGACCGCATCCAAAAGTGCAATGTGGCCCAACTGTCGGATACTTTTTGTTGGTAGTCCCACCTTGACTTTACGCCTTAATTGAGTTCACTTCCTAGTATCCACCAACTTGCTAAGTGCGACGGGGGGACCTATATGATCTTGCTCTGAGCCTAGACATCCTCTTACCATACGAATTCCAGTGCCGACCACTACCCATCTGCGGGTGAAACTACCGTTCACATTGGCCATACAATGTCCTACCGTTTGCTACTTCAAGAAGAGGGTCTCAAAACAAATAAAATAAACCCCATTGGAAAGAAACCAACAACCAAGGTTAGCAGTTGCCACATCTCTGTGACATGGTTAATAACTGCCACGTCCTCGTGACATACCCCCCTCTTGAAATCGCAAACGTCCTCGATTGCATACCATAAATACACGCCATTGATGATCTTGTGCTATCAACACTCTTTTATCATCGCATGTATCCGCAAGAAAGGTCGTAACATACATAGATACAAATGACTTAATGAGGCCTTCATACTTTTGCCATTTCCATCTATGGCACTGAATTCATATGTACATTTGATGTACTAGCTCTATCATTACCCCTCCTTTGCACACGTTGGGTTGGGGCATAAGTAGGCTGTAACCCAAAGGCTTCAAGGTAAAGCTGCAATACATTTGGTGACTCTGACAGTTCATGCTCTTCCATCCACTTTGCATCCATAGGGGGATAGTTCTTGAACTTCACCAAATAGCGTCTTGCAACTTGTCCTTTAACTTTTCTGTCCTTATGTGCCAAAACTTGCTCAGGTACCAGGATCTCATCAAGTTCCTCAACTTCTAGCTGATCCTCAACTGGCATATCTTCTGGCACATCACCCACGAAGGGTCTTAGAAGACTCACGTGAAACGCATTATGAATCTTCCACGCATCAGGCAATTTCAGGCTGTAAGCCACATCGCTGATCTTGTCAAGCACTTGAAAAGGCCCATAGTAACGCATGCTGAGCTTAGGAAACAACCGTTCCTTGCCCTTCATCTTCTTTAACCTTGCGTTTTCGAACCTTAAGAGAACCCAATCACCAGGTGATAGTAACAATTCACGACGGTGACGATTAGCAGCCTTTTTCTGTTTTGCCTGAATCTTCTCCAAGGCAACTTTAATCTTCTTATACATCTCATCCATGTTCTCAACATATCGATCTGCCTCAAAGATCTTGTCCTTTGTATGCAAAACGGGAGGAACCTTTTTGCCGCCTTCAACAATTTCAAAAGGTGCTTTGCCAGTACACGAATGCACCGTATTATTGTACGCATACTCAAGCATAGGCAAATACTGTTCCCACTTGCCCTTATTATCTGACACATAGCATTTCAGCAGAACTAAGACAGTAGAATTGGCCTCTTCTGACTGTCCATCAGTTTGTGGATGAAACGAAGACGAGAACTTGAGCGTAGTACCCATGTTCTCAAACAATCCTCTCCAGAACAAACTGGTCATGCGAGGATCACGATCACTGATAATCGATTGTGGCATACCATGGTACTTAAACACGTTGTACATGAACAAGCGTGCCATCTGATCAGATTTTATCTTCTTCCTGACAGGGATAAAATGGGCTTGCTTGCTGAACCTGCAGATAATGGTCCATATACCATCATTCCCTGTTGGTGTCCTTGGAAGATCAAAGATAAAGTCCATAGCAATGCTTTCCCATGGCTTATCCGGAATCGGCAATGGTTGTAACAACCCTGGTGCCTTTTGCGTGTCAAACTTGACCTTTTGGCAAACTATGCATGCTCGCACAAAGGCATCCACATCTCTCCTCAAGGTAGGCCAATAGAAGAACGTCTCTACCGCTTTAACTGTTGCATCAATGCCACGATGCCCTGCATACGGTGGGACATGACTCTCTTTCATGACCTTATGTCGCAGCGGCCTAGTGACACAAAGTCTGCCATGCATCATCATAAAACCATCTCTGAGGAGGTAGTGCTCGTGATGTTGCCCCTCTTGTAATTGTTCAAAGATCCTTGCAAAATCTTCATCAGCAGTATACTGTTCCTTCATGTCATCTAACTCATGATGATAAGGAATTGACACAGTTGAAATTTGTGGCTTTCTTGATAACGCATCAGCCACAACATTCTTCTTGCCTTCCACATGCATAATTTGGAAGTGGAACATGGAAAGAATGTTTGCCCATCGCATATGCTTTTTGGATAACTTTGACTGTGTCAAGAAGTATCGCACCTAAGAGGTAGTGCTTCCAGCTAGAAGGCGCATGAATCACGGCGAAGAGCTCTTTCTCATAGACTTGCATAGTCCTCTCTGGCCCTTGCAAAATTTGGCTTTCATAGGCTACTACCCGTCCATCTTGCATTAGTACTGCTCCGATGCTACTGCCACACGCGTCACACTGGACCACAAATGACTTCCTGAGATCTGGCAGAACAATAACTGGATCTGAAGTCAACTTTTCCTTTAAGAGACTAAAAGCTGAAATCTCTTTTTGGGTCCATCTGAAAGTGACCTCTTTCTTTTGCAATGCGTGAAGAGGCGATGCTATCTCTGCAAAATTTTTGATAAACCTTCTATAGTAGGAACACAATCCCAAGAAGCTTCTGACATCGTGCACAGTCTTCAAGTGTGGCCATGTCTTGATAGCTTCGACCTTTGCGGGATCCATTCTAACACCATCCTTTGAGACTATGTGGCCCAGAAAGTGGATCTCTTCGAGGAAGAATTCACTTTTCTTAGGATTGACAAGTAACCTGTGACTGCGCAGCTCTTCGAACACAATGGTCAAGTGACGCCTATGCTCCTCTTCATTCTTCGAATACACAATCATGTCATCGAAGAATGTTCCAACAAACTGTTGATGCGAGCGGAAAATCCGGTCCATCATTCTGTTGAACGTGGCAGGAGCATTTGTTAGCCCAAACGGCATCACTAGAAACTCATAAAGACCAAATGTCGTTCTAAACGCAGTCTTGTGCACATCCTCTGGGCTTATACGAATCTGATGGTACCCACTCTTCAGGTCTATCCTGCTAAAAATTGCAGCACCCTCTAAACGATCGAGAATATCATCAATGCGAGGAATAGGAAACCTATTCTTGATGGTATTCTTATTCAACGCACGGTAATCAATACACATGCGCCATGAGCCATCCTTCTTCTGGACTAGGAGCACTGGGGAGCAAAAGGGTGAAGAACTAGGCTGAATCAGCCCCTTCTCTAATAACTCCTCAACGTGGCCCATAATCTCTTTCTGCTGCGCCGCACTAACCCTGTAGGGAGGTCTATTTGGTGGGCTACACCCTGGCACCAAATCTATCCGATGGTCCTCAGGTCTCTCTAGCGGCAATTGCGACGGTAATGAATCAGAAAAACAGTCACTAAACTTTTGCAAAAATGCTGACCTTTCTTTATCTAACACAGATAAATTTGATTGATCCCTATCTGAGACATCACGTGCAAAAATCAAGTACACAGAAAGATGATTCTTTATTACAGAAGTGATAGCAGAAGCAGATACAATAGGGACTGACTCTCCTTTAAGCTTTACATCCAAGATGTGAGTTTTGCCCCTATGCTGTACAGTGATCTTTTTGTTGTAGACATCCAAGACTCCATGCACTCGGAACATCCACGGGATCCCCAACAAGGCGTCACAACCTTCCAGCGGCATGATGTAAAACTCTTGAGTGTCCACATACGACTGAATATGCAGACGCAGTTTTCCAATGATGGGAGTAACACACTCTGAGTGGCCAGGACATGCCAACCCTGCCTCTGCTGTGTATCCCGTCTCTTCAGCTTTGATGCCCAGCTTCATAGCTAACTCTTGTGAGATAAAGTTGGCTTTGGCACCTGGATCAAAGAAGATGAGTGCCGTCTGATCTCTAACTTTACCCCATGCCCTGCATAACTCACTGGCACCTGTGGTGGGCCTGTCACCCACCATGTCTGGCACTAAACCTGCCGTGGGTTTTGGCTTCTTACCTTTCTGGTCTTCTTTATCCTCTGAGTCAGCTGGCCTTTTCCTTTGTGGACAATTGATAGAAATATGACCAGGCTGCTCGCATATAAAGCATTTGTTCTCAGCCATTAGGACCTTCTTTTCCTCGAGCGACTTGCGCACAAAAGGCTTCCTTTTCTGTTTCTTTGCCTGCGCTCCAGAAGTCCGAGCTGAATCCTTGTCTTTGGTGGCCTGTTCTGACCCCTGTGACGCATCAGGAGCCGTTTTCACAAAGGGCTTCTTCGCTGAATTTTTCTTTTGCTGCCCTCCTTTGTCACTGCTCGGAAATCCACTGTCCTCTCCTTTCAACAGGGCAAAACCTGTGTTCGCAACTTCCATGAGCTGAGTAAGGGTAGCCACTCTGTTCTTTGTACAGTAATCACGAAGCCCTTTAGGCAGCCCACAACAATACTTCTCTATCTGGTCTGTCAGTGGCACAAATCTGTAGGAGGTCACTGAGAGTAACGCTTTACAAAACCTCCTATTGTACTCCAACAAGCTCTTGCACGAAGCTGCCGTAAGCTGGTGCCAATCTGTCAAGACATCGGCTTCAAATTCATTTGATAGCCAAGCAGATGCAAACATTTGCTTGAAGTAAACCCAAGTGGCGGGTGCCTGTCCTTGCATTAACAATGTCGTCCACCATGTAAGCGCATTGTCCTTTAAGAAAGTGGCAGCTTTCCTGACCTTCGAGGCCTCTGTAAAATTCCCTCCCGCATAAGCTGTATCAAACTGCTGGAGGAAATGAGGGCCTTTGTCTTATCCTCGAAACCACTGAAGGTACTGAACTTTACTGTTGCACCACCTTCTTTGTAAGCCTTCGGCTTCTCTAGTGCCCCCAAGTTGTCATACGGAATGGTCTGCAACATGGGCACTGTACTAGGCATGATCGGCACGTGTTGGCCATTCACATTTTGCGTCAGAGGTGCGATATCTGGCTGCTGTTCAGAAAAACCAGCCATGCCAAAATGACGCTGTGGCACCCCAAACTGGCCCTGGTTGCCGTGGAAACCTTGCTGCATGCCGATAGTACCATACATGGGGTTTGGCATAATGCCTTGCATACCCCCGAACACTGTTCCTGGCATGTACGGTTGACTTCCAGACGCATAACCAGCCATACTTTGGAACACTGATCCACCCCCGAAATACCCAGGATGTACCGTGGGTGGTGGAAAAATTGAGTGCATAGCCTGGTATCCAGCTCCCTGTCCATTCAAGACAGCATGCTGGCTCTGAAAGGTGGCGGGCTGAACTGGCATAACCTGTGGAATAGGCGTTCTAGCCACCTGTTCAAGCACGGGAGGAACCTGCTTTGGAGCCCCCGACTCCGCAACATGCGAGTGTTCCCTTTCCTCCTGCGCCTCATGAAGTACCTGGGCTTGAGCTTCAACAAGCTCCGTACGCGGCGTAGGTTGCCTATTTTGATGTTGCACTGGTGGCGCTTGCAAGAATTCCATTAACCTCGGATTCTGCACCAGCTGCGAAAAGACATTCACCGCGGCAACTAACTGAGTCTTAAACGCATCATCCTCAAGTTGCCCTGTCATAAAGCCCTGTACTACTAGAGGGACATTCACGTTGACAGGAGGTACAGACTGACGTGGCCGTGAGCTCTCGCCAATCTCAAAAACCAGAGGAATCTCCTGCCTGTCCTATGGAGAGGAACCCTCTTCCTTAATTCCCTTCCCCTTGTCGGCCATAGTGTAATCCCCGCGTTCTTGCACTGTGTGTCTTTACCCTGAACAATCCAGGCTCACTCTTTGAGGAAAAAGTGATTGATGTCCCGGCAACGGAACCATGAAACCGGCCCGTAGGGCGGTAGGCGTTGGCTTTCACCCGAAATTCTTTACTTTATACACACACACAGAGCACTTTGCAAAGAGAACCGGCGACGGGAATGAACACTTGAATACACACACGGCTCGGAAGCTAGAATGCTCCGAGCAGACGCCGACAACCTGTAGGCCCCAAAATTGGCGCCCCTTTCGGTATTTCTTTATTCTTTAGGAGGGTAAATTACAAGGTAAGGTCTTGGGAATCCTTCACGTGGATCCACCGAGATACCATTTGATTTGGCCAAATTTCGGCAGCATAAAAGCCCCAAAACTTGCGCGAAACCAATTCCCCTGCTGGAACTCGCTTGCATTGTCGTATACCCTCTGATTCTTGTCCAAAAACAGTAAATTCAGCACGCTGTATTTACTGGTTTTTGCCCTGTTTTCAGCCTCAAACAGTCCCCTAACTGTCCTTTGCCAGTGGGGCACGATTCCCAATGATCCTGGCGTCCGTATGGCTGAAAAACAGTGTATTTACAGCGCATACACAGCGCTGATTTTGCACCTGTACGGTGAGGTTATGACCCTCACCAGTGCCTGCTTTGGAGCAGCAGTTAGCTACCCCTGTTCCTGCTCAAGGAGGCTCTTGCCTCAGCACAAAAGCATGAACCCACACAACTGTACATCAGTCAAATGAGTAGCCCTCTTGTGGGGCATCACATAACTGCACGTAGGGGAGAGAGAGAGCAGTGTGTAGTGTGCAGGGCATCACTCCTAGCACCACACTGTACATGAGAGGGAAAGGAAGCACTCCATAGCTCTTAACCTGTGACAAAGGCTGAAATGAGGCCTCTCCCAGCATAAAAATCAGCGCCCATTTTTCTGCAAGAGGCAAGTGCATGAAAAGTTGACACTTGGCGCATTTTCAAGCATTTTCCCGTTTCGGGTTCGCCGCTTAAAAATATCCCAACCGACGCGTCAGTTGACTTCGCGGCACAGTTATAAAATGTTCCCCTAGTCAAACCGGAGGTAATGACGCGAACACATTTCACGGCCCAAAATAGCAGTTCCCTAAATTTTAGGAGATGCTTCCGTTGGGCTCCCACTGGTCTTCTGACCATCTATCCTCATTGGGACCGCATCCAAAAGTGCAATGTGGCCCAACTGTCGGATACTTTTTGTTGGTAGTCCCACCTTGACTTTACGCCTTAATTGAGTTCACTTCCTAGTATCCACCAACTTGCTAAGTGCGACGGGGGGACCTATATGATCTTGCTCTGAGCCTAGACATCCTCTTACCATACGAATTCCAGTGCCGACCACTTCCCGTCTGCGGGTGAATCTACTGTTCACATTGGCCATACAATGTCCGACCGTTTGCTACTTCAAAAAGAGGGTCTCAAAACAAATAAAATAAACCCCATTGGAAAGAAACCAACAACCAAGGTTAGCAGTTGCCACATCTCTGTGACATGGTTAATAACTGCCACGTCCTCGTGACACTTGGATTGAGCTTCTTTGATATGAATTGTAAGTTCTTTGTGAATTGCAGATAATTGTTGTGTAAGATGAATAGCAGCTGGATTCTTGACTTGATAGTGTTTGTGGATATCTTGTTTGGGATGTTGACCATAATTAGCAAAGAATGGAGTGTGACGGATGGAGGCATGAAAACTGTTATTATAGGAGAATTCTGCTAGCGATAGGAGCTCGACCCAATTATCCTAGTGATAATTGATAGTACAACGGAGATACTGTTCCAAAACTTGATTTACTCTCTCTGTTTGTTCATCACTTTGTGGGTGATTGGCTGAGGAGAGGTTGATTTGTACTCCGAGTAGCTTGAATGCTAGAGATGAATTGTGGGCCTCGATCAGAAACTATGTCATCCGGTAATCCGTGATAACGATAGATATGCTGTAGAAAGAGTTTGGTCGTACCTTCACTGGTGATGGTTTTAGTGGTTGGAATGAAGTGTGTCATTTTTGTAAACCGATCCACGACTACTAAAATGGAGTCAAATCCTTGTGACAAGGGTAGCTCTACAATGAAATCCATGGAGATGGATGACCATGGTTTGGTTGGAATGGGCAAGGGATGGAGTAACCCATGAGGACGATGAGGAGGGGCCTTTGATCTATTGCAAGTGTCACAAGTGCCTACATACTCCTTGACAAGCTTCCACATTTGAGGCCACCAAAAGTCACAGGAGAGAAGCTCAATTGTCTTATTAACCCCAAAATGCCCTGCTGATGGAAGATCATGCCGTTGCTAAAGTACCTCCAAGCGTGTTGGTCCTGGCGGAATATAGAGAAGACCCTTATAGTAAATTAGTCCATCAATTTCTTGAAAGTCCTCATTAACCTCTTGTCCTTGTAGTTGTTGTCTAATATTCCGAGCAAGTGGGTCTTTGGCAATTTACGTCTTCACCTTAGAAAGAAAAGTAGAATCTTCAGGAGCTTGGCTCATGGTGGCGTTTAGCTTAAGCTGCTCAGGTTTCAAAATCACTGACTCTTGTTGATCAAATGCTGCGTGGCCTTCTCTAGGTGCAAGGTAGGATCTTCTTGATAAGGCATCTGGCTTAGCTTGTTGACGGCCAGGTCTATAAGAGATAAGAAAATCAAACCTTGATAGGATACCACTCCACCTGGCTTGGCGACGATTCAAGACGCGGGATGTCATGAAGTATTCCAAATTCTTTGATCTGTATAAACAGTGATCTTATGAGGAGCTCCTTCAAGTAGGTGACGCCAAGTGTCGAAGGAGTCGATGATTGCTAAGAGCTCTTTGTCATGGATTTCATAATTGATTTCTGCAGCTGAGAACTTGCGGGAATGAAAAGCCACTAGATGTACTCGACCATCCTCTCCTACTTGGGATAGAATAGCGCCAAGGGCAAAATCTGAAGCGTCTGTTTCTATGATGAAAGGCTTTGTAGGATCTGCGTGAATTAGAATGGGTGCGGTCATGAAAGCTTGCTTGAGAGTCTGAAATGCTTTCGCGGCCTCTGAGTCCCAGACAAACTTATTATGGCCTGTCAACCTTGTGAGTGCTGTAACCACCTTGGAGTATCCCTGTATAAAGATACGATAAAAATTTGCAAATCCGAGGAAACATTGAACATCTCTTACCGAGGTGGGTGTCTCCCAATCAAGGAGGTTTGAACCTTCTTTGGATCCATGGAGATTCCCTTTTCAGAAATTACATAACCAAGAAATTCCACCTTAGATTGATGAAAAGAGCACTTCTCCAACTTTGCATATAATCCTGATGCACGAAGCTTTTCAAGCACTAATCGTACATGGTGCTCATGCTCTTCTTGATCCTTGGAGAATATCAAAATATATTTCCACAAAATAATCCAAATACTCCCGAAAAATATCGTTCATTAAATGTTGAAAAACAGCTGGGGCATTTGTGAGACCAAATGGCATGACGGTATATTCAAAGTGGCCATGCCTTGTCCGAAAGGCTGTTTTCCATTCATCACCTTCTTTGATTCTGACTAGGTTGTAAGCACCACGAAGATCTATTTTTGTAAATATTCTTGCTTTGCCAAGGCGCTCAAGAAGCTCTGGGATCAAGGGAAGGGGATAGCGATTCTTGACGGTGATCTTGTTTAGGCCCCTATAATCCACGCACATCCGGAGAGTTTCGTCCTTCTTCTTTACAAAGAGTATTGGACTGGGTACTTTGAATGCTGTATGAACCCCTTAGCAAGATTCTCATCAATATTTTTCCGTAATTCTATCGATTCATCTTGAGATAGCTTGTATATTGGGCCGAAAGGGGGTTGGGTTCCCTCCTGAAGCTCTATAGCACAATCATAGGGTCGATGCTCCGGTAAGAGGTCTGCATTCTTCTTCTCAAAAACATCATTGTAATCTTGATATTGACGTGGCAATGCCTCCATGATTTTTGTTGTCGACATATCGTTTGGTGTTGCAAATATCAAGAAAGTTGGATACTTTTCGGCTGCACGCATGAAGACCTTGGCTCCAAGATATATAGGCCTATTATGCCTTCCCTTCTTCTTTTGGACTTTTCGTGGTTCAATTCTCCGAACCCTCCAATCGATGTCAGGATTATGTAATTCAAGCCACGGTAGCCCAATAACAATTGGACTGCTTGGGCTTTGTATAATATTGAACGCTATTCTTGAAACATGCTCCTGCAATGTTACTTCTATGGGGCGAGTTTCATACCTGACATCCCTTGAAGCGAGGGGACGACCATCAATGACTTCTACAGTTGCTGGATTAGATTTCTCCACAAGTGGTATGCCTTGTTCTTTTGCAAATTCTTTGTCCATGAAGCACGCCGTTGCGCCTGAATCTAGTAATGCTTCATAATCCTTGTGCCTACCCGGCATATGGATCTTGACTTGTAGCATAAAACTTGAAGTGGAATCAGTGGAAAGAAAGAGATCTTTTTTTGCTTGTCTTTTGTCCAACCGGTCGGTCTCTATTGGGGTTGGACGTCCATGTTTTTCGAACACGTTGAGGCCATTGCACTATGAACCTTCATCCTTATCTTCCTTGGACACTGTTGAGCCATGTGCCCCTGCTCTCCACAATACATACATAAGCCATTAATGCGTTGCCTTTGCTTCTCCTGGGTTGAGAGAGGTTGAAATTGTGCTGAATCAATTTGCATAGGCTCAATGCTTGATTCATGGCCCTGTTGAGGTGTGTAGCCATTATGTGTCACTTCTGTTTGGGGTCGCAATGGTGCCCCAAGACGCCTCTCTTGTCTCCTCTCAAATAGTCGATTATCACATTCTATTGCTTGAGAGATGAACTCGCTTAGTGTGTGAACCTTTGGTATAGTCAATAAAAGATCTTTTACGTCATCCTTTAATCCCCACCGAAATTGGCTAATGAAATATTCCTCATGCCAAGTCAGATCACAAGTGAGCTTTGGAAATTCGGATGCATAGACGGATGCAGGTCTCGATCCTTGGCGGAGATTTCTAAGTTTGGTTTCAGCAACCCTTGCTCTATCAGTATCCCCAAAGGTTGCAGAGAACACCCGCACAAAAACTTCAAAGTCATGAAGAACAGGAGATTCTTTTTCAAGTAAGGGAGCAAACCAAGAGAGAGCCGTACCCGAGAGGAGGGTCTTAATAAGGCCTACTTGAGAGGCATCATCTGGATAACGCTCTCGTTGCATTCGAATGAAGAGGTGCACTTGTTGGAGAAAACCTCTAAACTTTGATCTAGTCCCATCAAATTTTTCAGGCATGCTGACCTTTGGCTCCTTATGTTGTTGAGAATAGCTAGATCTTGCAGCTTGTGCTCGATGTGTGCTTGTCTCTTGAAGCTCTTGAATTTGACATTGAAGATTTTGCAACGCCGGTCCCAAGATTAGGGGTTGTCCTGCTTGAAGTTGAGCGTTACTGTAGCGAAGTTCTTGTAACTGAGCTTGGATGCTTTGCAATGCGTTGATGACACCTTCCATCGTCGGCTCCATGATGGCTTGAGAAGATTAAGAGATGGTAGTCTTGCCAAACTGTTATGAGCGTGTATAGAGCTAGAAGAGAGCAAGAGGAGGCGCTCACAATGTACAAGAACTTGGATTTGATGATAAGCTTAATATTGATTACAAGACTTAATACTTTATTAAGAGAGCTAGATACAAGACTTGGATTACATGACTTGAGTACAAGACAAGGCTTGATTGCAAGGACAAGACTTGAACATAAGACAAGAACTAGAAGAGGGATTTCCTCATAGGAGGCTCACAATTGGTGTTGGCAAGACTGAGGGTCTTGTGGCCCAAGACCCCTATTTATACTAGTGCTTGAGGAGGTTACTTGAGGAGGTTAGGACTTTCTAGGTTCTTCTTGAGGAGGTTAGAACCTTCTTGATCCTTCTAGTTCTTCTAGAACCTTCTGGATCCTTCTTCAACTTTCTAGAGCTTCCAGAAACTTCTAGATTCTTCCGGAATCTTCTCCTAGCTTCTAGAAACTTCTTGATCTTTCTAGTTCTTCTAGAACCTTCTTCAACTTTAGAGCTTTCCAGAAACTTGTAGATTTTTCCGGAATCTTCTCCATGTTTCTAGAAACTTCTAGAATCTTCTAGATCCTTCTAAATTCTTCTAGAGCCTTCTAGTGATGATGTAGGCGATGACTCTCAAGCATCCATGACAACAGTTGTACGGACGCCTGTGATTTCCGGCGCAATTTGCGGTAGCTTTTGGACATTGCTTTTGCTGCTTTATTTACGCAAGGAGATAGAGATAGAGAGAGAGCTCCTTTGTTTTTGCTCGGGCTCAAGAGAGCTTGTGAGAGACAGCTTTTGCTTTATTTTAAAAGCTTTTGATTTTCAGCTTTTGGGGTTCTGCTTTTAGCACCCCTTGTAAACTCTTTAAATTAGTCTTTGGGCTCTCACTTCTTAGAGCATCTGGACGCAGAGTCTGAGAGTGAGTCCCGACGACTTACTTGTACTTTGAGTTGCAGATTAAGACAAAAAGAAATACCGAAAGGGGCGCCAGTCTTTGGGGCCAATATCTCTAGGCTCGGAACTCCGCCGGTCTAGTGTCGAATCAATTGTGAACTGTGAACTATTTTGAAGTGATTATTTGTGGTGTAGCGGTAGATTGTCGACTTGGAGTGTCCCAAGTCTGTTACAGTGGTATCAGAGCACGATCGATTTCTCTCTTGCGGGAAATCCGATCTTTTTTACGCGGCACCTATGGCTTCAGGCAAAGTTTAGTCGACTTCCTCTGCATCCGGCGATGTGGGAAGAGATCACAACAAAGATTCACGCGAGGAGTATGGCCCGCCTCGGCCTACTCAGGCGGAGCTCGAAGAGATGGAGCGTCGACGCTTGATCGGCGATGCAACAAAGATGATGCTCAATTTTTTGAAGGACCAAAATTTGCAAAATTTATGAGCGAGACTTCTTTCGATGAGGTGCACTAACAGTGGCGGCAGACCACAGAGCCACCCCTCAAATCGGCTCTCAAGAAACCTCCTACTCCCAGGATGTACACAGAGCAAGAATTAGAAGAGGTGGTTGATGTACGAATTGCTCAGCTTTTTGACGCGCAGAACAAAGCTAAAAAGCACGACAAAAAGCAGAAGAAAGGCACGGACTTCCCGGGTTATTTGGGTGGTCAGTCTACATTTGAAAAGGCAAGAAAGCAGAAGAAGCGTGTTCGGTTTAAAGGAGTACCCAATTCTTCTTCTTCTTCTGACAGTTCTTCTAGTCATCTGACTCGAGCGAAGAAGACAGAAAAGGCAAAAAGCGAAGCTAAAAGCAACGCTTCGGAAAGGGCAAGAAAAAGGCAAAGAAGCCTAAATCTCGCCCCGTGGTTGAAAGTTCTATAGAGGACTCATCTTCAGATAGTTTGGATTCTGACACAGCAGTTTTTATGCAAAGAAGAAGATTTTTATAAAGCCAATCAGTATGACTTTCTGGAAGATAAAAGCAAGAAAGTCTGAGAGTTTAAGGAAGGTGGACAATCAATTAAATTTGACATTTTTTCTGGTTATAGAGATGCTTCGAAGGCTTTGTCTTTCATACAACAGTTTGACATAGCTTTGTCTGGGGGGCGTTACTCAGAGCACTCTAAGATTCGAAGGGTTGCCTCTTACTTTAAGGGGAATGCTCGAACTTGGTGGTCCACGCTTCTATTAAACAAGACAGTGCTAGTTAAATGGCTGAAATTCAAAAGGCTTTTTATTTCTTCATGGTTGACTCGAGAGTATGAACGCGACATACGAACTGCTTGGAACCATCTTTGGATGACCAAGAAGGATACAGTGGACGCTTATTGCGAGAGATTCTGGAGCTCTTTTCTACTCGCCTCTTCATTTAAGAAGATCTCGTTCAAGGAATAGATTGAGCGGTTTACCTTGGGTCTTCCTAGATCCGAGATCACTGCTTAGAACAAAAGTCAGCTTCCATTCAGGATTTGATGGGTCATGCGAAACGGGGTTTTGCCATTCACTATGGCAGTCTGACCTACCCCACAGATGAGATCATGACGCAAAGAGCCGAACAGACTTCGAAAATTGAAAGTAGAAAGAGAAAGAGCAACCCAGAACAGAATGAAAAGGATGCACGACCCAAAAATACTCCTCAAGAGCGGGCTCACTACATAAAGGAGGGGAAGTGCTTTGGATGTGGAAACTGGGTATATTTCCGCGAAGTGCCCTAAACAGGCACAAAAAGAACAGAACGACAAGGACGAGGAGAGGCTTGAGAGTTCGAGAGTAGCTGAGGATCGTGGAAGAAAAGGCAAGATGAAAACAGAACTGGTATCAGATTGCGTGGGTATTGATCCCAACACGATGAACAAGAGTACAGAACTTTGTCGAGCTTGGGGCGAAGTAAAAGACCAAGAAGCCCTGATCTTCTTTGATAAAGGAGCCAAGGTCAACTTCATTTCACCGGAATTGGCGGCTCGTCTTGAGATCACTCCCGATCGGATGGGACCACTTGCAGAGGCAGTTCTAGCAGCACCCGACAGGGACGTAGCCATTACACCTGTCATTGGCAAACTTCGGTTGCATTGTCAGGGGTATTTGGGGCATGAGGACTTCTACATAATGCCTTTGGAAGGTTGTGATGTCCTCTTGGGAATTCCCTGGAATCACAAGAACTACGCCGTGGTCGACTATTGGGCGAGGAAAGCGACATTGACCACAGAGAAGGGTAGAACCATTGTACTCGATATAAAACTTAAGGGCGAGTCTGATCCTATTGTATCGGCTTCGGCCATTTCTAAATTAATGAAATCCAGTTTGTTTGTTTACTCGATCTTTTTGAAAGAGTTGAGTGATGAGGATAGTACAAATATGTTTGAACTTGATAAAGAACGCCAAGATTTTCTCCACACTCATGCCGATTGCTTCTCAGAGGGCTTGCCAGGCGAGTTACCACCCGCTCGTCTTGAAGATCATACCATTGATCTGATACCTGGAAGCACACCACCGAACCGGCCACCTTACCGTGTGAGCCGAGCCCAGAACGAAGAGATTATGAACCAAGTGAAAGACCTCTTGGAAAAGGGTCTTGTCCAGCCTAGTACTTCACCGTACTGCTCTCCTGTGTTGTTGGTTTTGAAGAAAGACGGATCTTGGAGAATATGCATCGATTATAGAGCTCTCAACAAAATCACCATCAAGAACAGATTTCCGATTGCTAGAATCAATGATATACTTGACCGACTTCAGGGATCCTCGTGCTTTAGCAGGATGGACTTAAAAAGTGGATATCATTAGATTCGAATCGCGTCGGGAGACGTCTACAAGACAACCTTTCGGACGACTTTTGGGTTATTTGAGTTTTTGGTGATGCCTTTTGGCTTAACCAATGCTTCTGCGACATTTAACCGGATGATGGTCAGGATTTTTCGAGAGTACAGACTATTTGTTGACACTTTCTTTGACGACATCATTGTTTTCTCCAAGGATGAGGCATAACATAGAGTACATGTGCTTCAAGTCTTTTAGGCATTACGAGATCACAAGTTGGTGATTAATGCAAAGAAAAGTGAATTTTTCCTACCAGAGATACACTTTTTGGGACACATTGTCTCAGCAGAGGGAGTGCAGATGGATCCGACCAAGATAGAGACTATCCGTGATTGGCCCGATTTGAAGAATGTCCATGAAGTTAGAAGCTTCCTCGGATTGTGTTCGTACTACAGGCGGTTCATTCGAAAGTTGCAGAGGTGACTGCCTTTCAGACTTTGAAAGAGAAATTGACTACGGGACCAGTTTTGACTTTGCCGGATTTGCAGAAGTCATTTGAAGTATATTGTGATGCTTGTGGTCGTAGTCTGGGTGCAGTCTTAATGCAAGAAGGCCATGTCATTGCTTATGAGAGCCGATTGTTCTCAAGGCCGGAGATGGCAACACACGTCTATGAGAAAGAGTTTTTGGCGGTTATCCATGCTCTTACTCAGTGGCGACATTACCTACTCGGAGCGGATTTTACTGTCTTTACAGACCATCAGAGTTTACGCTACTTCTTGTCACAGAAGCAGCTGTCGGAAAAGCAGATGCGGTGGGCGAACATCTTGTCACAGTTTCACTTCCAAATTGTCCATGTACACGGATAGAAGAATTTGGTGGCAGATGCTTTGTCTCGAAAGCCGTTCGTTCTGGCTATTTCTGCGATACATCATAGGAGCTTCGAGGATATAGTCAATCAGTATGCCACAGATACAGATTTTGCAGACATTTTCATACAGATACGGGATGGGGAGACAATAGCGGGATATTCCATTCAGGATGGCTACTTGATGAGGAAAAACATGTTGTGCGTCACACAGCCGTTGAGGGAAAAGGTTATGACCGAATGCCACTGTCCGCCTTTTATGGGTCACAGTGGCATTGCTACCACCCCTTGAAAGGGGTAGAGAGATACTTCTTTTGGCCGAGACTCAAGAAGGATGTGGACGAGTGTGTGCGCAATTGCTTGGTATGCCAGAAGGTCAAGTTTGACAGGCATAAAGCACAAGGATTGTTACAGTCTTTGCCCATACCCACTTGCCCCTGGGAAAGTATTGCAATGGATTTCATTTTTGATCTCCCGAGAACACAGAGTGGTCACGCTGGTATTTGGACCGTTATTGACAGATTTAGCAAGCAGGCCAATTGCATTCCAGTGAAGAAAACAATGAAGCTAGATCACTTTAGCGAGATTGTTTGTGGCCCAGATTTTTAGATTACATGGCATGCCCGAGACGATTGTCTCCGACAGGGACCTAAATTTATGAGTTTGTTTTGGAAGGCAATTTGGGAGAACATTGGCACGCGGTTGCAGTTCTCGTCATCTTTCCACCCGCAGACTAACGGGCAAGCTGAGGTTGCCAATTTAGTGGTTTTAGATTTATTGAAGTCTTACATCTCGGATCAGAAGACTCTATGGGAAAAGTATCTACCTTTGGTGGAATTTGCCTACAATAACACGATACACTCTTCGACGGGGAAGGCGCCATTTGAGATTATTGAAGGTGCTGCGAAGGTTCCACCCTTCCTAAGCACGAAAGATAAGATTTTTGAAGCCGATGAGTACACGCGCGGCTTAGACACGGCTTTTGCCAAGGTCTGCGAGGCTTTGCAGAAATCTCAGGAAAGACAGAAAAAGGTAGCAGATCGCCATCGTCGTGATTTGAAATTCAAGGAGGATGATTGGGTGCTCTTACGTTTTGAGCAGGCACGCCTAAGAAAGAAGAAGGGAAAGGAGAGGCTTTTTCCAAAGCTTAGTATGCGATACTACGAACCTTTCCATATCTCCAAAAAGATCAATGATGTCTCCTTCCGACACTGGGAGGATTCACAATGCATTTCATGTGAGTCTCTTGAAACCTTTTAAAGGTGATGTGCACGAAGATGGGGAGCCTGATGAGCAACCCGAAGTGGAAGAAAACGAGGAGATCCTTGTTCCTGAACAGATTTTGGTACATAAGGACAGAAAGAATAAGGGTAAAGTAAGAAGGCAGTTCTTGGTTAAATTCAAGAACTATCCTGCATTGGATGCGAAGTGGATGGAGGAGGAGGACCTAGCAGATACTCCTCAGATTGTGAAACTTTACCTTGAAGCTTTTGGTTAAGCATAGTCTACTCCAAATGGGACCTCGAATTCAGCGTGGCCGGAGATATGGTGGAGTGGGTTTGCACAAGAGGAGAGTTACTCCGCTCCTTTTCAGGGATACTGAGAGCTGACAATATTCTGCTGTATGACTTCATGAAATGAAATTCCGGAAAATATGAAACTGATTTGTTCTTGACTTGTTTAAGTGCAGGAACAGATAGAAGAAATGACTGCAGCATTTTGGTCTGAATGATCTCGATAGATCAATGGGGATTAGTCAATCGGGCATCTATGAGGTCCTGAGTGGATCTAGATGCGATTGCTAATTGCATTGCTGATAAATCATGGTTTGAGATCCGATTGAATGTAGAATGTGATTTGTCATGTGATGTCCTATGATGTCTAGTGATGTTTTGTGATGTCGTGTGATGTGACTGTCGATTGGTACGTGTGCTAGATGTGTGTTCCTAGTGCGTCAGTACTAACAGCCAGTGTCTGCTAAGATAGTTTATGGCTTCTGTTTGTTTTGCAGGTGTAATCGAAAGCGATTACAATGCGTTCAAGAGGGGGGTATCACAAAGTGTGACGTGGCATAACCCTAACACACACACACACACACACACACACACACACCGTGGCTATGGACTCCCAAAAATGCAGATTGCTGACATCGCTGCACCGTACGGACAGCACGCGGAATTTGCGGCGCAATTCATGGAATGTTGACACGTGGTAGTTGTACGGACGCCTGTGATTTCCGGCGCAATTTGCGGTAGCTTTTGGACATTGCTTTTGTTGCTTTATTTACGCAAGGAGAGAGAGAGAGAGAGAGAGAGAGAGAGAGAGAGAGAGAGAGAGAGAGAGAGAGAGCTCCTTTGTTTTTGCTTGGGCTCAAGAGAGCTTGTGAGAGATAGCTTTTGCTTTATTTTAAAAGCTTTTGATTTTCAGCTTTTGGGGCTCTGCTTTGAGCACCCCTTGTAAACTCTTTAAATTAGTCTCTGGGTTCTCACTTCTTAGAGCATTTGGACGCAGAGTCTGAGAGTGAGTCCCGGCGACCTACTTGTACTTTGAGTTGCTGATTAATACAAAAAGAAATACTGAAAGGGGCGTCAGTCTTTGGGGCCAATATCTCTAGGCACGGAACTCCGCTGGGCGAGTGTCGAATCAATTGTGAACTGTGAACTGTTTTGAAGTGATTATTTGTGGTGTCGCGGTAGATTCTCGACTTGGAGTGTCCAAGTCTGTTACAACCAATACTTATGGGCACGGAACTACGCAGGGCCGTGTCGACTCTCTCTCTCTCTCTCTCTCTCTCTTTCTCTCTCTCTCTCTCTCTCTCTCTCTCTCTCTCTTAAATTTCAATGATTTTAAAGTTTTTGTTCGTGTGTTGCTATTGATTTCTTGCTTGGAGGTCCAAGCCTGTTATAAGTTTCCATTGGTTTATGCATCTACAAGCATCAGAAGCATTAGCATCAAAAGTACAAGTAGAAGTCCGGCAGTTGTGCCTCACCTTTAACAGGGGGGATGTCACGTGCACATTGCACTTGCGCCACGTAGACAAGCTTCTGCTATAGTCTAGCGTTTGTCTTAGCTTAGGACCTAGCATGGCACCCTTGTGAGCGCACACCTCCTCGTCGTCGTCGTCGTCATCGTCTTCATCGTAGTACCCTCTATGTTTTCAGTTTTCAGCACATAGCCTCTTCAACGATTTCAGTTTTCAGCCCATCGCCGTCCCGGCGGTAGCAGATCAGCCCACAGCCTCCTCCTTGTCGTCGTCGTCGTCATCATCATCGTAGTATCAAGTATCTCTAGCAGCACCCCTTAGCACCTCGAGTACCTAGCAGTACCTGCAGTACCAAGCACCGAGTACCCGTAGTACCCTTTAGTATCTCAGTAGTACCAAGCATCTGCATCAAGTACCCATTAGCATCTCAGCATCTTAGCATTTAGCATCATTGCATCAACATTGTGCAAGAAATACTATGCCGTGATGGAGCTGATGGTTATATTGTCTTGTGGGTGATTACCACGGGTCTATACCTTGTACATTCCTTCATAGGTGAATCTGGGCTTATCTTGGATTCATCTAGGTATATTGTGCAAGAAATAAAGCAAATACTTGCTCTGGCAACAAAGCAAGGGGGCCCTTGAGGGTGGTTGGGACCCGACATGCGGTGTCGTCTCTTTTCTTTCTCTTTGCATCTCTCTCTTTCATTCAGTTCAATTCAGTTCTTTCAAGTGAAGTAAAGTAACCTTGTGTTTGTGCGGAGTACTAGATCCGAGCTAAATCCTTCCGCTGCACCTGACAATTGCACCTCTTCATACCCATAAGACTTGCTTTTGGTTGTGTGTGTGGGGGGGAGTGGACAAAGTTTGTCATTAGAGTACGATTTTCGCTTTGCTTTTTGGGTTTCGTCTTGTTTTTTTAGTTCTCTTTCGTTCTTCTTTTCTTTACTTTTCCTTTCTCTTGGCTTAATTTCTCTTTGGGTCCTTATTTTTGTTTGTTTGGGTTGTTGGGATGTTGGCTTGCTGCTTGGCTCCTTTGTCAGGATTCTATACTGGGATTTCACATGGTCGTCACTAGAGTCACTTGCATTGTCTTCTTGGAGTTCCCTCCCCATTTCGGATTTCGGGAGCCACCTTTAGCAAGTGGGTTGGTCTCTATATTTGCTGAAAGCTCCTTGTTTGCTCCAGTGTAATGCTTTGCTCGTCATCTTGTGGCCTCCTCTTGCTGGTGCTGTCAGCTATTTCTTCTCCATCATCTTTGTCATCAACTTCTCCCTCCCTTATGTTTCTCCATAGCCTTTGTTTTTAGATGGTATCAATTGGCGGGCATTTGCCTGACACCAAGCTACTTATTTGCCTTTGCAGATCCAGCATTTGGTGACTTTTTGGTAGTTCAGGTTTTTGGTATACAATTGCAAAGTGAGCTTTCGGTGGGAGTGCCTATCTTTCAAAGGCAATGGTCATCTTCTCTCCACTTAGCCTTGCCAGGACACTTTTTACTCTCTTTAGGAGAGGTTTTTCCCGCTTGCTTTTTAGTTCTTACATTTTGTTCACGTGGCTAGTCGTATTTAGTTTTTTCAGCTGTTGCCTTTGGGCCAGCTTTCTAAAACAGTCTTTGTACTTGCCGAGAATCGGCACCATTTGGGGCATCTTGAAGAACTGAAATCAGGGACAGACTTTGGTTGGTTGGGCGCCCGAGGCCCCGATGGCACTTGGCCCCTTATGTGCTACGGTTCGTGAGTGGCTTTAGTCTACACTCGGCGGTTTTGAGGCCAACATTTTGGAGCTTATCATGTTGGGCTATGGCATCTTTTGGTACAACTTTTAGACGAGTGCACGTCTGCTCAGCTGCTCTCCTATTTGGGCTGGGACCTGCTTGTTGGTTTTAGAGTATTGGACACCAAATCTTGATGTTGAGGAGTTTGATCGCCAGCATCAGATGCCTTGGTTCCTAGTTACTCTCTCCTTCCCATCAACTTCGGATACACCTATCTGGGGGTACAAATTGGATCCATCTTTGAATCACTATCAGCATAAGACAAAGCAGCATGTCAGGTGCAATGGAATGGAAATGGTGAAGATCTAGGTTTTACTCTTTTACAAATCTTTTACTTATTTCCTTGTGTTAGTGATTGCTTTAGCTTGATTAATGGTTCCTTTTACTTTCTATAAAGTGAGGGAATAAGAGAGAGAGAGAGAGAGAGAGAGAGAGAGAGAGAGAGAGAGAGAGAGAGAGAGAGAGAGAGAGAGAGAGAGAGAGAGAGAGATGTGGAGAGAGAGAAGAAGAAGAACAAGAAGAAGAGTATTTTAACGTCGTAGGAGAGGTAGAGAGAGAGAGAGAGAGGTAGAGATGTGGAGAGATGTGGAGAGAGAGAAGAAGAAGAACAAGAAGAAGAGTATTTTAACGTCGTAGGAAACTATCCACAGAGAGAGAGAGAGAGAGAGAGAGAGAGAGAGAGAGAGAGAGAGAGAGAGAGAGAGAGAGAGAGAGAGAGAGAGAGAGAGAGAGAGAGAGAGAGAGAGAGAGTGCTGTGAACAGGCTCACAAAGGTGCCATAATACTTCCTAGGATGTCCTAAACCCTAGATGTAGGAATTAGAGCTTGCTCACATGCAGATAGGGTTAGATGTGCACGTGACTTCCTCTTTTTTAAGGTGAGGTATTGGTATCGAGCTGCATGGCTTCCTTGTACTCTGCCAACAACTCTGGGTAATCTTCAAAGAAATCTTCATCGACCACACTGTCTTGTGGGTTCTTCAAGCCTTGAACTTCTAAAAGTACTACTGTGCTTGCTTCTTGGAGCCATGCCGAAAGCGATGCAGTAAAATCTTCTCTAGCTCCATGACTCCAACTTCGTCTACGATCTCGGATTCATCCTCTTCAAGAATCTATTTTGGGGAATTTTTCTGAAACAACTTCAACCAAGAAACGTGGAAATGTTGCGCATTGATCACGAGTTAGGTAACTGTAGTTTCATAGACACATTGTTTGTCTTTTCAATGAGTGGAAATGGACCATACATCCTAAAAGA
This sequence comes from Adiantum capillus-veneris, assembly GCF_014529385.1. Classification (NCBI taxonomy): domain Eukaryota; kingdom Viridiplantae; phylum Streptophyta; class Polypodiopsida; order Polypodiales; family Pteridaceae; genus Adiantum; species Adiantum capillus-veneris. Next base: position 161,162,596 of record NC_140939.1, on the reverse strand, counting down.
CAACTTTGGACATTTCTTTCTACTTGTTTAAGCCTTGCCTTCTCTTCATGATTTCATAGACACATTGTTTATCTTTTCAATGAGTGGAAATGGACCATACATCCTAAAAGACAACTTTGGACATTTCTTTCTACTTGTTTAAGCCTTGCCTTCTCTTCATGATTCTAAGATATATCCAATTCCCTTCCTTGATAGTAGCATCTTGGCGATGCTTGTTAGCCTGCCTTGAATACCATTCGTGAGCCTTGCTCAGCCGAAGCTTCAGTCTCAGTAACCTCTTCCAAGGACTGTCTCTCAACATTGGCATTAGGCAATTGGTTGACCAATCTAGTCAACAAAGACTAGAACAAACGACCAAATGCTGTCTCATGCGGAGTTCTACCAATGGCATTGGAGTAGGAGTCATTTAAAATTGCTTGTATTAGTGGGAGACACTGTTCCCAATGAGACTATCGATCATGCACATATGACTTCAAACCATCAAAGACTAATTGATTGTAAAGCTCAGTTTGACTATCTAATTGTGGATGAAATGTAGATGAAAAACGTAATGCCAAAATTTTCAAAGAGTGCTTGCCAAAAATGTGACGTAAACTTGATATCTCTATCTGAAACAATAGACTTAAAAGGGGATAACGATGCTTAATGAACAACGATGAACAATGGTTAGACACTGTGATGAAACCATAAGGAAGATTAGTTAGAGAATCCATTGAAATGCCTTTGGAAATAGGTAGCCGCATCAAAAGACCTTGCTGCTTACTCCTAGGGGCTTTAACTTTTTGACAAATAGAGCAATGTGTGACATTAAAGAACATCTTTTCGCATTTTAGGCCGATAAAAGAATCTTTCTAATTTTCTAGAGTGGTATTCATGTCTTTGTTTCCACCCGTGAGTGCATTATTTGCATCGTGCAATATGGCTTCCCTAAGAGAAGTTAACACACAGACGATGACGAAAATACAAGAGACCATCATGGATGAGATAGTTGCTGGGCCCTTGTGCAATAAGAGCCTGCAACCATTGCTTACCAAACTCGGAATCTGCATACTGATTTTTCATGCTATTAAAAGAGAGTCCTTTCAGGGAGACTGTGGACCTTGACCAATGTAATTGGGGAGCACCGGAATAGCGTTCCAGGCATTGCTCATTGCTAGGAACGTCTCGGAACGGCTAGCTGTTCTAGATTGGCAGGTGATCCTGGAACAGCTTGGAACAATCTGGGACGGCCCAGAAAGGGCAGTTTTCACATTTGTCTTTTTTTTGGGAGTCTCCCCCATAGAAAATGCCCCTCCCCCCACCCCTTACCTTCACAATGTACACCAGCTATCAAGGGTCAACACTCAAGAACTACCCTCTCAAGTCTCAACTCTCAAGCTCTAGCCTCTTTCAAGCTCTCAAGTGGTTATATTAAATGTCTTCAAAAGGCATCATGGCACGTTTAAGGCCCTTGTACGCAACTTTTTGTGGGGCGGCATGGATGGCTCTACTGACACTCGACCACGAGTCCATTGGGACATAGTCATTTTGCCCAGAGAGGATGGAGGATTGGGGATTATTGTTCCAGAGGTGTAGAGCAAGGCACTGCTTGTGAAGCTCATAGTACGTGGATTTTTTAGAGGGGCAGAACTTTGGAAAGAGTTTCTGCATCATGCTTTGTCACATACCTCGTTTTGGATCTCTAGATGCTGTCGGTGTGTGGCGCTCGACCATCTGATTCATCTTCACAGGATACGTCCCATTTATCACCATTTATGGCATATGCGTTGCTTGCTACGGATTTGGAAGGACTTTCGTCTTGCTTTGATCCGACACCGGCCTTCTTCTGCCGAGGAGGGAGCGAGGCAGCCACTTGTATGGAATGCATATGTGAGAGATGTAGAAGGCTGTCAGCTATGTGAGAGGACTCACATTGATTGGGCGAGATGGATGATGGACCGGCAAGCTCTTTACGCCGCTGGTCAGATGCTTCGTTGGTTGGGGCACAAGTTATTGGAGCAACCTATGGGATTCGGTGAGGGGTTACTGCCCGTATAAGAGAGATTGATGACGCCATTCCACCCGATTGGCATGCCTTAATCGAGGGACAAACTACTTTACCTTCCCATCAAGGATGGTGGGTGTGTTTCGATCCCATCTCAGGAGACCCGATTGTTGCACAACAGGGGTCTCTAGTCTTTAGCATTGCCGACACTGGCCATCATGGACATCACATCAGATTGGACTTTCAGGGTGAGGTTTCACCTGATCAAAGACTCATTGGCAGCCTGTTAGAGTGGTTGGCTTTTACCAGAGGAGATAATGTGTCGACCCTGTTTTCGCTGTTGAGGAGGCTCTACTTTGGAGACTAAGGATTTGGCAGGGCAAGCCATTTGTTCAGTTGAACTGGGATCTTGGAGAGTGGCATTGACCTTTGTTGAGCGATGATGAAGGCCCTCTATCCTTCTTTGAGTACAGAGCGTCCCTTGGGAGGAGGCTTCTTTTGCGAACCCAGCATCCACCTCATCGTTCACGCCAGTCAGAGGTGTGGCAGGACCAGCACATCCTCCCAGCTTTCCAGCGACAGTTTTGGTCCTACATTTGGACCCTCCGGATCAGCCGTAGGATATGTTTTTTCATGTGGATGATAGCAAATGCTGGATTGCCTGTAGGCACTTGGTCAGCAGTCATTGTTCATGATCCGACTTGTCAGAGATGTACTTTAGAGCCCGAGTCCTTGCGGCACTGTTTCTGGGTTTGTCCTTATGTGCAGCTAGTGTGGATGGCAGTCTGTTGTTTGCTGATTAGAGTAGGCATCCATGATGGGTTTGTGATGTGGGGGGCAGTTGCATGGCTTTTGCAATTTCCTGGGTCACACACCTTTTTTCAGGGCTTGCCGACAGATCCAGTCTTCTTGCTTACTCCATTAGGATATAGACCAAGGACTTTACGTATGATACTTTACAGACGATACCAGATGCAAGTCATGAGTTGGATTTCTGCCACCGAGACACAGTTTTCACCACGATATGCAGCATCACGCTTTGGACCATGTGGAAAGCTCACTGTGCCCACATTCTTAGCTCTTAGTCCTCCCCTACGTCCACCGTTTTGACAGCCATTTGGATAGAGCTGCTGCATACTCTTCGCAGTCAGTGGGATTCGTTAGCAGGCTCCTCCAGGGCAGCGGAGCTGCGTCGATGCGTCTTTCTTCACAGATGGGCGAGATCGTTAGTTCTTTTCCGTCGAGATAATGGCCACATCACATGGCATTATGCACCCCCACAGCGGTTCCTTTTTCATCATATAGGTCACCTTGATGTATATATAGTTCACTCCTTGTTAGCCCACTCTGTACTTCCTTTTGGTGATGGGCCACTGTGCATCTCCAGAGGTCTCTTATGTACACAGAATACAGCCCCTTTTCTTGTACGCGCGCGCGCGCACACGCACACACACACACACACACACACACACACACACACGCACACACACACACAGAGAGAGAGAGAGAGAGAGAGAGAGAGAGAGAGAGAGAGAGAGAGAGAGAGAGAGAGAGAGAGAGAGAGAGAGAGAGAGAGAGAGAGAGAGAGAGAGAGAGAAATGAAATGAAATGAAATGTTATATTAACGTCTTCAAAAGGCCAAAATGACCTATGAGACCAATCAGTTACAAAATAGTGAATCTAATACCATGTCTGGGTACAAAAGAACTAGAAGTGAAACAAAATACTACTACTACTACTACAATCTAAAACTACGTGGGTGTAGCAGCTAATACAATAGATACCCGGTAAACTGGATGTAACAGTGTGTGAAACAAAGATGGAAGAAATGGTGAGGATCCATCCTCATCTGCACTCTGGATGTCGAGAGAGTATGGCTCGAATCTTCTGTTGTAGTCTCCGTCGATGCTGTGTAGCTCCTCTCCTCAGTCGCGGTCGTCTGTATCTCTGTAGCTCCAATGCTCGGTCGATGAGAGTGCCAGTAGTGGTCGAATGAGTGTGGGACGAGCTCTGCAGTGGTGGCTGCTCCTCTGGCTGTCCCATATCTAGTGAAAAGAAATCTGTAATGTGTCTCTGGGACTGCCTCTCTCTAGCTCTCCCCGGTAAAGTGTCTCTACACCTGTGTAACTCAAGTAGATATAGTCCAAGACATCTCTGATCCTCATAACTCATGACCCTAGATAGAGGACCAAAACCCTCTCTGAATAAGCAGTGGAAACGCCCCCGTATCTCATAGAACACTGTGCAATGACATATGTAGTGCAACTCTGTCTCTGGCTCTCTCTGGCATAATCGGCATATCCTGCTGTCTGCTGGTATCCCTCTGAATCTACCAGTCTCAATCTCGAGCTGATGTGAGGATGTGCGTATCTGACCAATGGCACAACGCATATTAACGTCTTCAAAAGGCAAAAGTGACCTATGAGACCAGAAAGTTACAATGTGGTGGATCTGATACAAAGTCAGAGTAACAAACTAACAACATAACAAAACAAAACAAAAAAATACTATGGGATCCTAGATTGATCGATGTGAACTAAGCAAAAGGGGCAGCTGGCCGGGATAGCTAAATCACAGGAGATCTAGCATCGGGCGCTGGCGGATCTCATGAATCTCCTCCATGGTCAGTAGTTTGACCGGGCGTCGTGCATGCCTGGCCAGAGTGCTTTGAATCTTCTGATGAAGCCTCCGTCGATGCTGTGTAGTCCTCCGCAGTCGTGGGCGTCTGGATTTCCCCAGCTCACTCGCTCGGTCGATCAGTGAGAGAGAGAGAGAGAAGAGAGAGGAGAGAGAGAGAAGAGAAGAAGAAGAAGAAGAGAACAGAATTTCAACGTCGTAGGAAACTATCCCAAGAGACCTTAAAGAGCTATCCGACGAGGAGAGTTAATGTCCTGTGGAGCCTATGGGACAGATCAATATATGACTAGCGACATTCCACTTCGGGCATTCTACCTTGGAGGCATCATAAGGGATAAACCATAACAATGGGATTAAACATATATTTATGATGAAAATAGGCTGTTAGGCACTTCCATGATTAACTAGGACTCAGAAAGGTCTTCATGTAATCTTTTTGGTTGCTAGTATTTCCTTTGGTAGGTTTTGCTCGGTTTTCCCTTTGCTGGAAAGATTCTATTGGTGTTTGGTGAAATTGCATAAACCTTTACATCTAGTGAATAGTCATTAGTAAAGTGCTAGAAGCAATTGAAAGATGAAGTTGACATAACCAAGTTCAGGCTTGAGCTACGCCTATAAGAATGGAATCTATCAGATGCGATCACAGTCAGAGCTCATTACAGTTCGTATAATCTGGTGGGGTGAAGCGTTTCTTATCAAAATTCCGCGTTTTAGAATGAAATGTTGCCAGGGCATTTGACGATTTTATGAATCTTAAAAAACATGCTCGTTTTTCAAAGTTTTCACATGAGTCAACTGGCATTTGTTGTGGGTCTATCTGTTGCAGGTTGTTGGCCGCCTCGATAACAGTGCTGTGTCAGCCACCAGTGCCACCCTAGCATTCAAAGATAATGAAATTATACCCGTGACTATAAAATCAGTCACATTGGACTCCATTCTACCACCCTTGAGCCGTGTGCTACTGTTGAAGATCGATGTGCAAGGTTGGGAGTACCATGTTTTGAAGGGTGCATCCGACTTGCTCTCAAGGCCACCCAACTTAGCTCCTTACATCATCTATGAAGAAGATGAAAAGCTTCTCAAAGAAAGCAACTCGACAAGTGAGGAAATCTTGCAGTATCTTAAAGAGCATGGTTATCATCATTGCATTAAGGATGGTGGTGATAGACATTGTGTCAAAGAAAAGCATGGGGATTTGTTGAAGGAGGGTAATTGAGGGGCTGTTTGAGATCAAAAGCAAAGTGCCAGGTATTTAAAGAAGAGAATTGGTATTATTTTGGAAGCATGCTCTTTTTCTACAGATGAACAACATGTAAAATTTCTGTCCGTTGGGGGCATTGTATCCTAGTGGTCTTTCAACCATGTTTACCATGCTTTGCACAAACAACCATACCTTCCTTTACATTGCAACGTCACCTTGGAGCACTGTCGCTTTGTTAGTGTGCAATTTTGGAGTAGCTGATTCAAGGAGCAATATTTTGCACAAGGTGAACTTGGTACTCTTCAACCAAAATGTGCATTTCTAAGACCAATATTGTAGCAATCACCTTAACTTTCCAAGTATACACTATTTGCACTCTATTTTGTATCCCATTTCTCGAGTGTGTGTGCAAGTATACTCGTTCAGAATCATACGCGCAGGTGATAAGAGGAGAGGATGACCCATAATTTCAAAAAGCATGTACATAAGAGTATTGGTGTACTGAAGAAGAGTTATGGACATTCTCGTAGAAGATGACCATAGTGTAGAATTAGTCGCATGATGGACTTTCAATGACTCCCTCAATAATTGCTTGAAAAGAGTCTTTTTTTGTTACTTTTGATTTGGTTGCACTTGCTTTTAAGAGACAAGGATCAGTGGCCACACGAAACACATAGTTGGAAAGAAATTGGAAAGTTTCGATCGTCAATTGGTATTATCAAAATGGCAATTTTAGTATGCAAGGAATATCGTGGTTAAGCCTATTATGCCTTGTCACAATATTATGACCTTGATGAAGAATCAATATATAACTTTATCTTGGTTTCTTGTTTGACAGGCTGTTTTTCACTTCAATATGCACATGTCATGCAATCTAATTTGATTTATTGGTAATTTTTTTGGGCCTCCATGTAATTAGTTTCATTTTTCTTTTGAAGATTTATTGTTTATGAAGCCAAATTTTTTTACACCAAATTTCTCATGATGTAGGTGCTTGCTTGTAGGGAAGGGACACTTAGTTTTGGTCTTGTCGTTGTCTTCCACTCATGCACATACATTGGTGGAGTTGCATTTTCTTTCTTGGCACGTAGAGGTGAAAGCCCGAGCGATTGCATCCCGCCTACTTTCAATGTGCACTTGTGCTCTGCCACCTTTACTATGCGTTGTCGCCATGACCACCTCTTTCGAGGGGATCTCTTTACGCTCATCTCACTATCATGGCTTTCATCACCATCTTGAAGGGTCTCCTTTCTCTTTGTTGATACACTATTTATGAGCTTCATCACTTTGCCACAGAGATGCTCATTGCCTTCAATCAAGAAGCCCTCATATGATTGAAGCCCTCATATCATACTTATTTGGTGGCAATTGCTTTTGTGTCGAAAATCAAGCACACAAAATGTGCAAGGAGATGTGAAGCTAATTGTTACTCATGTTTTAAATGTGGGTATGGTGAATATATATTGTGGAGAGTTCTATGATGATGGTCCTCTAGAACAAATGAGAAAAGCATGTAATAAGGAGAAAGAGGTGAAGAGCAATGCACACGTTGTGCCACCTTTGTTGTTTATATGATTAAATGGTGGTATACATTTCAAAGATGATGCGTCTAGCAAGGTTGATGCGAATGAGAGGGAAAATGAAAGATGATACTACCAAGGATGCTGTGGATCTTGTTAGTGAGGAAACTATTCATGAGGAACTTCATGATTACATGTGCGATAAAATGTAGCCATGTATTCAATGATGAAGAATGTTCTTGAGGATATGGACACCCACAAAAATATAACATTGATTCCTTATGATGAGATGGTTTGCGGTTCTTTGCTTGATCCTCTTGTTAAGGAACTAAACTATATGTAGAAGATGCCTTACCTTTCAAGCATGTCATGTTTGAATTGGATGTATGCTTTTTAGAGAGTAGAGACATGATTTGGTCATGTAGGATAACATGATGATAGCTGAAGCAAAAGTTGACGACATGTTGGGAGAGAGAGAAAAGGCTTGTGTGCAAAATATAGTAATGGAAGAGACTCCATTTATAGTGTTTGTTGAGGTTTCCTCGACTTTGCAAGAGGATTGGATGGTGCATACGATACATCCTTTGTGTAGGTAGCATTGGCATGGATGATTTATCTTTATGAACTTGAAGTTTTGTAGTATGGCCTTTTGATTTAGGTGGATGATCTGTTGAGCATGAATGCTTCAACAGCCTTGGGGGGTTGGCAAACTATGTTAGGCGTATTTTCAAGACTCCATTTTTTGTACACATAGAGATTCTATGGAGTGATAAGAGAGTGTTTATTATTTTGGTTTGTAAGATTTTTAGCTTGCATTTCCAAGCACATATACATGCAAGGCAAGTCACTTAGATTGTGCGAGCTAGGGAGCTAGTTTTTGCACTAATTACAGTTTATGACACAAAAAAGTATGGGGCATAAATATTATAAAAAAACTGAATATTAGAATTTTTCGTAGAGCCTCAAGTTCTCGCCTTTAGCTTTTGTGCATCTACCTTGCCTCTATACGAGTAGGCTTGTTGGGGCAACTCCTTGTTGTCGTTCATTTTTACATAGCCTCGTATGGAATGAATAAAAATAACGTGTAGAGCTTTATTTTCATCTTTTTAAGTTTATTGAGAATCAAAGTGGTTCTTTTGGATATTGGATGTGGGAGTTATGAGTAGCGTCCTAGAGTGTTGTGCCAACTAGGAAGCTAGTTTTAGCACTATTTACTCATTCTTTTGGTGCTACACTAGTGAGCTTATGACACAAGAAAGTAGGGGGTGTACTTAATGTCATAAAATATCATCTTTGTTTTGTGGAGCCTCTTTCTTATCTATAGTTTTTTTGCATCCACCTTGCCTCTACTTGTGTAATAATAAGGGGACAGCTCCATCTTGTCACCAACTTTGTAGATAGCGTCATATGAATTCAATAAAAAGCATGTGTAGAGATAATTTTGCTCATATTTTGAAGTTTATATTAAGACCGAAAGTGGTTCTTATGGAGACTTGATGTAAGAGTTATAAGCAATTTCCTATAGTGCTATTTTCATGGCAACTTTGAGATAGCCATGGTCAAGAGGTGTTATGAATATATGTATGAAAATTGAGCAAGATAAATTTGAAATGTTTCTTTTTGATTTGAATTTTTGAAGAAGAAGATCTTTTTATCAAGTGCATTGGTCTATGTGTGCTATAATTGTAAGCAAGGACAAAAATTTCCTAGCTTCTATGGTGGTCTTTTGGGTGTGCGCTTGCCAACAAATTCCTAGGGGACTATTGGTATTGTATTGTGGGTTGTTAAAATTTCTTTTGATGTGTTCTTGGTGCTGAGTTCATGTGTTAAGCGTTGTTTGGTGGATACAGACGGATGCACACCAAACCTTGTAAACACTCACTCAATTTTTTGAAAGAAGCCGTGTAATTCAGCCTATGATGATTTGTAATTGTAATGTAATTTGACAATACCCTCTCAACCTCTTTGAGTCTACACCTTTGTAAGTGGCGGAATGGTCGTGGGAAAGCTCCCTTAACCTTTAAGTCAAAACCCTTAGTTTGGACAAAAGAGATATCATTAGCTTAGACAGGATTTTGAAAACGTTCACTGTTAGAGCTTCTTGTTGCTATGAATTGTAATCTTCTTTTCTCCTGGACTGGTAATCATAATTCATTTCCGAATAGCACATTGTGTTCCTTGTCTCTTGCTCTATAATCTAAGTGTAATCATTTTCAATTTTGCTGTGGTTCACGACGCTTTGCTTGTGAGCTAAATGCATTGATTTGGAGGTTAAAATGGTTGTTTTTTGATGTTTTGACCATGGATAAGTGTTTCTCTACTTAAGGGGGACCTTTCCGAGTACTTCTGTTTCAATTTTCTGCACATTTTTTGTGATGGATTGTGATTTATGTACCTTCCCAGATGGTGACGAACTTCGTAGATGGTGGCAAACTTGGCAGGATTGTGTCCCTAGGTGTTGTGATACCTCTCCTTAAGTTTCATTGCATTCCAAATTCGTTTGGATGCCGAAAAGATGTGATGACCTAGAGCGATGAGATTGGACGCATACTGATTTTCTGACTAGGAAGTGGTTGATTTGCTTTGTCATAGAATGAGTAGCCCTATGAGTTCACTTTGGTGAGATCGACACTCTCATTAAGTCTGTGTGCCCCATTCTGAGTCGCTTCCTTGCATATTGACATTATGTTAGTACAAAAGAGCTATGCTGCAAACGTCAGTCGCGGCGACCCGCTAACATTGGCGCTGCTGCCGGGGAAACCGATCCTTAGGTGGTGAGTGACTCAGTGTACGAAAAATCTCCCTTCAAAGCTTTTGACACCCGTTCCGCTTTCACATAGACAGTGAAACAGCTAGACGTAGGTTTAGTGCTTGGTAGAGACTGGAGTTCGAGACTAGCCAGTGCTACTCCTTAAGAGCAAAGAAAGCTGTGAGTGAAGTACAAGATAGTATTTTGTTTTTTGATTTTTCCATGCTTGGGAAGGAACTGTTTCACCACACACTTCGTTGTCATTTTTGTACTGTTAAGTTCATTTATGTTTGCAGATTTATTTCAGTTTATAGGAGTAGGTTAGGAAACACATTACACCATCATTTGGAGCCAAAAGGATTGAGGAAAAAAGTATCAAAAATCTTATTTTGGTGTTATAGACCATAACTCTGAAAAGTTGAAGAATTGATGGTCAGAGCTTCAAAACTGAACCAAACCTAGCAAAACCTTCAAAAAGGGGATAAAACCACTTGCTGAAAACAGACTGTGAAGAAAACTTTCAATTTTCTTGTCGAACATGGATCGCGATCCATGTACCGTTTTGGAAAAATGTGCTAAAACTGTTTCCTTTGCTTAGAACAGGCTCTCAAGCATCAGAACCTTGAGTTTGGTCAGAAATAGAATGCTAAAAGATCACTAAAAATCAAGAAATCGAGATGAGCAGAGCAAAAACCTTAGGAATTGAGAAAAATAGGAAAAAATTGAACTTCTACTTGTCCAAATTCAAAAAGGGAAGAGAATTGGGATCAACTAGGAGCACGGAACCGATAGAACCAAAAATCATGACAAGATGCTTCCCAACATGGATCACGATCCATGTTCCAGGTAGACATCTGACAGTAAGATTTGACCAGTGTACTCCTGATTACTACTTGGACAAATTTTCCAAAAGGAGCCATAGACAAAAAGTGAAAAAACCTGATCAAAATACCAAAAATGAAGTTGTTTGCAAAAAACCGCAAAACGGACACAAAATCTTGCTTTTGACTTGGAAAAAACTGATCAAATCCAAAAAGATTTGGGGAATAGCATCACCAGACCTTGTGTCACAAGCTCACAAAGTATCAATCCAAAATCTTTTTGGAATTTTGAGCTGATAATGGGCAAGTAGAAAAAGTGATAACAATTGAAGCACTTTCTCCCAAGGGACCCTTATCAAAAAAGTTCAAAGGAGGGCAAAAGGAGGCAAAAATCAGATCAAGGGAAAAACCACTGAAACAAACCCTAAAACTGACTTTTGGCTAACCTAAAAAACTCCAAAACATTCAAAAACCATATAGCCAGCATCAATAGGCCTAGGACTAGCTGTGGGCCAAGTTTCAGTGCATACTGACACTAAGGAACATGGATCGCGATCCATGTTCCCCTGACACATTTTGATACCAAACTGGCACCATAGCTAGAGGGCATCACACAGAGTCTAGTGGTCCTTCCAAAATTGAATTTGGATGCAAAAAACCATCCCAAAAGCTCAAAACTGGCAGAAGCTCAGACAAAGTGACAAATTTAACTTAGCTTCCAATTCAGAGGTTCATTTCTAAAATTTTTGATACCATAAGACCTCTTAATCATGTTGAATCTGATGGTATCAACAAAAGTTCATTTGGCTTACCAACATGGATCGCGATTCATGTACCTCTAAGTCAAAACAAAAGCATAATTTCACCATACAAAGAGCTAGTCCACAATACCCTGCTGGATCTTTTAAAATTGAAATTGGACCTAAATTGTTGATGTTATGTGAGTGGGGAATTGTGTGCTACTGAGAAACCTAGCTAAATTTTGTTGATTAAAAGCAAAAACTAATAAGAACGGTTGTAAGCTCACAGCTATCAAGAAAATTTTTGACAGGTTGCAGGTACTAAATGATACTACCCAGCAAGCAAGATCAAACGAGGGATTCAAACTATCTAATGAGGTAACCCGGTTTGGATTTTTTATTACCAATTCTTCATGAATTTGCGATCAATAAGATTGTACCAGAATAGGAATCCCAGCATCTTTGACTAAGGGAGCAATCACCCGATGAAAGAAAGTATGAATCAGAGACCATTGCCGCCTTTAGAACCCATTTTAGAGGAGAGCTTCTCTGACACTTCGTCAGAGAGATCATACAACCTCATGGCTGAAGATTCTAACAAGTCGAACCCTAAGGGAACAACTTCGATGGGTGCAGGGCCTTCTCAGCCTACATCTGATATAAAATTTTTGTATTTGAAGTTTCAATTTGAAAATGTGCTTAAGGCCAAAATCTATAAGGATGAATGGATCGCTACTGTGTTAAGTTGAAAAATAAGCCGAGCGAGTTCAGAGACCTTGTAGATGTTGATTATGACGGCGATATATATTTCGACCGAGAGGGAATAATGTACCTAGTGGTTCATAACCCTTTTATTGTGGATAAATGGGGAATGACTGGCACCAAGGACAAGGTAGATAATGAGCTGGCTGATGAACCACCCAAAATGGAGAAACAAAACGTGGTACTCAGACGCACCAATGAGACAGAGCGCCTTAATACAGAAAACACGTATGTGGGGCTATATAAGTTCAATAATGGAACAAACACTCTATTATAGATGTGACGAGCCTCGCACCAAGGAATTGACTGACCGAAAAAACCTGTATGTTTACACGTACACGGAGGGGAGAAGTATTCAGGTGGTCATAATAGACAAGTATGGCCGAAAGTACTCTCCAATGGATCGTAAGGAATTAGAGAGATATACATATTTTGGGGGACCACTCCACCAATACTATGTAAAATCTGGAAGAGGTAAAAACCACGACTACTCACACAAGACCTGAGACTGTATATGTGAGCCCAGTGAGAATAAGGGTGGAGGAGTCTTTTGGACATGAATGAGTCCCAAACACAGGGCCTTTAGGACCAACGGGGTCTAGGGCTTGAACACACATAGGGGCAGTACTATTCCTGATGTCACTTACACCACTGGAATCCCTCCAACTATTACACGAGATTGACTTAATGAATGTATAGCAGATAGGATACCACTGGTAGTACCAAGAGGTGATTATGAACCTAGAGAAGCCACACCAGGTGGATCAGGTGTTGTTAGAATGGTTGCAGAGTCTAGAGTATACGACCATCTCAGGTGGCAAAATGCGTGCCCAAAAAGTATAATGGCTCAGTAGATCCATATGCCTATGTTTTGATCTTTAAACAAGTGTTGAGAGCGGAACAGGTAACTGATTTCCATACTCAATATGAAGGTTTTGAGTTGACATTAGAAGGGACAACTTTGACTTGGTTCCAACCATTAAATAGCTTGGAATTCACAAGTATTGAGCAACTTCTCCGAGAGTTAGCTGAGGAATTCTCAAAGAGGGGGATCAAGAATAACAGTGTCTCCCAGATCTATGCATTTAGGCAAAAGGAGAAAGAGAAAGTGAAGGAAGCATTGCTTTGTTTCAAGCAGTATATAGAAAGATTCCCTGCTTGAGAACTACGTCAGGATGAAAGACTGTCAATCCTTTTCATAGAAGGATTGCAAAATGACACACTAAAAAAGGACTTGCACTTGAAGGCATGTGTAACTTTTGAGCAAGTCACGAAAGAGGCGTTGTATCTGGAAGATAATTGAAAGGCATATGGGGAGGTGACTGAAGACACAGATCAGGGAACGAGTAGCACCTCTTCAACCACTACACTAGTGAGTCGACGATAAAATTGGGCGGACAAAACCCAACTATGCCGGACGTTGATCAAATGATCATGGAAGTGATCAGAAGGACAAACCAAGGAAACAGGATGAACCCAAACACACGACAACCGCCCACTCGAAAATGCAACACATGTGGAGGAGATCATCCAACCCAGTGGTGCAACCTTCAACAAAGGCCATGAGTAAATGCACATCGAGTACTGAAGTTGTGTGCTACCGAACAAAAATGGACAAACCATGAAACTCACGAATGTTTCTATAATTGGAACTATGTTAGAGAGAGACAATATGGACCACCTGGAGAGCAAAAATTTCCACCCCCTCCAAGGTAGCAAGTAGGGCCAAATAACGCAATCCTAGGGCATGAAAAACCTCAACCTGTGTTGGGACATCAACCTCTCTTACCCAAGGCAAATAGGGCTATGGTAAGGATTTCTCAATCCATAGAACCACCTTCTGATCAGAGTATGGTCCAACTAGTCTCATATCAAGAAGATTCAAACAATACTTACGAGAGGGGATTTGATGGGAATGCAGATGCTCCAGAGGGACACAATCCATGGATAATTCATGAAGAGATGCCCGAGCCCTCATACATAGCACAGCCAACTAAAAACCATTACTTGGTCGATGAAAATATGCTTATGTTCATGGAAAATCAGGGCTATAAATCTAGGGGGTATCCTCCTAGAGCAGGTCTACCGATGGGGGCTCCACAAGCTTCTCCACCACGTGTAGGACCATGCTATGAATGTGGCGGTGATCATTGGGCAAGAGTTTGTCCAAACAAAGGAGAACGGGTAAAACTTTTTGGATTCTGTGATGGATGTACCACTGACCATCTCATTCCACACTGTCCAAAAAACCCTGATAACAAAGGGAAAGCAACCATGAACAAGATGGGTATTGTGCCAAGCTCAAGTGGATCAGAAATAGAACCAAACATTCCAATAAAATGCGGTAACTAGAGCTCAAGCACATGAGGAAGAAACGTCCCAGCCAGCCAAACAGAGATAGAAAAATTGTCTATCCGAACCCCTAGGAAATCCTGGAAGGCAAAATGAAAGCCAAAATGGAAAAAGAAAAAGTGGGATTGGAAACCAAATTACTGAAAATAGAGGAACAACTGCAAAGGGAAAGAGACCTTAAGGGAAACAACGAGATAAAAAAACCATCGGTTATACCATCAAGAGGATCTGTCTTGGTAGGCAAGGTGTTCGAACCTTTGGATGCCATTTTGAAAAGCTTACGAGGCAAGGCTAAAGCCTAACCAAACCCAAGAGGATAGGTGGTTAACGTACCCTCATCTGGGCTATGAGAAAGAGAGGCTAAAGATGTGCAAGGAGCTCATCCAAGCCGCTCAAGCGCTTATGGAACCATCAGTTCCTACTGCTCCAAAAATTGAGGTATTAATCCGAGAAAAGATTCAAGGGTTAGAGGGTGGGGAATTGAAAATAAAAACCGACCAGATTCTGTAGACAAAACACCATTGGATACGAGGGTGGTAGCCAATATGACAGATGGATGTATTCTCAAAGCACCACTGCCAATTCCAAAAGTAGAAGAACAATGGCCTCATGAGCTATGGAAACATATCAGAAATAGAAAATATGGAAGTGCTACACTTCTATTAGCTCCCATCCCAGAGATCCACTTGGAGCATGAGCTCTACCCAAATGACATTAGATCACTATATGGCGATGCAGGTACAACGATATCGGAAGATAGTAAACCGCGGTCGTTGAAGACTTTACCTTCATTTATTGGTAACCATGAAACGTGATTGGAGGTGAAGAAAGTACCATCTCAATGGAAAGCCAATCCTAAGATGATACTCTTCACGAGCTGATGTCATCCCCTATCTCTTGTGCACTAACTCTTGTTGGGTTGCAGCGGCTATGGAGGATGCAAGCGGTGAGGAGCCATGGCTAGAGGTGCAACGTGCAGAGGAAGAAGAAGAACGAGATGAGAAGAGAGATCTCGACACACAAAAAAAAACGCTATTTTTAATTGATCTATAGCCTTACATATAAAGGGTAGCCTTGCCATGCATAACTTGGAGTCCAAGTGAAGTCACCTGCATGCTCCATAAAGGGAATTTCCCATAGGCTAGACACTCAAGATAACTGACTGAGGGCTTGAACCCAACAATCCCCCCCTCAAGCCCGAACTGGACAAGCAAGTCATGATACCTCAAGTTTTTGGTGTACTCGTCAACCGTGAGTTTTAGGTTCTCTCACAACCAAGGATTTCTGGTGTATCCATAACCTGGTGCTAGATCAGTAACCCCCCCTTGAACAAATAGGGTGTAGGCCAAATATGTAGCTACCAAAAAATGGAGTTTTTGGTTCACTGCCAAACCTTGGGTTTATGGTGTACCCAGTAACCTCATGAGAGTGCAACAAAAAAGGGCTGAGAACTGATAAAAATTGGGAGGTCTTACCACTTATCTTTGTGGCAGTGTCTAAAACCCGTACAAATGTGTATCATGGCATGGCTGACAACAGATAATGTAAAAGAGGCTTTGACTGGAAAAACATAATTGTGTTAACAAAGGACAAAACATAACAAATCTATGTATCTGAGAAATTTTTGTACTTTTTGTTGATGTACTGAGTGCTCGAAGCAAATGGTTTGCACAAGGATTGTGCATCTCCCAACAATTGGCAACCCATGTATCTTCTCGCTTCATCTGGTTTCTTTACCGATCTCAAGCTCTTGACTCTACCATTTATTTTTACCTTCGTGTGTGTCACTAACAAGGGACCCTGTGGCTAGCAGCCTTTTGATATGCTCACAAAACTGCCAAAAAGTTTGACCAAAACTATGTTGGATTGCAATACAAACTGCCAAATTATAGTAGCATTTTGAAATGCATTCTCGGTGGCTCAATGATTTGCAGCAGCATTTTGATATGCAAGTAAAAGAGAGACCGCATCTACTACAGCTGGACAGATAGCATCTTGATATGCTCGAAAAACTGCCTGCTAGAGATGACAGCGTTTTGAGAAGCAACCTGCAGAGGCGTTTTGAGATGCTGTGTGTGTCGAGTTGGTTGCCACTGCAAGCCTTGCTAGCGCCACCAATTAGGGCAGCGTTTCAAGATGCCATGACCAGAGAAGAGCCCCGATTTTCCTGTGCCAAGATCTGCCCGCCTCAAGAGAGAACCACACGCTCTGATACCAGTTGTTGGGTTGCAGCGGCTATGGAGGATGCAAGCGGTGAGGATCCATGGCTAGAGGTGCAGCGTGCAAAGGAAGAAGAAGAACGAGATGAGAAGAGAGATCTCAAAACACAAAAAAAAAAACGCTATTCTTAATTGATCTATAGCCTTACATATAAAGGGTAGCCTTTCCATGCATAACTTGGAGTCCAAGTGAAGTCACCTGCATGCTCCATAAAGGGAATTTCCCATAGGCTAGACACTCAAGATAACTGACCGAGGGCTTGAACCCAACAACTCTGTCAGAGTTACTGTAAATCAGACCGTAACTTTGGGAGGAGGTCGAGAGAAATTTGGAAAAAATAGGGTTAATAATTCCGCCACCCAAATGCTTCTCCAAACACACTAAAGACACAACCCTCGAAACAAACTAAACATGAGCCAATACTAGTGAACAAGGTAGGGGATTATTGTGAAGGTGAAGAAGGAAATACTACCCTGTCGGTGGAGTACAAGGAAATTAAGTCAATAGCAATATTGGATAGTGGGACTGGAATAGACATAGCTACCAAAGCAATGTGGGAAAAATGGGGAAAACCTGCTCTTCGAAAGACTAGAATGAAACTTCAATTGGCAGATGGGTATCTGGAAAGACCCATTGGCATCTTGGAGCAGATTGTGGTAACCTCTTGTGGAATTGCATATGAACACACTTTTGCTATTATGAATTTTGATGAGAGCAGCAATTTTGATATCATATTGGGCAGACCATTCATGCGTCAGCTCAAAGTGGTGCAAGATTGGGGTTACGACTATATCTATCTAAGGAACAAGGATGTCACTACAAAAATAAGCGTCACAGATCATAGCTATAGAGATGTAGAATGAACCCCAGGAGAAGACTTGAACTCCACAATTGACCAAGAGGGGGGAATACCGGCTTAGCTACAGAACAAATCTCACTAGTGGATAGGAGAAGCTTTCGAAGGTGGAAGTTTAAAAAGAAAAAATTGCATTCTTGATAGGACTGCACAAGATGAGACATATATACCGAAGCCTTTTCCAGAAGAGATGTTTGAATGTTTTGAATGGCAGCAGATACTAACCACTCTTGATGTTTGTGTAAACGAGGTGACCCTCACCAAATTCTACGATGAGGAAGGATATGATATCATTTCATTCCAGATGTTGCGTGTCAACTGAAATCCGAAGTTAGAGTGGGAAGTCCCTGACAAGGAGGGGGTTGCCGAGTGCTGACACATAGTGGATGAAATCTTAGTAAGAGACCTTGACCAAACGGACAAAGAAGATTCCCAAGACTTGATTGATA
Organism: Adiantum capillus-veneris; assembly: GCF_014529385.1. Taxonomy (NCBI): domain Eukaryota; kingdom Viridiplantae; phylum Streptophyta; class Polypodiopsida; order Polypodiales; family Pteridaceae; genus Adiantum; species Adiantum capillus-veneris. Next base: position 161,144,305 of record NC_140939.1, on the reverse strand, counting down.
AGCTGTTAGAGGACAACGCAGATGACGAGCTGTCTAGTAGTTCAAGTCAGAACATCAAACGGAAAGATCGACGTGTGATCTACTATGATTTTCCAAACCAAAATCCTCGAAGACAACGCAGATATCAAGATAAATGCAGAAACAATCAAAACAAGAACAACGAGGACTCAGTACCTCTGTTAACCGACAAAACGCAACGGGCTGCTTCAAAGAGAGCTACCCTCTCAATAACGGATCATGTTATTGAGAGGGTATCAAGGAAAGAGGCCTATAGTTTTTTGGATGGGCTCTCCGGATACAACCAGTTGACGATTAAAGCGGAAGATCAACATAAGACAGCTTTTGCGACAGAGTGGGGTGTATTTTCCTACAGGGTAATGCCTTTTGGCATGACCAATGCCCTTGCTACATTTCAAAGACTAATGAGCCACGCATTCAAAGAATATCTCAGACAATTTTTGGAGATTTACATGGATGATCTTTGTGTTCATTCTCATCGAAGAAGTGACCACATCACTCATCTAGGAAAAGTCTTTGAAAAGTGCAGAACGTATCATATTTGCTTAAACCCGGAAAAATGTGTCTTCATGGTAAGACAAGGTAAAATTTTGGGCCACATTGTGTCCAAAAACGGAAATTCAACTGATCAAGAGAAGGTACAAATAATTTCTACACTACCGTGAACAATGAAGATGAAAGAAGTGCAGGCATTTATGGGGAATTGTAGGTACTACAGGCATTTCATATACATGTATGCTGTAATAGCTAAGCCGCTGTACGCCCTCATTGCTAAGTTTGAATGGACGGAAGAATGCAAGCAAGCTTTCCAAAAAATGAAGCAGCGATTAATTTTTGCTCCAATTTTGGAAGCCCCTTATTGGAGCAAAATCTTTCATGTTCATGTTGATGCATCAGTATATGCCATCGAGTGCATATTAGCCCAGCCAGGAGAGAAGAAAATGGATTTTTTCATTTTCTACTCTAGTCAGCAGCTAAACAACGCAGAGAAAAGTTATACCACTACGGAAAGAGAAGGTATGGGGATGATATATGCTCTAAAAAAATTTAGATACTACCTTCTAGCAAACAAGTTTGTCTTCTTCGTGGATCACCAGGATTTGCTATATCTAGTAAACAAACCTTACAACACTGGAAGAATTGTTTGAAGAATTGCTGGTTTATACTATTACTTGAGTTTGACTTCATGATAATCGTAAAAAAGGAAACCACAAACACACACACACACACACACACACACACACACACACACACACACACACACACACACACACACACACACACACACACACACACACACACACACACACACACACACACACACACACACACACACACACACACACACACACGAGCAGATCATCTTTCACGACTGTTTCATGAAGAAGCACCTCAAGGTATCGATGATGATCTTCTTGATTCGTATCTGTTTAACATCAAAATGGTACCGAGATGGAGTGAAGAGGTCATTCCTCGACTCACAATCGGGTCATTACAGATAGAAAGACAACCATCAATTATAAAACACAAAATTTCCAGCTTTTAGCACGATGATTGTACAAACACAGTAAGGATGCGATATTGAGACTATGTGTACAACCCAAAGAATCCACCTACTATCTCAAACAGGCTCATATACAAAAACGAGATTTCACAATGGAGAAATGTAGACAAGCCAAAGGCTAAAGAGATTGGGAGTCTACTGGCCAAACATGGAACACAGTGTCCATACAAATGTAAAATCCTGCGATAGCTGTACAAAACAACCTCCAGTGGAACACGCCACCCTGTTTCGAGTAGTACAAGCACCCAAATGGAGTACTCGTGGCAAAGCAAGAATGAAAACTGTAGAAGAAGAGGCAAACACTATCTGCTCATTGCCAACCAACTGTATAGGCGAGGAAAGGACAAACAACCACGACTGTGTGCTACAAAAAGTGAATATTATGTTATCTTAGATCAACCACACTTAGGACAACCAGGGGACATGTCTCTGCTGATAAAACGGCAAAGCTCGTGCTACACTCAGGCATATGGTGGCCAACCCTGTTTATGGATACAGAAACCTATGTCAAATGATGTGATGAATGTCAACGCACAAAACCACCCCTTCGGAGAGATGAAATGCCACTGAGGCCAATGATGGGGGTACGTGCTTTCTCCAAATGGGACATTGACTTTATTGGTCCCATGATTACCTCCAGGATATAGGACGCATGCACAATACATCATGGTAGCAACAGACTACATGACAAAATGGGCGAAAGCAAAGGCGACCCAAAAAAACGATGCAAGAACTACATCTCAATTCCTTTTCAAACACATCTTTACGAGATATGGACTATGTATCGAAATAGTGGGCGATAGGGGAACACACTTTTTAAATGACGTCATTGAAAGCCGTCTTGACGAATTCATGGTGGTCCATCGCCAATCGGCACCCTATCATCCGCAAGCTAACGGGCAAGCAGAGAGTACCAACAAAATCTTATGCACCGTACTCACCAAAAAAGTTAGTGACTCAAGAAATGATTGGGATCAAAAGCTACACACAGCCTTATGGGCTTATAGAGTAGCTTTTAAAACTTCCATGAGCACGACTCTCTTCAACCTGGTATTTGGGATTAATGCGATTCGACCATTGGAATTCTAATAAAAACCCTAAGAGTGGCAACACAATTAGGATGGACGGGCCATGAGCTATTGGAGAGACTAGACACCCTAGAACAATTAGATGAAACCAGACTTAGAGCGATAGCTGGGATACAAACTCAGAAAAAACAAATGAAGGCTTTCCATGATCAACATGTGATCAACAAGGAGTTCCAAAAAGGGGATTACATTTTACTGTATATCCTCAAACAACACTCCAAAAAACTCAGAAAGCGAGGGATGGGGCCTTTTGTAATACATGACATATCACAAAGTGGTGCCATCAAGCTTGCAACATTAGCAAGCGAGAGATGCCTAATTGAACGAGTGGCTACAGATTAAAGAAATATCTTCTTTTATTGACACCAGAAGAACTCGCAACAATACATGCAGCAGCTCAGCGCAGAAGTCAAGCACATGACATTCGGGAACAAACACCATAGGAAGCCAAAATCAGAATATTAAAGCACAAGGAGCAAGCAAACTTTAAGAGAAAATCACAACAGAACGATGCTATCGATACTTCTCTGATAGCATCTATACAAACGATAGCTACATGGTTAGGAGGAATGGATCTACGCATTAATTTACAACTTGCAGATGGCACCACAGAGCAAGCATTAGTGGACACTGAGACCAAAGCTAATGTAGTTAACTACTCCACTTCAAAAAAATCACATGGGAGCCTCTAATGCTAAACACTATGGGGTTAAAAGTAGCAAACAAAGGCACTATGGACAGTCTGGGCCACATAAATTTACCAATCACCATTGATGGAACAACTTATCCGCATCAATTTCATGTGGTCGATGATCAACATCTTAACGAAGTAGTTATTATGGGAGTGTCGGGGATGCGCACTTATCAAGCCATGCCAAATTGGCAGGACAATACCTTACTACTCAAACAAGAGGACCAATCTTTTGCCACGCCCTTTGTACAAATAGACCATGTATGGGAACCTCACCATCACCACATGCACCAGCTCAGCGATATTCCACAACCGTGGTCAAGAAAATATGGGTTAAAAAAATCCATCATGCAAACCAATCCTAAGCAATTGTGGATACCAAAACGACAAAACAATACAAGTCCACCTACATTGCCTACACAAAAATCAGACCTCGCCAAATTGCTTACGGCTTTTGTCAGACAAACTAGGCCAACGGAACACCACCCTCGAAACCTCAACAACGTCAAGTGGGTATGGAAACCAAATCAAACTTTCTCCCACGAGGCCTCTTCTTGGAAATCCACAAGCAAGCAATTTCAGTGGCAACTAAAACAAAACCCTCAAGCAAAACAACTAGCAATTTCACTACTTCTGCAGGTCACCGTCAAACATAGGGCGCGTCTTCTACAATTACTACTGTTTGGACCACTAGCTTTAATGTGACCTCGTTCACCAACTGCCACTGAACATATTGTTCATCACCTCTCTTGCACAACATTTTGTTTCCCCATGCATATCCTCCATCCGCGTCATAGAGCCACACTATACGACTATGCATAGACATGTGCTTTGTTCCCATGCACTCTACCACATGTTTGTCTGGGACGACTCACTCTAGGAAGGGGGGGAAATGTGGTAGGATTATCATTTGTATATATTATTACTATCAATTTATTTCTTTTCTTTTTCTTTCCTTTCTTTTTCTTTAAAACAAGTTTTTCAGAGCCTTATAAACTCTTAGCCAGCATAATCATAAGCCATACCGCCACCATCTAATACCAAGAAAAGAATATGTATGTAAGGAAGGTTACACTAATTTTGGCTAATTTTTGGCCAACTAATAATAATTGTAAATAATTTTCTTTTACAAAAAAGCAAAAAATGACAGATAATCAACAAAAATTGATAAGTCGAGCCAGGAAAGTTGGAATTGACTTTTGAAAGCAAACCTCAAAACTTCAAAGCAAGGACTTCGAACATGGAAAATATGGAAAGATTCCACACAAGATGGATTTTGAGCCAACTTCTAAAGGATCAAAACTGCAGAATGATGAACGGTTCGAAGTGCATGTGATATGAACAACAAGATATGATCAATGAAGGTAAGTAAAAATGGGGCATTTTGGGTAAACTAGGAACATATAGTCAAATGAGGCAACATAAGCTCATTTGCATTCAGAGAGAGAGAGAGAGAGAGAGAGAGAGAGAGAGAGAGAGAGAGAGAGAGAGAGAGAGAGAGAGAGAGAGAGAGAGAGAGAGAGAGAGAGAGAGAGAGAGAGAGAGATAGAGCCACTAAAGCATAGAGTTTTTGGATTTGTTTCTGCCCGCTGCGACCACCTTGGTGGATCTTACTACACCAGATTTGATAGGTATGATCATTAACCTTGCAAGAGCATGTGTGTATGCCCCATACTGCATCAACATTGCCAACACAATAGATTAGAGCAGTACAAAGTCAAAAAATCAGCAAACTAACAGGGCGAATGGGGAATCCCAAAGCTCATCAAAAACCATAAATCTTTCACCAGTAGACCCCAAATAGCTAACAGAATCAGGCAGGACAAAAACAACAGCAAAAGGTGGTGGAACATGGATTGCGATCCATGTTCCTCAAACCCTAAAATCATAGAAATTGGTACAAGAGCGCCAACAGGTAGCCAGGAAGAAACTCCTATAACTGGATTTTCAAAATGCATCCCAACATGGATCGTGATCCATGTTCCTTTCTGCCAAAATTAGGGCAGGAGTGGCTCACTAGCTGGGGAATGCAAAAATAGTACCGATGCTGCAAAAATAATCACAAAAATTGCTCTTAACATCATCAAATCCTCTTGGTTTGCTACCTTCAGTCTGCAAATGGTCGTTTGGTCATTTTCAAAGGGAAAAAAGGTAGGATCCCATAAAAAAACTCAGGGAGAGGTCAAATGGTGGGATGCCAGCAAAACATATGAAGAAGGGCTAAAAGCTGAGATCTTGACACGTTTCAAATTGCTGCTTAAGCCAATTGGGAGACTTCACACTCTCCTCGGAGCCTATCAACAAGGAAATGTACTTAAGGATGGTTGTAGGATCAAAACCAAGCAAAGGATTACTTGCAAAATGGTGAAAATTGCAGGAATCAATTTGTCCCCTCAAATGGATTCAATTTCTGATGAAATCTGACAGGGAGCTAGGCAAAGCTGTGAACTACAGACCTAAATCATTGAGAATCAAGACAATGATAGATATCAGGCAAAACATGTACCCAAAAATGGTTGCAAGAAACAGATATGGTCAAAACGGAAAAAACTTGGCCATAAACTAGAAAATGGGGCAAACTAAGGAAAAACATGTCCAAATTTGAAAATATTTTACCAGTGTACTAGGAAAACCTATAGGAACATATCTGCAGGGAAACTGTGTCAAAATTCCTCCCACCATGGATTACGATCCATGTACCTTTTTGCCCAATTAAAGAAAAATCCATGCCATCTGATCCAACATGTTCAAGAAAGCCAAGTGTCGGACGCATGTCTAACCTCACCATCCTATCTTATTGCAGTATTAACGAGAACCACGATTAATTTGTCAAACCATGGGACGAAACTGACTCGACTAGTGCATAGAGGATACAAGAGGATGTCAATCTCTCAAAAAACAACTAACAACTCGCAGCTAACTCAAGCTACACTCAAGTGACTGAAATCACCAAAAGCCAATCGCTCATCGGCAAACAAATCACACCCGTTACAACATCAAATGACATCCAAACGTAATGAAACTTCTAGGAAAAGTTTATGAGACCTAAGCACACATGCCTATGGCCTCAAACCCCACTTTAGGTCAAGTTCTAAAATCGTGATTATTAACAGCAGTGGATTTTTGACCTAGTCGTTTTCGACTCAGAATGCATCTAAATGCTTAGCAACGATGCCCCAATACCCCACCTATGCTTAGTTTTGATTTAAAAGTGTAAATTCCTAGTTATGATGAAATTAGGCCGCGGGTCGGTGACGCCAAAAGCTACGAAATACTGTGAATGGCTTACGTCAATGCGTAGAGCTCTTACCCGCGGTTGCCATGCAACAAACGCATTCGCAATGTGACAACCGAAAAGGGAGTAGGAAGCACGAGAAGGAGAGAAGTGAGCGCCATTAGCTCGTGTTGTGTATTTCTTATCCAAAAACTTGTAAAAAACTTACAAAAATTGGCTTTTATATCTTAGCCAAGGTTTTTGGGTGGTCAAAACTAATAATTTGGAGTTCTACCAAAGCTAGGAAATGACTGGCTGATACAATCTGAAAGCTTGTAGCCCCGGCTCATTAATTACAAGGTTTATCCGAGAAAATAGGAGTTACAATATTCTCGATTTATCAAAATAATAAATGTTTTACAAGGAGAACTCCGAAAAATGGTGTCCGTGTTAGCTTGCTGCTAACATTCCCCCCCTCCTCGCTTGTGTCGTCCCTTGACAAAGCTTTATGGGTTGAAGTAGTCTTCGGGTTGACGACGGGCGAGGCGGTCTTTAAGTGCTTCCAGTGCCTTCTGATATCTGATTCTTCGTTCTTTGTCAGGCACTTGCAAAAATTGCATGGTGACTTGATTCTTCAGTTCCATTGCTGAGTAGTCTAGAAACCTGGATGCTAGGTTGCTTATCACCGGTGCAAATATCTTCGTTCGACAGTTGAAGAATCCCATGTAGAATGCTTCTTCAAAGGCCAGCATATTATTTGAGGGCAGGAACATGCATTTGGCATAGAATCCGTAAAGGATTTCTTCTGAAGGTTGTCCACTCAGATCGTAGCATAAGCCTTTGTTTCCTTATAAGAATGAGAGCCATGGGGCTCCTGTTTGCTCATGCTCATTGAAAACTTATAAGCATGTGAGTAGCATCTTACAGATCTTATATAACATTGCACAGGAGAGATCTGGCAGACTCTTGAAGAATGACATGGCGCCCGTTAGGGTTTTCACCATGTATTCCTCTGTCGTGTGGCCTCTCTCTAGAGTTGGCAGCCTGGGGAAGTTGAGCCAAGTTGGCCTCTTCTTCTGCAGTGCTTCATACGCTTGCCATGTCCTTACTCTGGGTACAGGATAAAATGTTGGATCTCTTTGTAGGGCTACAGGTGCTCTTGTGAACAGAATCAGGTTTCTCAAATTCTTGTTCAGCCAGCTTAACCTTCACTTTGGGTCTTTATCTGCGCCATCTTCTTGCATATCCTTGTATAGCCTTTCTTTTACCTGTAAAAGTTCTACTTTGATGAGAGGGTACGACACGGATTGTTGGTGCCATTGAGCATTGATCTGATTGGGAGTGAGTTGAGTGACGTTGACAGAGTGTAAAACTCTCAACTCCCAATCCATAGCCGCCTTCCACTGCTCATCCACCTCTAAGGTGATCTTCTCCTTCAATGTGTCTTCTTCAGCTTTTGACAGCTGGACCATTGGCACTGTATCTGCATCTGTGATGTGAATGTGAAAATATTCATCATCACTCGGCTCTGCTGTGGACTGCGTCTCAAACTCAACAAACAAGACCGAGGGTATGTCTATTTGTGGTGGCTCTAAAGTGCCTGCCTCTTCCGACGTGTTTGGCTTTCCATCTCTGAGGAGTTGATTTATCCGCTTGAGTTCTGTTATCTCCTTTAGGAGCTCCTCCATCAGTGCCAGGTCTCTGCACTGTGATTGTTCAAGCTTTAATTCCAATTCTAAGTCCGTGTTTTTATTTTCAAGTGCTTTGTACACTTCATCGGTTCCCTTGATTGAGGCCACGACTGGGTTTTCTCTGATTTGCCGTAAGAAAATGGCTTGATTATTGATTCTCTATTCAGAATATTGCAGAGAAGCATTGGCAACATCTAACTGCACTTGAATTTTCTGAGCCGACAGAGAGGTTGTAAGAAGTTCATTTGTAACTTCTGTCAGCTTCTCATCTTTTACTTTGCAGGCATCATATAATTTGGCGAGGAGATCACCTAACTCCTCTATTTCTTTTTGTTGTTTATCTCTGGCCATCTGATGCTGATCCGCTTCTGCCTTCAGCTATCGCACTTGCCTTTGGAGATTAGTGATGATAATCATCCTGTCTTCTAGCTCTCCTTGAAGAGCGTCGATCACCATTTCCAGTTCCTTGGCCTTTGTGATGCGGTTCAAGGCTACTGAATGGAGTCTCTCTGTCATTTCCTGCATCTGGCGTGCATATTCATTGACCTGTATTATAACTTCATCGTTTGTGTGGCACTCCTCCTGTCGTGCAATGTGCCTGTAGCCTCGTGTGTTGCTTTTTGTTGCATCGTAATTTTTGGTGGTTCTAGTGTGGAGGTAGATGGTCGGTCTTCTTCTTGGCCATCCTGAGGCTTTGATGCCTTGTCAGTTTCTGGTTGAGTAGAAGTGGATGGTGTTGTCTCAACCCTTGCTATCTCTTCAGGTGTCGGCCTTTCTTCCTTCTCTGGCTCGGGCTCTGTTTCATGTGTAGTGGTAGGCTCTTTTTTTGTATATGTTTCCTTATCATTTTCTTGTTCCGATCGACTTGTCTTTTCTTCTACCAGCTTTTGAGTCTCTTCTACTGCCTGCTCCGGTTCTGGCTCGGCTTCTTTTTCCTTTTGTCCATCGGGGTGGTCAACTTCTTGTGTGGATTTTGTTCGTTGGGTGGACTCAAAATCTTTCTCTTTTTCAGTCTCTGCTTCTTCATTGGTATCTTTGCCTGCTGGTGATGATGGTGAGCTAGGCATGGGATGGTCTTGTTGTTCCGGAGGCGGTGAGGTGGGTCTAGGAGATCCATATCTTTGATCTTGTGTAGCCGTTTCCTCAGCTTTCTTTGCAGCTTCTTCTACCTCTTTCAGCTTTAGGGCTTCGGCCTCTTGATACATTCTTACTATTCTGTTGGATCATCTACCTCTTTTCTGGTATGATGCTTTGTTCGAGGTCCTTTCAGTCCTGTGGGTACACACTTTTCTAGGTCCTTCCCTTGTGCTTGCCTACTACATTGGTAAGCCCATTTTTCTCTTTCAAAACACGCTTGTTTTTGAGCTGGCTCCTCTTGGTGTGCAGCCACAGCTTTCCTCTTCATCTCTTCTCTTCGAGATCTCTTTTCTTCGTTGTGAGAGATCTCGCTTCTGTGCCGTTCTGGTGAGCTGTCAGCTGACTCATCATCTGATTTCTATGACCTTTTATCTGACCTTGTATCTCGTGGAGAGGGTTGTGCTACCAAAATCCATGTATTCTGATCAGGGGCAGGCGGTAGGTTGTCAGCCATGCCGATGGCATGATACACTATTCTAGTCAACACCTCTGGCGCGCCCAAGTATGTGATTTTGCCTTCCTTCTTGGTTCCCTTCAAGGTTGTCAAGACATACTGCGCGTGGTCCATAGGCTGTCTTGTTGTCGACTTAAGAACCTGAGTGAAGGTGGTGGCCACGGCGTGATTTGGTGTAGTGTACCTTGGTGGCCTTTTTGCCAGAAAATGGAAGTGTTGATGGTACAAACGGGTTGGCTCTTCCACCTGTTTGTGGATAAGATCCGCGAATGTAGCCACGGTTGTCTCCTTGGTAAATGTGCCTGCGGTTTTCCTGTCTCTTGCCCGCATGGTCATTCCTTCAGTGGGCAATCTGAGTGCCTCTGTCACTATCTCTTTTGTGATTACTACCTCGACCTTGTTCCCTTGGGTGTCGGATATTTGTGTGGTTCCGTTCTCTTTGATGGTGGATAGAAGCTCGTAAGCTTTCTGAAAGTCCACTCTGCAAGGCTCTTGTTCGTAGAAATGCGTGAGCCCTAACCTCCGGTTAGCCTCTTTTGTATCTGGCTTGGAAACTACATCATAGACCTCTTTAGGCAGGAGTTGAAACTCCACCTGATGCCCCTCTTCACTCTTGAACCTGCCAGTGAAGACCGTTGTGTGGTGCTCTTCCAACTGTTCTCTAGAAAGGTAGGATGCCTTTGCCGCTTTGACTGACTCGGGGTCCAGTTGATCCGCAGGCAGTTCTTGTAGTTTCTCTTTCTAGTTTAGCTTCTTCTTGGCCCTCTCCACTGCTTGCATTGCTCCTGTTCAGTGAATAGAGTGCAAGGTTAGCAAATTTGTCGGATTTTTCTCTGGAATGTCCTTTTAGACTGAAATGCTGACAATTTGGTCCAAATTGCTTCAAATCAATTTTTGAACAAGCAAAAATGCATAAAATCATGCAAGAAACAAAACTGTATGGTCAAAACAAATTTTTTTAACCAAAGTAAATAATCGTGATTATTTACAGCTGCAGAAAATTTTCAACTTTTTACAAACTTGGCTTTATAGGCTTGAAGTATATACCACATACATGCTCTGCGTGAAATATGGGCTCATTTGGATGCACAGGGTGAAAATGGCACCAAATTTTGGCTTTAGGTCCCTGAAACAGTAGATATAAAGGAAAATTGAGATTTTGAACTCCAAATTGATTCAAAGTTGGCTAGTGGGCTTATCACAACATGTGCTTTGGATGTATGAGGGAAAAATATCAAAATTCCCCAATTTTGACCAAAAAGTAAATAATCACAATTATTGACTTTTCTTCCAAAATTGATATTTTTTGGTACAGATTGGTTCTAGGCATGGTATAGACCTTGGGTATGAGATATGAGGTGATTTGGATCAAGAAAAGTTGTTCATAACCCAAATTTTGGCTTGCAAAGACTTCTTTGCATTTTTTGGCTATTTTACAAGTAATGGGTGGTCATTTTGGCTCATAGTTGATTTTTGGCATGTAATAGGTGTGTACACATGATAGGTGAGATGATTTGACAATTTCCAAGCAAAACTGATGCAAAAGTAAATAATCGCGATTATTAACTTCAGTGACAAAAACTTTGCAAAACCCATGTTGGAATTAGGGTTGCAGAGAAACACACACAGCTTGGAGAAGACGAAGGAAGCTCAAGGCACACAATAGAGAGTATGTTACTTAGTGTGCAATGGAAAGATAGATAGCCCTAGAGTGATGGGCGTATATACAATGCACGGGGGAAAAAACCTCCTAAAGAGGGAAAAAATGCCCCGGCGGTCCTAGTGTGTTCACACACATCACTACCACATGTATATGGTAACAAATCCCCCCTGGAGTGATGCGGTGAACGAGAGCTGGCACATGAGTAAAGGGAAGTGCCATGCCCTGAGGACAGGATCAGTCCACAAAGGGGAGTAAGCCCAAAGCTTTGCGGAAAGCTTCAAGCTTCTCACGAGACAATGCCTTTGTGAAAAGATCTGCAAGGTTGTCCTGTGTTGGCACATAAGCCAAGCTGATCTCTCCTGCTGAGAGCCTCTCCCTGACATAGTGGTAATGCACCTCAATGTGCTTTGTGCGAGCATGAAAAACTGGGTTCCTCGCAACTGCCAATGCGCTCTGACTGTCAGTGTAGATAGTGTTGGCAGTGTCCTGCCCAACACCCAAGTCAGCCATAAGGCGTCTGAGCCATACACACTCAACCGTAGCTGTGAAGACTGCCCTGTACTCAGCCTCACAACTCGAAGTGGCCACAGTAGGTTGCTTCTTGCTCAACCATGATATACATGAACTGCCAAGCATGAAACAAAAACCACTTGTGGACACTCGCGTGTCAAAACAACCAGCCCAATCTGAGTCCGAAAAAGCATGTAAGTCTGGCGGCAATGATCCCCCCTTGGGATAAAACAAGCCAAGATGTAAAGTGCCACTAAGGTAGCGGAAAATCCTCTTGACAGCCTGCCAATGCTTAGACCCTGGGCTATGCATAAATCTGCTGACCTGCGAGACTGCAAACTGAATATCTGGCCTCGTGTTGCATACATAAATGAGGCAGCCAACAGCAGTTTGGTAAAGAGTGACATCAGCAGGATCGCCAGCATCATGTAGACTCAACTTCAAACCTGTTTCCATGGGAGTGGCAATAGGTTTGCAATCCTCAAGTCCAAACTTACATAGCAATGTCTCTATGTAACTTTTCTGACACAAGGCAATACCACCATCACACTGCTTAAACTGTATACCCAAGTAATGATGCAACAGCCCCAAATCTTTCATCTTGAAAGTAGCATTCAAATCAGCCTTAAATTCAGCAATATGTCTCTCATTTGGTCCAGTGATCAGCAAATCATCAACATAAAGAACCACAATGAGAAATACATCATCCTCACGCTTTACATACAATGTGCTTTCTGTTGGACTGTTACGAAAGCCTCGTTTAACCAAATGAGTGTCAGCTTTCTCATACCAAGCACGAGGAGATTGCTTCAACCCATACAAAGCCTTCTTACATTTGCACACTTTGTCCTCTTGTCCTTTTATGACAAAACCGCGAGGCTGCGTTACATAAACTTCCTCAAATATGTCACCATTCAAGAAAGCAGTAACAATGTCTGATTGATGTACATCCCAACCAAAATGAGCTGCCAATGCACATAGAAAACGCACAGTAGTCATACGACAAGTGGGAGCAAAAGTCTCTTCATAATCTATGCCTTTTTGTTGTGCATAACCCTTTGCAACAAGTCGAGCCTTATGGCGATCGATCTCACCATCCGGCTTGCGTTTCAACTTGTAAACCCACTTCGTACCAATGGCCTTTTTGCCAGGAGGCAAATCACATAAAGTCCATGTGTCATTCTCTATAAGTGCATCATATTCTGATTTCATGGCAGCAATCCAATTTTCTGAATTCTGTGCTTCATCAAAAGAGAGAGGCTCCTCAACATCATGTAAACTAGACACAGCCAAAGCATAACAATCTGATGCATAAGATGCATGGCGAGAGCCTGAACGAGTACGACTAGATAAAGGTGCATCCAATTTACTGTCACGCAAAGTGTGCACCAGCCATTTTGGCATACCTCTAGCCTGCTCATTTTCAGCCCTTTCCTCATCAAGTACATCATGTACATCTGCATCAGTAATAGGCTGTTCTAAAACATTTTCAGAAACCCCCATAGGCTGTACATTTGCCTCATTGGAACTTACATTCGTATTTCCACCACTGAAAAGAGGCAACAAAGTGTCATAAATGTCCTGTGAGCTTACATTACTGTCTCTAGTACATGACAGCAAGGGTTGAACAGAATCTTCCACAAACACTACATCCCGTGAAACCAAAATACGTTTTGTTTGCGGGTGATACAACCTGTAACCTTTGCTTTCAGCACTATAACCAACAAAAATACATTTGACAGCCTTATCATCCAATTTTCTGCGCTGCACTTGTGGCACCAAAGCATATGCCAAACAGCCAAAAACACGCATGTGCTCAATAGAAGGTTTTCTATCATGCCATGCTTCATATGGAGTAATAGACTGCAAAGCTTTCGTAGGGCACCTGTTAAGTACATAAGTGGCACACATGATGGCCTCAAGCCAAAAAGAATGCGGCAAAGCTTGACTTTTGACCATACATCGTGCCATTTCCGTTAGTGACATGTTTTTCCTCTCAGCAACACCATTTTGCTGAGGAAATAATGGTGCGCTTCACAGACAACGCAATCAATGCATGAGCCTGCGCATCCTTAACATCCCAACGAGCTTGTTCTGCTGTAGGCAAAACAACTCTAACAGCTGCAATCCTTGCAGCAAGACCTGCAACATCCTCAACATCGCCTACATCTTCAGAACCAGGACGTACATCAATGCCCTGCACAATGTTCCAGACACCTTTTGACACAAGAACATGTTGCATCATATAAGCCCACATAGGGTAGTTGTCCCCATCCAACCTCTGTCCTCAGTAGCAAACATCTTGAACACATCTGTGTTGTTGTTGTCAGCCATGGTAAATGCTGCACCTGATGTGAAAACTGCCCGAAAATAGGAGAAATGGAGCGGGAACAACTTGTGCTATATAGCACAAACCGTAGAAGACTATAAGGCACCTGTTATGCAGAAAACGGCACTGACAGAAAATCTGCACAAAATGACGAAATAGCCTGTGCAGTACTGCCCGTAGTGGAAACGGAGGCCGAAATGAGCCCAAATCAAAATTCTGAGCAGACCGAGCTCTTCGAGCTTCCCCAAAATATTTGTCGACCTGCGAACGCTTGCCAAAGCTCACTGAAATCGGAGAAAGTGAGCAGGCGTGTGCTGGAGCAGCTGGCGACTAAGCCCGGGAGGACGTGACCTGCTCTGATACCAATTGTTGGAATTAGGGTTGCAGAGAAACACACACAGCTTGGAGAAGACGAAGGAAGCTCAAGGCACACAATAGAGAGTATGTTACTTAGTGTGCAATGGAAAGATAGATAGCCCTAGTGTGATGGGCGTATATACAATGCACGGGGGAAAAAACCTCCTAAAGAGGGAAAAAATGCCCCGGCGGTCCTAGTGTGTTCACACACATCACTACCACATGTATATGGTAACAACCCACAGATTTTGACCTAGACATGTTTCATACACCTAATACAAGTCCTAAATTGAATTTGGTCAAGTTTGGTCAGGCCGGCATCACTTTGTGCTCTGTCGACTCTGAAATCATCGTTTTTTTGTGACTACTTTGTCTGTTGGGTTGGTCGGTCAACTTTGAGACTTTGGACTTGTCCATAACATAGTCGTGAAGCAATCTATCCAATTCTGGCTCATTTGGAGTCAGTTTGGCCTCGTATGTCAAATTTGACGCTTTGTAACCTTCGAGCCATTTTTTGCTTTTCGAGGGCTTTGCTTGATGGATTCGACCATGTTAAGTATGTAGCCTGATTTACCCTTGTAATTTTCTGTGGTAAAAGCACACATTTGTAAGGCCCCCATTATGAGGAGAAGCCATCGTGCGTGAAGGAAAATCACTCGCCGGAAACCAAAATTTTCACGGCCAAGAATCAGGGGCAACTTTAGGGGCCTCGGGGGCTTCTGCCCCCGAGACTTTTTCCCCCCTCGTCGGAATATTATGGCAGGACGGCGGTCGAAAAGTGGTCGGAAAACAACCGTCGGTTGGCCAGTGGCCGGTAGTCAATGGCCGAATTCAAAAGCGGACTTGTCTTCTCAAAGGCGGCCACACATGGGCGGATTGGAGGGTCCGATTTGGACTTATTCACACAAGGGCGGCTACACATGGCTGCCTCTCATGAGAGAGGGCAGCCCTTTTGGCCTATAAAAGGAGGCCATTTCTACACACATTTCATATAGTGTGAAGTTGATGCAACAAGGTGAGTGTGAGGTGGTGAGAGTGAAGCAAGGCGGGAGCTCCATTAAGGGTATAATCCCTTTGTAAACTAATTCTTGTTTTGAAGTACTAAAGCCATTGAATGGTTGCTTTCCCGTGGACGTAGCCCACATTGGGTGAACCACGTATATCGTGTGTACTCTCTCTCTCTCTCTCTCTACTCTATAATCTAGTGTATGTAAATTTGTCTCTCTCCATTAAGTAATCTACTCAATTATCTATATAGCTACGTCTTATTTCCTAACAGACCAAACCAATCATATACATTGTATATGGACCTCATTAGCAATACTCAATTATCTATATAGCTACGTCTTATTTCCTAACATACCAAACCAATCATATACATTGTATATGTGGAGTCAGGTCGGAATTCTGGCATTTGTCTAAAACCTAACTTTTCTACTAGGGACCCCCTTGACCCTAGCTGAATGGTCATTTGATGGTATAGAAAAGTTCTATTATATTAGGGCATGCTATGGTTCAAATCCCATCTGATTTGGTCAACCTGGCAGGCCGCTATGATCAGTTTTAGGTCGTAGGTCTTCGTGCACTGCTCAATTTCTAGAGTTTTTTCTAAGGTTTTAGACTAGCTACCAGCCATACAAAATGGGTCATTATTGAGTAAAGAACTTACCCCTCATGTCTCATATGAGACGGCGCTGAAAATGCTCAACTGTGGGCTCCGAAAATGTTGCGCGAAAGAGGCCGAAATCTCTCTCTAGAAATGAGGTGGTTTTAGCCTACCATGGATATCTATACCTGAACTTCCCGAACCAAATTTCTCTAGATTCCTCCTTAGTCCTACTAAGCCGTGAAATCTATGTTAGACTCAAAAATTTCCCTGATCGGATTCCTGTAGCTCATTCTACAAGAATTTTTCAAAAGTAGGCCCGACCGCCTAATTTAGGCTTCCCACTTCCATCTTTTGATTTCATTGAAAATTATTGTGCTTGTCCGCCTTGTCTTTCTAATCACCATCATGTCTTCCATTTTTCCATATGAGCTTCCCTGCTATTTATTATTAATTTTGACATGTTTATTTAAAAAAATCAAAGAAAATAGCAAAATGCTCTAAAAAATTAAAGTAAAAATCCAATAATTAAGAAAATCCCTTGAAAAACACAGCTTTATTGTTTTTTGTTGGATTTCTTTATTTTTAAGCCTCCTTATCAGCAAAAATGATGAAAAATACCCAAAATAGGACTATTTTTGATGATTTTCTGATAGTATATATACTATTTACACTCATGGGGAAGATATTATCAGTGAAATTTCCCTTGATGATGAATTATAAGGGTATTATTAGGTAATTTTGCAAAAAATCACACGTTAAAGGGTGTAGCATTTAGAGTTGTTTTGAATGAAACTCGATAAGCCCATAGAGCAGCATGGAGACTCATTTCCCAGTCTGTCCTTCTTGAACTAACCACTTTAGTCAGCACCGAGCTAAGAATTTTATTCGTATGCTTAGCTTGTCTGTTTGCTTGTGGGTGATAGGGACCTGATTTGTTATGGATGACCATAAACTCATTAAGCAAATACTCTATTACCTCATTGAGGAAATGAGTTCCCCGATCACTGACAATATCTATTGGAAGTCCATATCTCGTAAATACATACTCATATAAGAATGCAGAAGTGGTTTTGGCACCATTCTTTTGAGTCGCTTTAGCCTCAGCCCACTTGGTCAAATAATCCGTAGCTACAATGATATATTGAGCTTGGGTTCTATAAGCAGGTGGCTGTATCGGTCCAACAAAATCTATACCCCATTATGTGAAAGCTCTAGCCCCCATCATTGGTCTTAAGGGCATGCTATCTACTCGTGTTGGGATTTTTGCTCATTGACAAGTATCACACCTTCGAACATATTCTTTGGCATCTGCAAAAAGTGTTGGTTACTATATGCCTACCACCATCAAGATCGCTCTTGCGGTGGTCTCACTAGAAAAGTGACCTCCAGCTAATCCAGCATGTGCTTGTTCTATAATCGGAACATACTCGTTTTCATTTGTACAAAGACTCAAATGTTGATCTTTACCTCTCCGATACAATTGCTTCCCAATAAGAGCATAGTCTCTTGCTTCAGTTTCAATTGCTCTTTGACGGTGTTTACTCATATCCTCAGGAAATGTTCGGTTCGATAAGTAAATAACCAGATAATTACTCCACTTAGGAACATGTGACATTTGAAACAATGCTACATGAGGAATGGGTGTTTTTTTTTGACATTGAGGGAAATGTTTTACAAAAGATCTAACATCCCTCCTCATAGTCGGCCAAAATACTCCAAGTCTCAAGATTCGTTGCATAGTTTGGTCTTTCGCAAAGTGAAGTCCTACTATGGTAACATGTGCTTGACTTAGGTATTGTTCTTTTTCTTCAGGGTTAATGCATAAAAGCAATATCCCATCCCGATTTCTTTTGTATAGCCTTCTAGCTAGTAATTGATACATAACCGATTGCTCGATTAAATTGATTGTGATAGGAAGTGGTATTTTTGAATCCAATTGAGCTATTGTCATCAATGACACAATGTTTTCCGACCATTTAGGTATCATTTCCACGAAGAAAAAATAGGCATTTGGTAGATCATCGTCTACCTTTTTAGGTGATTCCCTTGAAACAATCCTTGACAAATGATCTGCTCGTTGATGTGTAGTTCCTTTGTTTACAACCACAGTGAAATTAAATTTGAGAAGAATGATGAACCATCTCACTATTCTCCCTGTGCTGCATGGCTTGTTGACCAAATACAACAAAGTTTGGTGGTCCACAAAGAACACAAACTTGTTGGCTAATAGGTAATGTCTATACTTTCGGCATAGATCATTCCTAGTTCTTCTCTTTTGGTGGTGGTGTAATTCTTTTCTGCCATATTCAATTGTTTGCTAGCATAAGAAATAGGAAAGTCAATTTTCCCATCTCCTGGTTGAGCTACTATACAACCAATAGCAAAGTTTGAAGCATCTACATGTACGTGGAATACCTTATCCCAATCTGGTGCTTTCAATATTGGAGCTAAGGTGAGAGATTGCTTAAGCTTCATGAAGGATTCTTCACATGCCTCGGTCCATTCAAAGTGCTTAATCAAGCTATACATGGGTTTTGTAATTATAGCATACATGTAGATGAATCGTTGGTAATATCCACAATGTCCCATGAAGGCTTATACCCCCTTGAAAAATCAACAATGATCTGTGTGTTCAATTTTGTAAAAGAATTTAGCTTCCTTAAATTTTTCAATCTCTTCTTTGATCTTCCTGGCAAATGTTTCGTTATAAGTGTATGGTCTCTGTCTACTTGGTTTCGCATCATCTCTCATAAATATAGTATGTTGATAAATTTCTGGATCAACACCCTTGAGATCCTTGTAAGACCAAGCGAAGATATGGTGGTATTCCTTTAACAAGTTCAACAAAAGATTTTCTTCTTCTTCTGTTAGGTCATTCGCAATGTAAGCAGGTCTAGGCTCTTCTCCTGGTTCAACCAAGTCTACCCTTTTAGTGTTTTCAGGCCCTTCGTAAGATTTGCCTTGTTTTCATAGTTCTCTAACAGGTTGTTCAATTATTATTTTCCGATCTTGGAGAGGATCTTTTTGTAATGCGATGGAACATGCATTCCACCCTTACCATCCTCTTCCGTGGTTTCCATTTCGGTTGTGTATATCTCCTTTAAAGCTTTTTTCAACTCTTGATATATCTTTTTCCGCTCGACTCGGTCATGAGTTGTTGTTTATCCTGAGATTTTTCTTGAGTATCCTTCCTTGCTTTTCTCGATGTCTGAGACATTTTTGAGTTTTTTTTTGAAGGATATCTGCCAGTTATTTTGTCCTTGACACAATCATTAGCATCTATCTACATCAAGAATTGTGTTTTACTGGAGATTGATGGCATAGGTCGCGTTTTCACAATTTTGGTATTTCTCTTTTGTCTATATTACTTTTGTCTTCTTGATTTCTGGTTTGGAAAGTCAAAAAACTTTTCCTCCCATCCCTTTAAGAGTATCTTAGCTCTTGTATGCTCTTTTCTGACCCCGAATCTTCTGAGGTAGCTGAGTGTTTAATTAACTCATCAGTTGCATCATAATAGAAGTCTGAAAATACTTGTTGAGCTTTCATCAAGTCCTTGCGTTCCTCATCTTCATTTTCAATGTTGAGGGCCGACATCATTTGGATGGAAATTATGTCGTAGCCATCCTCATTGCAAAATTGAGTCGGCATAGACGTACTCACACATACATCCATTGTCACTAAAATTTGAGTCCACTTGAATGGCTCAAATAAATGCTCTGGAAAGGGTTCAGGTACGTAGGCTTCATCTGTGCAGTCCCTTTCTAGGATACATTCTTCTCGTCTTAAGCTTCTATTTTCTGAAGCTCCGCACATCCAAATAGGAGTGTCTTTGTTTAACCAGGATGGGAGTTTAGTTTCAGCCGAAGAGACTGAATCAAACTCTTGGATGGGTGTTTTCAAGACATCTCTATAAGTGTGATCTTTTAGATTGACTCTTGTTATAGATCCCACCTGCTTCAAGTACAGATAGTTGTTTCTCCAATCTTGGATAAGCTGTACCTGTCGCATGAAAGGTCTTCCCAATATGATTTTATAGTTGAGTTTTTTCCCAAAGTCTACTATGGCAAAATTGTGTTGATATTCAATTCCACAGGAATTAACTATCACTTTTTCAAGCAGCCCTAGTGGTCTCTCAATGTGTCCGTCAGCCAACTGCAATTTCAATCGAGTTTGTCTAATGGCTGGCTGTCCCTAGGATTCCCATATTTCTTTAGTGGCTATGGCTATGCCAACTCCACTATCCAATATGCCATGGTTTCAATGTCATTATATTTCACTGGGAGGGTGGTGTTTTCTTCTTCCCCTTCATAATATTCTCTGACCGTGTTCGTTGGAACTGATCAAATCTCTTTGTTTTCCATTTCCTTTTTCATTTTCCCAAGTTCTTAGAGATTAACCCCACCTTCTCTAGGGTTTTCTGTAAATCGTTCCCCAAGTATGGTATGAGTTTCAACAGTTATCCCAAGGTAAGAGTGCATTGGATGGGTGTAGACATGATTGAATGAATGTTGTCTACTTCTAGGGTTTGTTCAACTCTTTTTACTTGAGTGGTCTTGCAAGCGATGGATTCATCTTCGTTATCTCCCAAGTAAGAAGGTAATGTTTTTATTGTCAATGGTTTAGACATTCCTGAAGAAGGTAATGTTTTTAATGTCAATGGTTTAGACATTCCTAAAGCTTCCGATCCGCAATCCCCATACAAGGATTGTAAATCCATGTTCATATCAGAAGGTAGGTTATCCAACCAGACTTCCTCTATAGGAGTTGAATTTAAAGTTAGGCTCCCATCATTGATCTCTCTCACTTTTTCCCATAAGTGTCGTGGCTAGTCTTCCTCTATGAATGGAATTCATCTTCGTTGTCTAGCACTATAAGGTCTGGTTCATTTGTTTCAAGGTGGGGTTCTACCACCACATCGGATTTTTCTTTGGTTCCTTCTACTGCAAGCTCTTCAAGTTTTGCAATACTTTCAAGATTGGGTTTTTGTTTATCCAGCATTTCTTTCATGATTCTTACCATATTACGATTAGCTTCCAGCTTTGCTCCAGCTTTGTTGCTTCCATGTCTAGGGATGGATAGTTTTTCCATTTGTTTTCCATGTTTTGGCCTTCTTTAAGTCCTGCTTGGTAGGCTTCCAAGGTAGCATTAATAGGCTCAAAAAATTTATCAACCAGAATGGATCCTCCAGATTTCACGGTTGTTTCCTTGAATTCACTGCCAGTTTCTTTCAACTTGTCCCAGGCTAGCATTTTTGCTTTCTCTTTGATTTCAACCCGTTGTTTTTGTTTTGTCATCTCATATCTTTTGCTTCTGCTCCTTTTGATTCTTTGAGAAGAAACTTTCATGTTCTCCGAATGATCAGAGGAGTTGTGTTTCTTTTTCTTTGCCTGGGCTCTAGTGATTACCTTGATTGGAACAATTGGTTCACTCTCTGATGAGCTACTAGACATCACTTGGACTACATTTACGATAGTTTTTCCCTTGTTCAAAGGATTCTTAGGACAATCTTTCGGAAAGTGTCCTTCCTTTTTGTAACATTGTATGCAATAGGCTTCAATTGGTTTGAGGTTTTTGTCAGGCTCACGACATTCGTTCTTCCAATGGTCATCAACACCACAGTTATGACGGTTTCCTATTCTAGGCTTCATCATGGGTCTTCCCATGGGAGGTTACACTTTGATTAGCTACATATTACATTGGTGCGAGCTCTGGTGGAGCATAACTCAAGGTTTCTTCCATTGGTGGTGGATGTGGATTATACCAATCTCCTTCTACCATTACTGTAGATGGACTAGGCTCTGCATAGGGTGTAATAGGCACTAATGCTTGTTCATCTATGACTCCTTCAGAGTGCATGTACTTTACAGGCACTACATTATGTCCTGGATACGGAGGTTGTTGTGTCAACACAGGTTGAGGTCTTTCCATACCCATTGGTGGTCTTTGAGCTTGGGCCATATTAGGCTGATATCTGTACATCGGTTGTCCTTGTGGTCATGGGCACGCACTGAACATTCCCATCATACTTTGGTCTGAATCTGAAGTAGCACTCACGGGTCTCATGGTTAGTCCATTTACCTCGATTTCACACTATTTTTGTGGCCTAATTGGTTGTCCTTGTGGAGGTATCCCTTGTCCTGGTCCTCTCATAGGTACTTTTGCATATTGCTCATCATGTCATTCATCATTTTCAACATATCTTCTATGGCTGAGAGTGGTGCTGCACAGCAGCCGTTCCCACTTGTGCTGGTTTTGTGGATGCTATTTTCTCACTTTGGTTATCCTTAGGGACATCTTCTTCATGAAGATCTTGCAATTGTATCCTAGGTCAATAGCATCAGACACACACGCTTCTAGGGTTCTATGCTTTTTACTATAGAGTATAGCATGAAGTTCTTTGTTTAGCAGTCCCTCTAGAAACAAAGATACAAGTGTTTCTTCTACAGGTATCTCCATCCCTGGGCATCTGGCAATGTATTGTTTCATGCGAGCTGCACAATCCCTAACAGACTCACCATGTTTCTGTTTAAAGCTGTAGATTGTTGGAATTAGGGTTGCAGAGAAACACACACAGCTTGGAGAAGACGAAGGAAGCTCAAGGCACACAATAGAGAGTATATTACTTAGTGTGCAATGGAAAGATAGATAGCCCTAGAGTGATGGGCGTATATACAATGCACGGGGGAAAAAACCTCCTAAAGAGGGAAAAAATGCCCCGGCGGTCCTAGTGTGTTCACACACATCACTACCACATGTATATGGTAACAAATCCCCCCTGGAGTGATGCGGTGAACGAGAGCTGGCACATGAGTAAAGGGAAGTGCCATGCCCTGAGGACAGGATCAATCCACAAAGGGGAGTAAGCCCAAAGCTTTGCGGAAAGCTTCAAGCTTCTCACGAGACAATGCCTTTGTGAAAAGATCTGCAAGGTTGTCCTGTGTTGGCACATAAGCCAAGCTGATCTCTCCTGCTGAGAGCCTCTCCCTGACATAGTGGTAATGCACCTCAATGTGCTTTGTGCGAGCATGAAAAACTGGGTTCCTCGCAACTGCCAATGCGCTCTGACTGTCAGTGTAGATAGTGTTGGCAGTGTCCTGTCCAACACCCAAGTCAGCCATAAGGCGTCTGAGCCATACACACTCAACCGTAGCTGTGAAGACTGCCCTGTACTCAGCCTCACAACTCGAAGTGGCCACAGTAGGTTGCTTCTTGCTCAACCATGATATACATGAACTGCCAAGCATGAAACAAAAACCACTTGTGGACACTCGCGTGTCAAAACAACCAGCCCAATCTGAGTCCGAAAAAGCATGTAAGTCTGGCGGCAATGATCCCCCCTTGGGATAAAACAAGCCAAGATGTAAAGTGCCACTAAGGTAGCGGAAAATCCTCTTGACAGCCTGCCAATGCTTAGACCCTGGGCTATGCATAAATCTGCTGACCTGCGAGACTGCAAACTGAATATCTGGCCTCGTGTTGCATACATAAATGAGGCAGCCAACAGCAGTTTGGTAAAGAGTGACATCAGCAGGATCGCCAGCATCATGTAGACTCAACTTCAAACCTGTTTCCATGGGAGTGGCAATAGGTTTGCAATCCTCAAGTCCAAACTTACATAGCAATGTCTCTATGTAACTTTTCTGACACAAGGCAATACCACCATCACACTGCTTAAACTGTATACCCAAGTAATGATGCAACAGCCCCAAATCTTTCATCTTGAAAGTAGCATTCAAATCAGCCTTAAATTCAGCAATATGTCTCTCATTTGGTCCAGTGATCAGCAAATCATCAACATAAAGAACCACAATGAGAAATACATCATCCTCACGCTTTACATACAATGTGCTTTCTGTTGGACTGTTACGAAAGCCTCGTTTAACCAAATGAGTGTCAGCTTTCTCATACCAAGCACGAGGAGATTGCTTCAACCCATACAAAGCCTTCTTACATTTGCACACTTTGTCCTCTTGTCCTTTTATGACAAAACCGCGAGGCTGCGTTACATAAACTTCCTCAAATATGTCACCATTCAAGAAAGCAGTAACAATGTCTGATTGATGTACATCCCAACCAAAATGAGCTGCCAATGCACATAGAAAACACACAGTAGTCATACGACAAGTGGGAGCAAAAGTCTCTTCATAATCTATGCCTTTTTGTTGTGCATAACCCTTTGCAACAAGTCGAGCCTTATGGCGATCGATCTCACCATCCGGCTTGCGTTTCAACTTGTAAACCCACTTCGTACCAATGGCCTTTTTGCCAGGAGGCAAATCACATAAAGTCCATGTGTCATTCTCTATAAGTGCATCATATTCTGATTTCATGGCAGCAATCCAATTTTCTGAATTCTGTGCTTCATCAAAAGAGAGAGGCTCCTCAACATCATGTAAACTAGACACAGCCAAAGCATAACAATCTGATGCATAAGATGCATGGCGAGAGCCTGAACGAGTACGACTAGATAAAGGTGCATCCAATTTACTGTCACGCAAAGTGTGCACCAGCCATTTTGGCATACCTCTAGCCTGCTCATTTTCAGCCCTTTCCTCATCAAGTACATCATGACATGTACATCTGCATCAGTAATAGGCTGTTCTAAAACATTTTCAGAAACCCCCATAGGCTGTACATTTGCCTCATTGGAACTTACATTCGTATTTCCACCACTGAAAAGAGGCAACAAAGTGTCATAAATGTCCTGTGAGCTTACATTACTGTCTCTAGTACATGACAGCAAGGGTTGAACAGAATCTTCCACAAACACTACATCCCGTGAAACCAAAATACGTTTTGTTTGCGGGTGATACAACCTGTAACCTTTGCTTTCAGCACTATAACCAACAAAAATACATTTGACAGCCTTATCATCCAATTTTCTGCGCTGCACTTGTGGCACCAAAGCATATGCCAAACAGCCAAAAACACGCATGTGCTCAATAGAAGGTTTTCTATCATGCCATGCTTCATATGGAGTAATAGACTGCAAAGCTTTCGTAGGGCACCTGTTAAGTACATAAGTGGCACACATGATGGCCTCAAGCCAAAAAGAATGCGGCAAAGCTTGACTTTTGACCATACATCGTGCCATTTCCGTTAGTGACATGTTTTTCCTCTCAGCAACACCATTTTGCTGAGGAAATAATGGTGCGCTTCACAGACAACGCAATCAATGCATGAGCCTGCGCATCCTTAACATCCCAACGAGCTTGTTCTGCTGTAGGCAAAACAACTCTAACAGCTGCAATCCTTGCAGCAAGACCTGCAACATCCTCAACATCGCCTACATCTTCAGAACCAGGACGTACATCAATGCCCTGCACAATGTTCCAGACACCTTTTGACACAAGAACATGTTGCATCATATAAGCCCACATAGGGTAGTTGTCCCCATCCAACCTCTGTCCTCAGCAGCAAACATCTTGAACACATCTGTGTTGTTGTTGTCAGCCATGGTAAATGCTGCACCTGATGTGAAAACTGCCCGAAAATAGGAGAAATGGAGCGGGAACAACTTGTGCTATATAGCACAAACCGTAGAAGACTATAAGGCACCTGTTATGCAGAAAACGGCACTGACAGAAAATCTGCACAAAATGACGAAATAGCCTGTGCAGTACTGCCCGTAGTGGAAACGGAGGCCGAAATGAGCCCAAATCAAAATTCTGAGCAGACCGAGCTCTTCGAGCTTCCCCAAAATATTTGTCGACCTGCGAACGCTTGCCAAAGCTCACTGAAATCGGAGAAAGTGAGCAGGCGTGTGCTGGAGCAGCTGGCGACTAAGCCCGGGAGGACGTGACCTGCTCTGATACCAATTGTTGGAATTAGGGTTGCAGAGAAACACACACAGCTTGGAGAAGACGAAGGAAGCTCAAGGCACACAATAGAGAGTATATTACTTAGTGTGCAATGGAAAGATAGATAGCCCTAGAGTGATGGGCGTATATACAATGCACGGGGGAAAAAACCTCCTAAAGAGGGAAAAAATGCCCCGGCGGTCCTAGTGTGTTCACACACATCACTACCACATGTATATGGTAACATAGATTTGAGCTACCGTATTATGTTTAATCCCCGTTTTGAAATAAGCAGCTACAAATCCTTGAGCTAATGTGTTCAAGTCCATGATTGACCTTGGTGGAATGTTTTGGAACCATGTCAATGCTTTTCCTTCTAATGTCATTCCAAACCCTTCGAATTGAGTATGGAAATCGAATATACGCTCTGCTCTTAGCACTTGCTTAAAGCTCGCTAAGTGGTCACATGGATCCCCAGATCCACTGTATTTTTTGACCTATTTTTGAAAATCAGCTGGTTTGACACATCTGTTTGGTTCAACTCTAGGTCTTCTGGGAGTTGGTCCTGTTCCGAGTCCTTCAAACCAGTTTGTTGGAAATAGTGACTCATGTAGCCTTGGACTGGCCTTAGTGTCACCCGATTTTCTACATGATAAGGTGGTTTCTAGTTTCTTCACATTACTCTCAGATGACCTCTCACAGTGTTCATCTCTTGGAATTGTTTATGGTCCTTGCCCCAATATCCAATCCCTTATGGAATACCCTTGGTATTTGGTTTGTTTTTCCTCCGCAGGAGTCATCATAATAAAGTTGTTGTTATAACAATCCCTAAATAGGTAGGTTGGTAGGTCTGTTGATCCCTTATCTTAGATCTTGAAGATATAGATGATCTTCATGGCCGTTAATTGTCCTGGTTTGGCATGAGAAGTCCACAAAATATCTTTTATGTTTCTATCTTCCCAATAATAGACTCCGATCCTAGGATTATCCGTACTAAGCCATTTCAAAGGCTTCAAGTCTACTTGATCGTATCCCTTGAATTCCAAAGTTGGCGGTCCTTCTTTTGCTGACATATCTGGGATTATGATGTTTACTTGTAACCCCCATTTGTCTATCACGTCAAGGTTTTCGACCTGTAAGTACTGAGTTCTGTTTCGATCCATGTATATTTTTCCTTGTTTGTTTGCCCTAACCTCTTCTTCGAACTCAATACCATGGTCATCAATGCGAACAACATACTCCTTGTTAGGGTCCAAGTAAACCTGGGCTCCATGACGATTAGTCTTGTAAAAAGATAGTATATGCTTATAGAGCACTGTCGTTCCGGTTTCTGAGTGAGTCGAGCAAGAAGACATTTTTGATGTTGAATCTGAAAAAGTGTCTAAGAATTCTTCAGGAATTGTGCGCAAGGAATTTCCTTGATTCACGCTTTCTTCGGTAGATACTCTACTGGAGGTTTCTTTGAGTATGCCCTGATTTCCTAGTACACGACCAGATCTAAGGTTCATATAGACCTATGAAGCCTTGGATAGAGTACTCACCTTTGGATTGACTTGTCGTCAATTTCCACTCAATTCAATTGCAACTTTCTATCAAGCCACCATTCCTTGTCTGCAACCTGATTCTTGTACAAAATTTGATCAAGTTAGCTATTCTTCTATAAAGACAGTAGAGCTCTTGAGAACTCTCGTGATTGGTCTCTGTGTATCACTTCAAATCGAGCTATGGGAGTCAAAATTTGACTTTCAGATTCGACTTTAGTAGAATTCAAAGGTTTGATGTGCAATCTGGAAACTGAGTGTATCTGTACAAATTTTGATCTGATGAACCCAAATTTGCCATGTGGCTTTATATTATGTTGGTCTATGACTGTATAAGCTCAAAAGTAAAAAATGATATCTCTGGATAGCAAAAGTAAATAATCGTGATTATTTACTTTTGTCAGTTTTTTGCACTTTTTTGAAAGGTTTCGCAAGTATACAACTTGTTAGAGTCTGTGGGCAAATTGCAACAAGTTTAGACCAATTCTGATCAAGTTTATCAACTTTTTGATGTCCACAGACTTTGATTTCGAGAATCTGGCGTAAGTCTCACTTTTGGGATCCAAATTTCACCAAAATTGATTTATGAGGTCTACTTGATGTGCTTGGCCTTGTACTCAAATTTGCAAAATCATCAAGTTTTGAAGCAGATGTAAATAATCACAATTATTTACTCCAGCTATATTTTTACAAGTTTTTACCCCAACTTTGACACAGATCTGTTAAGCACCTTAAGTTAAGGTCACTAGCCAATTTCCATCAAGTTTGGATAATTTTTGGTCAAATGGTCATCAATTATCTGTCCGTAGACTAACTTTGCAGTTTTAGTCACAAATTTCACTCCAGTTGTCTAAATCTTACCAAATTTGGTTTGTGGGCTTATTACAACATGGTGAAGCTAGTGGTATGCATATTTGGTCAAAAAAGTTAAAAAATAGGGCAGATGTAAATAATCACGATTATTTACTTATTACAAATTTTTGGTTAAATGAGCATATACACATGTTTATCACATCAACATAAGCCTATGAAACAAATTTCAACAAGTTTGGACAAATTTTTCCCAAATTTATACTTAAGATTCAAAAAGTCAGTACAAACTTTAGTTTTTACCCAATTTTTTGTCAGTTTAGTGATCCAAATCTTTAGGGCCTTTACAAAAGTTGTAGAAAAGAAAGTTAATAATCGCGATTATTACTTTAGGCTTGAAATGAGTACTTTTTTGCAATTTTCTTATAGAAAGTCTTTTTATGATGTTTTTTAAGCCTATAAATCAAGTTAAAACTTAATTCGGCCTAAAATGTCAAGAGAAAGTAAAGAATCTGAGTTTTGGATAACTCTTAAATTTTTTACCTCGAAGTGTCTTTGAGCTTACCCACTGGTTCGGACAACTTTTAGGCTTACTCTTCAGCCGGATTAAGTGGATTCGAGTCTTTTCAAGCTATTTCTAGCCGTAGACCTGAAATTCTGCAGCTTCCAATAACAACTCACACTTGATTCTTTCAGAGAGAGCAATGTTCTGAAATCCATCTCGGATCCTACTTACCCTACTCCTAGATTCTCATTCAATGGGGTTGTGGAAAGTGTCCACAAACACTCGTTTTCTTGTGTTTTTAATGTTTTTCAGAGTCTTGATCTTAAGACTTGTTTCGTCTACCAATCATTCTCCAAATCTTAATCTAAATCTACAATCCTATAGTCCTAAAGGTATTCAGCAAGTACGACTACTTCCAAGCTACCTCTACACAGAAAAAGACGACAATCTTAAGCTATGCGGTTTCTAAACGAAAGTTTTGAACTCTAGACGAACCTAGAGAAAGTTAAAGGACAACTACACAAGACGCTCGTGTTTTTCCTAGTTTAGGTCTCTTCAATCCCCGGTAGCAGTGCCAAATGTGGGACGCATGTCTAACCTCACCATCCTATCTTATTGCAGTATTAGCGAGAACCACGATTAATTTGTCAAACCATGGGACGAAACTGACTCGACTAGTGCATAGAGGATACAAGAGGATGTCAATCTCTCAAAAAACAACTAACAACTCGCAGCTAACTCAAGCTACACTCAAGTGACTGAAATCCCCAAAAGCCAATCGCTCATCGGCAAACAAATCACACCCGTTACAACATCAAATGACATCCAAACGTAGGGAAACTTTTAGGACAAGTTTATGAGACCTAAGCACACATGCATATGGCCTCAAACCCCACTTTAGGTCAAGTTTCAAAATCGCGATTATGAATAGAAGTGGATTTTTGACCTAGTCGTTTTCAACTCAGAGTGCATCTAAATGCTTAGCACTGATGCCCCAATACCCTGCCTATGCTTAGTTTTTGATTTAAAAGTGTAAATTCCTAGTTATGATGAAACTAGGCCGCAGGTCGGTGATGCCAAAAGCTACGAAATACTGTGATGGCTTATGTCAATGTGCAGAGCCCTTACCTGCGGTTGCAATGCAACAAACACATTCGCAATGTGACAACCGGAAAGGAAGCACGAGAAGGAGAGAAGTGAGCGCTGTAGCTCACGCTCTGTATTTCTTATCCAAAAACTTGTAAAAAAAAAACAAAAATTGGCTTTTATACCTTAGCCAAGGTTTTTGGGTGCTCAAAACTAATAATCTGGAGTTCTACCAAAGCTGGGAAATGACTGGCTGATATAATCTAGAAGCTTGTAGCCCCGGCTCATTAATTACAAGGTTTATCCGAGAAAATAGGAGTTACAATATTCTCGATTTATCAAAATAATAAATGTTTTACAAGGAGAACTCGGAAAAATGGTGTCCGTGTTAGCTTGCTGCTAACATTCCCTCCCTCCTCGCCTGTGTCATCCCTTGACGGAGCTTTAAGGGCTGAAGTAGTCTTCAGGTTGACGGCGGGCGAGGTGGTCTTTAAGTGCTTCCACTGCCTTTTGATATCTGATTCTTCGTTCTTTGTCGGGAACTTGCAGAAATTGCATGGTGACTTTATTCTTCAGTTCCACCGCTGTGTTAGGTTGCTTATCTCACCGACGCAAATATCTTCGTTCGCCAGGTGAAGAATTCCGTGTAGAATGCTTCTTCAAAGGCTAGCATATTATTCAAGGACAAGAACATGCATCTGGCATAGAATCCGTAAAGGATTTCTTTTGAAGGTTGCCCACTTAGATCGTAGCATAAGCCTTTGTTTCCTTCTAAGAATGAGAGCCATGGGGCTCCTGTATGCTCAGGCTCATTGAAAACTTGTATGCATGTGAGTAGCATCCTGTAGATCTTATATAACATTTCACAGGAGAGATCTGGCAGACTCTTGAATAATGACATGGCACCCGTTAGGATTTTCACCATGTATTCCTCTGTCGCGTGCTCTCTCTGAAGCTGGCAGCCTGGGGAAGTTGAGCCAAGTTGGCCTCTTCTTCTGTAGTGCTTCATGCGCTTGCCATGTGCTTACTCTGGGTACAAGACAGAATGTTGGATCTCTTTGTAGGGGTATAGGTGCTCTTGTAAATAGAATCAGGTATCTCGGATTCTTGTTCAGCCATCTTAACCTCCACTTTGGGTGGTCTTTATCTGTGCCATCTTCTTTCATATCCTTGTACAACCTTTCTTTTACCTGTAAAAGTTCTACTTTGATGAGAGGGTAGGGCAAAGATTGTTGGTGCCATTGAGCATTGATCTGATTGAGAGTGAGTTGAGTGACGTTGACAGAGTGTAAAACTCTCAACTCCCAATCCATAGCGGCCTTCCACTGCTCATCCACCTCTAAGATGATCTTCTCCTTTAGTGCATCTTCTTCAGCTTTCATAGCTGAACCATTGACACTGTATCTGCATCTGTGATGTGAATCTGAAAATCTTCATCATCACTTGGCTCTGCTGTGGACTGCATCTCAAACTTAGCAAACGAGACTGAGGGTATGTCTATTTGTGGCGGCTTTGAAGTGCCTGCTTCTTCAGACATGTTTGGCTTTCCATCTCTGAGGAGTTGATTTATCCGCTTGAGTTCTGCTATCTCATTTAGGAGCTCCTCCTCTCTTTGAACCCACATCAATGCCAGGTCTCTGCGCTGTGATTCTTCAAGATTTAATTCCAATTCTAAGTCCATGTTTTTCTTTTCAAGTTCCTTGTACACTTCATCAGTTCCCTTGATCGAGGCCACGACTGGGTTTTCTCTGATTTGCCATAAGAAAATGGCATGATCATTGATTCTCTATTCAGAATATTGCAGAGAAGCATTGACAACATCTAACTGCACTTGAATATTGCAGAGAAGCATTGACAACATCTAACTGCACTTGAATTTTTTGAGCCAACAGAGAGCTTGTCGTCTTTTAGTTTTACCTCCAGAGACTGCGGTAAAAGAGAAAGAAAAAGTTGAAGACTTGCCAGAGCAAGGAGCAGAGAAAAGGTAGTCAAAACTAAACGCAGATCAAGAAACGGAGGCCACACAAACAAATCCCACCACAACCTTTGCGGCTCTAGAAGATCCAAAACGGAGAGAAAAGAAAACTGATGCGGCTGAAAATCAGATCAAGGCCAAAAAAGCCAGCAAAGGCCAAGATCGCCTTGATCACAAGCTGCAATGGAGGAAGGAGCAAAAATAGTCAAGTCCTTTGACATTGATGCTCACTTAGAGCAGATCAAGCTCCAGTTTCAATGTCAAAAGGATCTTTACAACCTGCAGGAGCTAGAGTTGGAAGATACAAAAAAAGAAGCGTCTAAGGCAGCAACATATTCCCTGCAGCTAAAGCAAAGAATAGAGGCATTCAAGAAAAGCACAGCTCCAGGAACAGTCGGAGTTGCAAAGGGAACAAGAGAATGCAACCTACTATTTACAAAGAGGTGCAACAGTTTAACGAGGCAAACTCCACACTGCAAGTTGAGCAGCAACGCCTCAAGGAGGAGCTAACCAAAGGAAGAGAACAAAATGAGAAGCTACAAGGCTCATATGCTATGGTTAGCAGGACTCTAACTCAGCTCCTTGCCATACAAGAGACACACTCCTCCTCAACGACGGCTGCAAGATCTGCATCCTTAGACTAAGAGATTAAAGATTTAAAAGAAGCCCTGGCTCAGGAAAAGTATGATAGATAGATCATGACAGCAGGACATAGGGCCCTACAACGAGCCAAAGATGAAGACTAAGGAAGTAGTTGGCTGAGGCAAGAGGGGACTTAGAGACTCTGAGGGCCAATCACACAAAGCATCAACATGCCCCAATAGAATTTGAGCAAGAAGGAGGATTTGAACAATCCACATTTGAAGCTCATCAAACAGAGGTGCCCACTACCAGCACGAGAAAAGCAACACAGGAATCTGCAGATCCAGCCACGACATCCACTTTGGAGTCGGTCAAGGATAAAATTCAGTGTTGGATCTCAAAAGTAAAGGATCCCTCGCACAAAGCCTATATGCAGTATGAACTGAAAGTGCTAGAATCGGCTGCCCTCCTCATGATTAGTCGAGATGAGGTGGTAAAGAATCTCGGGCATGAGATGATCACCCTGCCCACTGATGCGGCAAGAGGCTAGGTTATGGAAACAAAAAATGCTACGAGAACTTGAACCAAATAGCAGAGGGATTACAGGGAGGTTCCTGTCACGACACTTTAGATTCAGACAATCATTGATAATAAACCCCTTTGGCAAAAGAAATGGTTTGAGCAAAGACCAATATATGAAACGTATTATAGGAACGCTCCCTAGAATCTCAAGATCGACCCAACTTACTGTCCCATTAACAAACGACGATCCTGGGATAGCTTTTACACTTGGCAAAGCAAAAGGCCGGCGGTGCTAAACTACCCAGTAATCACAAAGCCACTCAATAACAACCCACCATTCGAGCAGTATATGGTTCAAACTCTCAAAGGGGTGATCAACATGATGAAGGAGATCCCGGATCTCGCATGTCAGATGCTTGTGAAGATTTCCAAGATGCTCATCACCTACATTACATCTTTCAATGATATAGAAGCAGCAGAGCATCCCTGGCAAATATTTGTCGAAGCCACAAGAGGCATTTGCTGGAATATGGAGAAAGAAATCCCAAGCAGGAATGTCATCATGGGATTATATGCAAGAGTCATGTCCCTGCCCTCTCATTACATGCAGACCTTTGAAGAGGCGTTCATGACAGGCTTCTTTGAAGTGGACTCCTTCATATTCAATCCCATGACAAAATATCTGCCAGCACGTCATATCGCCTATCAAAGTACTCTCAGCAACAATCCTTTCAAAGAGCTGGCCACCAAAGTAGAGATTGAAGCACAAGCGTAGAAGTTCAAAAACCTCATTGCAATGCTCGAGAGAAGATAATAGACTCACTCAGAGATGGATTGCATGAGGACGTGTAATGAATAGGAAGGGGGGAATGTTTGGTGGATACAGGCGGATGCACACCAAGCCCTATAAACACTCACTCAATTTTTTGAAAGAAGTCGTGTAATTCAACCTATGATGATTTGTGATTGTAATGTAATTTGACAATACCCTCTCAACCTCTCTGAGTCTACACCCTTGTAAGTGGCCGGATGGCCGTGGGAAATGGCCGTGGGAAAGCTCCCTTAACCTTTAAGTCAAAACCCAGAGATATCATTAGCTTAGAGAGGATTTTGAAAACGTTCACCGTGAGAGCTTCTTGCTGCTACAAATTGTAATCTTCTTTTCTCCTGGACTGGTAATCCGAATTCATTTCCAAATAGCACATTGTGTTCCTTGTCTCTTGCTTTACAATCTAAGTGTAATCATTTTCAATTTTGTTGTGGTTTGAAATGGTTTTCTTGTGAGCTAAATGCATTGATTTAGAGGTTAAAATGGTTGTTTTTTGATGTTTTGACCATGGATAAGTGTTTCTATGCTTAAGGGGGACCTTTTCAAGTACTTCTGTTTCAATTTTTTGCACATTTTTTGTGATGGATCGTGATTTATGTACCTTCCCGATGGTGATAGAACTTGGTAGGATTGTGCCCCTAGGTGTTGTGATACCTCTCCTTAAGTTTTGTTGCATTCCAATTTTTTTTGGATGCCGAAAAGGCATGATGACCTAGAGCGGTGAGATTGGATGCATACTGATTTTCAGACTAGGAAGTGGTTGATTTGCGTTTGTCGTAGAATGAGTAGCCCTCTCAGTTCACTTTGGTGAGATCGACACTCTCATTAAGTCTCCATGTCCCATCCCGAGTCGCTTCCTTGCATATTGACATTATGTTAGTACAAAAGAGCTATGCTGCAGACATTCGTTGCGGTGACCTGCTAACAAGGGCTCTTGGGGAGACATTTGCATAGAGGTGCCCTATCTTTTTTTTGCTCAATAATGTCTACAAAGACTAGCCTTGAATATTGTGTAGAAATTATCTCTATATCATGTGTGATTGTGCATGGCATATTTTGGGCAAAGAAGCACTACCAGCTCTATGAATATTTTCATGACAAGGATCACACCTCCTTTCTAGCAAGAAATAATAGGCTTAGCTGATCAACACTGTAATGGGAATGGCCTATGAACCTTGAGAATAGCGGAATTAAGAAAATTGAAGTGAGCATTTTTGTGAGATCACTTTGAACATAGAGGGTGAACTTAATTGATGGTCAACACTATAATGGGAATGGCCTATGAACCTTGAGAATAGAGGAATTAAGAAAATTGAAGTGAGCATATTTGTGAGATCACTTTGAGAACATAGAGGGTGAACTTAATTGATGGTAGCAACATAGACATAGTACTTAATTAACTTGGCATGAACAATACTTTTGCAAGAGAGAGAGAGTATTAGAGAGCATGACAATAGTTGAGGACCGGATTTACTTTGAGCCAGTCCCCCCTCCAAAAGGAATTTGTATTATAGATTCTCCCATCAAGAAAGAATTGATACAATACAATCTTTGTGTTCCTTGTGACCTATCTGATGCAATGAAGATGGAAAGCTTCATGCATCACAAGCATGACATAAACCTTGCAAAATGAATTAACTATCCCAAGCCTCAGTCTCAAGGCCTCAAACACCTTCGAAGGTGGAGACAGCTAGCGGGGAATGAGGGTAGGGAAGAGGAAGAAGAATCATCTATAGGAGAAAGAAATAGTTCCTCACTTATCATCACTCTTGTTGCTTAGCATAGCATAATAGCATAGTAATGAAGATGAAGAAGATGGAAATCTTAAGCATTGAAGCATGGCTCTTGGTTGGATTTGCATTCCATAGCCAAAAGTGTTGGTGTAGGCTCTCAACTTCTCAACAAGCTTGGAGAAGGAGATGGAGCTCTTGCACTTTGCACTTCACACAATGAGAGAGAGAGAGAGAGTGTGTGTGGTTGTGGGAGAGTATACCCCCTCTCATGCTTGGTCCACCTCTCTCTCTCTCTCTCTCTCTCATTATCTAATTATATCAGTTTGACATGTGTCCTCTTTTTTCTCTTTGAGAAAAAGAACTTAATAATTTATTTTTATGCATCTTGGACCCCTATAAAGCCTATCCAATAGGATTCAAGCACGTCATGAGGGCCACATGTGGAGGATTTTGACATGTGTCTTTTATGCTTCTTAAGTCATTTGGTTTGAATTGAACACTTCAAGCACTTAGTCAATTAAGCATGGAAACAATTTATGCCTTTTGAGAGTTTATCTTTGAATTGAACACTTCAAGAACCTTAGTAATTTAAGCATGAGAATCACCTCAAGCTTGGGTAAGGTTCCCACAAACACTTTAAGCACTTTAGTAAGCAAGCCGACAAGCACCTCATGCTTGGGTAGGATTCCCACCTCAAGGTCAACCCTAGATTGCCTAAGGTCAAAGGACTTTTTAACACTAACTTTTGGAGGTCTTTAATGAAGCTAGCCCTAAGGTCTTTTAAGCTCCATACGATGCATGTTGCTCTTTGATAGACTACTCTTTTAGACCCCTATTGAGATGTAACCATCTCTCCTCTTGGTCCCTTGCCGAGGTAAATCTAGAATCACTTATTGCACATTGCTCTTTGGTAGACCGTATCCTTTTGGACCCCTATTGAGATGCAACCATTTCTCCTTTTGGTCCCCTGTTGAGATAGGTCGAGAAGAACATATCTATATCCTAACTCTTGTTCCCCTTTTATCTTCCCCTATTAAATGATCAGTTTAATATGACAAAATCATTTGGTAAAGTTAGATATTATATTTTATGACAAACACCATCTCCTTGGGACACACCATGCCGTAACTTACATTCAATCTCCTTTATGTGTCTCGAGGCTTGAAAAAAGCAGTTTTTTTTCTCATAGATGATGCATCTCTCCTTTTTCAACCATAATGGTGGAAGTATTAGGACATTCCTATAGCCACATCTTGGCTAGACAAGGGTAGCACATTGCATGGATTGAGTTTTAATCTCACTTGTGAGCATGCATGGTAAGGATGGGAATAAATAGCATCACCTCTATAGACTTAACTTGTGGCACGTCCTCTTGATCTTAATCTTCAAGGGGTGATAGCTAAGGGATTAGCAACCATGCCCAATTCTCAACTTAACTCTTTTTTCTTGCATCCCTCTTTCTATCTCCAATTGTATTGATGGTAGATTCAAAAGTTTTAGGTCTACATTCAAAAAATTTCAGGTATAGGTTCAGAAAGCACAACTAGTTCTTGATGGATTTTTTGTACCGGATGGGTTCTCTTGGAATGCATGGATTTTGCAAGTTATGCCTTATTAGGGCAACGCCAAGAAGCTTTTGAATATTTCAACAAATGCAAAGAAAAGGTTTTGATAACCCATGCTTGGTTTTTGGAGGTATGGTGAATGATGCAAGATGTTGACTTGGGGGAAAAAAATTGTGCCGAGATTTTTTGACAATGGATGTTGAATAAAAGAACCATGTGATTGCTTCTTAATACTAGAGGTTTGACTAACTTAAACTTCTAGTTAAAGAGGCCCTCCTAGAGCCCATTCTCTTTCTAATGATGCAACAAAACTTTAGGAGGAGTTATATTAGGCCTAGGTGCACTATCCCATAAATTACGGAGGTCATCTGACAAGGTGCCAAAATTCTGATTCATCATGGTCCAAGTCCTAAAAATTGCGACAAAATTATCCAGAAAGATTTCCCTAAGGTCTAGGATCACTCTCCTATGGTCAAAATGTTTAAAAAAACATTTTTTCACTCAAAACTGTAAATTTAACTCACAGACAGATAGTCGCAAAGCACTGAAAAATTGAGAATGATTACACTTAAATGAAAGAAAAAGAGACAAGGGACACAATCCACTTTTCAAAACTGAATTTTGATTACTGGAGGTTGAGAAAAACTGATTACAAGATGTTTTGAGTTATCGCTCTTCGTTGCACATATAGAGCTCTTTTAAAACTTAAGATAATGTGTTCAAACTAGAAAATTTGAATCTTATACCTAGGGCTTCTCATTTGGCCAATTGCTGGCGTGTAAGGGTTTTGAGTTCAGGAAAAAAGAACTACAAAAAGTGTACATAAATGAAACACTTATGACTTCTCTTTCATACAATTTTTTTTTTCAAAAAAATAATGTGATTACATCAAAATTATGGGCTTTGTGGTACTGTAGCCAACTAGGAGGACGCTCGTTTGGTAGTTCCGCCAATAAAATCTACCTCAATTGGACAACCAAATTTGTAGACTATATACTCATACAAGAACCATGCTCTTGACTTTGCTATGTTTTTGGGTAATGCTTTGGCCTCCACCGACTTGCTGACGTAACATGTGGCCATCACAATATACTTGTTATTTCTTAAAGTGACCTTTTTGAATGGACCCATGAAGTCTAGACTCCACTTCATGAATATCCCTAATGGTTTTATGGTGGTCAAGGGCATCATAGGTACTGCTATTGGTCTTCCGAGTCTTTGGCAAATATCACAGTGTTTGCAAAAAATCCCTACCATCAGCCATCATGATTTGTCACCATAATCTTGGTTGCAAAATTTTCTTATGAGTGATTTCAATGGAAAAATGTCCACCTGCACTCCCATTGTGAGTTGCTGTAATGATCTCCATTCTTCCTAGCATATACACACATGGTCTAAGCACCCCATCAATTTTCAATTTTTATAATGATCCTTCTATGATGGCGAACTTCAGACTCTTTATAATTAGTGCCTTCTTACTAGACTCCAACCAGTTCTCTAGAAATCCCCCAAATTGGAGGAAGTCAAATACATCGTGCCACTCCAAATCTGGCCCATCTTTTGCAATATTCTGGAATAATTCAGTCTCTGGTAGCTCATCTCTCATGGACGTTGTTGATTTTCTTTGTACTTCTAGATAAGAAGTCTGCACCACAGTGAGTCTTTCTTGGCTTGTGGAAGATTTTGAATTCAAACTCCATCAAGAACATCATCCACCTAATTAATTGTTCCTAAATTATCACCTTGTTAATAAAAAATAAGAGTGCTTGATGATCAACGTAAAAGTGAAATAGCTTTTCCAATAGATAATGTTTGAACTTATGTGCATTGAATACCATTTCTAATGCCTCCCGTTCCCTTGTTGAGTACCTATGTTTAGATGTATTGAGCCTATGACTGGCAAAGTAGACTAGGTAGTCTATCCTCCCATCAAGCTGGGTCAATATTGCTCCCATCGCCATTCCAGATGCATCAACATGAACATGAGGTTGGCTAAAGAAAGATTGGATTCCTACTATTGATTGCTTCCTTTAAGAACTAGAAACTAGCCTCACATTTCAAGGTCCATACGAACTTCACTCCCTTTTGAGCCAATTAATACAATGGAAGAACCTTAGTTGCAAACACATAAATGAATCTCAATTCCATTTTTGCATACAATATGACCTATAAGTTTCCCATTCCAAACCATATAGACCGATTCAAAGGTTTTCACACAAATCAATTTCCCCTTGCATCTTTGGAACACCATTTCCAAAAACAAGAGATGCATATCCTCCATTGAAAACACCATGAAATCGTCCACAGATATAGCCAAAAGTTTATGTATTAACTCATTGAATATCTCCATCATGCATTGCTGAAATGTAGTTGGAGTATTACATAATCCAAACAGCATTACTAAGTACATAAACACTCCCCAATTAGTTATAAATGTTGTTTTTTCTCTATCTTCTAGTGCTATTATCAACTAATAATAGCCACTATATCCATATAAGAAACTATACATTTTGTGGCCAAAAATTTTGTCCAATGTCATGCCAATGAATGGAAGTGGGAATGGATCGTTGATTCAAATTCTGATAATAGACACATACCCTTGGCTTCCCTTTCTTCTTTTAAACAACTATTATTGGAAATAACTAGTCACTACTCGCCACTTTAGTGATGAATCTTGCTTTCAATAAGTGATCAATTTCCTTTTTGACCTTCTTGGCAAAATGGGGTTCATCCTATCCTTCTTGATCCTTACTGGTCTTGCATCTGGTTTCAGTGGTATCCTAGTATGCTGATAGACCTCTTGATCTACCCCTTTTAGGTCTATATGTTTCCAAGAAACACCTCCTTATATTTCTAAAATAGTTGCTTGTCCCTGTGAGTTAACATATGCCAAGTGCCCAGTGCACCTTGAAGAGGTGAAGAGGAGGTGAAGCCTGTTCTTGTGGAGTGTTTGTATGAAAGGGTAGCAGATTATGATCAAGTTGTAGGTGTTAAAGGCTTGGAGTTGGATGATGAAAGTGTGTAGAGCCGATATGATGGTCAATTTTTTATGGAGCAACTAGAGGATAAGGGTGCAGGTACTGAGTCCACCTATGGTGGTGATGATTGAGAGTACAAGCTTGAGCTTTTGGGAAATGAGTAAGAGGATAATGAGTCCATGTCCTATGGTGAGGAGACATATTTTGATGAGCTCAAGTTGATGAAGGTAGATCTACCTTGTTATGCGCATGAGGATATGTTGATTGGACATGTGATTGAAGAGCAGGTAAAGGTGTCACATTCTACAAAGAAGGATATGCAAGTGAAGGGGCTATGTGATGCCATGTCGATGGCCATGCTGATGAAGGGAGTTGTGGACTATGTTGTAGTGGTGCAGCATGTTCGGGGGGTTTTCAAAAGGGATGAAGCTGTTGCGGTACAAGGAGAAAGGTTATGTTAATGCTGTGCTCCAAGAGGATACAATATAGGGTGATTTTATTTCTTCTAAAGATGTGGCAATAGGGCAGGTGGAGGAGTTGGACCTACAAGAGGTGTTGGTTGAGCCATATGGCTCTATTTTTTTGGATGGTGATGATGATGCGGGGCAGGTAGAGGAGTCGTTGGTTAAAGAAAAAACATGTTTTGTTCTGCATAAAGAGAAGGACAAGGCACCAAATTCTTGAATTCTTGTGGAATGCATCCTTTGCAAGATATGCTTAGCAATATTTTTTCTTGTGGGATGCATCGATTACATGATATGCTTAGCAATATTTTGGCTGACATGTGAAGAAAATGTGATTTATTCTTTGTATCGCATCTCTTTTTCACAATTGCTGGATAACTCAATAAATGCAGGACCAAGAGGAATTAGACTCTTAGTGCGTGTAGAGTGAGGGTCCAACCTAGACTATGTTATACTGAGAAATTATGGAGGTGTTTTGCTAGTTATAAAACCTAATGCCAAAGAGGACATGGACTTAGTTCAAATGGAATATCAAGATTAGTTTCATATATGATGACCTTCATAATAACATTTACATGCAACTACTAGAGGGCTTTGTTGAGAAAGAGAAGGAGATGTTGGTGTGTAAGCTTATAATGAAGTTTCATGGTTTGAAGCAAGCATGACGAGAATGTTATCATAAGGTTGATACTTTCATAAAATCTATAGACTAAGAAAAATTCATCATTGTCTCTCCTTGAGATAAATAGCTGTCTTTTTATTTGATCCTTTATGTGGATGATATGCTAATAGTTGGGAATAACAGTCTTGATACTTTCATAAACTCTATAGACTAAGAAAAATTCATCATTGCCTCTCCATAAGGTTGATACTTTCATAAACTCTATAGACTGAGAAAAATTCATCATTGCCTCTCCTTGAGATAAATAACTGTCTTTTGATCTTGATCCTTTATGTGGATGATATGCTAATAGTTGGGAATAATAGTCTTGACGTAGATGCATTAAATGAAGACTTACATGATCAGAACTTTGACATGAGTGACCTGGTATAAGCATTATACAAGAAATATCAAAGAGTGTTTTTACTTATCACAAAAAGAGTATGTTTACCATGCACTAAAACATTTCAATATGGAGGAGCATAAGCTGATTTTTACTCCATTTTCTCCATACAATAAATTTATCCGAGAGGATTGTTCTCAAATTTGATGAGCAAAGGCTGAGATAGCAAAGATGCCAATGGTTTCTTGGTGTATGCCATGATTGGGAATTCTTCACACATTGCATTTATATTGGGAGTCCTTAGCAAAATTATATATTCCTACACAAGAACATGTGAGCCAATTGGAATCTATTAAAATAGAAGATTTGGAATTGAGTTTTGGGTTATTTAACATGAAAGTAGCATGTAAAGTATGTGGCATGGTCATACTAAAAGAGTAAGCCACTCTTATATCTCTTTTGATATCTAAACCTTAATTCTAAGTCAAGTTGACTCATGATATAAATGATATTGTTTATATAACTTCAATAATTTGCCAAGCATATGAGATGATTGAAAGTTGTGGTTTCTTCTTTTTTAAATTCCCACAAAGACCTAAAGATTTGAGTGCAAGATATTTACGGTTACATTTCTTAGAAAAATGGGAAATGGGAACTTCCATATTGACTCGTTGCACTATCATGTAGGACCAGAGGTCCCGTGTAAAGGAATATGTGCATAGAAAAGAAATTTACGGAACTTTGTTAGTTTCATTTGATAGAATTATCTTGTTTGTGCTAGCCAAGGAAGTATAAGGAAAAAAAAAAGGCAGAAGTTGGGGAGCCTCTATCAAAGTGTGGTCATTACCATAGCAGGATAGTTGTATTATGATAAAGAGGAACTCTGTTGGCTCTTCATCCAAACCACAATAGACAAGTTATCTAAGAAAAGTGAAAGAATATGAGCTCAAGACATTAAATAGCTCATTGTGATGCTCATGATCATACCATTTTAGATTTTGGTCAAGTAGAGTAGTCTTTTTAAAAGAAAAGTTCACTTAGCTTTGTGGATTTCTTTATAGTGTGGTATGGAACACATTTGTCGAGTATCTGCATAGCTAAACATGAACTTAAGCTTTAATCTATCATTGTAGACAATGAATTTTTTGAAGGTGTGGAGGGAAAGTAATAGGAGTTCCACTCCGTAGAAGGTCATAGGCTAACAAGTGGTTCAAAATATCAAGAATATTAGGATCATTTAAACGCCTTCATATTGGAGAAATTTATGATCTTTGATGGGGATGTTAGATTGATTAGTTCATTAAGGTCCTCAATATAGCTATATGGTTTGAAGATAATGCAAGCAAAAATATAAGTTCCAAATCTCGATAACTAGAAAATGGTAAGCTGAACATAATTAATTGGCATGTGTTTTGTACGCTAGATTTTTTTTCCCGTTTCTAACACTCCCCTACATTGATCATTGGGGACAACGATCTTGTTGAAGGGAAAGAGAATGTTAGATGATGGAAGAATCTTGTCAAGTTGGCTGACAAGATTTGAAAAATAGTTGGCAAGGGATGCGGTGTCTGAGGTTAGAAGTCACCAAGGGACAAGGTGTCTATTTGCAGATGCCAATGGCGGATATCCCTTCTAGTCAATTTTTCCTCATTGTAATTACTAAATTGTAAATATACATGGAGCTCACAAATTTATGATGTAATTGAAAATGTCTCGTTGAGTTTTGATATATTTGTATAATACCAGAGGAACCATGCCTAGACGTCATTTGTGAGAATCCCTAGGTATAAAAGCCAATTATTAGTAGATGTGGGATTATCTTGAATGATCTCTTGTATGATGAATTAGTGAAGCAAACAAAGCTATTTTGTAATCAACATTTCTCTCAATTTGGTTATCTTAATTGAGTTTTGTTTCTCTATCTCTTGAATATATTTATTGTCAATTTTGAGAAGGCTTTTGTCTACACTCTAAAAGTCTTAGTCTATTGTTTTGGTGATACATTTGGAATTAAATGCTAATCTTTTGATAAGAGGCTGGTCCTAAACCTTAGGAGACAATGTTATAATTTTTTTATTCATGTTTTGATGACCTATAGAATGTTGGATTGAAATTTGTGGTACCTTCAAAATTAGGTTTTGACGGTCTAGAACTTTTTTGATAGTTCTAGCCTACCATCTCATTGAGTTTTATTATGGCTGAGAAAACATTAAGTGATTAGTTGGTGTGAGGATTAGCTATGTGCCTAACAACGAGTGATTGTTGGTTGTTAGTTCATGATTGATGTTGTGTATCTTCAAGCATAAGTTCAGTCCATTGTGATTGACACTCAAATACATCTCCATGCCCCATCCAAGTCGTATTGAGGTTGAGTGCGTGAGTGCCATATATCTATACTATAGATGTTCATCATGGTGATTTGATAATATTGATGCCATTGCTGAGGATTCCATCCTATAATGGTTGAGTGACCTTGTGACCATACTTGTGTTTATCTAAGCCATAAAAACCATTCCATTTTCACTAGCAACATATTGGCAAAATGGGATATTGTCACTTGATAGAGTCTATAAGTCGAGGACTAGCTAGATCTTTTGTTTGGTAGTAAAGAGTGTTTGTGATCAAAGGTGACTTCAATATATTCCATTTACCAAGTTTCTCAATGATTGGAGAGTGTTATTTCACTTTGCCACCATGAGCCATGGATTCTAGTTTTGTTCATTTTTAGTGATTTTTTTAATTTCATCTCATAGGAGTAGGGTAAGTAGGCTAAGACACCATCAAACCAAGCTACAAAAGTCAGAGAAATATTGGGTTGAGACCATAATTTGGGCAAAAAGACCATAAACTTTGAAATTTTGAAGTAGTGAAAGAAAACAAGG
Source organism: Adiantum capillus-veneris (assembly GCF_014529385.1). Taxonomy (NCBI): domain Eukaryota; kingdom Viridiplantae; phylum Streptophyta; class Polypodiopsida; order Polypodiales; family Pteridaceae; genus Adiantum; species Adiantum capillus-veneris. The sequence goes on along the minus strand of NC_140939.1, from coordinate 161,099,704 downwards.
AAAATGGAAATTTTGAAGTTTTGAAGAAGTGAAAGAAAACAAGGAAAATGGAAACCAATTCACAAAAGATCAAGGGAACATTGTCCATATACCTTATAGAGAAAATTTGATAATTATGGCAGAAAACTGACAGGATTGAGGGTTGCTGATCCATCACCCCTAGAATAGAAAATTTGAGCCCTTGCAGACCTTGAATACTCAATACTTACAAACATTAATCACCATAATTATGGTGCAAAGAGAGCTATGAAACCACATTAAATCCAAGAAATTGAAAAATTCTCAAATTCAAACTCATTGGACCAAATTACAAGAGGGGGTTTTGAACTCCAAATCAGAGTTTTTTTTGAAAACACTTGTAGTTGACATCAGCAACAAGTTGTATCAACTTGTGCGAATGATGGATTGTGACTCACACCCCTACAACGATTTTCAGCCAAAAAAGAAATCACTACATAGAACCAACATTGAGAAACACAACTACAAAGTTGGGTCATCAAAAAGACCTAGGAAACAAAAGGAAAGTAGATAGATTAGAAAGGTGTACAAAAATTTCCAAATAGACCAAAGAACAAGGGTTTGAACCATCGAAAGGAATCTAAATAAAAAATGTTATAGGTGCAACATTTAGACATAGTGTGTAATCAGCTGCCAAGAGATCAAGTCCATTTGATGCTCAACATGTATCACAATCCATGCTTTTTAGTTTTATGAAATAAGGTTTATACCAATGATAGCCCCTAGTGTCTAGGATCCTACTAGTGCCTTCCAATTTGAATTTGGACAAGTATAAGTGTGTTAACCAGGCTAACAAGTGTTTTCCAATTTGAATTTGGACAAGTATAAGTATGTTAATTAAGCTAAATAGCCTTTTAAAATTTAGAGTCAATGAGATACAACAAAATCTGATATATTCAAAATATATATATATAACCAATGAAGTGAAGAATTATGAAGTAATGTTGTTTTTCAAGTTGAGGAGCCAAATATCTCCATCAAACATTCAACAACCAAGAAGGAGGTAGTCACAATCTCAAAAATCAGGTAACACATTGGGATTATATTTTGGATTTCATTGCAATTTTCATTCTTTTGAGATTAGGAAGATTATATTGGTTAAGGAATCCAACCCAAGGAGATTGAGTTCTAGTGTATCAACTAAAGAGAGTGTAAACTAGAGTTTTCCAGAGTCTTTAAGGCCCATCCCAAAAGAAAGCTTGTTGGATGTCTCATTGACAAGTCTTATCAAACCATGTATGAGAGATCAATTTACATGAGTTTTAGGATCGAAGCCAAAATCATGGGCATATCCAGTGGCCCCCAAAAAATAAAGCTCATGAAATTGCAACACTTACTGATAACGATCAAGGAGAAAAAATGTACAAAGACCACTAAAGCATTATCGTGTCAGGATGATAGACAATAAACCTAGGGAGATCAAGAAGTTGGTGCTAGTAGATCGCAACAAAGATAGGTAGTTTAATGATGATAGAGTTGAGTAACAAGTTTTATATGACCCATACATAGTTGATAAGTTGGGAATGATTGGTATAAAGGCAAAAGTTGATGAGAAACTAGAGGCCAAATCTCCTTTGATTGATAAACCTAACGTGAGATTCATAAAGACAAACAAGGCAAGGAGAGTCTTGATGAATCACACTTATATGGCATGTATAGGTTCATGAATGGGAATCAAAATAACTTCTATAGATGCAAAGAACGAATGCTTGGGAGCCAATAGACCATAAGAATTTCTATGTGTTCATGTATACACTCAAGAAGTGTACGCCTGATGGTAGATGGGCATGAACAAGAGTGCAAACTTGTCAATCCAATTGAGATACAAAGATATACCTATGTATAATGTGGGAACAGTCTTTAGCGGAGGTTGTAATGAAGTTTCCAAAAGCAGCAATTCAAAGACATTTGCCACGATAAGTTACACAATACACATGCAGTCAGACACCAATCTATAAATAGGATGCATTAATCCATTTTGAGAGGTCATGATAAGTCACAATATTTGATGCTAGTCTATATTCCACACATTTGTACCTTGAGCCATTGGTTGATGTACTTTGTAATCTCATTAATCTGGAAACTCTTTTAGTACTTACTTCAGTCATACACTGTTCTGACTTTGAATAATACAATTCCAGTTCGAGTTATCTTTTCCAGTGTTTGTCTATTTTCAATTCTAGTTTTGTCTTTCATTACTCTGAAGTCTCATCTGAAGTCTTAAGTTTGATCTGAACTAACTCTAACCAGTCTGGAAGAGCTTTCTGAATACATCCAGCTCATTCCATTTTGGCGATCATGGTGGTTTGAGCTAAATTGCTCTAAGACATGCAAACAATCTCCCAATTGGTGTTAGAGCTACTAGATATTAGCAATGCCACCCATAACACATACACAAGGTTGATGGCCAACTACCAAATTCATGGAGAATCCAGATAAAGTCAGCCCCATTCCAAAGGAATCAGAGCAAGGCTTTGAAACTGACTAGCAACCTAGAAATGATAGTGATCATGTGGCTCCAAGACTAGGTATTGCTGATGAATCAAGGGGTTCTCAACACTCTAGTCATTCTTGGTGAAGGAAGGCTAAATAGGGTGAGAGAAGGAGATGATCCCATGGGTCTTAAAAAGGCCAAGACATACTGACAAGAGTGAGGGTAGTAGACAAAGTCATCGATCAACACATAAGCCAGTCAAGAAGAAAGTCGCGGACACTGTGTCAAAAACAAAACCAGATGAGGACTAGGATGCTGACATTGATCATTATAAACGGGGAAAGCCCAGAGAGAGAAAGCCAGTATATAAGCCAAAAACTAGTCACGTCATTTAACATTCCAATAATATGAATATTTCCTTTCTAGTGTTCAAGGGTGGGAAAAAGAACAATCCCAATGTTCATATCCAATCCTTTGACAGTATGCAAAACTCAAAGACCTTGACAAAGATGAGTGGAGAGAGTATTTTTCACAAACATTAAAACATGCAGCCAGGAAATGGTACTACTAGTACCCAGCTTGCCAACTTAGATCCTACAAAAAACTTATTAAAGCTTTTAGACTTGAATACTCAAACAATAGGGGAGACCAGTACTTCTTGTGTGAGCTTGATAAGAACAAGCAAGGAAAATTGTCTGTCAAGAGCTATGTCAAAAAAATCAAAGAATTGACTAGACAATTAGAAGAACCTACCTCAGAGAAAAGAATGAGATCCTAGTTCCTGAACGGTGCTCAAAGAAAGAAACTAAGAAAGCAAGAGGTACCAACACCAACCAAGAAGTTCAATGATTTGGTACAGAGAGCGTTGAAACTAGAGTAGCAAGTAAAGAAGGAGGAATGAAATAAGAGAAGACAATCCAGTGGTGGTAGTGAGTTTAAAATTGAGGAGAGTTCCAATTCTAGCTTCATCTCAACCTTGTTTAAAAGGAAATCAAACGATAAGGGAAAGGGGAAAAAGAAAGGATCATGGACCAAAAAATTGGAGAAGATGTCCAAATAAATTGCTAAAATTGCAAAAACAAGACCTTCAATTATGAAGACAAAAATCTGGTGCTCAAAATGTAGATCCAAGGATCACAGGATTGATGAATTTTTTCATTACAAATCTTCGCAAAGCTTATGGCCATGTATGGAATAATTGTGGAATAAGAATACATCATTTCAAGAAAGGAAAGGACTTATCAATGATTGCACTAACCAACCCTGAAGCACCTAAGTCAGATGGGGATAGTGGGTCCAAAGAGAATGAAGCCAACACAAGTACATGTACTGGTAGAGGACGGTACCAGAGTGGGACTAGTAGGGATAGGGGTAGAGGAAACTTTTCAAAACAAAATCTGAATTGTTAATACCAATGCCGCAAGTATGGCCATTTCATAGAACAATGTCTAGATGCACCTACACCAGAAGTACCTGACCAAAAAGCACCATAACCAGTGCACGTCAGGGTGGTGACAAGAAGCAAAGGTGTAGTCATTGAAAAGATCCTCAATGAAGGGAAGAATAGGCAGACTTCCGAAGCAAAGAAGTGGGAACAATAGAGAAGAGAAGTCTGGAAGGCTAAGGGCAAGGAAAAGGTAGTCGATGAATGGCAAGAGAAAAGGGAGCTTACATCAAAGATTACTGAAAATTTGGCCCCAAGCTGGAAGAATAACCAAAATGTTATGAATCTCAAACAATTCAAAAACCACCACCCCACCCCAATCTTTAGAAGTTCAAAAGGAGAAGGTAGCATCTGGACTAGGCAAGTCCATGATAAGGAAAGTGAATTTTTCCTTCAAGAGATTCAATACTTAGGTCATATTACATCTAAAGATGGTATCCAAATGGAGCCATCAAAGTTAGAGGTAATAAAAGCATGGCCTAATACAAGGAATCTACATGAGCTGATAAGCTTTATTGGTATGTGTGCATACTATAGACGCTTCATAGCAAAATTCTCTCAAATAGCAGGACCATTACATGACTTAATGTAACATTTAATGGCCTAGTAACTTGTGTGTAGCGGAAAATAACATGAACATAGTGAGCATTTCATTAGAATAGATTCCTAATGAGATTAACAAGAGTGCTTGGGTGGAGAAAGCAACAAAAAGCATAACACCTAGTTCGATAGCATGAACAATACTTCAAAAGAGAGAGAAATTAAGCAATTGACAACACTTGAGGACCGGATTTGCATGGAGCCGGTCCCCCCTCCAAAAGGCTTTGTATTATGGTTTCTCCCATCAAGAGAGACATTTTGCAATACAATTTCTTGTGTTCCTTCCATACTAGCTAGTGCAATGAAGATGGAAACTTCATGCACTACACAAAAAACTTATTAAACACAACATCAATTCCCTCACAGTCTCAGATCCAGGACCTCACACACCTTCGAAGATGGTGAGAGCTAGCGGGGTATGATAGTAGATTGAGAGGAAGAAGGGGTACTCTTACGAGAAAGATGTATATTTCCTCACATAATCACTCATATTAGCATAACTAAGCTTAGTAATTAGCATGGTAGAGGAGATGAGCATGCATTGAAGCTTGGCTCTTGGTTGGATTTGCATCACAAAGCCAAGAGTTTGATGTAGGCATCCCTTCTCACAAGCTTGGAGTAGGTGGTAAGCTTTCCATTAAAGCTTGAGAAGGAGAGAGAGTCTTCTTTACTTGACACATGAGATTGTGTGAGTGTGTGTGTGATAATGCCTTGCAAAAATCAGCCCCCTCCCTCTCTTGGTCGACCCCTCTTGCTATCTGCTCTTGCTAGCATCCTATTGGACCTCCCCAGGCTTAGCCAATGGTAATTAAGGAGCATAAGTGATAGCCTTCTGATATGTGTCCCCCTTTACCCTTTTGTGAGAGATTTAGGTAATTACTTAATTCAACTAAACTCTCATTGGACCCCTTTGCCTCCTGGCCAATAGGAATAAAGCAAGCCATTGGGCTGCTGAATGCTCATTGGTCCCCTTGGGAGACTGTCCAATAGTCTTCTAGAGAGCTTAATTCTTATTGGTTCTTTATTAAGTTTTTTTAAATTAATTAAACTAGATTTACTCTAGCCTAATTCTCATTGGTCCATCTTCAAGGCCATCCAATAGGAATTGGGTACACCTTGTGGGCATCTGGGCTAGGGAGCTAACATGTGTCCCTCATTCCCTTTGTGTAAAGGGAGCTTGTGTGTGTGTGTGTGTGTTTGTGTGTGTGTGTGAGTTTCTCTCTCATCCCCTACTTGCAAGGCTCGCCCCCTCCTATGTAGGGATTGCTAAAGACTTTTGGGACACACACAAAGCATCCAATTCCCCCAATGTTTGACCTTTGGACACAACCTTTGAATTTTGGAACCTTAGCATTTTGGAAGTCTTAATGGGCTGAACCTTAGGGTCTTTGAAGCCCATTGTTGCACATGGATCTTTTACAGATGCCCCCCCCTTTGGATCCCTATTTTCCCTCGTTTGGATCCCTACTATGGCCGGTCTGCTAGCTTAACCAATATTCTAGCTTTTTCTCCCCTGTGACTTCCCCATATTAAATGATCAGTTTAACATGAGAAAATCATTTAGCAGAATTAGATATTGATGATTATGACATTACCTCTCTCTTGGAATCATAGTCGTCCTCGACTATGGGGTAGAGAAGATAAAGCATATTCATTAGTCCTTTTCTTAGCGGCGGGTAGAGGATCCCTATGTTACCCTACGACATCGTTCTAGAATGGATGACTAGTCCATTTGGCACTTGAGAGCCTAAGATGCCGCAAGCATGTGTGCACATTAGTCCTATTAGTCTTCCATATTAGGTTGACAATCTCTACTTGGTGTTTGGGAGACGTCGTCTCCGCAAACTTGATCTAAGCATGCATACTACTTCATTTTTGTGCACAATAAAGAAAAAGAGAGTCTTATAAGACAAAAACTTTGTTCATGTTAAAAATTTGTACATTTTCTTACTCTAGGGAAGCATTGTAAGCATTGAAAAGGTTTAGGTTATCCTTTAATTGTATGCCTTGCATCCATCTAGCATCTTCAAAAGGATAATTTTTAAACTTAGTAAGATATCATTGGATAGTCTTACCGCCTCTTAGTACCTTGTATTCATGTCGGAGAATGGACTCCGGCTGCAGCACCTCTTCTTGGTCCTCGATCTCCGGTGGGTCTTTAATAGTTGGTTCTTGAGGTGGATCTCCTTTGTAAGGCTTTAGTAGGCTCACATGGAAAGCATTGTGTATGAGCCAATGGTTGGGAAACTTGAGTTGATAGGCCATCTCATTGATTGGCTTAAGAATCTGAAAGGGACCATAGTGCCTTTTTGCTAACTTAGCATAGTACTTTTGGTGTCCCGTAGGATTCTTGACCGTCATGTGCCTTAATCGAGCCTTGGGAAATCTGAGTAAGACCCAATCATTTTCTTTAAAGCCTTGGGCTCTTCTGTGCTTGTCAGCAGCAGCCTTTTTCCTTTGTTGTGAGATAGAGATAGCATCCTTAATCTTTTGGAAAGATTCTTGTAGATCTCGGCTATACTCATCTGCAGCAAAGATCTTCCTGTGTACCTTAAGTAGTAAGGGACTTTTTGATCTTCCCTCAATTACCTCAAAAGGTGCTTTTCCCGTGGAACTATATACAATGTTATTGTAGGCATACTCCACTAAGGGTAAGTACTTCTCCCATTGGGATCTTTGATCTACTTCCGTTACATAGGCTTTTAGTAGATCGAGAATTGTTAGGTTAGCTATTTCACTTTGGCCATCCGTTTGCGGGTGATAGGCCAAAGAGAAGTTTAGCCTTGTTCCTAAATTCTCAAAGAGACCCTTCCAGAAATTACTTGTCATTCTAGGATCTCTATCCGACACTATGGACATTGGCAAGCCATGGTACTTGAAGATTTGTGAAATGAAGAGGGTTGCCATTTGATGGGCTTTGATAGTCTTTTTGACAGGTATAAAATGAGCTTGTTTATTGAACCTATCCACTATCGTCCATATTCCCGTATTCCCATGGATAGACTTAGGCAATCCAACGATAAAATCCATGGATATGCTCTCCCATGGTGAATTAGGGATTGGCAAAGGTTGAAGAAATCCACGTTGCTTCCCTCAATCAAACTTTGTCTTTTGGCATTCCACACATTTAGAAACATACTCTTGTATGTTTGCTTTCATGGTAGGCCAATAGAAATATGTTTCAATCCCCTTTAGGGTAGACTGAATCCCTCTATGCCCTGCATAAGGAGGAGCATGAGATTCATACATTACTTTCTCATGTAGTGAGCTAGTAACGCATAGTCTATTACCATAGAGAAGGTAACCATCTTGTAAAATAAATGGTTCATCTTTCTTCCCTAGTGCAAGAGCTAAAACCACATCTCTAAAATCGGGATCAATAGCATACTCATCTATCATAGAAGATAGATCATTGTGAGTTGCTATGGAAACCGCATTCACTCTCGGCCGTCTTGAGAGTGAGTTAGCTACTTGATTATGCTTGCCATAAATGTGAGCAATATGAAAATGAAATTGCGAAAGGAAATCTGCCCACATCATTTGTTTGTTTGAGAGCTTGGTCTGCATCATGAAGTACTTAAGACTTTCGTAGAATGAAAGGAGTCCCCAATAAATAGTGCTTCCATGAGTCTAAGGCATGTAGAACTGCAAGGAGTTCCTTTTCATATATGCCTAGAGCTTGCTCAATAGGGTCGAGCCTTCGACTTTTGTTGAGAGATAATCTTTTCTTTAAGATTTTCAAAGCATTGTTCTCCTTGGCAGACCATGTGTACCTAACATTTTTCTTTGTTAGGTCATGTAATGGTCCTGCTATTAATGAGAACTTTTCTATGAAGCGTCTATAGTATGCACACAAATCTATAAAGCTTCTTAATTCATGAAGATTCCTTGGTTTAGGCCATCCTCTTATTACCTCTAACTTTGGTGGATCCATTTGGATGCCATCTTGAGAGATACTGTGACCTAAATACTAAATCTCTTGTAAGAAAATTCACTTTTCTTTTGATTAACATAAAGTTTATTCTCTCTTATAACTTGAAATATTACCTAGAGGTGTCGCTTGTGTTCATCTAAGGAATTAGAGTAGATGATGATATCATCAAAGAACACTCCAGTAAAGGTTTGGTGAGGCCTGAATAGCTTCTCCATCAAGCGGTTGAATGTGGCTGGTACATTGGTCAAGCCAAAAGGCATGAAAATGTATTCGTAAAGACCAAACGTAGTGCAAAATGCGGTTTTACAATGTCTTGATAAACTATCCTTATTTGATGATAGCCACTTTTTAGGTCAATCCTACTGAAGTAGGTGGACCCTTGTAGCTTATCAAATAGGTCTTCTACCCGTGGAACGGGAAACCTATTCTTGATAGTGATCCTATTTAGTGCTCTATAGTCAACACACATTTGATATGTGCCGTCTTTCTTTTGCACTAATAACACAGGAGAACAAAATGGAGATGAGCTAGGCCTAACCATGCCCTTCTCAACTAGCTCATGCACTTGCCGAATAATCTCCTCTTGTTGAGCTTGAGAAACTCTATAAGGAGGTTTGTTAGGCGGTGAACTTCCTGGAAGAAGTTCAATTGCATGGTCATCATTGCCTCGTTTAGGAGGTAGCTCACAAGGGATGTCGTCAATAAAGACATCTTGAAACCCCTTGAGAAAATTGGATAACTCTAATTTCTTCTGATTGTGTATATTTTCTTTTGCTAAACATTAGGTTCATTTTGAGAATCTTTAACAAAAATCATGTACACGGAAATAGATCTCTTTATTGACTTATTCAAAGCTTGTGTATGTACAATGGGTATAGTGTTACCCATTGCCTTAGCATCTATATCCATATCTTTTTCCCTAAACTTAAAGGAGATTCTCCTTTCAGGGAAATTTAACATTGGAAGCCATGCGGTCAAACCATGGTGCCCCTAGGATTACATCCTCATGCTTGAGAGGCGAGATAAAGAAGTCCTCTTTGTCCACATAGCTTTGGACATGGAGCCTCAGTTTCACGATTAAGGGAGTTACTGAAGCTTCTTGCCCCTTGAAAGCACCGTCTACGGGTAGGATATCTCCCATCTCATAGGTTTGTATGCCTAGCTTGGTGGCCAACTCTATAGATATAAAAATTATGAGTAGAACCGGGGTCAAAGAGAATAAAAGCATCATGTTCTCTTACCTTTCCCCAAGCATGGCATAGAGGAGATCCTTTGTGGTGAGTTTCCTCCTTTTGGATTTCGACCAAGGTAGATCTAGGAGGATCATGGCGGTTATTCTTTTGGGGACAAGTGCGGTACGCATGCCCTTGTTCGCTGCACTTGAAACATCGGTTATCCTTGCCATAACGCTCAAGCTATTTAGGAGAGAGTTTATTTTTACCATTGTAAACTCCCTTCTCCTTAGCTTTGTTGGAATTGCCCTTAGGAGACTTTTGGACATTGTCCTTCCCCTTAGGCTGATTGGAACCCTTGTTTTTAGGGGGCTTAGAATTCCTCTTAGCCCCTGTTTGGAACTTGATTCAAGAGGCCACCATAGTATGATGTATTACCGCCGATATGGTGCGTGGCCTTTGGGAGTTGACATACTCCGCCATTTCTTTGGTTAAGCCCGCGCAAAATTGCTGCTTTTGCTCTCCAAAATCCAACTTTGTGAAGACAGTGCCTTTGAAGGTCCCAAAACTTGTCTACATATTTGTGAATGGATTCATAGGGAGAGAGCTTTAAGCTTCACCATTCGGTGAGTACTTTGTCTTTGGCATCGGTGGCCAAAAATTGCTTCATAATGGAAGATCTTAAAGATTTCCATGTTTGTGGAGCTTCACCGGTTGCCCGTAGGCTAGACCACCATTGTCTGGCAGAATTTTGAAAGTGCATAGCTACATGGTGTAGCTTAGAGGACTCCGTGAAGCCCTCATCTCCGAACACTGCATCAAATTGTTGGATAAGGGCCAAGACTTTGTCCGTAGCACCAAAAGTGCCATCATAGGTAAGGAAAGAGATGCTCTTCCCTCCCTCTTCGAATTTCTTGAGCTTGGACGACCTCTTCCACATAGCATAGGATTTCCTATGGCCTCTTCTTTTTGATGGTTCAAAGGTTTCACCATCACTTTCTTCAGAAGATGAAGAATTCGAAGGAAGATGGAGAAGAGGGTGACCTCTTTCTTTCCTTTTTCTTGCCTTGATCTTCATTGTCTTGACCACCATTCTCATAAGAGGAAGAGGATGAAGAAGATGGAGAAGAGGGTGTCCTCTTTCTTGCCTTTTTCTTCTCTTGCTTTTTGTCATCCCTCTTTGAAGTATGGTGTGGAGAAGTATGCGATGGTCTTCTCCGTTTTGGAGGTGATGGGAGAGTTTAGCCCGCTGTCTTTGTGGAGCCATTTCCGATGAGGTGGCGGGAGACTCACTTCTTCCTCGTTCCTTTGGTGGAGGCTCTTGATTTCTCCTTTGAGAAGGAGATGCGTCATCAAGGAGGAAAATTTTGAACCCTTCATAGGGATCCTCTTCTTCTTCTCGAATTGGAGAGAGACCTATTTTGGAAGTCTCGCAAGGAGGCTTCCTAGGTGTTCTCTTGTCATGGTGGGGAGCTTAGAGAATCCCATGAGCACGAAGCTTCCGTTGCACCTCCATTTGGAGGGATGGATTGTCCATGGCTTGTTGAAGCCTAGAAACAAGACAATTAACAAGCATCAGGATTAATAGCTTGCTCATTAGCAAAATCAAAGCTATCAACATTAATTTTACTCTCTTTACTATTGTCAGCCATTCTAACAACTTTTAGGTGTAAACGTTTTAGGTGTACTTTGGCACTTCAAGCCCTAGTTGCTACTCCTCTTTACCCTTTTAGAAAAAGCACTCAAGTTACTGTACCCGTGGCTCAAATACCATTAATTGCAAGGAATAGAAGAGAGGGTCGTTCAACACCAAAACAACACTGGCCCTTGTCAAGCTTCTAATAGCTCAATAGTGGTTAAGCCGTAGGCAAGCCCCGTAGGACTGCACTATTAAGACCATAGCTCTTGACGGTGATGCCCCGTTAACTGCACAAAGGCACGCACACTGCAAGGCTGAAAAATCCCTATTCTACTTACTCACATGCAATTAATAGTACCAACCATTTATAGCTAGCTTGAGGACCTCCCTTCTTGAGCAAAAAAAGAGAAACCTTGTGCTCTGATACCAATGTAACATTTAATGGCCTAGTAACTTGTGTGTAGCGGAAAATAGCATGAACATAGTGAGCATTTCATTAGAATAGATTCCTAATGAGATTAACAAGAGTGCTTGGGTGGATAAAGCAACAAAAAGCATAACACCTAGTTAGAAAGCATGAACAATACTTCAAAAGAGAGAGCAATTAAGAAATTGACAACAGTTGAGGAACGGATTTGCATGGAGCCGGTCCCCCCTCCAAAAGGATTTGTATTATGGTTTCTCCCATCAAGAGAGACATTTTACAATACAATTTCTTGTGTTTCTTCAATACTAGCTAGTGCAATGAAGATGGAAACTTCATGCACTATGAAAAACACTTATTAAACACAACATCAATTCCCTCACAGTATCAGACCCAAGACCTCACACACCTTTGAAGATGGTGAGAGCTAGTGGGGTATGGGAGTAGATTGAGAGGAAGGAGTATTCTTACGAGAAAGATGTACATTTTCCTCACATAATCACTCATATTAGCATAGCTTAGCTTATTAATTAGCATGGTAGAGAAGATGAGCATGCATTGAAGCTTGGATCTTGGTTGGATTTGCATCACAAAGCCAAGAGTTGTTGATGTAGGCCTCCATTATCACAAGCTTGGAGTAGGTGGTAAGATTTCCATTAAAGCTTGAGAAGGAGAGAGAGTCTTCTTTACTTGACACATGAGATTGTGTGAGTGTGTGTGTGATAATGCATTGCAAAAATCAACCCCCTCTCTCTCTTGGTCGACCTTGCTATTTGCTCGTGCTAGCATCCTATTGGACCTCCCCAGGCTTAGCCAATGGTAATTAAGCAGCATAAGTGATAGCCTTCTGACATGTGTCCCCCTTTCCCCTTTTGTGAGAGATTTAGGTAATTATTTAATTCAACTAAACTCTCATTGGACCCATTTTCCTCCTGGCCAATAGGAATCAGGCAAGCCATTGGGCTGCTGAATGCTCATTGTTCCCCTTGGGAGACTATCCAATAGTCTTCTAGAGAGCTTAATTCTTATTGGTTCTTTTATTAAGTGTTTTTAAATCAATTAAATTAGATTTACTCTAGCCTAATTCTCATTGGTCCACCTCCAAGGCCATCCAATAGGAATTGGGTACACCTTGTGGGCATCTGGGCAAGGGAGCTGACATGTGTCCCTCATTCCCTTTGTGTAAAGGGAGCTTGTGCAATTCCCCCAATGTTTGACCTTTGGACACAACCTTTGAATTTAGAACCTTAGCCTTTTGGAAGTCTTAATGGGCTGAACCTTAGGGTCTTTTAAGCCCATTGTTGCACATGGCTCTTTTACAGATGCCCCCCCCCTTTGGATCCCTATTTTCCCTCCTTTGGATCCCTACTGTGGCCAGTCTGGTAGCTTAACCAATATTCTAGCTTTTTGTCCCCTGACACTTTGCCATATTAAATGATCAATTTAACATGAGAAAATCATTTAGGAGAATTAGATATTGATTATTATGACACTTAACAAAGAAGAACGTTCAGTATTTATGGACTGGTAAGGAGCAAAATTCTTTTGACGAGGTCAAAGAGAAGCTTACCTCCCAACCAGTCCTCATGCTTCCGGATCTCTCAAATGTGATGCTTGTGGTGATTGCCTTGGAACAGTCTTTCTTGAAGAAGAGCATGGCATAGCATATGAGATCCGAAGGCTCAATAGGATGAACGAGTCTTCGGCATTTATGAGAAAGAGATTTTAGCTGTTCTACATGCCCTAGACACATGGAAGCACTATTTATTGGGGCTTCCATTTATTCTATGAACCGACCACCAAAGTCTCATAGATGCAGTACAAAGTCTGGCCAATGAGGTACAATAAGTCAAAGAAGACTTGACTGAAGCTTGGCCAATTGAACTTAGAGAGGGTCAATTGCAGGGTTCATCTCAGCAGGCAATGAGCAAAGAGGCAGAATGGAGTTGTGAAGATACTCACAACATGTCTTCTCATTTAAACAAAAACTTTGGTAATGAGCAAGATGAGATTTATGTCAAAGTCTATGAAAGAATACAAACGTTGAGCAAGTTAGACAATAAGGGGACGGGGGAAAAAAAGGATCATGGTCTAGAAAATTGGAGGAGATGTCCAAACAAATCATTGAAATTTCAAAAACAAGACCTTTAGTTAAGAAGACACAAATATGGTGCTCAAAGTGTAGATCTAAGGACCATAGGAATAATGGATGTTCTCAATGCAATACTGCAAAGCTTATGGCCATGTATGGAATAATTATGGAATACGAATTCACCATTTTAAGATAGGAAAGGACTTATCAATGATTGCACTAAGAAACCCTGAAGCACCTAAGGCAGATGGGGCCCGTGGGTCCAAAGAGAATGAAGCCATCACAAGAAATGGTACTGATAGGAGATGGTACAAGAGTGGGACTGGCACGTGCAAGGGTAGAGGAGACTTTTCAAAAAAAAATTTGAATTGCTACCAATGCAGAGTGTATGGCAATTTTGGAGAACAATGCCCAGATGCACCTAAGATAGAAGTGCTTGACCAAAAAGCACAAAAACCAGTCATAGTCAAGGTGGCTACCAAAAGCAAAGGTGCACTCATGGACGAGATCCTGGATGAAGGGGAGAATAAGAAGACTACTAAAGCTAAGACGCAATAGAGAGCATTCTAGAACGCTAAGGGCAAGAAAAATTTAGTCAATGAATGATAGGAGCAAAGGGATCTTACATCAAAGAATACTTAAAATTTTCCCAAGAAGTTGCGAGAATAGAGAGTGTTCTGAAGCTAAAACAATTCAAAAACCACTACCCCACCCCATTCTTTAGAAGTCCACAAGGAGGAGGCAACATCTGGACTAGGCAAGTCCATGATAGCTGCAGTAGAAAGTCTAGCCAATGACGTGCAACAAGTCATAGCAGACTTAACTGAAGCTGGATCAATTGAGCTTAGGGAGTGCCATTCATAGGGTTCATCTCATGTTCAATCGGCGAGCAAAGAGGCATAATGAAAGTGTGAAGATACTCAAGTTAGGTCTTCCAGTTCAGACAAAAACTCTAGTAATAAGGATTTATGTCAAAGTCTGTGAAAGAATACAAAAGTTGACAATCGAACTAGATGATATCAAACGAACATTACCAACAACTATGAAGTTCATCAAACAGAAAAGAAAAGTTGAAGTTAAAGCCAGAGCAGTGGACTTGGCAGCTATTTGGAATGACGAGGTTCCAATTGATTTAGATAAACTCCAAGCTCAAGAAGCGATGGGAGCGGTTATCTAGAGTAATCTTGGATGGAGGAGGTGGAATGAATATCCTCAGGGAGCATCTGAGGCAGAAGCTAGGGATAAGTTAAATGAAGTTAGCGTTATTCAGAGTGAGAATGGTTGACCATCGAATAGTCCAAGCTATTTGGATCATTGAGAATATGCAAATTAGAGTAGGAAAGGAGAAGTTCAAAACCAATTTTTTGGTACTGAATGTTCAAGGAGCCTCTGGTATGCCGTTAGGAAGACCTTAGCTTAGAAGTACTGGTGCTATTCATGATTATGCAAACTAGACTTTGACCATCAAGGTTCCAACAAAAGAATTGAGATTAAGACAAATAATAAAAGAAGCTGGAAGAAGGCTCTAAGACCCAAAGAATTGTGTAAGAAGTATGGGACGAAAATAATTGAAAGAAGGCTTGATTCTATAAATATTTTCCCTTTAACAAAGATTGACCTAAATGTTGTGGTTATGGATAAAGGATAAGCTAAGAAGCAAAAGCAATAGTATCTAGAGTAGTTCACTGAGGTAAACTCTAGAGAACAAAAAATTTAGTTGGATAAACGACCACCAAAACAGCCAGCACCAGATAAATTCGATTTTAGACCAGTGGAAGATACCAAATCAATACATGTTGAAGAAGGGAATTCAGTAATAGAGGAAGCTAAAATTCAGAATTGCATGCTGAAAATAGGAAATCCTTTCAATCATTATCAGTTGGCATCTAGACAGAAAAAGATGTTGAGTCCATGGCTAAAAGGAGAGATTTCTAGTTCCAGCTCTAGCTCCAACCTCGTTTGAAAGAAAATCACACGATAAGGGGAAGGGGAAAAAGAAAGAATCATGGACTATAAAATTGGAGAAGATGTCCAAACAAATAACTGAAATTGCAAAAACAAGACCTTTAGTTAAGAAGAAAAAAAGTTGGTGCTCAAAGTGTAGATCTAAGGACCATAGGACTCATGAATGTTCTCAGTGAAAATGCTGCAAAGCCTATGGTCATGTATGGAATAATTGTTCAATAATAATTGATAATTTCAAGAAAGGAAAGGATTTATCAGTGATTGCACTAAGAAACCATGAAGCACCGAAGGGAGATGGGGCCAGTGGGTCCAAAGAGAATGAAGCCATCACAAGTAATGGTATTGGTAGGAGATGGTACCAGAGTGGGAGTGGTAGGTGCAGGGGTAGATGACACTTTTCAAAACCAAATCTAAATTGTTACCAATGCAAAAAGTATGACCATATTGCAGCCCAAGGCCCATATACACCTAAGTCAAAAGTAACTGACCAGAAAGCACCAAAACGAGACTCCAATGCTAGTCAAGGGTGGTGACCAAAAGCAAAGGTGTAGTCATTCAAGAGATTGTGGATGAAGGGAAGAATAGGAAGACTAATGAAACAAATAATTGGAAGTAGCAGAGAGCATTTTGGAAGGCTAAGGGCAAGGTAAAGGTAGTTGATGAATGGTAGGAGAAAAGGGAGATGAAAGCAAAGAATATTGAAAATTTGGCCAGGAAGTTTCCAGAATAGCCATAATTTCATGGAGGTCAAACAATTCAAAAACCACCACCAGACCCCAGTCTTTAGAAGTCCAAAAGGAGAAGGCATTATTTGTACTAGACAAGTCTACGATAGCTGTAGTAAAAAGTCTCACCAATGAGGTACAACAAGTCAGAGCAGGCTTGATTGAAGCTGGGTCAATTGAACTTAGGGAGGGACAACCCGAGGGTTCCAACCAATAGCAAGCAAAGAGGAAAAATGGAATTGTAAAGATACTCAAGACAAGTCTTCCAAATTAGAAAAAAGTAGCAAGCAAAGAGGAAAAATGGAATTGTAAAGATATTCAAGACAAGTCTTCCAGCTTAGAAAAAACTCTGGTAATGAGCAAGATGAGATTTATGTCAAAATCTGTGAAAAAATACAAAAGTTGACAGTCGAATTCGATGATATCAGATGAACATTACCAACAAATTTGAAGTTAATTACAGAGAAGAGAAAAGCCGAAGCTGAAGCTAGAGTAGTGGACTTGGAAGCTATTTGGGATGATGAGGTTCCATTGATTCAAATAGACTACAAGCTCATGAAATAGTGGGAGCCATTATCTGGAGTAATCTTGTATGGAGGAGCTGGAGTGAACACTGAATATCCTTAGGGAGTATCTGGCACACAAGCTTGGAATAACTAAGATGAAGCCAGCCTCATTCAAAGAAATAATGATTGACAATAGAATAGTCAAAGCTATTGGGCTCATTGAGAATATGCAAATTAGAGTGGGAAAGGAGAAGTTCAAAACTAGTTTTCTAGTACTGGATGTGCAAGGAGCCTATGGTATGCTGTTAGGAAGACCTTGGCTTAGAAGTTTTGGTGCTATTCATGATTATGCAAACTAGACTTTGAACATTCAAGGTTCAAAATAGAAGAATTTAGATTAAGACAGATAATACAAGAAGCTGGAAAAAGGCTCTAAGACCCAAAGAATTGTGTAAGAAGTACGGGGCAAAGAAAATTGAAACAATGCTTGATTCGATGAATATTTTCCCTTTAACAAAGATTGATCTGAGTGTTATGCTTATGGATAAGAACAAGCTAAGAAGAAGAAGCAATAGTATCTAGAGCTATTCACTGAGCTAAACTCTAGGAAACAAACGACCACCATATTCACCAGCACAATATAAATTTGATTTCAGACTAGTGGAAGATACCAGCTAAGCACATCTTAATAGTGGAGTCCTACAGGGCTTGCCTATGGCTTAACCACTATTGAGCTATTAGAAGCTTGACAAGGGCCAGTAACAACCCTCTCTTCTATTCCTTGCAACTAATGGTATTCAAGCCATGGGTATAGTAGCTTGAGTGCTTTTTCTAAAGGGGTAAAGAGTAGCAGCAACTAGGGCTTGAAGTGCCAAAGTACACCTAAAAAGTTTACACCTAAAAGTTGTTAGAATGGCTGACAATAGTAAAGAGAGTGAAATTAATGTTGATAACTTTGATTTTGCTAATGAGTAGGCTACTAATGATGCCCCTTTGCTTGTTAATTACCTTGTTTCTAGGCTTCAACAAGCCATGGGCAATCCATCCCTCCAAAGTGAAGTGCAACGGTAGCTTCGTGCTCATGGGATGATCCAAGATCCCCACTAGGACGAGAGAGCACCTAGGAAGCCTCCTTGTGAGACTTCCAAAAGAGGCCTCTCTCCGATTCGGGAAGAAGAAGAGGATCCATACAAGGGGCTCAAAAATTTGCTTCTTGATGATGCATCTTCTTCCCAAAGGAGAATCCAAGAGCCCCCACCAAAGGAACAAGAAAGAAGTGAGTCTTCTACCACATCAATGTAGATGACTCCAAAAGCAACAATTTTGTGCGGAGTTAACTGAAGAAATGGAGGAGTATGTCAACTCCCAAAGGCGACGCACCGTATCGGCGGTTATACACCATACTATGGTGGCTTCCCGAATCAATTTCCAAACAGGGTGTAAAAGAAATTCTAAGCCCACGGAAAACAAGGGTTCCAATGAGACTAAGGGGAA
Organism: Adiantum capillus-veneris; assembly: GCF_014529385.1. NCBI lineage: Eukaryota > Viridiplantae > Streptophyta > Polypodiopsida > Polypodiales > Pteridaceae > Adiantum > Adiantum capillus-veneris. Next base: position 161,081,257 of record NC_140939.1, on the reverse strand, counting down.
GGACAATGTCCAAAAGTCTCCTAAGGGCAATTCCAACAAAGCTAAGGAGAAAAGAGTTTACAAAGGCAAAAATAAACTCTCTACCAAATGAACACCCGCCATGAGCCTTCTAGAGCTACCTTGGTTAAAATCCAAGAGGAGGAAACTCACCACAAAGGATCTCCTTTATGCCATGCTTGGGGAAAGAAAAGAGAACATGATGCTTTATTCTCTTTGACCCTGGTTCTACTGACAATTTTATATCCACAGAGTTGGCCACCAAGCTAGGCATCCAAGCTTATGAGATGGGAGATGTCCTACCCGAAGATGGTGCTTTCAAGGGGCAAGAAGCTTTAGTCACTCCCTTAATCGGGAAATTGAGGCTCCCTGTCCAAAGCTATGTGGACAAAAAGGACTTCTTTATCTCTCCTCTCAAGCATGAGGATATAATCCTAGGGGCACCATGGTTTGATCGCATGGCTGCCAATGTTAAATTCCTTGAAAGGAGAATCTACTTTAGGTTCAAGGAAAAAGATATGTACATAGATGCTAACGAAATGGGTAACACCATACCCATTATACATATGCAAACTTTCAATAAGTCAATAAAGAGCTCTATTTTTGTGTACATGATTTTTGTTAAAGATTGTCAAAATGAACCTAATGCTTTAGCAAAAGAAAATATAAACAATCACAAGGAATTAGAGTTATCCAATTTTCTCAAGGGGTTTCAAGATGTCTTTATCGACGACATCCCTTGTGAGCTGCCTCCTAAACGAGGCAATGCTGACCATGAAATTGAACTTCTTATAGGAAGTTCACCACCTAATAAACCTCCTTATAGAGTTTCTCAAGCTCAACAAAAGGAGATTATGCGGCAAGTGCATGAGTTAGTTGAAAAGGGCATGGTTAGGCCTAGCTCATGTCCATTTTTCTCACCTGTGCTATTAGTGCTCTATAGTCGGCACATATTGTATGTGTGCCGACTATAGAGCACTAAATAGGATCACTATCAAGAATAGGTTTCCCGTTCCATGGGTAGAAGACCTATTTGATAAGCTACAAGGGTCCACCTACTTCAGTAGGATTGACCTAAAAAGTGGCTATCATCAAATAAGGATAGTTGATCAAGACATTATAAAGACCGCATTTTGCACTACGTTTGGTCTTTACGAATATATTCTCATACCTTTTGGCTTGACCAATGCACTAGCCACATTCAACCGCTTGATGGAGAAGCTATTCAGGCCTCACCAAACGTTTACTGGAGTGTTCTTTGATGATAACATCATCTACTCTAATTCATTAGACAAACACAAACAATATCCAGGTAATATTTCAAGTTATAAGAGAGAATAAACTTTATGTTAATAAAAAGAAAAGTGATTTTTTCTTGCAAGAGATTCAGTATTTAGGTCATTATCTCTCAAGATGGCATCCAAATGGATACATCAAAGTTAGAGGTAATAGAAGGATGGCCTAAACCAAGGAATCTTCATGAACTAATAAGCTTTACAGGTATGTGTGCATACTATAAATGCTTCATAGAAAAGTTATCACAAATTGCAAGACCATTACATGACCTAACAAAGAAAAACATTAAGTATACATGGTCTGCCAAGGAGAAAAATGCTTTCAAAAAGCTTATCTCTCAACCTGTGCTTACACTACCGTATCTATCAAAGCCATTTGAGGTCCAATGTGACACTTGTGGTGATTGCCTTGGAGCTTTTTTTCTCCAATAAGGGCACGCCATAGCCTATGAAAGTAAAAGGCTTGACCCTGTTGAGCAAGATCTGGGCATATATGAAAAGGAACTCCTCGCAATTCTACATGCCTTAGACTCATGGAAGCACTATTTATTGGGGACTCCTTTCATTCTGCGAATGGATCACCAAAGTCTTAAGTACTTCATGACGCAGACCAAGCTCTTTGACAAACAAATGAGGTGGGAAAATTTCCTTTTGCAAATTCTTTTCATATTGCTCACATTGCTGGCAAGCATAATCAAGTAGCCGATACACTCTCAAGACGATAGAGAGTGAATGCGGTTTCCATAGCAACTCACAATGATCTATCTTCTATAAGAGATGAGTATGCTATTGATCCTGATTTTAGAGATGTGATTTCAGCCCTTGCATTAGGGAAGAAAGAGGAAACATTTAATTTACAAGATGGTTATCTTCTCCATGGCAATAGACTATGCGTTACTAATTCACTACGTGAGAAAGTAAGGTATGAATCTTCCTTATGCGGGGCATAGAGGGATTCAGTCTACCCTAAAGGGGATTGAAACATATTTCTATTGGCCTACCATGAAAGAAAACATACAAGAGTATGTTTCCAAATTGTGGTATGCCAAAAGAAAAAGTTTGATAGAGGGAAGAAACCTGGATTGCTTCAACCTTTGCCAATCCCTAGTTCACCATGGGAGAGCATATCCATGGATTTTATCTTTGGATTGCCTAAGTCTATCCATGGGAATATGGACGATAGTATAGATAGGTTCAATAAACAAGCTCATTTTATACCTGTCAAAAAGACTATCAAAGTCCATCAAATGGCAACCCTCTTCATTTCACAAATCTTCAAGTACCATGGCTTGCCAATGTCCATAGTGTCGGATAGAGATCCTAGAATGACCAGTAATTTTTGGAAGGGTCTCTTTGAGAATTTAGGGACAAGGCTAAATTTCTCTCTGGCCTATCATCCGCAAACGGATGGCCAAAGTGAAATAGCTAACCTAACAATTCTTGATCTACTAAAAGCCTATGTAATCGAGGTAGATCAAAGATCCCAATGGGAGAAGTACTTACCCTTAGTGGAGTTTGCCTACAATAACACTGTACATACTTCCACGGGGAAAACACCTTTTGAGGTAATTGAGAGAAGATCCAAAAGTCACCTGCTACTTAAGGTAAACGGGAAGATGTTCACTGCAAATGAGTATAGCAGAGACCTACAAGAATCTTTCCAAAAGATTAAGTATGCTATCTCTATCTCATAGCAAAGGCAAAAGACTGATTCTGATAAGCACATAAGAGCCCAAGCCTTTAAAGAAAATGATTGGGTCTTACTTAAGTTTCCCAAGGCTCGATTAAGGCACACAACATGCAAGAATCCAATGGGACACCAAAAGTACTATGTTAAGTTAGTAAAAAGGTACTTTGGTCCCTTCCAAATTCTTAGCCCAATCAATGAGATGCCATATCAACTCAAGTTGCCCAGCCATTGGCTCATACACAGTGCTTTCCATGTGAGCCTACTAAAGCCTTATAAAGGAGAGCCATCTCAAGAACCAACTATTGAAGACCCACTAGAGATCGAGGACCAAGAAGAGGTGCTGTAGCCCGAGTCCATCTCCGACATGAAGACAAGGTATTAAGAGGTGATAAGAATATCCGATGATATCTTATTAAGTTTATGAATTATCCTTTTGAAGATGCTAGATGGATGCAAGGCAAACAATAATAGGATAACCTAAACCTTGTCAATGCTTACAATGCTTCCCTAGGGTAAGCAAATGGACAAATGTTAAAAATGAACAAAGTTTTTGTCTTATAAGACTCTCTTTTTATTTATTGTGCACAAAAATGAAGTAGTATGCATGCTTAGATCAAGTTTGCGGAGACAACGTCTCCCCAACACCAAGTAGAGCTTGTCACTCTACTATGGAAGATTGATAGGACTAATGTGCAGACATGCTTGCGGAAGCTTAGGCTCTCAAGGGCCAAATGGATTAGTCATCCATTCTGGAACGATGTCGTAGGGTAACATAGGGATCCTCTACCCGCTAGAAAAAGGACTAATGAATATGCTTTATCTTCTTTATTCCATAGTCGAGGACAACTATGATTTCATGTCATAATAACTAATATCTAATTCTTCTAAATGATTTTCTCATGTTAAACTAATCTTAATATGGGGAACTACCAGGGGAGAAAAAGCTAGAATATTGGTTAAACTGACAGATCGACCATAGTAGGGATCCAAAGGAGGGAAAATAGGGATCCAAAGGTGGGGCCATCTGTAAAAGAGCAAGGTGCAACAATGGGCTTAAAAGGCCTTAAGGTTCAGCCCATTAAGACTTCCAAAATGCTAAGGTTCCAAAATTCAAAGTTTGTGTCCAAATGTCAAAAGCCTAGGAAAATTGGATGCTTTGTGTGTGCTCAAAAAGTCTTCATGCATTCCTACATAGGAGGGGGTGAGCCCTAGAAGTAGGAGATTAGAGAGAAACACACACATACACGCACACAAGCTCCCTTTACACAAAGGGAATGAGGGACACATGTCAGCGCCCTAGGCCAGATGCCCACAATGTGTACTCAAATCCTATTGGATGGCCTTGGAGGTGGATCAATGAGAATTAGGATGAGTAAATCTAGTTTAATTAATTTAAAAACACTTAATAAAAGAAGGAATAATAATTAAGCTCCCTAGAAGACTATTGGACAGTCTCCCAAGGGGTCCCTATTGGACAGTCTCCCAAGGGGTCCAATGAGCATTTAACAGCCCAATGGCTTGCCTGATTCCTATTGGCCAGGAGAAGAAGGGGTCCAATGAGAGTTTAGTTGCATTAATTAATTACCTAAGGCTCTCACAAAATGGGAAAGCGGGACACATGTCAAAAGGCTATCCCATATACTCCTTAAATCCTATTGGCTAAGCCTCAAGAGGTCCAATGGGGTGATAGCATGAGCAAATAGCAAGAGGGGTCGAGAAAGAGAGAGATGGGGTAGATTTTTCAAAGGAATTATTGCATACACACTCGCACTAGTCCATGTGTGGAGTAAGAAGACTCTCTCTCTCCGCCTCTCAAGCTTTAATGGAAAGATTATCACCTACTCCAAGCTTGTGAGAAGGGAGGCCTATACCAACAACTCTTAGCTTTGTGATGCAAATCCAACCAAGAGCCAAGCTTCAATGAATTCTCATCTCCTATACCATGCTAATTACTAAGCTAAGCTTTCCTAATATGAGTGATTATGTGGGGAGATTTACATCTTTCTCGTAAGACTACTCGTTCTTCCTCTCAATCTACTCTCATACCCCGCTAGCTCTCACCATCTTCGAAGGTGTGTGAGGTCTTGGGTCTGAGATTGTGAGGGAATTGATGTTGTGTTTGATAAGTGTTTTGCTTAGTTCTTGAAGTTTCCATCTTCATTGCACTAGCTAGATTGAAGGAACATAAATAATTGTATTAAAATGTCTCTCTTAACGGGAGAAACCATAATACAAAGCCTTTTGGAGGGGGGACCGGCTCCATGTAAATCCGGTCCTCAACTATTGTCAATAGTTTAATTTCTCTCTCTTTTGAAGTATTGTTCATGCTATCTAACTAGGTGTTATACTTTTTGTTGTTCTCTCCACCAAAGCACGCTTGTTATTCTCATTAGGAATCTATTCTAATGAAATGCTCACTATGTTCATGCTATTTTCTGCTACACACAAGTTACTAGGCCATTAAAGGTTACAAGACCTTTAGTTAAGAAGTCAAAAATCTGGTACTGAAAGTGTAGATCCAAGGACCATGCGACTGATGAAGATTCTTAGTGCAAAGTCTATAAAGCTTATGGACATGTATGCAATAATTGTGGAATAATAATTTACCAAATTCACCATTTCAAGAAAGGAAAGGACTTATCAATGATTGCACTAACCAACCTTGAAGCACCTAAGGAAAATGGGGCCAATGGGTCCAAAGAGAATGAAGCCATCACAAGTAGTAGTACTAGTAGGAGATGGTACCAAAGTGGGACTAACAGGTGCAGGGGTAGATGAGACTTTTCAAAACAAAAGTTGAATTGTTACCAATGAGAAGTAAGAAGTACTTGACGAGAAAGCACTAGAACTAGTGCTAGTTAGGGTGGTGAAGAGAAGGAAAGGTGTAGTCATTAAAGAGATCTTGGATGAAGGGGAGAATATGCAGACTACTAAAGCTAAGAAGTGGGAGCAACAGAGAGGAGCCTAGAAGGCTAAGGGCAAGGAAAAGGTAGTGGATGAATGGTAGGAGAAAAAGGAGCTTACAACAAAGATTACTAAAAATTTGGCAAGGAGCTCCTAGAATAGCTAGAATGTTTTGAAGCTCAAACAATTCAAAAACTAGCACCACCCTAGTCTTCAAAAGTCTAGAAGGAGAAGGCAACATTTGGACTAGGCAAACTGATGATAGATGCAATAGAAAGTATGGGCAACCGTTTAAAGAAAGTCAGAGAAGGCTTGACTGAAGCTGGGTCAAATGAACTTAGGAAGGGCCAATCCAAGGGTTCATCTTAGGTTCAACCAGTAGCAAGCAAAGAGATAGAATGGAATTGTGAAGATACTCAGGACATGTCTTCCAGTTCAGAAAAAAACTTTGGTAATGAGCAAGATGAGATTATATCAAAGTTTGTGAAAGAATATAGAAGTTGACAGTCAAACTTGATGATATCAAATGAACATTACCAACAACTATGAAGTTCATAAAAAAAAAAGAGAAAAGCTGAAGCTGAAGCCATAGCAGTGGACTTGGTAGCTATTTGGGATGACAAGGTTCCATTGATTCATATAGAATACAAGCTCAAGAAGCAATGGGAGCTGTTATCTAGAGTAATACCATTTTTCTGGTATTGGATTTGCAAGGAGCCTATGGTATGATGTTAGGAAGACCTTGGCTTAGAACTATTGGTGATATTCATGATTATGAAACCAAACCTTGATCATTCACGGTTCCAACAAAAGAATTCAGATTAAGATGGATAATACCAAAAGCTGGAAGAAGGATCTAAGACCCAAAAAAATGTGTAAGAAGTACACCACGAAGAAAATTGAAAGAATGCTTAATTCTATGAATATTTTTTCTTTAACAAAGATTGATTTGAGTGCTGTGCTTATGGATAAAGAAAAATCTAAGAAGCAGAAGCAACAATATCTAGAGCAGTTCATTGAGCTAAACTCTAGAGAACAAACAATTCAGTTGGATGGATGATCACCAAAACAACCAACACACCAGAAAAATTTGATTATAAATTAGTGGAAGACAGCAATTCAACACATGCTGAAGAAGGGAATTCAGTAACAAAGGAAGCCAAAATTGAGAATAGCCTGCTAGAGATAGGAAATCCTTTCAATGATTATGCAATTGGCATTTGGAATGAAAAAGAAGTTGAGTCCATGGCTAAAATTGAGAATAGCCTGCTGGAAATATGAAATCCTTTCAATGATTATGCAATTGTCATTTGGACTAAAAAAGAAGTTGAGTTCATGGATAAAATGGAAGGGAGGAGGTCCAAATTGGTACTTTCAAATGATCAAGAAGTGAAGAGTTTAATCTCGGTTCAGAGGAGAATCCCAGAATGATCAAAATCAACAAGCATCTAAAGCCAAAGATTAAGGAGAAAGCCAAGGAGTTATTCAAGAAGTATAAAGATTTATTTGCCTGGGAACACATGGATCTAAAAGGCATGGATCCCAAAGTATGTCAACATTGGATACCACTAAACCCAGATGCTAGATTACTCAAATTATAAAAGTATATGATGAAGCCAAACTATGCCAAGAAAGTGAAAGAAAAGATTGACAATCTTCTCAAAGCTGGATTCATCACAAAAGTTGCAAGTAGTGACTGCCTGTTTCCCATAGTGGTAGTTCCAAAAAAGAATGGGAAATCAAGGGTATGTGTGGGTTTCGGAAGTTGAATGCCCAAACAATAAAAGATCCTTTTCCATTGCCCTTCAGACATGATGTTCGATGAGATTGCTGACCACAAAATATATAGTTTCATGGACGGATATAATGGCTACAGTCAACTCCAAATTGCACCTGGAGATAGAGCCAAGACCACAATCATCATTGAATGGGGAGCTTTCATGTATATGGTAATGCCGTTTGGATTATGCAATGCTCCAACAAGTTTTTAGTGATGCATGATGGAAATGTTCAACAATTTTTTCATGACTTCTTGGCTATCTTTGTTGATGATTTTACTATAATCTCCCTAGAAGAAATGCATTTATTATTTTTGGAGATGGTTTTTGAGAGGTGCAGGGAGAAGCAAATTTGTCTGAACGCCTTCAAGTCAACTTTTGGGACATGTGGTTTCTATAAATGGCACTAAAATGGCAAAGGAAAAGATTAAGTCAGTTTAGTAGGCCAGAGTGCCTACACAATGTGTGAATTGAGTTCCTTTTTGGGATACATTAACTTTTACAGAAGATTTGTTCATATGTTTACACCTAAAGCCCTACCTCTATATGCACTAACCAAGAAAGGAAACAAGTTTATATGGATTGAGGAATGTGAGAAAAGTTTTGAGTGCTTAAAGTACGTGCTCAACACGAAGCCAATACTTTGCCAGCTTAACTGGGATGTGATTTTTCACGTCCATGTGGATGCCTCTGGTATGGAAATGGGAGCTATACTAGCCTAGCCTAATGGGAAGACAGACTATCCAGTCTACTTTTCCAGTCGCATGTTTCATTTAGGTGAATAAGGAGGATACTCTACCATTGGGAGAGAAGCACTGGGAATGGTATTTAATGCGACCAAATTTAGACACTATCTATTAGGAAAATTGTTCCACTTTTATGTAGATCATCATGCATTGTTGTTCTTGATTAATAAGGTTATCATTCAAGGGTAACTGATCAGATGGATGATGTTCTTAATGGAATTTGAATTTAAGTCCATTGTGGAGCAGATTTCCTTTCCATCTTTGGACCAATAATAACAATTTTTTGTTTAATTTTCTTTTTTATCATAATAAAATAAAATAAAATAAACTATCATAAAAAAATCAGGATTAAAATCTAGAAGCAAACATCAAATATTCAAAACAAGTACTTTGAACATGTTTAATAGGAAGAAATTTAAAAGACATCAAATCTTGGGCTTAGTCAAATCTGGCATAGGAGGAGGTGAAAGAGTCCAAAGTATTAGAGTATCAACGTGGGGATTTAGCCTCTTTTGGGATTTTTGAAGAAGCATAAGAATTTTCTAAGCCTTCATGTCCTTCTCCCCACTTTGCCTCCCTTTTCCACCCATTGTAAACCATTTTTTTTGTTTCAGTCTCATAAAGTACTAGCTAGATCTAATGAAACTTTCCATGCACTTATATAGTGGTATTAATATTTTGGCACTTCCTTATCCATGAGTACACTTCGTTGCATGCCTCATTGTACGTTGTCATGCTCTCTTCTCTCTCTCTCTCTCTCTCTCTCTCTCTCTCTCTCTCTCTCTCTCTCTCTCTAGTGTAGTTGTTTTGGTCCCTTAAAAATGCGTACAAACCCTTATGCAATTCCTTAGGCACTTGTGGAGGTAGCATCATCTTTTGGAACCATAAGGTTTTGTGGTGCATCTTTTTGCCATAATCTTAACCTTGGTCTTCTACTCTATCTTATTTTCTCTTATTAGAATGGACATTCTATTGAGAGAATCATTTAAGTAGACTAGAAGTTAAATTTTATGACATTACCTCACTCTTGAAGATCATTGTCTCAGGGCTTCACGATCATACCTATCACATCTCTCGAAGAGACTGATCCGAGACTATAATGTCAATCTTGGGAAGTAAGTGGATCAACTAGGACATGGATGCACACCAAGAGGTTGTCAATCTCTCATCTGACACAATATACTCCGATGAAACTATCTATGTGCATTTTAACTACAAAAAAACTAGTTTTTACCCCAAATCCAAATAACACCAAACTTTGTTGGGTTTGTTGGCCTGTGTTCGATCGACCGTCACTAACTCCTGTCACTAACTTACAATTTCTTTCATCCAACTTTATTGATAATACATTACGAGCCTATACACACTAGCTTCCATCACTAACTCACTTACAGTTTCTTTTATCCAACTGTATCGATAATACATTACGAGCCTATACACACTATCTCATTATAGTGTCTTTTGTGTAGGAGGGCAAGGCTCACCCTCACCTGTGTCTACGAACTCTCTTCTCTCTCATACTCTCTCTTCCCGCTCCTACACTCGATTCAACAATTGGTATCAGAGCTTTGGCTTCGTGACAGATGGAGTGCTATAAAGAAGTGAGCTTTCGGCTATGCTGAGCTCATTTTTGGTGGAAGCTTGAGATTGGTGAGCAACCACCAGATCTGTGCTCATGGAAGCTTGAGGGACATTCCCAAGTTTGAGAGGAAAGTATTTTGCAAGTGCGTATGCGTTTTTGCAGCCACACTTGTAGGAAGAATGCAGATTTTCATTTTTGCAGGTCATTTTTCGGACTCCAAAACACTGGTTTGTGCGTAACTTTTGCACATGGAATACGATTTATGCAAGGTTAGTGTGTAACCTGGGGTTTTAGTATGCTCCAAACACAATGGTGATGTCCATTTTGACTGATTTTGACCTCTAAAAGTTTTGCAACAACAACTGTTCATTGTGTGTGATTCCACACATGGTATGCTCTCAAATGTGAGAGTGGTATTGGCTGCAAGTTTGCTCACAGGTGGGAGGATATGATGTCTATGTACTTTAGAGGGGACTTCTAAGGGAGGTAGCTCAATAGGGCCTGCATTGAAGGAGGTAGACAAAATATCCACATGGAAACTCTTAGGGAGTGTGGTGTCCATGTGAGATGTGAACAAAGAATCTACTTCCCCACCTCCTTCATACACTTCATTGGCCTCGGGTTCAGAGCGAGAAGCTCTACTATATGTATCCATAAAATGGCTAAACATGCTAGCATTAGGTTGTGGAGCCCCAATGGGCACGTGTCCTTCTTCCTCAGGCTTTGTATGGGATAAAATTCCATTGCGTCTGAGTCAGAGGAAGAGTCACTAGATGCTAGGTGGGGGTCTTGGGTAGTACTGCCTTGGGCTCCCGCTGAGGGCCTACAGCCTAATGTGGAGGGATAATGGGTGCCCATATAAACAGAGGCACTCTCTATATGCTCGTACTTTAGCACACAACCAGAGCATAGGTGCATGTGACCTTGACACCCTAAAAGTGTTGGTGAGTGCCCGCCGCTCACCTAGTTTTTTGGGTGTTTTGCAACCGATTTTATTTTCAAATTTTTGACTTCTTGGTCTTTTTTCTGACCAAGCTATGGAATTTAATGTGTGATGTTTCAAAATAAGTGTATCGGTCAGAGGGACGTGGCGTGCTTTACAACCGAATTTGGTAACATTACGCCCTTGGAATTCTCAAAATAGTCTATTTCTAGTTGGAAACAAGGCTTAAAATGGAAAGTCCAAGGGTGCAAGTGTGAAGGGGAGGGTGGAGGACTTGTCCCACATGTCCTCACTCCCTCTTGTGAGGGTAGACTATATATATATATATATATATATATATATATATATATATATATATATATATATATATATATATATATATATCTATATATATATATATATAGTCTTGGGTCTATACTATATCATAAGACTAAGGAGTGACGCGTGGGTGTGGGCGTGGGCGTGGGCTTGGGCTTGGGCTAGGGCTAGGGCTAGGGTAATGATCCCGATCATTCTTTTAATACATGCTTTTTTTCTTTTCCTCTCTTTTTATTTTTTTTGAAACTTTTTCTTTTCAAAATTGTTATTATTATTATTTTTTTAATTTGAGAATAAGGTTTTTGGAGATGCCTACGTGGTCATTGGTCGTACGCGCATAAAGCTGCATGTGGCTGTGGTCGCACACAAATCTGTGTACTGCACACAAAACTGAGCGATCTCACACGTGGACCTAGCAGACTCATGACAAAATAGAATTGCAGAACAGAACTAACACAGTGCAGAACAAAACTAAAACAGAGCTAACAGAACCAGTGAACATAGCTTAACAAGGCTTAAGAGAACTGAACAAAACATAACTTTCCTACCAATCCTAATAGACTTGTACCAAAAGCATACACACACCCCTTCCTCTACCTTAGAGTAAGGGTGTGTCACTCATGCTCTATGCTGGCTGCCATGAAGGATTCCTTGCCGCAAAGAAGAGGGAGCCACCACCACTGCACTCAAACACTAATGCCACAGCAATGTTCAATTGCTCTCTCTCTCTCTCTCTCTCTCTCTCTCTCTCTCTCTCAAGCGTGCGCGCGCGGCACACACACACACACACACACACACACACACACACACACACACACACACACACACACACACACACACACACACACACACACACACACACACACACACACACCCTTGTGAGCACATAATGGAGAAGGAGAAGGAGATAGGACAAGAGCACTCCTCTTTAGCATGCACCCTTTAGAATAAGGGATTTAGGTCACAATGGCCCTTTTATGGGTTTGGCCCATTCACACATGGGCACCCACATTGGTCGCTCAAAGTCAAAATACTACCAAATGAGATATGTGGTGCGACTCTCACTCAAGCACCTATCCAAGCACCTATAGGACCAACAAGACTGGCCCATGACTCAAAACAATGTGATAAGGCATCCATCATTGGTTAACACATTGCACCTATGGTGGTCTTTACCATCCCTCATGTACCTTTGAATTTATATCCAATTCCAGTCCCAAAAGCACATTTGCCAAAGCTAACAGATTTACTCAATGAGAAGATTAGCATGGGTATTTTGGAGCCTTCTTGCACAACATATTCAAATACGTGGGGGGTTGTGCCTAAGAAGAATGTAGCTTTGTGTTTCATACAAGATATGCAACTTATAAACAAGGTTACTATCAGGAATGTGGATAAAGGACCAACCATGGATGAATTTACAGAGGAATTTCTAGGATGGGAAATTTACTCAATGGGAGATCTCGAATCAAGGCATAATAAATTTTAGTTAGCTATTGAAAGAAGATATTTGACAACAATGAATACATATGATGAATGGGATGAATAAGGTTCTACATGACTTCATACTTCAAATCACAATGCTGTTTCATGATGATGTGCCTATTATCAAAGGATGCAAATAAAAAGACAAAGATGAAGCTATGGATATGAGGGGGGTGCCTACATTATTTGCAAACCATATTGAAGATTGTAAGGAGATGCAAATTAAGTTTTGTAAGGGGCCAATTCTGTACCTTTTTGACCACCTTGGGAAACATGCCATTGAGGTTTCCCTCAAGCTCATCAAGGTTTAAAGGGGTAGTGTTTGACATATGAAGCCAACTAGAAGTGATAAGTCACCAATCAAACTTGTGAGCACCAAGTTATTGTAGTTGGAAGCTGGCAGTAGTGGTGTGGTTGCAGATGATTTTTCCCCATTTTGGGGCCACTTGTTCACCATCTTGGGATCATAATTTGTGGTGGGATTTTGGGGATTTGTAACTTGCGATGTGTATTTTTGTTGTGCCTTTATAGACTAGTCATCAAACACTAAGCAAAAGACCATGGAAATTCAATAGGGACACAAAAAAGCGGTTTTAATTTTTGGGTAAACTCGGTTTTGTGTGTGCTTGGGATATCCTCTCATGAGACGATGCCACATGAACGGTGGGTTATCCCACATACGCAACAAGTACAAGGGATAGGGGATATATAGCCTAAAGAAGAACCTCCCATTGGAATCATTTAAGGAGAAGGGAAGCTGGGTGGCATCAAATGATGGCGGTCCATTCTCCTTCTTGCGGGTGTTACTGTGAAGGCTGCGTGTTTTTGTCAAGGGAAAAATGATGGTAAACATGCGGTCGTGGTGTTGATTGCCATCTGATGGCCTTGTTAGCCTTGTTAGGAGATCATCAATCGCACCTAGGGCTTATCCCCAAATAGAAGTGCCAATACATGAAAACCTTTAAAAACGAAAGCAAACAATTCTCACCCACATGCTAAAAATGGATGGGAAAAACCTTATAAACAGCAGAGTAGTGCCATTTCTCAAGGCTTTTTCTTAGAGTGGTGAGGAGAAGCCGATGGTGCTATGAAGGAGTGGTTTGTATATGTTTTTAAAAAAATATCAAGCTTCCATTTCCATTTCCATATCCCTTACCTCCCTTTGTTTTCTTCTTTTGCTCTCTTGGGTCGTGGTGCTAGCATGTGCATGTGTGCCCCCTCCCTCGGCCATCAGTGTTGTGCACAGAGAGAGAGAGAGAGAGAGAGAGAGAGAGAGAGAGAGAGAGAGAGAGAGAGAGAGAGAGAGAGAGAGAGAGAGAGAGAGAGAGAGAGAGAGAGAGAGAGAGAGAGAGAGAGAGAGAGAGAGAGAGAGAGAGAGAGAGAGAGAGAGAGAGAGAGAGAGAGAGAGAGAGAGAGAGAGAGAGAGAGAGGTGTTGTGAGAAAAAATAATCAAAGGGATCATTGCTTGGTAGAATGTACATGTAGATCTTGACAAGTGTGTGGGTGTGTTGGTATGTGTGGAACTAAGTGCATGCCAATGGAGAAGTGTGCTTATTGAAGGTGTTTTCGAGAGGATTGGGGTGTTTTGGATATCTTGGGATATAGAGAGGCAGTTGTGAGTGTTTTTGGGTGTGCCCCATTTACACCTCTCCATCTTTTGGTGCCCCCACTGAGGAGTACATTGATTACTCCATGGTGAATTTCTAAAGTGGTTGTAGATTGGTGCTTACTAAACATGAAGTGGCTATAGATTGGTTTTTTGATCTAGAGCTCTACTTGTTGCAGTGGGGAATTTTTGAGGTTTAAGAAAATTTGAAGGTGATATCAATGGTATTACAAGGGAAAGCCAAAGTATGGTTTGAAGGGTTGAAGCCTGGAGATCACCAGTTGTTATTGAAACTTCAAAAATGGTTTCTTGAAGTTTTTTAGAAGTGAGGTTCTCTGTCAAAATGGGATGCACTTTTAAGTGCCTTGAAACAAGATGTAAGTGGAGATTTTGATTTGTTTTTGAAGAGGTTTGAGTCAATTTGGGAGAAGATAACTACTGCTACATGCTTGCATAATGGAGATCTTTTTAAGCAAGAGTGGTTTCTATCTATTTGCATCGAGAGAAGGTCAAGTTTAGTGTTGTAGAGGACTATGCACAAATGTTCTACCTCGCAAAGATAAAGAGTGGGAAGGCAAAGAGAAAGCTAGAATTGGGATTGTTAAAGCTTGTGGATTACTTAGAGGACAGCTTGAGGGACTACAGGGAAGCTCCGACCGCATGCGGGAGCGCCGCGAGGCTTTCCTTCGACTCTGGTGCCCTGGGCCATTTTACTCCATGGTCCAGGGGGTGCTCAGATGGCACTACTGTCCACCTGTGTGGCTTTTCCCTCCTCCCATCTCTTGATTTAGCCCCATTGTATATATGCTGTTTTTTCATTGGGAGAGTCTCCCCATCATGCTTGTTGTAGCCCTCTCCTGGAGAGGTGGATGTAGCCCTATGGGCAGCTTTCATTAACTAATAGAAGGATCTTTTTCTCGGAAAAAAAAAAAATCTTGTGGATTACGATTATGACTTGAGAAAGAGGATGCATTGTGCAATGAATCCAGAGAAGATTTTGAGGGTTAAAGAGGTGGCTTCTTTGCCATCGTTAAGCTCTTTTAGTTTTTCTTTTCAATTTATGCCTCCAATTTAATTTGCTACTATACAAGAAGGGGATGTTCTAGTTAGGAAGGATGAAGTTTTGGTTAAAAAAGCTATACATGAAGAGAATATGGTAGATGTACATGAAGAGAGTGTATATAAAGAGATGGATAGAGAGGATATGCAGATTCTAAGGGGTGGGAAACCTCTCTTAAAGAAACAAGAGGATGAAGATGTAGTCAAAGATTCAACTTATGGTGAAGATGAGGATGACATGGCTTCAAGCTTCAACGAGCTATCTCATGACGACAGTAGAACTAATGACTCTACATACTTTGATGAAGTATCTAAGGAGAAAATGGGTACATCAAGGAGTTTGAAGATGAATGCAAATGCAAAAGAGTTATGCAATAGCATGCTATTGGTTATGCTTTGAAAGTAGCAGTGAAGTGCACCATGGTTGTGTAGCGGGTGCAAAGTTTTTCCAAGGAGGGTAGGGCCACATCTATTATGGAAGAGAAATAGATAGATGAGGTTGTGGTTACAGACGTGCCTCATGGAAATGGAGAAATTGATCCAGGTTTGAGCTTGGTGGAAAATAATAGTGATGAAACTGGGCAAAGTGAGTATGCACGCGCTTACAAGGAGGGATATCCTATTTATCTTATGCTTTTAGACAAGGTATTATGGGATGCATTTCTTTATTCTTTGCTTGATTATGGGGCAATAGGACATATGGTTGAAGAAAAAGGAAATGAAGTCAGCCTACAAGATGTGATGGTTAATCAATATAACTCAGTCTATATGGAAGCTTTGAAGATGCAATGAGTAGAGATTCTACATATATAGGGTTAAGCGAGAAGCTAATTTTAATGGACAAGCCTATGCGTGAAAAGTTTCAAGGGTAGTAGATGGTTTTGGTTGAGTTTTTGAAAAAAATACGTGCTTCATTGTTGTTGGATATTCTTATAAAGGCAAGTGTGAAATCAGCTATGCATAAGACATGTTTTTTGAGGAAGCTACTCGTCCAAAATTCATCACTACACGATATGGAGGGAGGATTACATATGTGCATTGAACATAATGAGGTAAAATTTGGTGCTATCTTTGAAGCAAGGTATATGCCAGTGGTGGCTGTTGGAAAATGTGAACAAATACTATATGAATTTTACATACACCATTGGCTCCTTGCTTGGATGAAGCAATATAGGAGGTTGCTGGAAATGGATGGCCTTGCGTAGAGCCATTTGTTTGATCTTGGAGGTGATGTCTATGGATTGTGGGAGATAAGAGTGCACTATGCAGCAAGACTTTGGCCTTTTGATATAGGCGATTGTACATAGGTGATGCAAGGTATTGGAAAACCCGCCTTGAAGGGATTAATGAATAAAACTCTACATATGGCTGCAATTTTTTTGTTTTTGCTCGACTGTTCACTAGTTTTGCAATTTCCAATACAACAAACATCTTTTATGGTTGAACATAAATGTTCAACAAGTGGCTTGGGCAATTATGGTGTAGCCAATGAGAGGTGGTTCTAGAAGGGGAAGAAAGTAGGGTTGTGGGGATCCATAGGTACACACTCAAGTGCAACAATATATATGAAGGTCAAGGGCAAGCAGGTGGATCTAGGTGTGTATGTATTTTGAGGTTGTCTTGGTCAAGAAGCTCTATTGTGGGGACTTAACAAGGTGGTTTCTTGAAGTGGCTGACATGTAGAGATGGTGGTGCAAGACATATTCTTCAAAGTGTTCTTTAGGCTGATCCAAATACCTTGTCAATCTAAAGGTGTATAGCTCAAGATATGGTAGTTTGAAGGAAAAAATGCTTTGCAGATCTCAATCGGATTGGATAGGTGTAGTGTGCTGATTACGGTATATGTGAGTTGATAAAGCCTAAATTGTATGACTTATGGAGCATGCCGATCTTTTTAGATCTACAGTTGGAGTCTGCATGATTAAGTTAGGAGAAAATGAAGTTTTGAAAGGGGCCAACTCCACACCTCTTTTATTGCCTCAATAAATATGGCATTGAGGTTTGCCTCAAGCTTGCCAAAGTTTGGAGGGGTTGTGTTTGACATACGATGCCAATTGGAAGAGACAGATCACCAACAAAGTTGTGAGCACTAAGTTATTACAGTTGGAAGTTGGTAGTTGGTAGCAATGGTGTGGTTGAAAATGACTTTGAGGCCATCTGTTTGTAGTGTTGCGACCATAAATTTTCAATGATGATCTAAGGGTTTATAACTTGCTATGTGAAGTTTCACTATAGCTTTACAAAAGACTGGTCATCAGACATTGGAGCAAAAAACTATGGCAGTTCAAATGTGACACAAAAAAGGGATTTTTTTTTGTGGTAAACCTGGATTTGTGTGTGTTTGGGATATGCCCTCATAAGGGTATGCCAAGTTGAGGATGGGTTATCCCACATATGTGATGAGTACAAGGGGAAGCATTAGGAAAAGTTTGGACTCAAAAATGGGCCTTGTAAGAAATGCCAGGTCAGCTTAGAGAGAGATAATAAAAAGTCCTTAATTTTATTTTTGATATTAACTTTCAAAAAAAATCGGATATCAGATTTGAGGGGTACGTTTATTAAAACTCTCAAAAAGTGTTCAGACAATGATAACATACGACGGCTCCGAATTGAACGCCGATTGTCTCAATCTTTTGGATTTTTCAAAACTAAGATTTGGCGCTCAACGAGGTGCATTGAATGTTCTTCTTCTTCTCATTTTCGCGTCTATCTTGCTTTCCGCCTGCGCGCAGTCTCCTCCTTTGAGCTCTCTTCCATTTGCTTCACTCTTGCGCTCTCCTCTGTTTTGAGCTTTCTCATTCACCAAGTCATCTCAATGTCATTATCATCTTCACACAGAACTCAGACGAGGAGTCAAAACGATGTGTATCATATGCATATTGAACTGTCCAGAGAATACGAGCCCGTCCACAAGAAGAATAAGCGAGGCATCCTTTCTGAAGCTTCAAAAGAGAACTTCATATTTCAAGGTAAAAAAAGCATCGATCTTGGGTGGATGGCAGGATATATCCTGAGCATCCTATCACCAACTCAACTCCACCGTTCAGAAACATAACGTCATTGCTGAACTATGTAGTAGATGGTTATTCTGGTTTATATGGCTACACCAAGCATTTAGCAGCCAAAAGTGATATTCTTAAGCTTGAAAGAGACCTTGCACACAAAGAAAAATTTTGCTTGAAGCAAACTGTGACAGAGTGCGCTCAACAACTGAAAGGAAAGGACGAAAGCATCACGCAGCTCACGCAGGATCTCAAAGAAAAAAATACTGTCTTGGGTCCTCGGTTAAGAGAATGACGCTTACGAGACATTGAACAACTGAAGGTTGGTTCTGGGGGTTTGAAGAAGAGGGTTAATGCAATCAAGTAAGATTATCATTCAAGCATGTTTAATTCATCTTTACATTTGTAGTTTTATATCTTACTTTTCATATTTATACTTAGATCGTTGTTACATCCTCAATCAAATATTGATAGCAACACACCAACTTCTTCAATTCCTTATGGTCTCATACTAAAACGCAAAGATGTCGCCGGACTTTTGGATGATAAGCGCTACTTCAAGATTGTTGCTAAGCAGCTTGACACTCGTTTGAAACAGAATCAACTCCAAACACGTGATGTTCAGTCAAT
This sequence comes from Adiantum capillus-veneris, assembly GCF_014529385.1. Taxonomy (NCBI): domain Eukaryota; kingdom Viridiplantae; phylum Streptophyta; class Polypodiopsida; order Polypodiales; family Pteridaceae; genus Adiantum; species Adiantum capillus-veneris. Next base: position 161,062,222 of record NC_140939.1, on the reverse strand, counting down.
TCTGGATGAAGCCGGAATATCCAACAAAGGTTATTCTGCAATTTTTAGGTATGTCTAGTGTTTGAATCAATTGTCTTCACTTGTCAAATCAAATGTCTGTAATTTTTAGGTATATTGGATATGTGTAGCATTTAAAAACTTGGAAATAGTCCATTTGCTTAATTTTCTGTTTACAGAACTATGCAGCAACAAAGTAAGAAGCTCAATCTCAAGCACACGTTGCTGCCAAATCCTTTCTCCATTCGAAAGACAAGACTAGAGGTCAACCAGGAAGTGCTTCGGACATTGGGCACTCCTTTTCACATTGAAGCAATGTACAGATCGCCATCAATAGCGGAAGTGGTCTATGACAAATACAATAATATATTTTATGATTTAGTAGCTTTGCAGACATATATTGTTCAATTGTTTGAGGTTTCTCAAGAGGAATGCAATGGAGTCTTGAAGTTTGTGCTTAAACTGGATGAGTGCGAGCTAGTGAAAGAGACAAAGGTTGAGCATGTCACAATAACACTTATGAATAGAGCATTAGATGAAAGCATTGCTTCAGACGACCCTAGAAACTTTATCGTGCAATCCAAAAACAATATTTTCTTATTAGCCACATTCAAGGTTTGATATCAACAAGTTTTTACTTAAGAAAATGATTAGACATGTTTCATTTGATTGGTTTGGTTTTCCTATTTCAGGTGCCTGCAGAGAATTTCGATATTCTTAACTGGGTTTTCCATCAAACAAGTATTCCTGAAGTCATAAGCGAACAGAGAAATGGAAAGACACTCGATGTATTAGGCATGGGTTCATACACAGTAGAGTGGCATATGGCTGGAGATCTCAAAACCCTAAAGTATATGTAAAACATCTCAAAAGGAGCAACAAGTAAAAGCCCTTGTTTGTATTGCATGGGAGGAGTCATTGGTCTTGACAAAAGAAATTGGAGGAGAGCACCGGACAGGCACTTGCAGGACCTTAACTTTCGCCCAGTGTTGGATATTCCACTATCCAGAGTACATATTTGCACGATGCATGCACTCTGCAGAATCATTGAGAAACTTATGTTTCTGTACATTTGTTTTGCTTGGACCACTCGGCCAGCATCAGCAAAACAAAGGGCTATATTATCATTGGAAACAGTTTTCTCAGATATGGGCTTGCATGGAGGACATGTGAAAATAGAGCAGGACGAGAAGAGGTCTAAGAATGGTCGAGATGTGCCAAAGAAGTTGTCTATTGGCGGTGTGAAAGCTTGTCTCTTCTTGTCGATGCCAACAAGTGGCAGACAACGCAAAAGCCAAAGTGCTCAGGAAAGGTTGACATTGAGATACACTGCACAATGCAGTGGTTGACCACGCAGACAATGGTGCAGCAAGGACTCACAAAGTGAACGTGTGGAAAAGTTTGGATTCCATATTCAAGTTTTGTGAGCTCAATACTTGGAGAGATACTGACTATACATTGTTTCAAGACGCTCTGGAGACCTTCCACAGGTCTTTCATAGCTGCATGGACAAATCAACACATAACTCATTACATGGTATATTAATTTATTTGATAAAATTGTGATTATATATTTACATATAAACAATAGGCTGGTTTTTTTTTGCAGCATATCATATGCAACCACATGCCTTGGTTCGCTAGGCAGTATGGTAGCTTGGCTATATGGTCTACACAAGGTATGGAGAAAACTCACTACCAAGCCTGTACTGGCTATTTCAGCCACACTCGTCGCGGAGGTGGTGCAAACAAAGCCAACAGTTTGGAGGAACTACATCAATGGACTTATCGAAAACTTATGCATAGAACACACCGAAAGGAACGTGTCAAAGACAGTCAGATTGGCCAAGCAATGAGATTAGCAAGCAAACGACGTAAGAAGGAAATATAGGAGGCATCTTCTGCGGCATCGCGACATGCAGAGTGGCGACTTCAAAAAGAACGCACTGGAAAAACTTGGAAAACTCCAACCCAAGTTGTTTGAGACTTCCTAAAGATAGTGCATTATAACACAATATAATCTTTTGTGCCAAGAAAAGACAACCAGTCACATTAAAAGTGAGAAACATAATGTACTCATTGTTTTGATAGAAAATGTACTATTTTTTGGCATCGACAATATACATTGGAGCTTCTCTATTCTTCATCTTCGTCAGGAAAAGTTACAAAATATTCTGGCCTTTTTGCCTGCTGTGTGTTATCGTCTTCTTCTTGCCTTGGTATTTTGCAACCTAGTCCTGCAGGTTCGTTTGTCGACAGTACATTTGTCTCCACCTCCACATCCACAAGAGACATTTCTTCAGTAGGCAGATGCGCAATTAGTTGTTTATTGCGAAACATAGCATGCTTTTCATAATCTAGTAATTGCGCAGGGTCAGTGATTCCGCATGCCAAACCATATGCTGCTTGGGTCAAAAAATAGCGACTACGCAAACCATACATTCCTGGCCCTTGGCCAAACATATACAATGCGGCCTTTTTTTCTAAAAGCATTATTTTATCTGCGTTCCACCTGATGACGACCCCTCCTAAATATCTTGAAAGTGTCTTCAACGTCATCAAGGGTAGCTCCGCGTTGTCATTGGAGAAGGACGAATGGAAGACCAAAAAACTCGGATACTTAAGATTCTTTAAGTATTGGCCGAGAGAGGAATTCTTCCCTAAATCTCCCATGCCTCGTCCACGAGGGCGAGGAATGAAGGTATCATCATAGACAACCAACTGCAACAAATTAAAATTATGAAATGAGATAAGTAGTAACCAAAAAGGTAAGGCAAATAAAAAAATATTACCTTCTGGTTTTCATCTTCCTCAAGTAAGTCCTCATTCCATAGGTTGATGCCGCCCTGACCTCTAGTGGGCGCATTGGAGGTTGAGGCCAAAGATGATGAAGAAGTGGTTGCCTTATCCATTTCTTCAATACCTAGCTTTTTTTGCACTTCCATGAACTCCTTTTCTGTTGGAAGCGTGCGCTCATACCTAGCAACATCATTGTAAATCATCACAAGTGCACTTAATTGCGGGGTCAACGAACTCATCGTCATTTACATGGGCATCTATAACAGAATAATTTTCGTACTCAGGGTCAATGACAACATCATCCTCTTCGAGATTCTGTGCCACAATGGCAAGGCAATAGTCCTCTCGAAGGTCAAAAAGCTCCATAATGTCGTTAAGCAAGACATACTGCAAATCACCAATAGGTATGGTAGGTAGAACACTAGTAGGCAAAGCACCCTCCGGAAGCTGCACTCCCTCTGAAACCTGCAAGGCAAGGCTTCCCTGAGACTTGGGCTCTTGACCCTCCCCAGTCTGATCCTCTAGCGAGGCCTCTGCAACATCAGCATGCTCATCCAAAATTAAATGCAAATATAAAATAAAACCTGCATAATATTCAGCCACTCGACACTTGCGGTTATGAAGTGTACACTTGTGGTTTGTTATCCGCAAGTGCACTGGCAGCTTAGTAGGCAACTCCTAGAAAATATGTGTTTCTTGGAGGAGTCCGAATTGATATCCTTCATGTGAACAAAACGAACTCCTTGTATCTCGACAATGCCACCAGACGTTTGCTACTGGTAGGTCTGCTCAAAACCTGATAAGTAATGTTGCGCGGAGACAATCCACTCATGCAAAGAAAAATCTAGATTGAACATCGGCCTGATCTCTGTCTCGCGCTGCTGAAGCCCAATGGGATATAGAAAATGAGATAGTTTGTCTTGGGAGGCATCCTCAGAGCAAGGCACTTCCTCCTCTGCTTCAACATTGAAGGGGTCCATTACGGAAATTCAAAAGCGAAGATAGACGAGAGAGCACAACATCCAAACAAAGGGGGAGCAAGTCATATTTATAGGACTCCCGAGGACAATGATGACATCGATTGACGTGCATCATGGGGCCCGGCGCGCATCATGCAGTCGTCGTGATGATTACGCCATCTGTCAACCGCCGTGGAACGGTCGCGCCACAACGCGAAAATGGTGTCGCCACACAAAAAAAGCACCGATATCGCGTTTTGGCGCGACAACTTGTTGTCGCTTCATAACGCGATACGGCCGGTCAAGAGTACTGCGGTCCGCCTCCTCGTGTTGTGCCGCAACGCCTTTTTTGTCGCGCCACGCGTGCATCATGCTGTCGCCGTGATGATTACGCCACGTGTCAGCCGCCGTGGAACGGTCGCGCCACAACGCGAAAATGGTGCCACCACACAAAAAAGCACCGATATCGCGTTTTGGCGCGACAACTTGTTGTCGCGTCATAACGCGATACGGCTAGTCAAGCGTACTGCGGTCCGCCTCCTCGCGTTGTGCCGCGACGCCTTTTTTGTCGCGCCATGCGTGCATCATGCAGTCGCCGTGATGATTACGCCACGTGTCAGCCGTCGTTGAACGGTCGCGCCACAAAGCGAAATGGGTGCCGCCCCTCTACAAAAGCAACACTATCGCGTTCTGGCGCGACAGCCAGTTGTCGCGTCATAACGCGATACGACCAGTGCAGAGTATATTGGTCCACCTCCTCGCGTTGTGCCGCGACATACGATTGTTGCTAGGGCAACCCATTGGGGTGCTTTTGTCCCGATGTGCCACGTGGCGCGTAATCATTATGCTCGCACGCTTCCTGTCATACCTCGCGATGTCATGATTAATGCATCCGCCTCTTCTCATTATACTTATTCCGCTAATATAAACCCCCCCCCCGTTTTTTCCGAAGTGTCTCTAGTCACTCTGCCTTTTTACCCACGTCCAGATTTCCATATTTCCTCGCATTCTCCTCGTTCAGGTCATGGCCCGCACAAAGCAAACAGCAAGGGAGGTTTATTTTGGCCAGTCTGTTCCGTAGGGCCAGGCTAGCTCGTCTACAGCGCAACCGTCAACATCGCATGGGATTCCGGGCAAGACCATGCCGCAGTTACGCGCAACAATGCGAAGAAGAAGATACGAGCAGAATAGGAGCGTTCTACTCGAACTTCGTAAGCTCCAAAAGCACATTTCATTGGCAATACCTAAACTGCCATTCCAAAGAGTTGTTCGCGAGATTTGCGAGCAAAACAACCTGAATTTCCGGTGGTCTCGAAGTGCAATGGGGTGCTTGCACGAGGCCGCTGAGGATTTTTTTGTAGAGATTTTCCACGACGGCTACATTCTCTCGGCCCACGCCCATAGGACAACATTGATGCCGCGAGACATCAACACACTTCGCCTTCTCAGGTTCAGGTATGACAAAACAATACCGCCTGCCGGTATTTCAGACCGAAAGATGGACACTATTCTTAGAATACCACCTATTGACAAGGTCAAAGTTCATGAAGTTTCTACACAAATGCATCGATACAGCACCCGTCTCAACGCCGAGCGGGACACAATAGAAGACGATAGTGAGAGATTGGAGCAGTTACGCCTTGAGATGATGGAGGAACAAATGGCAGATTCCATCAGCGACGCCAACGCTGATGATTTTTCATTGCTGTTTCCCTATTTCCATGTTGGACTTCCTGTGTAGGGATGCATTCTGTATTTTCCTTATCACTCCCACGAGATTGTAATTTTACAGAACCGGACGAGGGAACTCACAGACTCAATCATCAATTGCTTGCTTTAGTGCGTGCTATTATTTTTTTCACAATAAATTCTTTTAATATATTAAATTTTGTATGACACGAATTTCTTTACAGTTTTGTAGTTTCAAATTTGCCTTGGAATATGCAAGATGATGTCGCCGTCCTTGACTCGAACCTCTTGGTCGTTTTGACGGCCGAGGATACATCTTTAGTGGAAGTAGTCGACTGGTTCCGGTCATTGAACATGGATACGGCAAAATTTTTTGTTCTGGCTTATCATGAAGGGTACGCAATGTTTTCAATAGTGAAATTATTTTATCTTGAACTCTAATTTATTGTGATGACATATGTTTTTCTTATGTTTATTTGTAACAGTGCTCATTGGAGCCTTGTTCTCTTACACCTTGAACGAAACCAGTGCTACCTTGCTAATTCATCCCATGGATTTCATGGTGAGGTACGTAGGTAAGAGGTTTTGTATTTTGTTCGACATCGCATAGAATTTTGTTAAAAGCCGCTTATGTAATTTAATTGTATTTTGCGCAGATCTGTTCGGAAGCTTGTGTCTGCTCTTGAAGCTTTAACGCAAGAGCAGATATATGAGAATCTTACAATTATTAGTTGCAAAGTCCCTAAGCAGGACGATGCCTACTCTTGTGGATGGAGGGTCTTATTCAATGCAGAAATTTTGTTAGGGGTCATGCTTGATGGAAGTCGTAGAAGTGTAAGCATTTGACACTCGTTTACAGATTTGTATTTTAATAAGTTAGTAGCTATGTTAATAAACATGATGTTATTAACGCAGGTAAGAAATTTGGCAGATTATTCAAAGGCTGATGTTTCTTCGTTTAGAAACAAAATGATTGAAAACTTGATCAATTGCGCGACCATGCGTCCAGACGGAGCACGTGATGCTTTTATCCCGCTAGCCAAGGCCCACGCCGACAAGATACCCCGTGTCTGCCACACCAACACAAGCACATATATATATCTCCCCAGATGCCTCCCCAAACCAAGATCCCACCAGCTCTCGTCCTGAAGAAACAGCTCCAGAACCCTCAAACCCCCCACCCAGCACCTCTCCTGCTCATGAAGCAGCTCCAGAGCCCCCAAACCCCCCACCCAGCACCTCTCCTACTCATGAAGCAGCTCCAGAGACCCCAAACCCCCAAGCCACCACCTCTCCTCAACCTCAACGAACATTCCCCACATCACCGCACGCACAAGATTAGAAAGATATTATGAAATGTACTTTTGACAAATTGATTACAAGCAATGGATCGAAATTTGACTTTTGTTTTGATTATGGTTCAAAGTTTACAAAATGTTAAGTACAGTTTTCCAAAAAAATGGGAGAGTGAGGATCCAATGGTGTTTAGTAGTGTAGAGAGCTGCCTTTGTCGAGTAATCTTTGATAATAGTATTTGAATCATTGTGTAAAGTTAGTTCACTATTTCAAGTCTGTCGCTGGTAATCTGTGCACAAAGAGTCGTTTTTTCTTTTCTGTGAGGTACCTGCAATGCAACGTACGCGATAAGACATTGGGATACATGAGCACGATAGAGACATCAACGTATAAAAGTAATACATGTAGCTTAGTACCTTTCGCATGTTACACTTGAAACAAATTTTGAAGGCAAATTGAGATCCGGACTCATTGAGCAGATCCTCTCGAACCTGTCTTAAAGTGACATTTGATCTAACCACAAAAAATGTAAGCAAATAATTTGAAAACCATATCTCGATGGACATCAAGGGATTAAAAGCATCGTCACTTAAATCTTGATCCATAGCTACCAACTAACCATTCACTCGATGCCACCTCATGTAGTAGAAAGAAACTATAAAATTCAGTGATGCTATCATACACTTGCACACAACCGAGCGCTTGTCAACTTTGCACAAAATGCCTTCAGAATCACTGACATCCCAATTATCATCCAAAAAATCAAGGCAAGTTTGGGATTTGTAGATGAACATGGTTTCTGTTTTTCTAACCTCCTCATCGTGGAAGAAATCTATAAAGACATGTAATGGCATAAATAGACTGACTCGTACTTGCCTGCTTGCAATGGTTGGTCGCAAACACTTCAAAATTTCCTGATGAAGCTTGAGCTTTAAAACACTCAGAGGTTTTTGAAGTTGGAACTGGCCACTTTGGGGAATCTTGTTGGGAAAGAGGGAAAGGTTTCAAAGTGCCAAATCCATGGACAGAGCAAGGGGCGTTGTAAAAGTAGTCGTAAAAGAAAACTCCCCTCTCTGCGAGAGCTCTTCTCGCACTAGTTCTGTACATAAGTTCTCCCACCGAAGCATGAAAAGCATCAAAAATACCAATTATGCACTCAACGGGTTGCCAGTCTTCTTTGTTAGAAGGATAAATATTTGCAAAAACAAAAGATAAGAGAATGGTCACAAGAAATAGTCAACAAAATAACTTGAAGGATCTTTAAAAACTTTTTAGCAATATAGTAGTCACACAGTTTGGTCTATGAGCAGGAAACCCCAAAGGTGACTGTTGTAGTCGTAGTTCGGAGTGCATATATGCATGCTCAATGAGCACCTCTTTCACTGTCTTTCCCGTTTGAGACAAGCGAAAATCTTTCACACGTCCTTTGTAGCTGTTGATGAATTCATTTGACATCCGTTTTCTTCTTCTTGTTTGAAGCAGAACCCAACTACCAATGGTGACTGTGGTAGACATCCAGTGACCATGGTCTAAGTCAAAGTTGTTGAATAGTTCCACATATTTAACAGAGGCGGATGGTCGTCGTGGTCGTCTTCCTTCCATCTCTGCTTCTATTAGCTGTGAAGTGACACTACGCAAAAACGATAAAAGAAAAGAGGCTCACTAGTTTACACAAGAAGTAGTAGCTTGAAAAGTGTTCATCAAAAGACGTGCCTCATTGAATGTGAGTTATGGCACATTCGGCGTTCTCCGTCCATGGCAGGAGAATAATTTGCACAAATCGCGTCGTATCTTCTTATTAAGATCTTTTTAACAAAAAAAACTCTTTTTTGAAAACACACAAATTTGAGATAAAAATCAAATAAATTGGAGCTACCGTTGTGGTGACTCAAACTCTATTGGTCGAACAACATTCTCTCTCTAACGTCAAAAAGTCCTTTTTTGAGTCCAAAATTTTCCTAATGGGGGGTTTTATAGACTAAAGAAGAATCCCCATTGACATCAATTAATAGAAGGGAAGATTGGGGGTGCCCAATGATGGCGGTCCATCCTCCTCCTCGCGTAGGTGTCACTACACAGACTGTGTGTTTCCATCAAGGGCAGTGCAATGATGAACATGTGAGGGGGGGGCCACGGGCCCTCCCCTTTTGGTTGGACAAAGGTGTGCCCCCACTAGCACTAGCACTAGCACTAGTGCTCTTCAAGGGAGGGGTGTCCCATGAGCATGAAGAGGAGATCATACATGCATCGAGGGCTTATCCTCAAATAGAAGTGCAAATACATGCAAAGATCCAAAAATGAAAGAGAACACTTGTCTTGTGCTAACCCACATGCTAAAAATGGATGAACAAAACCAAGGTTGATGTTAAGCTAGAGGACAAGTTGCCTAAGTTGGACATTCCTAATGTGAATCTTAGGCAAGCAAATATGGCCACTCACGTCAACACATATAATACACATGTGGGTTTGTACAAGTACGACAATGGAGAGCAAATGATCTACTATAAATGTGATGAGCCTAACATTGGGCAATTATCATAGTCAATTTTTTTGACATACAAAGAAGGTCGAGATACCCAAGTGATCATGCTTGATAAGTATGGCCGAAGGTACTCTGTTGTAGATCACAAGGAGATGGAGAGATATACATACTTTGGAGGACCCCTTCAACAATACTATGTCACTCCTAGAGTGTATAGGCAAGCTATCTCAGAGAAGAGACCAGAAACCATAAGAGAGTGTCCTCTTAGAGCTAGAGTGGATGATTTATTCAGTATAACATAATTTTTTGATCCTAGGTCAATGGGATCCTTGAATTAAAGGGTTCCAATGACCACACATAGGGGCAGTGATGCTCTAGACACTATCCATACTATAAGAGTTTCAGACCCCTAGACTGACCCAAAGAGAGAACGTTTGAGAGAATTCCAATCAGAGTTTTTAAAGGTGAATTCAACTCAACGTAGTCTCATGCATTGGAATTGCCTACTTCTTTAAGATGAGGTAAGATGTTGTTTGTTTCCAGTGATTTTTAATCTTCTATTCAAATTTTTGTGGGGTTACGCATAATAGCCTTATACTCAATAGCAATTGATGCTGGTATATTTCCTTGTGGTTGTTGCATATGATTGCATCGGTGGGCACTCTATATCATTGGCTATGTGTACAAGGTGCATGCACTATAGGTACTAAGTTTCTTTTGTACTAGATAGGCGTGGCCTAGCTATCAAGAAACTATTTCATGTGCTACATGACTCTTCTACGAGAGCCTCAAGACTAGAAATTTTTGTTTACATTGCACTATGCAAGGCATATCTTCAACAAAACCAAAGAATACCCAATATGACTACTTTGTTTGGGTTTTACAAACCTTCCTCTTATTTCAATGGGGAGATATAATTGTTTCAGAGATCCACTTGTGAATATGATTCTAACTTGAGATGATCTCTTGCTTTGTCTATAGCATCGACTGTCTATAAAAGCACATTTTTTGGATTCAAGATCGATTGCGAATGATAAAATCACTTAGTCAATGATGATTGTCACTTATTGGCCTCTTCACACTTGGGATTGCAAGGAAAGACCTTTTCAATTTCCAAGGGTTAGTGATCATATGGATTGATGCTAAATGTTGCTTGTTGATAAGATAGATATTAGAACTATTTTGATGATACATGTCGGCAAGCCACTTTCCCAAAAAGTTAAGAGGAGAACACCACATTAGATAATTTGGGAATTTTGCAAGTCCCATTCTTGTACATAGAAAGAAGTGGGGACCAAATACCATGTCTTTAAGTTTCCCAAAACCCTATTAAGTAACCTATCATTGGAAGCACATTCCAAATAGGATTGATTGTGCCATTGAGCACAGAATTTGGAGTAAGTGTGTTTAAGTTATGATGATCCCAAAGCTTTGACCATGAGTCCAAAACTCTTGGAAAATTGCCATATTCTCTAATATAGTGTCAGAGGCATTCTTACATTTTCTAGCATCTTTAGGAATTTTGAAAGGTGCTCATTCATTTAGCTACATCTTAATTGTCATAACCCATTTAAAATACTCAAGTGAGTTATACATTGATTTACACACTATTACATTCATCTAGTTATGGATATAAGCTGTTTCAAAAAATGCTTTCAAAAGGACAACAATGTAGACAAACAAGCAGTTGTTATTGGTTTCATTGATCCTCCTAATTGTGGTAACCCATTTAAAATACTCAAGTGAGTTATACATGAAGTCTACACACTATCACATTCATCTGGTTATGGATCTAAGTTGTTTCAAAAAACACTTTCAAAAGGACAACAATGTAGACAAACAAGCAGTTGTTATTGGTTTCATTGATCCTCCTAGTGAACCATATAGAGCTACACATATTATTGACTATCATGGTATTAATCAAGTGGATATCATTAAGTATGCATAAAGGATAGAGCAAAACAATGCTCATGCACATCCCATTGTGAGGTCAAAGTGCTACAAACTTTGACAACTACAAATATGGTAGACCATGTCCTTGTAACCTATGAAACTTGTGCCCAAGCACATGTAGACTCTGTAGAAAAAAATCAATGAAGCCAATCCATAGCTATGCACAAACTAGAGATGTAGTCTCTCAATCCACATAGGCATACATCAAGCCATAAGTGCATATGATTGTAAACCACTCCCTGAGTGTGCCAAAACTTGAACAATACCTTTATCTTGAGAGATAACTTTGTATGAAATCCCATATGCCTACATGTGTGCATGTACGTGTGCACGTGGAAGGTAGTTTGCAGCCCCCTTGTGAGCTTGTAGATGTAGAAAAATCCACATGTAATGTTGATGCCAAAAACAACATGCCATTCCAACAAAATATTAATGACCAAGATTGGGAAATCTCTTTTTTGAGAATTCTCACTAGCATACATGAGTTCATCATGCAACGACCAACAAACCCAAGTGGACATTAAGCCCAACTCTCGGGGTCCCAAGATTCAAACCATCTAGGAGTGGTGAAATGTCATTCTCTAATTAAGGGATCTTAAGCACCGGCTATTTATAGATTTCCTAAAGTAATTTGTCCTTTACTTGCTAATTGTAGGCCCTACCCTTCAATCTAGTCATTGTCTCTCTAAGAGGATTATATGTATGCATGCACGCAAGCCTTCATGAGGTACTTGCCATGGACAACATACCTGGATAGTTCAACTCAAAAGTTTGTGATCTCAAGCTTCAAACAGTCCAAGAGAGGTGAAATGATCATTCCTTAATCAAGTTTCATTATGACTTAATTCCTAGTTTCCTTCTCATATCATACAACATTATAAAAACCATTTTCTTGGCCTCATTTTTTTTGGGATCAAGCCATTCATACAACCACCATCCATGATTTATGACAAAAATTAAGGCATTTATAGCTAAAATGCTCGATTTTCAGCCTTTGACATTAAGGGCCAACAAAACTACAACTGAGATTTTTTATTTCAATCGGAAAATTTACACTAAAAATCAGGATAACAAGCATTGTAGCATTGGACTATTTCAATATACGACAAATGAAAGCATCAAATTTTACAACAGATAAAAGCATCAACAAACTACTCAACTAGAATATGCACATTGCTAAGTATAGAGTTGTTAACAAATACTCTTTTAACATGATGACGCTGTGCTAGTGAAACACTTAATTTTAAATTATCAAGACTATGAACACATTATGCAAAACTTGTTCCTTTATAAGGACCTACTCACCATGACCATCAAGACTTTTGAAGTCTTTAAATGAACTATTATCATTTTTATAAGCTCTTCTTACATAAGTGCCTTTCAATAAAATTGTCAGAATAGATGTACCAGTCACTTCTACTTCTTCACCACTTAAAAACCTCCAATAAACACCTTCTCATAGTCGCTTTTTTCTTTCTATGATTTTATTTGTGTCCTAATCCGTAAACTCTCATATTCAATTTGTTCTTAGACTTTGGACTCATCCTCAACTAGCATTTTTCTTGCAGCTTCTTGAGCCTAGTCTCTAGTCACCACAATGAAAGGAATTGTCGTTTTGATTTTAGATCCACTCAAACAAGGAAAAATCCCAATGTAATTCATTGTATCTTTTCCTTTGTTTTTGGGATTCTTGGGGCAGTTAGGAAGTAGATGATCCACTCCACAACCCTCAACAAAATCCAAATATCATTGTTCGCATACCCTTTGTGTGGAAAAACTTGTGCCCAATGGTTACCTCCACATTCATAGCAAGGACCTTTTGGATGAGTGGCTTGTGGCGCCCCCATTGGTTGTCTTGTCCTAAGAGGATATCCTCTAAATTTGTAGTTTTGATTTTCTATAAACATGAGCGTATTTTCATCCATTGAGTAATGATATTTTTTTGTTTTAGCCACATAAAAAAGTACAACACGCTTCTTTGAGCTTACCTGAGAAGGGTAACTCTTGTTGGCATAGGACACTCCTTCAGGCTCTCTCTCATAGGTTTCCAATGGCTCCTCATAATATAAAGTCGGTGGAAACATCTATTGACTCGTGAGTGTCTCTACCGAATGCATATATTAAACAATATCCCTATTTTCTTGAGACAAAGGGGGTTGTTGGCCAAACACAGGTTGCAACTTATCCCCCCCTTGTTCTACATTGTTTGGTCATGTCTGGTACCTCAGTGGTGGTGGCAAAGGCTGCACCCCTGGAGGTTTGTATGGATCTAGGTGGAGAATGATGTCCTTGATACAGTATATAGTGTTATAACAGAAGCATAAATATTGATTGAGTGAAATTAAGTCCACTTTACTAGCACATCGTGCATGCAACTCAAAAAAACAGAGTGATATGTCCTTGGTGACAATGATGGCTTCAATGGTTTGAGCCAATATGTTTAAGTGCCTTGCAATATCCAAAAATAAAGTTGAGACATTCAAGCACGAGTTGACCTTGTCATGCAAGAATGCCAATTCCTCAAACCTATGTGACATTACCCTTGATCCTAAGTCAATGAGTAGTACCTTGGCATGGGGTAATACCCTTGCTTCTCGTTATATTCTTCAAAGCACTTTGATTTGTGCAACATGAGATCTTTCCAAATTAAAGATTAAAAACACAAGAAAACAAGAACTTGAAATTTTCTAACCTTGTCGCTCATCTATGGCAAGTTATCTCAAATTTCGAAAGCACTTGCTCAATTGAGAGTGGATTGCAGTCTGATTTTGTTGTCTTTGCTTGAATCTGGCTTATAGCCATGGATCCAATAGATTGAGAGCTATTGTATGTACCATGTAGGTCCTCTTGGCTTGGTTCATGTAGATCTATGGAAGAAGCTTCTTCGTTAAAAATAAGAAAAAAGACACCTGGTAGATCTTGAGGCATCCGTAGAGTACTTTCCTTTATGTATCTCAGAACACATTTCTAAGGGCACAAAAAACTTCAAGAGGGGAATTACACCCGAGCAAACTTGGTGGAAATGCTCTCAGGGATCACAAGATGCCTTCACGATGAGTTCTATGAAAACCAGCCTGAAAATTATGATTGTGCAGAGTCGCATTCCCAAACTTGGTTCGTAATTGTGCTTTGATACTAGTGAAAGCTATAGGTCCTATTGCATGCTCATCTCCATCCAATTGTACTCCTTTTATAGGCCCTTGGTCCTCCTACAGGAGGCCCCTTGACATGCATGCATAGTTTAGGGCCTTGCCTTCCCTAGTTCTATCATAGGCTTGACATCCACTTTGTCCCTACTTCATAAGAGCTATAAGTTTTCACTACATTATAATATACTTTTCAAAATTGGCTTACGACCCATACAATATTAATGTTTTTGCAAGTTTCCACATCCTCACCATTCTTTTTGAGTTGAGGATAGTTGCTATCCAAGGCAGAAGAGATGTTATGAAATTTTCAATCCTCTATGACTCTAGGTAATGCTCGAGGGATCACATTGTATTATTGCCATCATGTAGATTAAGACATAGCTCGACTTGTGAACCTTTTTACTTAATTGTTAGCATGTATTAGTGGTTAACTAAAATTGAGATTGATGCATGGTGAGAAAATGGAGGCCTACGATGTAGCTTTGTTCATTTTATTTCGACCCTAAAGGCAATGCAATAAATTTGGACCCTTTTCTAGATATATTTGTAGTTGGACCTCTCCTAAGTTCCACATTTGTAAAAATAAATAAATAAATCAATGTATGATTAAATGATTTCACTTGGGGTTTTTTATGTTGCCAACCTCCTGGGTCCACAAATATGGCCTCTTGAAATAGAAAGCACCCAGACTAACCATTATTATAATGATCTAACACACTTATAGAGCCCAACCTGACACCTCTCTTATTGCTATTTATCCACCTAGCTAGATGCATGTAACCTGTTATATTACGTGTGGACGTTACTTCGTCGCAACTACTCATCAACCTTTTGCTATTGCCTACAGGTCCTGGAATAGTAATAGTCCACGCCCATGACTTACTATGTAATAATCACAAAGGACTTGCATAGCAAAGCCACACTTTTACTAGCTGCATATGCTATATTTGCTAGTTCAATTTATCAAATGAATTAAATGGGATCAAATTTACTACATGGCAATTGGTCTCAAGCTCCTTGTGTTATTACTTGGTGAGCCTAATGAGATTTTTAAGTTCCTTGAGCTTGGATGTGGCCGCTTGGCATCATCTGGGCCATTGCCATCAAATCGAAATCATATGGCCATGACAACTTACCCATTATTTTAATATTATCATGCAAGGTGATGACACATTAAAGTATACGTACTGACTTTTTCCATGCTTTTCAAGACGCTCGTCACCACTGTCAAGTAGCCACTCTTGCAACAAAAGTGGTAGCAATTGCACAACACCCTTCTTTCTGCTTCTAGAAAAACGATGGCAAGGCAGCCACCTCACGTAGTGAGAATACAGAGATGCCTATATGGTAGGCTCATTGTAGTAGCAAGTGCTGGGTGAACACCTTAGGGTTGGGATGCATGGTCTTTGGACATGGAGCAACTGACACTTTCCATGGTGTGGTTTGACTAGCCAACTGGGCTCCTCACCTCACTGACATTTGGTGGCAACCTCAGGTGGATGCAGGGTTTGTTAAACTTTGTCAAAGGGCTCGATGGAGGTACTCTCTTGAGTGGCGTCTTTACTTGGTGAGCCTAATAACTTTTTTCACTTTCTAGATCTAGGAGCGAGGCACTTGGCTCAAGATCAACCATCCGATAATTCAAATCTGGGCCGCTCGTAGAAAAGCAAACAATGGAGCAATTTAAATTGAGAGCGAGACAACGATATTCCCCAATCCAACAGTACAAAAGGGGGTCGAGCGCCATAAGCATTAGGGAATATTGCCCCTAGTGCAAGTCATGGTCTGATGAGCTATTGACTGCAGTCGCACTCCTCATCCAACTTTGTTGATAGCCTATCTAAAAACTTTGATGAGGCAAGCATTTTAGAACGATTTGTAGACAAGCAGAAAAATTTCTCATGACCAATTCAATGTAGAATATGGTGTCCATGGGAGTTGGTTAATGTGTAGCTCCAAGGAGATGCAGCAGCATTGCAATGGAAGTCAAGTAGTCAATCATGCAGGTGCCTACGCTGCAGGCAACCTCAGGTGGATGCAAGGACTCTTAACTTTGTCAAAGGGCTTGATGGAGGTACTCTCTTGAGTGGCGTCTTTACTTGGGTGAGCCTAATAAATTTTTTCACTTTCTGGATCGAGGAATGAGGCACTTGGCTCAAGATCAGCCATCCGATAATTCAAATTTGGGTCGCTTGTAGAAAAGAAAACGATGGAGCAATTTAAATTGAGCGCGAGACATCCTCAAACGCACAGGGAAATGTGATGCAACAGTATGGAAGGGGGCGGAGCGCCATAAGCAGCGCCATAAGCATTGGGGAATATTGCCACTAGTGCAATATTCCCCAATGCAGCAGTACGGAAGGGGGTCGATCGCCGTAAGCTTTGGGGAATATTGCCCCTAGTGCAAGTCATGGTCGGATGAGCTGTTGACTACAGTCGCACTCCTCGTCCAATTTTGTTGATAGCCTATCTAAACAAATTGATGAGGCAAGCATTTCAGAACGATCTGTAGACAAGTAGAAACATTTCTCACGACCAATTCAATGCAGAATATGGTGTCCATGGGAGTTTGTTAATGTGTAGCTCCAAGGAGATGCAGCAACATTGCAGCGAAAGTCAAGTAGTCAATCATGCAGGTGCCTACGCTGCAGACCAAGATCCAAAGAATAGTCAAAGAGAAAAAGCGAAAGCTATTTCTTTTTTCTACACAAAGGGCTTTGATGCTAGAGAAGATGAAGAACAAGGACTGTGGAGTAATGGCATTTATGGAGACATGCATACCAATATGTCAACACCTATTAGCCTCCAGCAGTAGTTCACTGCTACTGGGTGAGATAGCAGAAATTTTACAGACAATATGACCAATACTGCGGCCTGTAAAGAGATTCTCTTTCTAAACCGCATGTAGGCGGCAGTCAATGCAGCTGCAGTTGAGATTTGCAACAACAGTATAATGCAGCGTTTCTCTTCAACAAATGCATATGAAGTAGGGAATGGTGGTGGTGTGGATTTGAACACATAGCCATTACTGCTTTGGAGCTCCCTTCTTGCCAATAACCACGATTTGGTGGCGGATCCTATGAGAAAAGGTCCATGTAGGTAGCAGCTATCAGATCAAGTTTAGATGGTTGCAGATGCAGACGTCAATTTGGTTTCGATACATAACACATGTTAGTCAGCAAGGAGGCAAGAAGACATAATTGCTGACTAAAACAACTTACAATAGATAGAGATAGAGATAGATAGAGAGAGAGAGAGAGAGAGAGAGAGAGAGAGAGAGAGAGAGAGAGAGAGAGAGAGAGAGAGAGAGAGAGAGAGAGAGAGAGAGAGAGAGAGAGAGAGAGAGAAGGTAATATTGATCATAGGACATAGAGCATAAACATCAACATGTTTTGTATGACAGGGAGGACATATATTCACAACACTGCACGTTCCAATTGCACAAGCGCGACTCCAACTTGACAACATTGCAAGGTCCGTTATTTGTATCCAATTTTCCATGCGCATGCATTTGCTTGGCACAACACATAAACGCTACGGGGCAGGGCATGGCTTCAGTTTCTTATAAGTTTTTTGGAGAGACCACAGTGCCAGCTCTCCACCATACTTTTGTATGGCACCTCTGTATGATGTGCACAATATACATTGTATGATTGGAGCATGCAATGTGACATCTTCGCTCACAATCTAGAAATACATCTCTGTTGCATGGCGGCATACCTCACATATATAGCGATAAAAGAGGTCAACAGATAAAGAAATAGACACTCCTGCTGGCCTCACTTCTGTATTATTGTTGGGCGCTTTGTCATCGGAGCGGCAACGACAAGGCTTAGCAGCATTGTATCTATAGCCCATTACTAGTTCAAGATACCAACCACGAATCAACAGTATCCTCTCTCTATTCATGAGACAGATGAGCGTTATTTAGACATAAAAGAGGCAGATATTATAATTATAGACGAGCTCTCCATGTTAACCCAAACGACTTTTTGACCTTATCTTAAGACAAAATGTCAATGTAACAAGCAGTAAATTGGTAGATCCCTTCAACAACAAATGTGTTCACTTGCTTGGTGATCTTGCCCAACTACCCCACTTTGTAGTCACGCACATGAGATTTGTAACACATGCCATATCACAAGCTCGGTCCACTAGCTACATGCAACTTTATACAAGGTGTCATGCTCTATAAGACATGCAACGGACCTTGAATTGCTTCAGTTCTTCACCATGTTTTGTGAAAGAAAACCAGTCGTAGATGAGATCAATTGTACCTTGGGTGCATGTATTATAGATGAAGCGCATGTGCATGACTACATCAACAACTCTACTACGATAACCTGTACTCACATGTTGGACGTCCAACACCACAACAACCTTGCCTTGAATAAATTGTGCAATTAATCTGACATTACAAAACTTGAAATGAAGACGAACGTGGTAATATAAATGTCCTTCAATAGTGGCTCCTAGACCCTAAGTTCAAAGAGTTAGATTCGATCACAATTTGCGTGCACTGCATGATCACTGAAAATATTGACTTAACAATCGGTGTGGCAAACGGTACATCATGCATTGTCCATGCCATAACATAGAACACAGAAGGTGAAGTTACAATAATTGTCCTCATTCATTGTACTGGGAATAACTACAAAAGAAGAAAGTCAAAACACAAACAAATATAAAAGAAGAAAGGCAAAACACACAAACATTCATTTGTAGACATAGTAGTACAACCTTGCTTGGATATAATCACATAGTAGTACAACCTCGCTTGGATATAATTTCAATTGTAACCACCCCTATAATCTATAATAATTGATGCACTTAACTTTATCTCCTCCCATAAACATTACAGCATTTCTCAAGTGTATATCCCTTTCACTCAATGTAGCCCTTCCGAAATGAGTCTTGCTCTTGTTCCCTTCAGTGCTAGCTAGCTGCTAAAAGTCATTTTGCATATGTCGTGTTACATTCTATAGATGTTATATAACAAGGCCCACCAAGCAAGACTAATTTAAACGAAGTAGAGTCCGATGCGAAAGCACGCAAGGTGTGGGTGCAGGTAATTAGGACGCGGGTGAGACGCAGGGTGTGGGCGCCCCCGCGTTTGCATGTCTGTAACTGCGTGGGAACTTGGGAAGGGAGAGGAGGAAACCAGGAGAGCTGACGAATACGGGACAAGAGGGTCCTTTGTCAGCAGCTGCACCTGATTGGTTGGTAATTGTGCATACAAGCCTGAGGGGATTCTCTGTAGTTCTCTCCAGGCTAGTGCGAAGTTCATTGAAGATTCTCTCTCTCTCTCTCTCTCTCTCTCTCTCTCTCTCTCTCTCTCTCTCTCTGTGATCCGTGTCGCTGTGTCTCTGTCTCTCCGAGTCCCCGTGGCTTGGGCAGGCAGGAACAATTACTACCCCCAGCAGGCGCTTGCGTAGATTTGCCCACCATAAAACTTCAAAAAGATTGCAATCCGTGGAAAAGGTGCATGTGCACAAATCACAGTCGCAGAGTCCACGCTCCTGCAGTGATCAGCTCCTGCTGCAGTAGCCCTGTACTGCCACAGATTGCACCAAAGTGCGTGCATGTTTGTATGGATGCATGTATGGCATGATATGAGGATGCCACAGATCATGTATGTGCGCCATGATCTCAACTGGCCCTTTCATGAGAGAGCCTCTCTCTACCATGGCAAAGGGCATGTATGATTCCATACCTTTTGTTAAGATTTATTATGGACCATCACGCATGGTCCCTTTTCTGAATCAATCCAATAATTCCCTCTTTTCTTTATGCCAGACTTGATGCATCCTGTCCATCAATCGCGTCCCAATCGGACGACCCTCTTGCTGCCACCTTTCCTACCAATGTCAACGGCCTCATCAGCTGCACCAATCATTTGACGTGTATGGTACTCTTGGTATACTACCCATAATAATGGTGATCATGTCCAAATCTAATCTGTACAAATGGGAAGCTGCGAGAGCTCCCGACTCCTGAGCTCCTTTGCATTGCTCCTCCAGGCTCCCACACTCAGCTACCCAACACTTCGGTCTCGACTCTCGACGCTCCAAAGTTCCAACTTCTAACTCTACTCCACAGCCTCGGCCCCTCGTTCCAACACTATGGGACTTCCCAGTTCAGCTGAACTTCTAGAACTTACATAAAGTTGGCTTTTCTAGTATTGCACCCACGGGGCCAAGGTCCCTTGGAAGTTGGCACTTGTTCTTTTGGTGGGAAACAATGGTCCCAATTAAATCCTCAGTTTTTTTATGGCCTACACAAGGCCATAGTGGACCATGGAATTCTTGAGAGCAATTGTAGACCGTTGGATTGAGCTTGCCCATTAATTCCACATGGTAAGTTAATGATGGGGAACCATTTTTTGTTGTTGTTGTAAGAGTACCATTAACTAAGCATTGTTAATATATATATGTGCAGGCCACTCAGAGAGATAGTTGACACTTAACTTTCCTATCTCTATTAAGGATGTGGTCACGCAAGGCTCAGTTATCAGAAGGATAGGTGGATAATTGAGCCCCCTTTCTGGTCACATGCATCCTACAAAGTGAAGTCAATTTTGCCGAGCCTGGCATTTTGTAACTGTGCCAAAATCGGCATAGTTGCAAAAGGCTACGGGGAGTGCTTTTAATGCAAGACGTGCAAGCTCACTTTTTCACCTTGCAAGTGGAGTTTCTTTGACAGCGCTGCAGCCTGCCAACTCTGTCAAGCATGCCACATCGACTTCTACCGGCTATCTCAGCTCCATCAACCTCCAAGTGCCAGTACTCCAAGCATGATTATATGCGCGTGACCACTCAGAAGCCTAAGGTAGCCGCCTAGAATTTCAAAAACGAGCTCAGTTGGCGCAATTTTCTATTACTGATAACTGCGCCTCATGTGACCAACACCTAAGAGGGAAATTGTGTTGTGGGTAGTAAGGTTTTTTTCCCTTTACCAATAGATGGACGTGATTTCAAAAATCAAAAGCAAAAAAAAATCGAAGGAGGATCCAGAGAATTGTATCCAAAAGAAGCAATCCTCTAAAACAAGATAATCCCCATGATTTCACTATGTAAAATTTCATATAGCATGTGTAAACAAGAGGTATTTAAATAATCCCTTACATATTGTATATTTTCAAGTATTATATGTTTCCCTAATGTATGCATTTTTGTAAAAAATCTAGCCCTTATGTATGAAACTTTTGATCACTTTTTCAATTAAATATCCCTTTATGTAAGTAAATTTTATTATAAATGTACCTAATTATAAATCCCTTATTTTTTTTGCACGTGCTATATTCTTACATATTTTCGCCCCAGGAGAAAATCCAAGGAAGGGGTCTAGAGCTCATAATTTTAAAATTTTTCAAAAAAGTAACCGAGACCGGTATGCATAAGGGCCAAATGCCACCGATGTAGCTTTCACAAAACACCACATTGGGGGGGGGGGGGGGGGGGGGGGGTGTCATGCCAAGGGTAAGACTAGGAAGGCATGTCCTGGCAAAGTATCGAACACATCTATTGTATAAGAGTCCATATATAGCCTTGAATATATAGCTAAGAGCAAGAGGGCCATGGGCCTATATATAGGACGATTGGGTGGTTGTTCACAGGTCCGTCTTCCCTCTGTCTTAAACTGGTATCAAAGCTCGGGGAAGGAAGGAGTTATGGAGGAGGGAGGAAAGCTTTGCATGGCTCATGCATGGCTATGCATGTTATCTCTCTCTCTCTCTCTCTCTCTCTCTCTCTCTCTCTCTCTCTCTCTCTTCTCTCTCTCTCTCTCTCTCTCTCTCTCTCTCTCTCTCTCTCTCTCTCTCTCTCTCTGTGGAGAAGTCCCATGGCGAGAGGAGAGAGGATAGGGATGCAAGAGCAATCTCTTCCTTGCCGGGTTTGACAAGGGCGAGGCCACGCAGGAAAGTCTCCTTGCATGTACGAGAAGGCCACGACCTCCTACACGAAATTCAACATGTTCGGGCTTGTCAAAGGCGCACTGTGGAGAGTAGAAGATCTTGTTTCATGACGACAATGAGCTGAGCTTTGCACAACTCTCTCTCTCTCTCTCTCTCTCTCTCTCTCTCTCTCTTTCTTTGTCCTCTTGTGCAGAACGGCCTCGCTGCCATCGTTGTGGGTCTTTTTTTTTCTTCTCCCTTCACACTCAAGGTGCTTAAGGGTCACCCAAAGGACCCACTAGGCCCTTAACTCAAAGGGGGGGGGGGGGGGTTTGTCTCACCACCGCCCATGGTGCGTAACTTCGAATGAGAAGCAAGGTTCCACCGGCCATGGTGCCAAAATTGCCAAGGCAAGGCCCTCATCAAGATCAGTAAGAGGTAGTGCATCGACGAGATTGGCTACGACTACGGGATTCCAAGCATGACTAGGATATCGTTTAGGACAAGCATGATTATCAGTCGAGTTCGAAGGCATGCAAGGTAGACAGAGCTCATGGCATGGAAGATTGCGGCTACTTCTTTTGGGTCTATTCTCATGGAAGCTTGAGGGCAAGGCCAATCAATAATGTTTTAGAATATCACAACAATCGGCACGGGTTGTTGCTTGACTTGATGGAAGGTGCAAAGCCGTTCGGCATGGTCGACTGTTTGTTACATTTCAAGAAGACTATCAAAAGTCTTTCTTTCTCCATCTCTGAGTTTGGGGTTGCAAATTGGCTAGGGCATGGCTCCTAGGCAATCTTGTTTTGAACTTGAGACGATCAAGACAATGCTAAAGGGAGAAGCATGGCTTCTATACTTACACACTGTTAATTCACATCATGTAGTGATATAAATTTTAGTGCTAAGGGTGGTGCTTGTCAAGGACAATGGCAATAAAATCTAGCAGGTACAAGCCACATTGACTAAAAGTAGTTTTTTTGCCTCACAACAAGATGTATAAGGAGACCATGTCCATTATCTATACATCTTCGACAAGGTTGATTCTCTTTCCCGTGAGATTTGTATGAAGACATAAGTATATGTTGGCTATGAGCACAAAAATACTTATGTGAAGCAAGGATTCAATTTAGGCATATTATATCAAGGCTTCCAAAGTTGGGAATATGCTTTCAACATACGAACTTGGGAGACTTTGCAATGTGTTGGAAAATTATTTCACTAAGTGTTCGTATGAACCAAGGAGAGAGGGTTCTCAAGGTACATTCGATCACTTTAGATTTTTCAGAATCCATGGCTATGAGCCAGATTCTCGATGATATCATGCTTAAGTGGTACCATTTTTTGCACCTTTTGGTGGTACCACCAATAGCACCTACGTGGAGGGAAATTCAACGTTTTCAAATTTGGGAAAAGAGGGAGAGGGAAATTCTAAATTTGCATGCAATATAATTTATGTACCTATAATCTAGATGCATGCGAGCCATTATGGGGTGGAGTGGGTCCCCTTTTTTCAAACTTACAGTCATCATGGCCTTTGTCCTCTTTCTCCTTTCCTCTCACGCAACTAGCTTATCACTCGAAATTCCGCCTGTACCTATGTGCTCGTTCTGTTCCCATAGCTCATGCTCCCCCCATTGCATTCTGTAGCCGTCGCGCTCTGTGCCCCATTGCACCCGTTGCGCTCTGCCATATCCCTAGTGGAGCTCTGCCCCCATTGCCCTGACACGAAAGCATAAAGGCTGTAGCAGCACCCTCTGCAGAGATGACTCCCAAGAAGAACACTCCCTCTACGCCTCTACGAAGCGCAAAAACCCAACTTAGAGTATGGAGTTGGTACATCAGTAGGCGCCCCCTGCAAAAAACACCATAGCACAGCAGACCCCCGCAACATCCACCGCACAAAAGACCCTCCCAACACATGAGACACAACAGACACCTTCAACAACCACGACACAACAGTCCCTTGCAACCAACACGATGCTGTAGACCCTAGTAACAAACACGACCGTCGAAACTTCTTTCTCCAAATGCATGTTGTCGGTTGAAAAATATGCTCTAAAAGGTGAGTTCTACATCGCCTCATGTCTATGCATCTCATGGCAATGCATGGCCAAAAATCCTTTTTTTTAGCATCGGTTGCAAATCATTTTTCTCCATGACTTTGCTTGCAGCATCAGTGGAGTATCTGGTACTTTCCAGGTTTTGCTATTTTGCATTGCAGTTGCATGAGGAATATGGACTGAGCATGGAGGGAAAGTTTCCCAAGGATTTAACAGACAAAAACCTGCCACCTGAATAGTGGTCAACAGTGTTCAAGGTGCCATAGAAGAAGATCTTCCTCCACTAGGTGCATGACCACCTTCATGATGCATGCAGGCTTCTCTATCAGAAGGTCTACCAGGATTTCTCCTCTAGAGCCTCCATCTGTTTGACTCTTCCACTTGATAGCTGGGTTATGAATAAGAACAAAATCACCTGGCTGAACCTTATCAACATAGAGCTCTATGTATGGATCATTAATGACCATGAGGAGGTTTGCAAGGGGGTTTGCATATGAATACTGCGATGCTGCTAAAGCAGACCTCGACAATCATAAGATTGCATGGGTTTTGGTCGGGGATCAAGTATTAGGGAATGTCAAGAGCCAGAAAGGGGGGCTCGATCGGAAAATACAAAAGTTTATGTCCGATTACGGCATGAAGGAAGACCCCACATTTGAAGGACTGATAGAGAATGCTGTGGACTGTCCTGCGGCATCCAGCCACCCTCTACAACACATGTGGACAGTCTGTCAGCAGTAGGCAGTGAAGGCAGAAGAGAACGTGAAGTCTACAAAGACAGTCTTGGGGCTGAATAGTGGGACTTATGGCTGCACAACTAAGGTACCTCTACACATGTGGACAGTCTGTCAGCCCCTCTACACATCATGGGTGGATAATCTTGCCGATGACCTTGAGCAGTAGGCAGTGAAGGCAGAAGAGAAGGTGAAGTCTACAAAGACAGTCTTGGGGCTGAATAGCGGGACTTATGGCTGCACAACGAAGGTACCTCCTCAACTTGTGCACCCATCACTGCAGAGGTGGAGAGCCTCAGAGAGGAGGTGGAGAAAATGAAATCCTCTCCAATAGAAAATGCAGCTGTGATTGCCAAAAATGAGGCTGAAATCGGAGTCCTTACAAGGGTACTCTCCAAGTCCTTTGGATTCAATCATGCTGCAAGGATGAAGGGGGAGATGTTAGCCATGCAGGTACTCCAGTATTCTCTATCTTTAAAGTGTATAAAGTGCTAGAAAGTGCTAGCAGTGGTTGAGAGTAGCCACCTTTTAAGCACTTGCAAGGACTTTTAGCCACCTACATGCTCTTTTAAGCACATGCAAACATCTGTGAATACCTGCAAGTGCTTGCAATACTTAGCACTTGCAAACACCTTAACCACCTGCAAGCACTTTCGAGCACTTTTAAACACCTAAAAATGCATGCAAGTGCTAGAAAGCGCCTAACTTTTATGCACTTCCAAGCACTTTGAACCACCATTTGGCACATTAAAGCACTTTGAAGAACTTTCAACCACTCGCAAACTCTTGCAAGTGCTTGAATAAGATTCAAAGTGGTTAAAATTACTTCAAAATGCTTTCAAAGTGATTAAAAGTGATTCTTGCAATCACTTCAAAGCACTTTTAACCACTTTAAAGCACTTTGAAGCAATTTTAAGACCCTGCAAGAACTTGCAGGAGTTTGCAGGTAGTTGAAAGTGCTTCAAAGTGCTAAAAAGAGATTCCAAGTGTTAGCAAGTGCCTTTTCAAAGTGCTGCAAGTGGGAAGATTGAGCACCTCGAAGCACTTCCAAGCACCTTTAAACACCTACAAGTTCCAACAAGTGCTAAAAAGTTCCTAACTTCTATGCACTTGCAAGCACTTTGAACCACCTGTAGGGATATTAAAGCACTTTGAAGCACTTTCAACCACTTGCAAAGTCCTGTAAGTGCTTGAAGGTGCTTCAAAGTGCTTAAATTTGCATCAAAATACTTTCAAAGTGCTTAGAAGTTTATTTTTCAATCACTTGCTAGCACTTTGAGGCACTTTAAAGCACTTTTAACCACTTTTTAGACCCTGCGAGTGCTTGAAAGTGCTAAAAAGAGCTTCCAAGTGCCTTTCAAAGTGCTGCAAGTGGACAAATAGAGCACTTGTAGGCACTTGCAAGTGTCTACAAGTACTTGAATGTTCTAGCATTATTACATGTCCCCCATTATGGTTGGTTGTGCAATAATCTTCCTTTGTTTTTAATTTTGTACAGAAAATAGTTCAAGGAATGGATAGGGAGCTTGGTGAGTTCAGAAGGCAAGCCTCCTTCATGAAGGGGTCCAACAAGTTCATGAAAAGAGAGGGCAGGGCCCTTCTTGTGCCCACTTCACCTTCCAAGTCTAAATTTAGTATGGATACTGTTTTATTGTCTGGAAATTGTATGGCCTTTGGTCAAGAACTATCGGATAAATATGCGGTCGGTGTCTTTCAGCTGCTGTGTGCCCACTATACCATCCGTTCTTCTTTTCAGTGGTCAGCGCAACTGATCCCAAGTATGTTGTACCAGACTGTAAATGGGAGATACCCCATATAGCAAGATGCTGGGCACTTGGGAATTCTTATGAGAAGCTTGAAGGTAGGTTGGTCATCTTATACAACAGAACTTATGCTAACCTGTTGTGGAGACTAATTGTGTGCATTGGTTCAGTTGAGCCAGTGGTTGAGAAAGAAGCTTCCACATCGTCCATGCACAATGTGGACAAGGTCTTTGACCTTGATGCCATACTGCTGAACTACAAGAACTTTGAAGGTGGGAAAACTATTGAGGGTGGTGACCAAGACATTTGAAGGAGACAACTCCGTCCGCAAGCAACCAAGGTAATGTCAGTTTTGTATATCTGTCTCCTCCCATGTCTGAATCATGGTCACCGTGTTCATTGTGGTCTAGGTGTACTGATGCCTGTAAGGAGGACAATTTAGCTGAGGCAGAGGATCCTGAATAGGAATCAACCTTGCAATTTGTAGTGGTGGAGATGCCAAAGAAGAGAAAAAAGCAGATGGAGGACGAGTTGTCCCAGGACCCAAAAAGAGTACTAGCATACTCCCCCCAAAAACCAGAGCATGCAAGAAGCTTTGTATCTTTTTTCTCATGCTATCTTTTTTAGATTGCAGCTTTATATCTTTTTCCCCGGAAATATAAATTTAAGTATTCTATCTTAGTTTCTCTCCATTTGTTCTCTGTAGTTAACATTTGTGTGGTTGGCTCAAAACCCCCCCAACTGATTGATGAGGTAGAGCACATTGATCGCCAGCTTCCTTGCTACAAAATGTCTCGCTTCCCAGTCTATAGAGATTTGGGAGTAATTGTAGACTTCAAGAATGTGCTTTCTTGTGTGCATGATAAGCGCAAAGTATTGGAACCTTCATATTTAAACACGTTGTACTTTGATAAAGTAAAGGGGAATGATACGGTCACCTACTATGTACTGTGTCATAAAATATAATATCTAACTTTACCAAATGATTTTTCCATATTAAACTGATCACTTAATATGGGAAGATAAAAGGGGAACAAGACTTAGTAATATGTGCTTCTAGACCTATCTCAACAGGGGATCGAAAGGAGAAATGGTTGCATCTTAACAGGGGTCCAAAAGGAGACGGTCTACCAAAGAAAAATGTGCAATAAGTGCTTCTAAATTTACCTCAGCAAGGGACCAAGAGGAGAGATGGTTACATCTCAAAAGGGGTCCAAATGGAGGTAGTCTATTAAAGAGCAACGTGCAGCATCTATAGGAGCTTAAAAACCTTAGGGTTAGCTTCATTAAAGACCTCCAAAAGTTAGTGTTAAAAAGTCCTCTGACCATACGCAAGCTAGGGCTAACCTCGAGGTGGGAATCTTACCCAAGCATGAGGTGCTAAGACGCTTAAAGTGGTTGTGGGAACCCTTGCCCAAAGCTTGAGGTGATTTTTATGCTTAAATGACTAAGGTTTTTGAAATGTTAAATTCAAAGATAAATTCTCAAGAGGCATGAACATCCATGCTTGATTGACTAAGGCTTGAAGTATTCAATTAAAAACAAATGACTTAAGAAGCATAAAAGACACATGCTTGCTTGATTGACTAAGTCCTTGAAGTATTCATTTCAACCAAAAAACTTAATAAGCATAAAAGACACATGTTCAAATGATCCTCCACATGTGGCCCTCATGATGTGCTTGAATGCTATTGGTTAAGTTTTAAAGGGATACAATGAGAATTTAGATACATAAAAATAAATAATTAAGCTCTTTCTGTCGATCAAAAAGGAAAAAGAGGACACATGTCCAAATGAAATAATAAAATGATAAAAGAAAGAGAGACAGAGAGAGAGAGAGAGAGAGAGAGAGAGAGAGAGAGAGAGAGAGAGAGAGAGAGAGAGAGAGAGAGAGATTGAGAGATTTGGACCAAGCATTGGGGGGGGGGGGCGGGGAGGGTATACTCTCCCACACACACACACACACACACACACACACAGATTCTCTCATTGTGTGGAGTGCAAAATGCAAGAGCTCCATCTCCTTCTCCAAGCTTGTGGAGAAGTGGAGAGCCTACACCAACACTCTTGGCTATGGAATGCAAATCCAACCAAGAGCCATGCTTCAATGCTTAAGCTTGCCATCTTCTTCATCTTCATCACTATGCTATTATGCTATGCTAAGCAAGAAGAGTGATGATAAGTGAGGAACTATTTATTTCTCCTATGGAATGTTTCTTCTTCCTCTTCCCTACCCTCATTCCCTACTAGCTCTCTCCACCTTCACAGGTGTTTGAGGCCTTGGGACTAAGGCTTGGGTTAGTTAATGCTTTTTGCAAAGTTTATGTTAAGCTCGTGATGAATGAAGCTTTCCATCTTCATAGCATCACCAAGGTCACAAGGAACACAAAAGTTTGTATTGTAACAAAATCTCTCTTGATGGGAGAATCTATAATACAAACGCCTTTTGGAGGGGGGACCGGCTCCAAGTAAATCCGGTCCTCACTATTGTCATGTTCTCTAATACTGTTTCTCTTGCAAAAGTATTGTTCATGCCAAGTTAATTAAGTACTATGTTTATTATCAATTAAGTTCGCCCTCTATGTTCTCAAAGTGATCTCACAAAAATGCTCACCTTAATTCTGCTATTCTCAAAGTTCATAGGCCATTCCCATTACATTGGTATCATAGCATTTGGTTTCTCTTTTATTGCTTAGCACTAGTTCTGTAAATCGGACACTCAAATGTCCTGAGACACTAAAGTGTCCTGTTTTTCTAGCAACTTCTCATAATTATTTGGTGAATCTAGAAAAAAAAATCATAGGTTACGTTCATATCTTAGGTTAACTATGAGGTGAAGAACATAGCCAAATTTTTCTTTTGCCAAAATTAATACCAAATTAACATTATATGATAAGTTTTAAGATGAAAAAATCATAGGAATTGAGTGCAGTTTTAATATTTTGTTTATAACTTCTCATCAAAATAAGATTTTGTATAGATTTCAAGGTGTATGGATAGGAAAAACTTATTTTAGCAAGAAATTGAGCTTCATAACCTAGTGATGGGACTAAAATTTTGTTATAATCAAAAGACAAATCTTGAAAATGCTAACAAAGAGGAAAATTTTGGTCTTTCTTCAAGGCCTCTTTCATTAACATGATGAGGTTATGGGACAAAAATTAAGGTGTATAATGTATTTATAGGTCAAGACCCATCAACTAAGAATTTTTCAAGGGTTCAAACTCATAGGCATCTTGTAATTTAAGCTCATTTATAAATAATTGTAGTGCATAATTTTTTGCAAAAAAAACATTGCTCAGAAAAACTTTAATGAAAGTGTGTATATAAATCTCCCAATTGTGTCCATATGAGGTATTTGTAGACAAATAAGTGAGACGAACAAAAAAATTCCAAAAGTGCTTTATTTTAAGGCTCATCTTTGATAAATAAAAATCATAATTACAACATGTGCATTTTTTTGGATATGCCATAAATCACAAAATGTGGCTTGCGTAGCTATTAATAATTATCACCTTATGTAATAGAGTCATAGATCTAGTATATATGCATCATAAGGCATTGTAAATGTATATGAAATAAATGTTTTTTGTGATTGTTAATTGAATTTGTGAACATTGCATATTTGACCCACATGACTTTCTATATTTAATTCTAGCCACAAAGAATTTTTTTCTCACATGATAATTGCAAAAATATCAAACACATATATAAGTAGTTACCACGGATTATTGCATGCACCCTGCTTTTTTTTTTCTTAGGCTAGAGTACGAGTTTTAATGAAACATTGAATGCTGTTTTGTGTAGGTTCTTTTCATGAGTGTAGTTACTATTGAGGTTATGATCAAAAGTGAGGGATTATAATTTCTATGAGTACTTTGAATAACATTTTATAGGTTTTCAAAAGCATTTCTTGATATGTGTTCTAAATTTCATGTACCATTTTATTTAAATTCGAAAAAAAAGACACTAAAGTTTCCTTTTTGGTACCAAACTAGTGTTAAAATGAGAGGTCCTTAAGTAGCCTATTAATGGTTGATTTTGTTAATTATATTAGGGTAAGTGGGATTGGAATCTATTATCAGTTTTGTTGAACCCACTATATGGGATATGGTGCACAGCTCGGGTGCTTTGGTCTTAATAATGGGGTCTTTTTAGACTTGCGTATGGCTTTACCATTATTGAGCCATAAGAAGTCTGAAAGGAGCTATCCCTCAGCAATTCTGCTATGTTAGACCCACCCCACTACTCTCTATAATTAACCAATTCGAGCCATGGGTGTATATACTTAAGTGCTTATTTTCAAAGGCTAAGAGGAGTAGCAACTAAGATTTTGAATTGCCAAAGAATACACTAAGTAAACACAAAAGTATAATTAGCATGGCTGACAATAACCAAGAGAGCAGAATGAACATTGATAACTTTGATTTTGCACATATAGGTGCTAATGATGATGCCCCCCTGTTTATCAATTATCTTGTTACTAGGTTGCATCAAGCTATGGGAAAACCTACTTTGCAAGCCGAAGCTACCTAACAACTTCGTGCTTATGGGATTTCTCTTCCTCTCCAAGAGGAGAGAGAGTTTAGGAGGCCTCTTGATGAGACTCCCAAAAGAAGACTCTCTCCCATAAGAGAGGAGGAATCCAAATAACGAGAAAGAAATGAATCCCCAAGTTCCTCTTAAGATGTGGCTCCATGAAGACGGCGGTCTAGACCTGGGGGGTTCACTATGTGTAAAACTACCATATCACGTGCGTTTAAGACATGTTTGTAAAACCCCTTATCTGTGAATTTTGTTAAGAATATGACGTACCCTTTTCTTTTAAAATCTGTAAGTTTTTTTCAAATTTGAAAAAATAATGCCCTTCTGTATATATATTTCTGTAAGTTTCAAGAACTTTAAATACCCTTCTGTTGAACTCACGTGATAGGTTACATTTTTATTAGGTGACCTCCCCGGGGGTCTAGACTATCGTCAACTCCTCCCAAGAGGAAACGGTCAACCCATAGTCCTTCTCCTCATCATTCCGAAAGGAAAAAAAGGAAGAAAAAGGCATGAAAGAGGTCACCCTCTTCTCCTTCTTCTTCACCTTCCTCCTCTTCCGATGAAAGAAATAGTTATTCTCCTAGAGAATACAAGAGGAGAGGACATTGCAAAACTTATCCTGCATGGCGAAGGTCCCAAAAGCTTAAGAAATTCAAAGGGGGAGGAAAGAGTATCTCTTTTCTCACCTATGATGGCACCTTTGATGCCACCAACAAAGTATTGGCCTTCATCCAACAATTTAAGGAGACCTTTGGAGACGAGGGCTTCATGAAGTCCTCCAAGTTACACAATGTAGCTATGCAATCCTAGAAATCTACTCGTCAATGGTGGGCTAGCTTACATGGCAACGGCGAGGTCCCAAAGACATAGAAAACTCTACAAGTTTCCATCATGAATTAATTCCTTGCAAGCGATGCAAAGGACAAAGTGCTTACCAAATGGCGGAGTTTGAAGCTACTCTTCAACGGGTCTATCCACAAATATGTAAACAAGTTTTGGGATTTACATCTCAAAGCTACAGTCTTTCAAAGGATAGAATTCATTGAACAAAAGAAACAATTGTGTGAAGTATTACTTGAAGAAACGGCCGAGTATGTCCACTCACAACAGCCTAGCACCACCACCGAAGTCATCCACCAGACTATGGTCGCTTTAAGGACCGATTTCCAACGAGGGGCAAGAAGAAATTTCAAGCCCATGGAAAACAAGGATCGAAATGAAGCTAAAGGGAACAGCAATGCTCAAAACTCTTCCCAAGGCAACGGAGAAAGGAGCTTACAAAGGTAAAAATAATCTCTCTCCTAATGAATTGGAGGCCTTTCATAAAGACCATAAATGCTTTAACTGTGGGGAGCAAGGACATGGTTATCGTTCTTGCCCCAAAAGACATGTCCTCAAATGATACTCCTAGAGCTTCCATGGTTGAAGCTCCAAAAGAGGATACTCATTGAAAAGGCTCATTCCTCTTCTACGCTTGGGGAAAAGTAAGGGAGCATGATGCCTTCGTCTTGTTTGACCCTGGCTTTACTGACAACTTCATATCAACGGAGTTGGCGATCAAGTTAGGCATTCAAGATTTTGAGATGGGAGATATTGCAATTGCCGATGTAGCTTTCAAGGGACAACAAGCCTCTATTACTCCCTTGATTGGGAAATTGAGGCTTCATGTCCAAATCTATGTCCACAAAGAAGACTTCTTTTTACCTCTCCAACATGAGGATGTTATCCTAGGGGCACCATGGTTCAACCGCATGGCCGCCAACATGAAGTTCCCTAAAAGGAGAATTTATTTCACCTACAGGGAAAAGAGCATGTAAATAGATGCTAATGAGTCGGGGAACGCCATATCCGTGGTAAATACGCTTGCTTTTGATAAGTCAATTAAAAGCTCTATTTTTGCATATATGATTTTTTTTAGAGAATCTGTAAATGATTCTAATGTTTTCACAAGTAGCAAAGGGAATAAAAAAAAATAAGAGTTGTCTAATTTCCTAAATGGATTCCAAGATTTTTTCGTTGATGACATCCCTAGTGAGCTAGCTCCAAAATGAGGGGATGATGACCATGCAATAGAGCTTCTACTAGGAAGCTCACCGCCTAATAAACCTCCTTATTGAGTTTCACAAGCTCAACAAGAGGAGATCATGAGGCAAGTGCATGAATTGGTGGAAAAAGGAATGGTAAGGCCTAGCTCTTCTCCATGCTGTTCACTAGTACTTTTAGTGAAAAAGAAAGGTGGCATATATCACATGTAATGGAGCTTAATAGACCTTAGGGTTAGCTTCATTAAAGACCTCCAAAAGTTAGTGTTAAAAAGTCCTTTGAACTTACGCAAGCTAGGACTAACTTCGAGGTGGGAATCGTACCCAAGCACGAGGTGCTAAGACACTTAAAGTGGTTGTGGGAACCTTGCCATAAGCTTGAGGTGATTTTTATGCTTAAATGACTAAGGTTTTTGAAATGTTAAATTCAAAGATAAATTCTCAAGAGGCATGAACATCCATGCTTGATTGACTATGTCTTGAAGTATTCAGTTAAAAACAACTGACTTAAGAAGCATAAAAGACACATGCTTGCTTGATTGACTAAGTCCTTGAAGTATTCAATTCAACCAAATGACTTAATAAGCATAAAACACACATGTTCAAATGATCCTCTACATGTTTCCCTCATGATGTGTTTGAATGCTATTGGTTAGGTTTTAAAAGGGTCCAATGAGAATTTAGATACATAAAAATAAATAATTAAGTTCTTTCTCTCAAGAAGGAAAAAGAAGACACATGTCCAAATGAAATAATAAAATAATACGAGAGAGAGAGAGAGAGAGAGAGAGAGAGAGAGAGAGAGAGAGAGAGAGCGTTGTGTGTTGACCAAGCATGAGAGGGGCGGGGGGAGGTATACTCTCCCACACACACACACATTCTCTCATTGTGTGGAGTGCAAAATGCAAGAGCTCCATCTCCTTCTCCAAGCTTGTGGAGAAGTGGAGAGCCTACACCAACACTCTTGGCTATGGAATGCAAATCCAACCAAGAGCCATGCTTCAATGCTTAAGCTTGCCATCTTCTTCATCTTCATCACTATGCTATTATGCTATGCTAAGCAAGAAGAGTGATGATAAGTGAGGAACTATTTATTTCTCCTATGGAATGTTTCTTCTTCCTCTTCCCTACCCTCATTCCCTACTAGCTCTCTCCACCTTCACAGGTGTTTGAGGCCTTGGGACTAAGGCTTGGGTTAGTTAATGCTTTTTGCAAAGTTTATGTTAAGCTCGTGATGAATGAAGCTTTCCATCTTCATAGCATCACCAAGGTCACAAGGAACACAAAAGTTTGTATTGTAACAAAGTCTCTCTTGATGGGAGAATCTATAATACAAACGCCTTTTGGAGGGGGGACCGGCTCCAAGTAGATCCGGTCCTCAACTATTGTCCTGTTCTCTAATACTCTCTCTCTTGAAAAATTATTGTTCATGCCAAGTTAATAAAGTACTATGTTTATGTTGCTACCATCAATTAAGTTCACCCTCTATGTTCTCAAAGTGATCTCACAAAAATGCTCACCTTAATTCTCTTAATTCCACTATTCTCAAAGTTCGTAGGCCATTCCCATTATCTTGGACATAGCCAGATAGTATAAAATTTTTTGTGGTCTTCGCGCGCCTACCACAATATTGAGAAGGGTATGGACAAGTGCCTATCTCAGGCCAAGCGTTGTCTGAGTGGGTGGCTGGAACATAACTGCTGCCATGTTAGTAGTTGGGAATTTGGAAACCCCGCAAAGCAAATGTTTTTCAAAAAACTTGAAACCTTTGGTAACCTCTTTCCTAAGTTCAATAAGTCTAACACTTTACTGTTGGGGATGATTCCCTTTATAAGATGTACTTCAATGATCCTAATGAATTTGTCATTCTGCCTGGGATAGAAAAGCAAAATGAGAGGCAATGGGAAAATGTCCTCAAAGAAGATGTTGCCTCATTTATAATACAGTGGGCTGAGGCTCCTGATAGAGACAAGACCGTTAGGGAATGTCCATTTGATGCCTGGACGGATGAACTTGCACAAATGAATTGGAATCTGGCACATGGAAAAGTACGGACACAACAATAAATTCTTGCATCGAAATACCAGGTCCAACAACCAATTATAAGCGGCCACGTCAACAAGAATGGCCAGGGCAGTCTACTAACTAAGCGACTTTACTCCTTGAAAAAGATAACTCCCTGTAAAGAAAACTTTTCTTGTATCTAAACTTGAATATACTATCAAGAATTTTGAAAGTCAATTGTTACTACTGATGTCAACTAGAATTTGTGTTAAGTGTTGGTTAAGTGGTCAAGTGGTTTAAAGTGGGTGGAAAGTGCTTCAATCGTGCGTCAAGTAGTATAAAGTGCTTCAAAGTGCTGGTCAAGTGGTCCTAAGTGGTCCAAAGTGCTGGTCAGGTGGTCAAGTGGTTCAAGGGGCTTCTCCACCGGTATAAAGTGCTGGTCAGGAGGTCCTAAGTGGTCCAAAGAGCTGGTCAAGTTTTTCAGGGGGCTGGTAAATTGTGGTTAAGTGGAACAAAGTGTTGTCCAAGTCGTTCAGGGGGTTGGTCAAGTGGTTCAAAGTGATGGTCAGGTGGTTCAAACTGCTTGTTATGTTGTATAAAGTGATGGCCAAGTGGTTTAGGGTGTGGTCAAGCTGTTCATAGTGCTTGTCAAGTAGGATAAAGTGCTTACAAGTGCTGGTCAGGTGGTCCTAAGTGGTCCAAAGAGCTGGTCAAGTGGTACATGGGGCTAGTAAATTGATCATAAGTGCTTTAAAATATTTTTGGGGGTTGGTTCAAGGGTGCTAGTTAACTGGCCAAGTGTTCAGAAGTTCTTTCAAGTGTTTTAAAAGACGTCTTTTATTACTCTGATGTGAAAAGTGCTAGCTTTTCAGCAGGGTGATTAGCTGTAATTTTAGAGGGCAATAGTTAGGTGATCCCCCCCCCCCTCTCTCAGTTTTGATGTAATCCTTCTTGACTCTCTTCAACATAGTTCATTGCCTCCTTTTTATTTTTCTATAAAAAAGAATACTATCTACTATTAAAAGTGCTAGCCAAAGTCAAATTTGTAGAGATATATCTTAAAAGTTCTCCTCTGGGGGCATGCTATTATAGATTTGCTCGAATATGTCATTTGGCATATCATATACTTTATGCTCATCTTCCCTCGGGGACATGGAAAACCTGATGCATCGCACTAGATGGGAGTAGATTAGAGCAGTGGGCTTGTTGTCCAAAAGGACATAAGTATCATCTCGGCCATTTACCTTGTCATAGAATAGGCCCTCAACCACATACAATTTTTTTTAAATGATGTTGTGCCATTGATCCTTTTCCTCTTGTTTTGGCCAGGCGCTTTGTGTAGGTGCATTTTAGGACGTATTAGTCTGCACCTAACTCCTCTGCAGTCACTACAAAGTTCTGGCCAACCATCAAGGCATTGCTGAGGTCATCATGGTGACCAACATACATGGGGGTGTATTCATCCTCATCCTTGCTCGATTCTTCTCCATCGCTTTCATCCATAGCTGTGGGTTGTATATTTGCAAGTATACCCACCCCTGCACATGATCTTTGTTGGCGCATCTCCTCCATTGACCTTTCATGCACGCAGCGCAAAAGCAAGAGAGCACTATGTGCCTTAGTCCGTGAAAATATGTCTGACTGTAGCCATTGACATAGTGCCAAGATCGAGACCCTGTCATGCGCTTGCAATCCCACTCTATAACTCTATCGACATCACCGAGCTTGACCTCCCAGAAAGCACGATCAACTTTCTTGCCTGTCTGTGGGCATTGATTTCTCTGAGTTTCATTGAGGAATGCAACAACGCTTGAAGCGTTATGCAGCTCTCACCCATCAAATTTCAATTGCTCCTGTGTGAGGGCTCTTTTGACCACTGCACCAGCCCCGTCGTGTTCACCCTTTCCATGGCCTGAATCAAAGAAATTGTGAGTCATTTGGACACCTCTCATATTGAAGAATCGTGCAACAGAATAGAATCGCCGCCTTGCTTTGAATTGTGATGCAGCACCATGTGACCACACCCAATGGTGCTTGACACTTTAGCCGTGTCTTTTTAGCCATTCATTGTGCAAAAGAAAATAGTGCTGCACAAACAAAGTGTCATGTGTCTTGTCGTCAGAGATGTAGAAGTGAGTTGTCTTTTGTATGGCACCAAGCACATCACGTAAGTATGAACTGTGACCTGAGATGAATACCAATGCATTGACTGGATCTCACTCTGCAAAATCCATTATAGACACCACTACATCGTCAGGAAAATTGGCCAAACACTCCTTGAACTGTTGAGATTTACACTTGTACAAGTAGTTGTGTTTGATGAACCTCCCTAGTTTCCCTTGGAGCACAAAAATGAAACTTATCGGATTGAGCATTTATCTTGACCTTGTTAATCCTTTTGTTGTGTAGGAACCTTGTCAAAAATCTCAACAGTCATTCTAGAGATACCATCACTGTCTTCAACATGACGAATAAGAGTCTTTCAATCCCGCAATCATTGCCATGTTCCCAAAAGACATTTGCTATGGTGAAAAGAACTATCAACTGGCTTTAGACACAATACAGACTCCCATAGTTCTGCCAGGGATGAAAAAGTGGTTTTTGATGCTGTGCATTGCGCTATTCCACCACTTGGACTGCACACAAGACACCTGCAAAAGCATGACTTTCCATGTAGCCCGTATCTTCCATGATGCATTTGATTTAAGCCTTCCTTCAAGTAAACAATCTGAACATGGTAATCACAAGAGCAGGTGTTGCGGTCCTTCAACTTGCGTACATGTATGGATTTAGACCCTCAAAGCATCCAAGGGACATCCTAATGTTAGGATTAGCCTCTTGGAACCGCATGTACAAACACTCTAAATCACTATGCAACACTTTAAAGCACTTTTGGGCACTTGAAAGCACTCTGAAGTGCACTTTAAGGGTTATTTGAAAGCACTTCAATGCTATTTAAGAGCATTCTGGGGCACTTTATGGCAGTCTGCAACACTCCAAAGCACTTTAAAGTTTCGAAAGCACTCTAAAGCACTCTAAAGTATTTTGTGGCATTTCAAGCACCATGAAGCACTTTAGTGCACTTTGGAAGCGCTCTGAAATACTATGAAGCACTTCTTAGGGCTTTCATGCACACAAAGATGCACTTTTCTGGCACTTTCAAGAATTTGCAGGCTCTAAGTGATGGACTTTGAAGCACTTTGAGACACTTTTAAAGCATTTCAAAGCTTTTGCAAAAGCACTCCAAATTACTAAGTAAAGCATTGTGACACACTTTCAAGATGTTCTGGCTGATATACCTGAGGTAAATCGAGGAGATGCACCAGATGCACCACATGTGCCCTCCTGCCGATCCTCTTTCAAACGACATCTTTCTTGTTTGGAGAGATGCAGGTTTCCATTGACCAGAATTGAAACACGATTTCTCTAATTTCAATTGTTAAGGTACTCGTCCTATGCTGTTGACGTTGACACATGTCTAAGGGAAGTGACCCCTCCTTCATATCAGTTTGCAGCCGAAAACTAGCTCCTGTGACATTTCTTTGATGAAGTCCTAATGCCTTTCCAACATCATTATTGCTCATTACATTGTCAGCCCCATTGACTCCATTGAGGCATGCCATGATAGTAGCCCGTTTCAAAAATATAGCTCATTGTTTGAATGAGGAGTCTTCACCTCAGACAATGTATGAAAAATGTTAGAGAAAATCAGCCTCCCAACTGTCTCTGATGTGGGTTGCAACACTGAGAACGTTGGATGATTAAGAAGTTGCTGTAGAATACTCCATTGAAGACCCTCAGAAAGCCCGTTTGTTTGATTACGCCGATGCTTAGCAACTGTCCTACAAAATTTCTTTGCCTCTTGCTCATCAATGTCACCATCCTCTCCTGCTCGTGCCATCCTTTTTTGCATGTTTCACTAAGAATGTTAGATGACTGAGAAGTTGCTGTAGAATGCTCCATTGAAGACCCTCAAAAATCCCATTTGTTTGATTACGCCAACATTTAGCAGCTGCCCTATATATTTTCTTTGCCTCTTGCTCATCAATGTCACCATCCTCTTGTGCTCGTGCCATCCTTTTTTGTATGTTTCTTTGTTCCCTCTTCTTTGCAGCCCAGTAGTTTCCTAGGCTTGGCAGAAGATCCCTTGGGATATGCTGTGTGGAAGATAATGGAGGAAGGTAAAGGGGGCTTGTACTTCCATTATGAGTATTATGTGATTCCATGTGGAACATACGAGGATGCTATTGACACGACAATGAAGACGGTCAAAACAATGCCATAGTACTCATATATATATATATATATATATATATATAGAGAGAGAGAGAGAGAGAGAGAGCACTAAGCCCACAAGCCTACAGATGCTGCACGAGCCCGAAAGTGGAGGCTATGGGGAGAGAGAGAGGAGGCGAGAGAGAGAATGGGCACAAGAGGCGGAGGGACCCATTGAGGCAGCACTATAGAGAGCCCAAAGGAGTGGCGGCAAGAGGGAATTTAAATGCGCAGGCAGTTTGCTACTTTAAGATTTAGTATTAAAGTGAAATGGAATTTCCAGCCCGCCTAAATTCCAACCTCTCAGCCAAAAAGATTTTATCTTTCCTTTATATGAAATTAAAATGAATAACCCACCACCCATTTCATCTCCTCCCAAAGGAGTGTCCAAGAGACTCCTTTTTGGTACCACCTAAACATGCTATCACCCTTCTATGAAAGTTACTAAAATCAAGCCGAAATGCACTCTCAAGCAAGACTTTGCTTCTTCTGGATTTCAAGATCGGAAAGGCCACAGGTATGCAAACAGGTTAGATAATTTCAAGTTTTTCTTATTTTTTGTAATTTAAATTTTGACTTTTAAGTTGACAAGGATTTCTTGTGATACAAAGCAAAGTGCTTTGGAAAATTTCACAAGAAGCAAGGCTTCTAAACCATGCCAAGGTCCTAATTGTTGACTTGGAATCAACGACATTGGCACAC
Organism: Adiantum capillus-veneris; assembly: GCF_014529385.1. Lineage (NCBI taxonomy): Eukaryota > Viridiplantae > Streptophyta > Polypodiopsida > Polypodiales > Pteridaceae > Adiantum > Adiantum capillus-veneris. The sequence goes on along the minus strand of NC_140939.1, from coordinate 161,021,877 downwards.
AATTGTGGGTATTTGGCCAAATAAGGATATAATAAGCTCACAATTTACGTATGACAACGGCAAATTATGATGTATCCATCCTGAAGTGTGCAAGGCACTTTTGGTATAGGCTCAATCTGTAGGGGCCGTCATTGTTGCCAAGGGCTTACACCTTTGCGTGCATGGCATGTCAAAGGTAAACAAAATTTCACCTCATTATTGTTTACGGTTTTGCTATCACAACATCTACACTTTCAAGGACGAGGTAAGTTATTAATGGCTTAAATTCTTTTTTATTCATGGTTCTTCTCTTGATATCAACGCACAAAAACCTTTAAAGGAACCTAAATCAATGACTTAATTCATAGGTAAAGTGCCATACTTAAGTCACCCTGGTACACTCACGACCACATGCAAGTTAGGTGGGTCAAGATGTGACTAATGTTACCTCTCTTTGTGAGAACGTCGTACAAGCAGACTGCTTCATGCTTATAGGATAAGCTACCAACCATACATAGGATGCACAACAACATACACAGATGGTACACGCTACAGTAACTTAAGGAATGTTTCTCAGCCCAACATTCTCTTTATCTTTTCTCTTTCTCTCAAGGACTAATGATAACCTTCTAAGTAGGATTTTGATACATGTTTTGGTGGTGCATAGTCATGAACCAGGGTGCTCTGACTCTTAGCAAGAAAGTGGCAATGATGTCACAAAAATAAAGCATTCATTGGTTAGTAGACTGAATACTAATTTAAATTTGGCATAAGGGCTAAGAGCCACAAAGTCTAAGAGCCATCTATTTTCAATAGGCTAAGAGCGAACATGGGTCATGGTCCTCAAGATAGCACATATCTACCCAATGGACTATCCATTGACGTTAATGGATAGGCAAGAGTCTTACCATTAATGATTGTCTGGGTGTCACTTTTGCACCACGTACTTTCAGCGAAGATCAACCTGAGTTTTTGATGCTCTTAAACTCAATTTGAAAAACAAATATCTACATGCCTCGTTCTAACACCCAGAGAGAAAGAAAAGCCCAAAAAACCACTAAAAAGTGGTTTTTGGAGAATGATGGACAGAGGCCATCCAAAAAACTTTGGAATATGCACCGTTCTCCCCACACACACACACACACACACACACACACACACACACACACACACACACACACACACACACACACACACACACACACACACACTAGTCATTGACTAATTATTGTAGTAATTCCTATTATTACATTTAGCTATGAACTTTTTGGAGAAAATTTTGTCAAGACCAACCACCGTCATGGCGGCGAACCCACTCTCTCTTGATGCTAACTCATTTGCTTCCGCGCCCCCCAAGTGGTTTTGAACTTCAATTTTCTATTTTAAAACCTTGCCTTTTGGTTTTTATAGATTGGGATCTTAGCATGTATTGTTAATTCTTAAGCAAACGTACTTAAAGTGCCAATTGCTTAAGGTAAAAACCATCTATATATATACAAGCTTTATTTGAGAACTTTTAAAGGCCTTTTAAGTTCTACCCTATTATTACACCATAAAAAGATTGATATTTTTAAATCCTACTTTGATTAATATGTAAGTTGTTAATCATAGTAGCAAAAAAGAACTATGACTTCTGCTAATATATTCATGTTTACAATATCTTGAACATACTTTGCACTAACAACATAATGGTTTAATTAAAGAAAATTTTGTATGCACTAAAACCCTTTTAACATTGCTTTTTCCATATTGGAAAGCTAGTTTCATAGCCATGAATGATAAAGTATTCTCATACATTGCTATGGATTATAACATGATAAAGTTTTACTTTTACATCACAATATTAGAGTATCTACTTTTGCCTCCATACTCGGCTCTTGATGCATCTTTTGCCTTAGAACAGTTTTTGAATGCTTGGATAAGAGGGACATGGATGACAACTGTTGGATCCCTCCTATACTTGCATTCCATGCCTAAACAAAATTACTAATGATTTTTTTGTTTGCATGATGGTTGGAGGTAAGGATTTTGACTTCTTTTACTGATGATTTCAAATATTGTTCGACCAATTTTTTGGCAGGGAGACTTTTCCTGTTGCTATTTCATTTCTACTTCCTAGATGTAATTAAAACATCAAAAGTCCATTTCAAATGTACATATGTTCTTTTAAAAAAAAGTATGTAGTCACTTTATATATTCATCTTTGTCTATTCACTTTTTGACTATATGGTTCAAATTGTAAATAAGGTATATAGATTAGTACTCCAAAACACACACACACACACACACACACACACACACACACACACACACATCCCAATTTTTTTGGGAATGGCCTCTATGAATCATTCTCCAAAAATCACTTTATAGTGGGTTTTTGGGCTTTTCTCCCTCTTCGAGTGTGAGAACATGGCATATATGTATTTGTTGTTTAGCTCTTTGGGCACTTTGAACACATTGAAGGAGTCAAAAGCTTCAATTCTTACCACTATATGATAGTTTTTTTTTGTCATCGTGAGTGATGAAGAAAGAAATTTTAAATGAGCGGCACCTACGTCATGAAAAAGCCACTTGAATTGAATAAAAAGACACTTACATATACATATGTACACACACACACACACACACATACACACATCCCAATTTTTTTTGGAATGGCCTCTATGCACCATTCTCCAAAAACCACTTTATAGTGGGTTTTTGGGCTTTTCTCCCTCTTCGAGTGTCGGAACAAGGCATGTATATGTTTGTTTTTTAGCTCTTTGGGCACTTTGAACACATTGAAGGAGTCAAAAGCTTCATTTCCTACCATTATATGATAGTTTTTTTATATTTTTTGCATGTGAGTGATGACATTTTTTTAAAAAAATGAGCGGCACCTACGTCATGAAAAAGACAGTTGCATTGAATGAAAAGGAGACCATTTTTAATGATAGATGGATTATTAAATAAGAAGGTGACACCTTCTTCATATTTTTGTTAATATTAGTTTATTATTTTGGGTAAAGTTGGCTCTTCTCTCATTGGAAGAGCTCTTTTTTCTCTCTCTTCTAAAAGGCCCTCCAAATGACCTACAAAATTTTCTAATGTGGGATGTGTACATGGTCATGGAGAGCTAGGGAAAGGCTCTATAAGCTAGGATAAGCTAGGCTTACCCCAATGTATGCCCTCCTAAGACTAGATGATTTGTATGCATGTAGTAATCTCTTTGAAACATCTACAAGGTTCACATGATTCATCATGGTGGGTCTCAATTGGATTCATCACCAAGGTTCACTAGGATACATCATGTAAGCTCACGGAAATAAATAAATGATCCTATGGTTTGATTACATGTTAATGCACATCTGTGTGGGTAATAAGAGAGCGCCCAAAGTATCTTCATCTTCATGATCATGTTAGATTGGACCTTTGTTTTGCCTCCATCTTTGTATCTGTTCTCCATGTTCCTTTGGTTTCCATCATTTTGTCCTTGATTGTTGTTCTTATAGAAGCAAGGGAATGGTGGACATTTTTTTGTCCTTCCACAATTTTGGAATTCTTTGACTTTGAAGAAATTCTTGAACTAGTGGTTGGTTCTACTACAATGTGTGCATTTCTTCTTTGAGGAGGTTACAACATATGCTCCATTTGATGTTGATTCTTTGTTGCTTTTATTGATCTCCTTATCTTATTCCTATAGATAATTCATGACACTTTCAAGCGAGGGTATTGCTCCTTTTCTTTGAGCACAATTACAATTTGGTCATACTCTTTAAGAAGGGACTTTAAGAGCACAATTTCTTGGTCATTTTCTTCAAATAGTGACTCTATGTACACCAATTGTGTGCAGGTTGGTTGGCTCCGGGCTGATTGGACTCAATCACCTTTATCGATTGCAATAAATAAACCTTTACATGCACCCATGCTCTCTCTTTACCAAAATTAGGCATGTGAGGTTTGAATCCAAGACCCACAAGCTTTATGCACTCATTTAGGTAACGACTTGGCCCACGAGCCAACGTTGTGGAAAGCAAAGGCTCCATGAGTCCCTACTACAACCGTAAAGACGGTTTCACCAAGCATTGTCAACATACAAAAAGAAAGTCAAGAGGAGTCAACATATGCCAAGCTACTGGACATAATGGTGGAATCCATAGACCAACACAATGCAAGAGGCCTTAATCTCCAAGAATTTATGGAATTGGGTTTTTGTTATTGAACATGTACATCTAAGTTGTCATTAAAAATACATGGGATAAAAGTCAGAGTCAAGAAGCTAAGCCACCAAATGAGCGAGGTGTTAGGCCCAAATCTTCAAGTAATATTCTCTGTGGTGTAAGCATCTTAGCTATTCTAGATAATGCTCAAGCTGGAAGAGTTGATCATATTTATGTTGTATGCTCATGCTAGTATAGGTGAACATAAGAGTTGAATTCTATGTTATTTAAAGTCTGATGCAGTGAAGGATGAAGTCCAAAAGACATGCACTCAGCACAGTGAGGTACGAGTGAAGAAGCTTCTACATCAAAAATCCTTCTTGGAAACATGGAAGCTATTGAGACATCCTTTGATGTCACATGTGCTACACTTGTCCCTTGAAGCACCCACCAACTCCATCTTTCACACTGCATGATTTTGTTTGGTAAATTTCTCATATGCATATAGAGTGTCCGATAATTGGCACTTGCATTTGGCACTCTTACTTTGTTTCTCCCAAGCACTTACCATGCATGACAGGTACTTCAAGTCCAACCGCTCAACTCCAATAAGAGCGTATACCAAAGAAACTTTTTTCCCATCATTTTTGTTTCCTTTGGTCATCCAGGTTTCATACCCTAATCTAGAACACTCAGCACTATCCTCTTGTATATAAATTTTCTTCTACATCAGCAATAAGGAAATGGCTACCCTAATCATGCAGTTCTCCACATGCTTACAAAGAGAAAGACCTATGTCCCAGGACAACGAAAAATCTTCATCAACAAACGAGGGAATATCAAACAAATCAAGCAAGAAATAGAAAATTCAGCATGAGATCTCTCAACAACAAGCATAAGGAGATCAATAGGTTTAAAATTAGTGTCATCGCGTAGCAACTTGAGGGCGAATCCATTCTCAAGTCCACAACCAAAAGAGGCTAAGTTTCCACAAAGGCAGGCAAATCAAAATCCATCTTCACGGCCAAAAGTGGCAAGAAAGAATAGAATGAGCAACAAGATGAAAATTTGCTTTGGCAATAGAAGCCCAACACACGCATCACCCAAAACACAAGAGATATGGACCACTCAAGGAAGAGGGGAGATTCATCCATGACAAAGTACTTTCAAAGCTAAAGAACAACCTTCAAGACAAAGCTAAAGGCCAACCTTCAAGACAAATCTGAAGGCAACCCTAGCAACAAGATTGCACATGGTCGTGTTAAGGGACAACATGAGCTACGAAGGGGGAAATGTCGGTGGATTGATTGCACGGGCCCTGACTTGGCCCTTCGACACTTAGCTAGACACCACACTTGTACTCTGTTATTTTTTTTGAGCTAGTGTAGCTATGCTGTTTGTAAATTTTAATTTCAGAGTAGTAGGTCAGTTCCCTTAGTTGTAATTCTGTCATTATATGTGTAAAGGCCCATGTGAACATGCCACTCTCCATTTACAAAGCCCTAGGTATAAAAGTCAATAACCTTAATTTGAAAAGGAGGCTTATCTTTGGAGGAGAAGGAGCTCTACAAAAATGTACGCTCAAGCGACTAAGCTACTCCTACTTGTGGTCAACTTTTCCAATAATTGGGTAATCCAATTTCAAATCCAAAACTTACATTGTGTTCCTCTCTCTTTGCTCTTTCATTCAAGTGTAGGCATTACCACTTTTGTTATGGTTTTCCACTATGCGTTAGTAAGAATAATCTTCAAATTTGAGTGCTTAAATCATTGTTTTTTGGTGTTTTGATCATAGGAGAGTGTTCCTAGACCATAGGGAGACCTTTTTGAATAATTCTATTGCAGCTTTTAGGACATTTTTCATAATGGATCGTGATTTTGGTACCTTGTCAGATTGCGACCAAACTTGGTAGGATAGTGTCCCTAAGTGTCTTAGACCTTCTCCTAGGCTGCATTTGGAGTCCGTTTGAGTACCAAAATGGTGTGATGACCTAGAGCGGAGAGAAAGGACATAGGAAAATTTTCCAGTCATGGAGTGGTGTTTTGCTTGTTGAGTTGATGCCTTTGCTTGTTAGGTTCACTTCTTAAGATTGACAACCTCAAAGAGTCTTCATAACCCATCCGAGTCACTTCCCTGAGTATTGACATATTATGTTTATGTCAAACAGCTATGCTGTAGACTTCCGATCACGGCAACCCGCTAACAATTCTAGTAAGCATATTGTGTATGCTAGTTAGCACAATGGGAAACATGGTGGTTATAATAGTTTGTATGCTAGTTAGCAAACCCAATTAGCATCGTATGGTGGCTAGCATACTATGTGTGCTAATTATCATACGTAGTTATGCTAGTTAGCATACCCAATTTGGCTAGTTAGTTTACATAGCAAGCTAGTTAGCATACCCAGTTATGCTAGTAAGCATACATGCGACTATGTATGCTAGTAAGTCAATCCAGCTATGCTAGTAAGCTTACATGCTACTGTGTATGCTAGTTAGCATACCTAGTTATGATAGTTAGCATAAATAGCTATGCTAATAAGAATACATGCTAATGTGTATGCTAGTTAGCATACCCAATTATTCTAGTAGGCATACATGCTATGCTAGTTAACATACCCAGTTTTGAAAGTAAGCATACATGGTCCTGTGTGTGCTAGTTAGAAAACCCAATTATACTAGTTAACATACCCAGTTATACTTATTAGCATACATGGTACTATGCATGCTAGTTAACAAAACTAGCTATGCTAGATACATGGTACTTTGTATGATGTTAGCATACCCAATTATGCTAGTCAGCAAACATGCTTCTGTGTATGCTAGTCAACATACATCCTAATTATGCTATGTATGCTAGTTAGTAGAGTCTGTATGCTAGTTAGCATAGGGGGTATGGTGGGTAGCACATTATGTTTAGTTAGAATACCCACTTATGCTATTTAGCATACCTAATTATGCTAGTTAGCATAAATGATACTATGTATGGTAGTTAGCATAGATGCTAGTTATGCCATGTACGCTAGTTAGCATATTTGGTATAATGGCCAACATGCTCAATTATGCTAGCTACCATACAGGGTACTCTGTATGCTAGCTAGTATACCCAATTATTCTAGTTAGAATACATGCTTCTGTGTATGCTAATCAACATTGTTTGTATGTTAGCTAGCATATCTAATTATTCTAGTTAGCATCTGTCTAGTGTGCATGTACTTAACATAAATAGCAATCAACATACACACTTATTATGTTATGTATGCTAGTTAGCATAGTCTGTATACTAGTCAACATAATGGGTATGCTGGATAGAATGCCCAGTTATTCTAGTTAGCATACATGCTAGTTATTCTATGTATGCTTGTTGGCATAGTTTGTATGCTACTTAGCATAGTGTTTATGATGGATAGCATACCGTGTATGCTAGTTAGCATACCCCAATTACGCTATTTAGCATGCCAAGTTATGCTAGTTAGCATACATGTTGAGTATGTTGGGTATTTCAGGTATGCTAATTAGAGTAGCCATTTATGTTATGACAGTGTATGGTAGTTGGCATACTGTGAGAGACTGAAAACATGATTTTTATGCTATTTATCTTAGTATCTATTCTAGTTAGGATAGTGGGTATGGTGGCTAGAAGACACAATATGCTATAAAGCATACCTCGTTATGCTAGTTAGCATTTCAAGTACATGGAATTCTTATTGGCATACTAAGAATAGAAAAATTCATAATGATATCACTAGAATGGTAACAGGACACTTTTATGTCCTTGGACACTTTTGTGTCCTGTTAAGTGACCATTTTTCTTGAATTATTTGAAGAGTATGAAAATGAATCTTTAGGTGCTATATATCCACAAAGTTGCCTTATGATCTGAAAAAAACTTAGCATTTTTTTTTAGTATCAATCTCACCATTAACGTTACTCTTGCACAACATTTTTGAACCGAAACTGTGTGAAAAATGGGTCCTGTTTTTGGCTTTTTTTTCAATTTTTGGCAACTATACCACTCTAAACTTCATGTTTGTGAGGTTTAGATGGCTAGAGGTTAGGTCTTCATAGTTCTCAACATGTTTTGATGCTTGTAGGGAGAGCTAAGTGTTAAAATTGAAAGTTATGACCAATTTACAAGAATTGCATAATCCTGTTTTACTTTTATGATTTTTTTGGTGGCTTTCTTGATATCCAAATTCAATTTTGATTGTGTAAGTGTAATGTATAACATAAAGCTAATCTTCCTTGAGTTTTGGGGGACCTAATATGCTATATAGCATAGTATATGATGATGGTTGAGTTTTTTGATTGCTGAAGAATACAATACATTTTTAGAGTAGCAAGTATAACTTTCTCAATATTGCTAGTTTCTTAGGCCAATTGTGTGTATTTTGTAGGTAGTAACCATATCTAATCATAGACTAAAAACTTGGCTAGATATTGAGTAGTTTCTATGGGTTTCTAGAGGTCATAATGCTAAACCCAGTTTTTTCATGTTTGCTGTATTTAGCACTTTATCATTGCCCCCAAGGTTCCAATTGTAAGAGATCCATTATCCTTTTGACATGCTCCATGGATCCTTTTGAATCCAGAGGCCCAAAGGGAACTAAGAAAACATGTATATAGTATCTGTATTGAGCGTGACTATAGAAACTTTGATGATAGGTCCGCAGAATGGAAAAAATGCAGCTTTTTTGTACCTATTTTCTTTGGCCAAAAAAAAAATAGTGAGGTAAAAGCAACCATATGTTTTGGTCACCAACCCATTGAAGTTAACGGGGAATTTTATCTCATGTCCTACAAAAATCTCCACTCTTATTTATATGCAATCAACAGTAAGAAATTGCTGTTTTGGGAAAAATGCACTGGTCCATTAACTTTGGAGGCTTGTAGTGACCAAGGGATGAGAAAAATTACAAGTTTCTCATTTTTTCCATATGCAGTAGTTATTGAACTATAAGCTCATGAAAGGATTTTTCAAATTGAGTGGATCTACTATGGTTTTGGAAAATTTTCCCAAAACCCTGAAAGGACACTTTTATGTCCTGTTAGGTTACCATTCTAGTGATATGCTACCTAGCATATTGTATATATGTACATAGTCAATATGCTAACTACCACACATTCCATGCTTACCAACATTTCCAGTATGCTAAATGTTGTGTTAACAATCCAACCTTGCATTTTTACTAGAAATTTGGATATGATAATGAATTTTTGAGAGGAATACACATGAGTGATGATGTGGGAAGCACGCATGACCAAGAAGCATTTCAAGCAAATGATAGAAGAATAGAAGCCCTATAATGATGGCTTGGATGAGCTGGATAGAATGCATGAAGGGATAAATGTGACACCACAACAAGCAAAATCGCATCATGTGGATGCTATAGACAATAAGGAAACAGATGACGATGATGACTTCATCATGATTATTCATGCCAAACACAGGCGTGCTGCAATTGATGAAATAAGTGCTTCAGAGAAGTAGTCAGAAGTGTGCAAGAGGAAGCTATGAGTACTGAAAGTGGTCAGAATGTCCAAGATGTCAGGTGATAACAACCCTCTCCTGGGTTTTGTAAACAAAGTGAAGTTGAAGAGGAAAAGTGGCCTAGAACAAAATTCAAAAGAGCCTAGAGAGGATGCTCGTGTGGCCCCAAAGAGCACCCAAAATTACATATCATACCTTACCAAAGGTGAAAAGAAAGCCACTCGCTCACGTGCTTGCAAGAAACTATGATGAACCCGTTCTCTGTTGTGACCAAATTTTGTAGTGCTAGGAAGATGCACATCTTATGGCATGTACATCTCTGAATATTGATAATGGAGAAAATCTTGCTGGCACGATTATGTCTTTGTATAGCAATTCATTAGTTTTTTCTTTTCTTTTATGACGTCTTCATTTGATACCTTTACTGTGTCGCATGGAAAGAGAAACTACAATTTATTACCTTGCATGATATGAAGGTTTCCATTGCATTGAAAAAGATACAAAAAAGGCATATCACCAAGGTCAAATAGCTAACAAGAGAAAAAGATGAGATTGATAAGTGTCTGGACTGTTACCTTAAACACCGTAGGAAATTTGATGAGTACTTGAATTATGTTCATCCCTCTGGGGAAGTTACTTTTGCCGATAGATATCCACCACCTAGCCCAATATGGGTGCCCAAGTTGTTGACAGATGAAAATTTCACTCTGGTTCTTGATTTGTATGGCCTATTGGTTCAAGTTTTAGAGTGGAAGCATGGTGAAGTTTCCCCTAAATATGCAGGGAAAATGATAAGTATGTATACAAGATATGCAATATGTATTTTGTCGTAAAGATAACCACCAATTTTTGGATTGGTGCTTCTAGTTTTTCCATGTGTACATAAGGAGCATCATCATGCAATGTAAAGTAAACGTAGTGTCCTTAGTCATAGATCACTAGGCTACCTAGGTGCAGAATAACTTGGCATAGCAGCCAGCCACCTTTGAAAATGACTCTCTTGACACTCCACCAAGAAGAATGTGGAGGGCAAAATATTTTGTTACTTCTCCTCTGCCCTGTAAAAGGGTGAAGCTATTTGAATCCCAAGGATCCCCAATGCCAAAGGACATGCATAAAGGGAAGGGGAAGAATGACTCAGATACTCTCTCTCTCTCTCTCTCTCTCTCTCTCTCTCTCTCTCTCTCTCTCCCCCTGCCATCGAGTGACACTGATTACATCTCACATTACACTAGGCCTATGTGTGTGTGTGTGTGTGTGTGTGTGTGTGTGTGTGTGTGTGTGTATGTATGTATGTATGTATGTGTTTCAACTGAGAAATTATGGTTCAAGCTTGTGCACAAATTACTTCAAAGTTCTTTTCTAGTGGGTTTGCTTAAAGAAGCTCTATAAGGTGTTAATTCACTACAAGAGGTTATGTGCTCTTGTGACGCTCTTAGCGACGGAAATACACTGGGTTTTTATAACCCCCGGCGTCGCTATAACCGTCGCTAAAAGCGTCGCTACGAGAGCGTCGCTATCTGCGTCGCTATAGGCGTCGCTATAGGCGTCGCTATATAGCGACGCTCATAGCGACGCCTATAGCGACGCAGATAGCGACGCTCTCACAGAAGAGTATAGCGACGCATATAGCGACGCTACAGAGCCATAAATAGCGACGCTTATAGCGACGCCTGAGAGAATATTTTTTTGGTGGCAGGGCATTGAATGCCCTGCCACCCATCAACCATATTGTACTTGATTCACTTTTTAAAAAAAGTGCAAAGGTAAATAATAGACCCAAAATAGTCACCCACAAGACGCATTGTTTGCAAAATTGACAATTGTACACATCATAGACAAACTGAATTGATTGGCAAATGTAATAATGACAATTGTACAACATCATAGGCATAAAGAATTGATTGGCAAAAGGAATTGCGGTGACAAATGTAATAATATACATGGTTCAAAAAGACGTATAAAATCCGTCTCATGATACATAAGCTATGAGAAACCCTGAAACTAATGCTATCTAGCTACGGCTAAACTGACGTCGTCTAATCAGACGTCTCATCGCGTCCAAGCGGCGTATCTGTCGGATTCTGCAAAAAAAGACAATAAGACAGTTTTCAGTAAATATAAACATAGAACGACATTTATAAAACAATACAAAAAATAAAAAAGAGTAAACCCTAATACTAACCATGCCGCCGCGAGAACTGAGAATGTCCATCAGGGCGTTTAAGCCCTTCCTGCCTGCGTACTCGCGCTCGTACGGTGTGGGATCACGTCCTGTCATCGACCACTGTCAAAACATACAAAGATTTCATTATGTTAGAACTAAAAAACTCATAAACCCTAAACTATCGAACATGCATAAAGAGCAATGTGAAAAGACTTACAAAATCGGCCTCAAATGATGCCCATCCACCGCTCCCCAAGTGGTGCGAGCTCCCTGCCTCTACTCGCGCTCTGGCTGCATCCTTTTGTTGCTTCCACTTGTCGGGATTCTCGCGCGCTGCTTTCTTCGCATTCTTCCAATCTTCTTTGGCCAGCCAATCTGGCCTATTCCACCCATTCTTCATTGCTTTTTGCACTTCGGAACGCTTGTGTTTGCAGTATTCGCGCATTCGAATCTTCATCAGGTCTTCATTGAAGCGCTGATCCCGTGTTGGAACGGGAAACTCATCATGAAGTATGCTGATGACTCTGTTTTTTAAATCACTTGGTACTTCACTCCATTTGTTTAGTATATAGTGTCTAAACAGCTGAGAGCAAAGACCACGCATGCGCGAGATCACCTTCTTGCCGTCATCATCCATGATGATGCCGCCGCTGATGTCGACGGAGTAAGGCAAGCCCTCTGGCCGGTGACGCGTGAACCTGGGTGTCCCGGCAGGGGTCTCTAGCGGCGTGTCGATGGGGGTACGGACGTCAGGTGTCTCCATCGGCGTCTGGGCGCCGAAGCGAGGAGTGTCGAGTGGGGTGGCTCCTGGCGGAGTAGGTAGAGGTGTGTAGCTTCTAGGAACAGTCAGCCGTGCAAAACCTGGCGTAGACGGCGATGCTGTGGCTGGTGTGGGGGCGGGCAAAGAAGGGGAGGGTAAAGAGCCTCGTCGAACACGAGGCGGTGTGGAGGCATCGGTGGCGGAATCCCCACAACAACCGCCACCGCCACCACTAGAGTGCCGGTGTCTAGACGAGTGTGACGCTCGTCTCGTCGACGCCGAAGCTTCGGAGCGCGCCGAATGCTCCGAAAGAGAGGGAGATGCGGATGGTGTAGGAACGCGCGATGATGCGCCAGAGCGATGACGCTCCACGTACCACCGTCTCTGCTGCGGTGACAAAGAAGAAAGAAACTCCTCATCATCCATACCTGCATTAAACACACGAATATTTAAACTCCTTATTGAATGAATAGAGTAGACAATGACGCAAAGACCATTAAATACAATGACGTAATGACGCATATAAATACAATGACGCAATGAATCGAGTGATAGAAGAGGCAAGTCGAAAACTCAGAATTTTCAATCAAAAGATGTGAGCGCGAGTAGAAAAGAGCGTTACACACCATGGAAGCTACTTAGAGAGCTAGAGCTTTTACAGCACGGAGCAAAATTGTTCAAATACAATATTTGTGGCTTTAAGAGATCTCTCTCTCATCCTCGCATAACTCAGCATAACTTCCTATATCTATATAGAGCTCTCCGTTTAAACACATATCCTCTGTTTCATTTTGTAGCTCCTCTGCATGCACCCCATATAGAGTAGTAGCATCTTGATGCTCGTCTGGCACCACCGCAGCGGCTTCTGATTGAGCATCTTCTCTGATCTCCTCCATTGATGTCGTTGTGATTGGCACATGGTAGCCTTCATACGTCCTTGCACTACGAGGGGCTACCTCTATGACGTACCACCAGTTTGATGTAGACTTTGTAGGATGAAATACTACCTGCCAGAGCCACATAACTTACATGAGAGCCACATAACTTGTAAAAGGGGGATGTTAACTATTTATATACTTACTTGTTCACAATGCTCGGGTAGTACGAAAGTGTCTCTTAGGTCAGTCCATTTCTTAGTAGAATCCACCTCAAGAAAACCAGACTCTCCTCTACGCACAGTAGCGTTTCGACCCTCCATGATTATCTTGAACCATTGCACGTCGAACAAGTCGACAAAAAATCCTCTGTAATCGATCCTCAAAATCTCTTGCAGCGTGCCGAAGTAAGTGAGTTCCGCCACCACGGGATCTGCATCAGAGGAACGTCGTCGACTAGACTGTTCAAATTTTGCCATGATTCCACAATCTTGAGTAAAACGCTTTTTGTCGATTCGTTCCACCCTAAAATGTCGACCTTTACACCATGCTGCTGTGTATGACTTATACTACAACGAACAAAGATTATGAGTGGCCGTTCAAACGTTTATAAATAAAGTCACTTGCTAGTCGTACATTGCAAACTTACCTTGGTCGCGCAACCCCGAGAGTACTCCCACTCTTCTTCAGTCACTTCGTCACCGCATTGTTGTGCGCTTTTCAATTGGTTGTGCAACCATCTTAAGCTCATGAAGGTTGGTAGGCTCTCCAGAACCGCTGGATAGTGCATCGGTGGTCGTCTTCCCCGTCTCCACTCGATTCGTGCCCTTTGTCGCTCTTGCTTTGCATCCTCATATTGTGAAATCCACTTTTGCATCACTGGATTGTGAAGCATGCAAAATCGGTTGATTTTAGCCTCTAGATCTTCCGTCATCTTCTTCTCAACACCGAGATTGCACATGACAATCCCAGATATGCGCTCATCATCTATGGTTCGCCATAGCGTGTCCCGGGATTTATCAAATCCGTCTAGCCACTCTCCAATGTACACTAGGGACTCTGATACCAACCAACCTTCTGCCATGCTACCCTCCGGACGTGCCTTTTGACGCACATATCCCTTAAGCGTTTTCATGAAACGCTCTAAGAAGAACATCCATCTGGAATGAACTGTGCCAGCTATTTCCACCTCATCAACTATGTGAATAAGAAGATGCACCTGAATGGTTAGTATTGTAGTAGGAAAATGTTTCTCAAACATGCACACAAGCTCCGCAGCATTTAGTTTGGCGAATGGTATGGAGTCTACGTCGATCTCCTTTTGTGAGATCCATTGCACCAGCTTTGCAAGTTTGTAGATTGTGTTACGGATGTCGAGAGACAAACATCCCTCAATGGCAACCGGTAAAATAAACTGTAAAGTATGTGCAGCAATGATATTAAAGTCCACATTTTATGCAATGATATTAAAGTCCACTATGAACGTACCTGACACATTTTATGCCAATCGTGTGACTTCAAACCGGTAAGCTTTCCTTCTTTAGTAAAACACGTTCGGAGCGAGTGCATTACGCCAGTGGGGGTCCGCAAAGATCGAATGGCCTCTTTTACTTTGCGTTCTTGGGCTCCTGTGAAAATCCATGGTGCTTTAGGAAGTTTTATCGATCCATCAGACGCTGTTTGCGGCCAATATTGCTCCATACGATCCACATTTCTAAGGTCAACTCTGGCTCCCAAAGTATCTTTCTTGCCGGTCAAATGGTCCCATAGTAGATTACCCACATTCTTGAATATGTGCATTGGATCGAGCAAGTGATTGATCACGAGTCGGGGCCAGTATGGTAACTCGTACCATAGAGATAGTCTCTTCATCCCTGGAGGCAATCCGTCATCGCACATCTCCTTCTGCTCTAACCATGCTTGTGCAGACATCCTTGGTGGCTCTCTTCCCAAAAAGCCGTCGCGTAACACATGATTCTCCGGAAGATACGCTTGATGACCTTCGTAGATTTGCTTCTTCAGTGAGGGTGCCCTACGTGCATTCAGTCTAGGTCCACATGTGACACATGCTCTGTATCCGCTTGTTTGAAGCCCTGCATGTATACACATGATAATAGATCAACTATGGGGAAAAACAAGATTTACAGTGTCTGAGAGAGGAGTGTCAATAGATCACCTGAGCATTCTGTTAGCCCGGGATAGTGATGCATGGTCCACATTAGAATACCTCTGATCAAAGCATTCCGTCGTCCTGTGTGTCGGCTCATATCCACCACCTCTATGCCAATCCACAATTGTTGTAGCTCTTCCAATAGTGGACGAAGATACACATCCATATTCCCCACTTTATATCGCCCTGGCACAATCAAGCTTAGCCATAGGTGCCCCTTCTTCGTAGTCAACCACGGGGGAATGTTGTAGTTGACGATGACAACGGGCCATACACTGTAAGATGTTGATCTTTGACCAAATGGATTTACGCCATCCATAGCCAGGCCTAAGCGCAAATTTCGAGCTTCCCTGGCAAAATCCGACCATGTTCCATCTATATGTTTCCAGGCTGCGCAATCTGCAGGAATTCGTAGCACACCATCCGAAGATTTATTCTCCTCATGCCATGATGCTAGGGCGGCCATGGACTTACATTCGAAGAAATGCTTGATGCGAGGAAGCAAAGGAAAATGTCGCAAAACCTTTTGTGGAATTTTTGTCCCGTGGAGATCTACTCGATATCTTTCGGAATCACATTTCGGACACTTCTCCATGTCTGTGTATTCCCCTCTGAAAAGAATGCAGTCATTAGGACAAGCGTGGATAGAATTGTAATCCATCCCCAAGTTTCGCAAAATCTTTCTTGCTTCATCTCGGGAATCTGGCATCACATTGTCAGCTGGTAGAATGTGCTCTTTCAGCAATCTACACAACATAAAAATATGATACAGTCGTGTAAAAATCTATCAGATCATTATACATTTAGAGTTCTATTAAAGTAAACTAATTGTAATAGATCACCTGAAAAGCGCTGTGACGCTAGTGTCACTCCATCCAAACTTTGCCTGCATGTTGAGAAGAACCAGGAGTGCTTTCAATCTAGACATACGTGCTCCATTATACAATGATGTATCGGCTTCACTTTTCATATCATCATAGATAAGCCTTTCTGAATCCATGATCGTTTCGATCATTTCATCAATCTCGGGCTCAAAATTGCCTCGTTGGGAATGTGCTCTGCATGATCATCCCCCGAGCTGTCAGAGGCTACATCTTGTGGCCTCACATATGCTGCTTGACCAAAGCGCCTGCGAATACGTCTATTGGGTTGCAAGATTGCTGCTTGTTGGCCAGCGTCAGAGTCCGACGAGTTATAATTGGCAACAACTCGATCTATAATAGATGGATCGAACTCGCCAAATTCGCGAACGTGCTGCAAAGAAACACGTCTTGTCCGTCGCACAGCATGCTTGCATTGATTACAAGGACATAAGACCCTCGTTGAGAGATAGGTGTTTCGGTTGGACGGTCCCACATCCTCGTCGCTACTCATAATGAGGATAAAAAACTTATAACCTGGACAACAAATTTAATATTCTATTGGCATTCTTCGTTTTATCTCTCTCTCTCTCTCTCTCTCTCTCTCTCTCTCTCTCTCTCTCTCTCTCTCTCTTTACCTCACATTCTCTAGTCATGTCCAATCCCCGCACACCTCGGTCTAGAGGTGCACGGAGATCAGAACCACCGGGTTATAATCTCGTCTTTATTGGTCAATACCTATATTTGTTGGTACAAGAAATCTAGACACCCACGTCTACATGATACTGCATGTAGTGGACAAAATCCCTTTGCCTCTTCTCTAGCTGTAGCACTTCACTTCATCTTAACATCTTTTCACAGTAGATCTTTTCACTGTTCGTCTAACTCTAAACCCTAAACCGTAAGTAATTCTTGCGTGGACTCGATCTAACGTAAATAAGCGTAAATCTAAATAAACGTAAATCTAACTAAAAATAAAGCTAAATCTAATTTAACGTAAGTCTAATGACTAGAGGTTGTCTAGATGGTCATTGTGTCGGGGATGTAGTGACTCTTGCCGCCCTGAAGATCCACCTTCTTCCCTATCTTCTGAAGACATTTCACCAGTACTTTTGGATCGACGGAGCCCACCATGAGTGAAGGCAGCAATACCCTATATTCCATTGAGGGCTTTCTTCACCCGCTTCATGCAGGCATCGCAGTCTATGGAGACCCGCATCTAATCTAATATAACGTAAATCTAAATCTAGCTTAAATAAACGTAAATCTAGTTAAAAATAAACCTAAATCTAATTTAATGTAAGTCTACATATAACCTAATCTTTAACGTCTTTTAAGATAGTTTCCTACGACGTTATAACTCTCTTCTTCCTGTGTGTGTGCGCGTGTGTGGATGTGTGTGCCAATAAAAAGAGATAAATGGTATAACCTTTCTATCACCCATGCCAAGTATGATAGATTGATTATGCCATTTCTCTCTTGAATAATAGGTCTTCAGTTCAACTCCTCGTCGGCTAGATCTTTAGGTCTTTTAATTTTAATTAGTTTCCTACGACGCTCCCTTAGTTTCTCTTTCTTTCTCTCTCAATGTGTGTGCGTTTTTTTGGATCGTATGCATGTTTTCTTTCTCTTTTCCTCTCTCAATGTGTGCGTTTTTTGTTTATGCATGTTCTCTCTCTCTTTTCCTCTCTCAATGCGTGCGTTTTTTGTTTATGCATGCTCTCTCTCTCTTTTTCTCTCTCAATGTGTGTGTGCATTCTTTGTTTATGTATGTGTGTGCGTTTTTGCACTCTCTCTCGCTCTCTCTCTCTCTCTCTCTCTCTCTCTCTCTCTCTCTCTCTCAAAAACACTATGTGTGTGTGTGTATGTGTGTGTGTGAGAGAGAGGGAGAGAGAGAGGGGAAGGGAACATGAGAATGAGGAGAGGGAAGGAGCATACCTGGCTCTCCTTCCTCTCCTCGTGTGTGTGTGTGTGTGTGTGTGTGTGTGTAAAAGAAAAAGAGAGAGAGAGAGAGAGAGAGAGAGAGAGAGTGAGGGAGAGCGTTACCTGCTCTTTGCTTGAGGGCGCCGAAAAACTCAGATCTGAGATCTGAGTTTTTGGGCGCGCTCGGTTATTTTTTTTACCCCAGCTGGCGTCGCTATGAGCGTCGCTATAAGCGTCGCTATGAGCGTCGCAAATTTCTTTGTAAATTTACGCTCATAGCGACGCCGGGAATTTTTTTTTTTGAGCGTCGCTGTGTGAGCGTCGCTAATGTGAAGAGCCTCTTGTAGTGATTGTTTTTCTAAGTTTAGCTATCTCTTGTATGCATGAAATGTGAGATACATATCATTTCTGAATAAATATAAATTTTTTCCTTTGCCATAAATAGCCTTGCATCATATTATGTTGTGACATTGGGGGTGTGCAAGCTGATGGAAAGCTCCCAAGCTCAATATCCCAGTGCAAGAGAAATTTTGGAGGATGCATAATTCCCATAGTTCATGTCAAAACATGAAAGAGGGGTCAAAAAAAATGAAAGAGGACTACTCAAGCCCAGTACTTACAAATATTTTCAAAGCTACCAAGGCGACACCCCTCTCTCACCACAACACTCACTAAGAAGCAAAAAGCCTATCACAATTTGGACTTGAGCATTTGGACTACTCAAGCCCATTACTTACAAATATTTCCAAAGCTACCAAGGCGACACCCCTCTCTCACCACAACACTCACTAAGAAGGAAAAATCCTATCACAATTTGGACTTGAGAATTTGTAGTACATGAAGGTTGCCCGTGATCATCTCACAAAGAAACTGCAGGATGCTAAACAATATCTTGATAATGCAAGGCATGAGTTTGAAGCTCAAGAGTTTTGAAAGCACGCAATGCTAGGGTTAGCCCACTTGTGGCTGCTAGCCTATTAGGAGACAAAAGCTTCATGGTGTCGACAATGAATTGCAGAGTTTACTACAGAGCCACAATGTGGATGTAAAGAGGGAAATAAAGCTTAAAGTGAAGATAGAGACACTGGATGGTTTGGGGTTTCCTCACAGTGAGGACACCCCCATTGAAATTGACATAACTTGTCATCATGTAAGTGTCTGTGACTTTTGTGTTTGCACCTTATTTTTGGAATATGTGCACAACTATCCTATGTACTTACCATGCTTATCTTTTATTTAGTTTGTTTAGATTAATGTGGAGGTGTAGGAAGCAAAAGTGCATGCCTCCTGTGATAGTCAATTGCAGCTACTCATGCATACAAGCAAGATGCTACAAGGCTCCTTCTTCCCCACTACACTCTGTAAATTACACATGGAAACTTCCACGGAAATGATAGGAGGTGTATGCGACAAGACGATGATCAACCAGTGTATTGGATATGATATACCACTAGAAGTACATGAAATCACTGCAACGGTCAAGATGCCCTGCGCATAGCTATCGTCTTGGCTGCTTTGCTGTTCCATGCTCCCTGGGGATAGAATGTAGAGAATCCACTTGCCAGCAGAGGATACCATTATAATGGTGTTGCAAGCTCACAAGGCAAGGACATTCAATCACACCAACGTCTGGTAAGATAATCATAAATGGCAGCATGCTAATCACTAAACTAGCATAAAAACAAAATGTTGGTATGCTAGTTAACATACTGTGAATGCTAGGAAGCATATTGTGTACGCTAGTTAGCATGGTGGTTAGAATAATTTTTATGCTAGTTGGCATACCCAGTTAGCATAGTGGGTACGGTGGCTAGCATACTATGTATGCTAATTATGATAGATAGTTATGTTAGTTAGCATACACAATTTGTCTAGTTAGCATACATAGCAAGCTAGTTATCATACCCGATCATGCTAGTAAGCATACATGCGACTGCGCATGCTAGTAAGTCAACCTAGTTATGATAGTAAGCATACATGCTACTGTGTATGCTAGCTAGCATACCTAGTTACCATAGTTAGCATACACAGCTATGCTAGTAAGCATACATGCTATTATGTAAGCTAGTTTTAGCATACCTAGTTATTCTAGTTAGCATACATAGCTATGCTAGTAAGCATACATGCTATTGTGTATGCTAGTTAGCATACCGAGTTTTGATAGTAAGCATACAATGTACATGGTACTTTGTATGCTAGCTAACATACCCAATTAGGCTTGTTAGCATACATGGTACTATGTATGCTAGTTAACAAAACCAAATATAGATAGCATACCTGGCTATGCTAGTCAGTGAACATGATTTTGTGTATGCTACTCAACATACATCCTAATTATGCTATGTATGCTAGTTAATAGAGTATGTATGCTAGTTCACAAAGTTTGTATGCTAGTTAGCATAGGGGATGGTGACTAGCATAATATGTTTAGTTAGAATACCCACTTATGCTATTTAGCATACCTACTTATGTTGGTTAGCATAAATGCTACTATGTATGCTAGTTAGCGTACATGCTAGTTATGCTATGTATTCTAGTTAGCATATTGGCTATGGTGGCCAACATACCCAATTATGCAAGTTAGCATACATGGTACTCTGTATGCTAGCTAAGATAATGAGTAATGCTAGTTAGCATACATGCTTCTGTGTATGCTAGTGAGAATTCTATGCATGCTAGTTAGAAAACCTAGTTATGATAGCTAACATCTATTCTACTCTGTTTTCTACTCAACATACATAGCATTAGCATAAATTCTTATTATAATATGTATGCTAGCCAACATAGTATGTATGATAGTTAGCATATTGGGTATGATGGCTAGCAAACCTACTGATGCTAGTTGACATACATGCTAGTTATTCTCTGTATTCTAGCTAGCATGGTGCGTATGACGGCTAGCATACTATGCATGTTAATTAGCACACCGAGTTATGCTAGTTAGCACACCGAGTTATGCTAGTTGGCATACCCAATTATGCTAGCTAGCATACATACGGAGTATGTTGGGTATGCTAATTAGCATACTGAGTTATGTTTGTCATGATATTGTATGCTAGTTGGCATATTGTGAGATATTGAAAGCACAGTTAGATTAGTCTATCTGCTAGTTAACATAATGGGTATGGTGGCTAGCAGACACAATATGCTAGTTAGCATACCCAGTTATGCTAGTTAGCATTCCAAGTACATAGAATGCAAAACATGGAATGCTTATTGGCATACTAAGAATACAAGCAGTCATAATGATATGCTACCTAGCACACTTTATATATGTACATAGTGAGTATACTAACTACCACACATCCCATGCTTACCATCATTTTTAGTATGCTAATTGTTGTCTTAACAATCCAATTTTGCATTTTTACTAGCAATTTTGATATGATAAGGAATTTTTGAGAGGAATACATAGGAATCAATGATGTGGAAGCGAGTATGACAAGAATCATGTCAAGAAAATGATGGAAGAAGAGAAGCCCTCGAATGGTGACTTGGATGAGCTGGATAGAATACATGAAGGGGTACATGTGATACCACAACAAGATAAATCACCCATGGATGCTATAGAAAGTTAATAAATGGATGACGATGATGAATTCATCATGATTACTCATGCCAAACCCAGGCTCGATGTAGCTGATGAAATAAGTGCTTCAGAGAAAATAGTGAAAAGTGCTATGAGGATTGACAACAGGTGAAATGTGCACGATGTCAATGATGACAACCCTCGCTTGGGTTTTGTAAACAAAGTGAAGTTAAAAAGGAAAGGTGACTTGGAATAGAATCCAGAAGAGCTTGTAAAAGGTAGTCATAGCATAGGCTAACTCCGATAAAATCATCAATCTGGAGGGAGCATTATCCAATTAGGGCATGAAAACATCGCACAATGAAGTGTGAGAGCATCATCGGACACAATGAATAAGAGGACTCAAGGGATTGTTCTTCCCATCATAGAGAGAAGCCAAGCACTTCCCTAGCTTGGTGCATAACTGTTGTATCATGTGTTAGCCACTACTAACATTCCCCCCTCATAATTTGGTGCACATCCTCATGTTTCACTCAAGCAGAGCATAGTTACATGGATGAAAGTACGTCCTTGGAGGAATGTTGAATTGTCAAAAGATAAATTAAGTCGTCATAAGTATCAAAGTCCAACAAATAAGAATAGAAACATGAAGTACAATGATCAATCATGCAAAGGAAATTTTTGCTTCTAAAAGATGGATTCATCATAGCCAAAAACTAAAACACATAAAGAAAAAAAAACATAAACTATTATGAAGATTAAATTACTAAAAATTTCAGATTTATGCATGTAACACAAGCAATCAAATATGACCCTAGGCTAATGCAAGTTCATAAACCTACTAGCCTAAAAACCATATGATATTTCTTAATAAAGCATCCAAGTCTATCATGTCTATGAGCCATAAAGAAGCTCCTAATCTGTTAGTACACCGCTACTTAGTCTTTTGAAGCTCATGAAAGATTTTTTTTTGGCATTTCATAGAAAAAAGAAAAGCACATCACAAGGCGACCACCCCAAGGCAAGTGAAGCTACAACTCTCGGCTCCTTGAACCCTCAAGGAGGTGTTCCAATAATCTACTAACCTACCAAGGTAACGGCTAACCCTTATCAACCTAGGGCATTGATTTAGGGACTTGACCAAGTGAGCTCAGCTAGTTCCCCTCACCTTCCAATTGCCAATAAGGTGCTAGGCCTAACAAAGAAACATAACATAGAAATTTCATTTTCATGTGTCTAGTCGTATTTGTGCTACTCTTTTTTGGACACCTTTTTTGATTCATATGTTAATTTTTTGTATTATTTATTTCTTCCATAACAAGACTCTTATGGAAAATGGACTAAGGGACTAAATCTTAATCATAGCGGGATCATAGCCCTAGGTCGTGCTAGAAATGAGTGGAGTATTAAGACAATCACTAGGAATCTAGGACTAACAAGAAATGATCCTACATTAACATAAGGTCAAGGTCATCTGCCTATGATTAGCACACATAAAGATAAAATTTAGATGAGTTTAATATTCACAAAGAAAAGTGTTGAAACTTTCATGTATGCGTAGCTTTTGAAAATGAAAGGAACCATAGCTAGAAGCAAAGTCACTTAATCCAAGCAAGCCAAAAAGATGTAAAGATGAAAAATAACATAGCATGGAAGGATTTCACCTGTTTGTGCTCTTTTGAGCATCCTTGAGCAAAGCATCAATTTTATGTAGAGGCCCTTGATTCCTTTTATTTGCAAGCCATTCTCAAAACATGTTGATTGCAGGATCTGTCCATTATGATTGTGGCAAGGACTAGAATGTGAAATGACAAGAGAGAAATTCACATTGTCGTGGCATGGACTCGAATATCAAATTGTCATAGAGAAATTCAAAATTTTTATATATCTTGTTCATGACTATGTAGTAAGAATGGGGCTGCAAAGCTAGGGGTGAATTGCACATTTTTCCCCCTCAACCCTAGTTTACCCTTAGTTCACTCAATGATCAGATGGTGTAAATAATTCCAATCATTCCCACATCATGTGGAATAACAAGAGCCAATGAGATACTGATGACGATGGCCCACTAGTTTCCATATTTCTTGACAAGAGTCAAAGATCCCTCTTGAAGGAGCTTGTGTAAGATAGTGATAAGGATGGCCCACTAGTTCCCATATATCTTGTATCTGGAATTATGGTTGATTTTATGCAATGCAAAGGGTCAAATCCACACTTTTATTGAGAGAAAGAGAGGAGGAGAAAGACAAAGAGGCCATTGCCAAATGCTATTGTTGCCTACTTCCACTAGCTTGCTAGAGTCGCCTCCGACTCACCTGCATTGTTGTCATTACTACACCGTCACTTGTGCCCATCAACTCTTCGAAGTTCTTGCACTCAACTCTGAATTTGTGTGTGTGCTCCTATGCATTGTAGCCCTGCAATCACATCCAATTCATTCATATCTAAGTGGGAGGTTATTGGGGTAAAGGAAGTATGTGTCTTGCCTCAAGATGGATGTCGAGTTTTTGCCACACATTAACCCACTCAATTATTCTTTATATACTAAAGCATTTAGGAATGAGTGATGCTTCTTGCCACTTTACTCCACCCCACTCTCTCTCTCTCTCTCTCTCTCTCTCTCTCTCTCTCTCTCTCTCTCTCTCTCTCTCTCTCCCCCCCCCCCCTCAAACAATCACTGCAATTGTGCTCTGTTCACAATAATAATTGACATTCTTAAAAGAGAACTAGAGCAAGGTATGCCGCATTTTTCGTAGCATACATTGCTCTTCCTCTCATCTTGCCATCACACTTGCAAAAAAATTCTCTCTTTCTCTTCCTCTCAAAGCTCACCTCTCTCTCTCTCTCTCTCTCTCTCTCTCTCTCTCTCTCTCTCCCCCCCCCCCCCCCCCCCCCACACACACACACACACACACACACACACACACACACACACACACACACACACACACACACACACACACACACACACACACACACACACACACACACACACACACACACACACACACACACACACACACAAACAAAGCAGTATTTGGTGGAGAGATCCATCACTCGATGATATTGGAGATGAGAGGGTAGACCAAAAGAGGGATCTACACAAGAGGAAAGTAAGAGGTCTGCTTCAACAATCCCTTCCCCCGTCCCCCCCTCCCACCACCCTATTCTTAAACACACACATATTAGAGAAGATAAATCCAAAGGTTCCATACCTCTTGCATATTTGGTGTAGGTGCTTTCTTGCTTGCTTAATTGCAATCACTTTTCTTACTTGATTGCTTGTTGTCTGGTGTGTGATTAATTTGTAGGTGCTTGCTTGGTATGTGATTAGGGAGAGAAAAAAACGATACAAAGGAAAAGAGAGGGAGAAAGAGGAATTAGTGTAGATTTAATGGTTAATTTTAAATACACATTAAAGTAGAGAGATGAAGAGAGAGAGAGAGAGAGAGAGAGAGAGAGAGAGAGAGAGAGAGAGAGAGAGAGAGAGAGAGAGAGAGAGAGAGAGAGAGAGAGAGAGAGAGATTTGTATGGTAACTGTGTGTAGAGATATAGAGGTTTGTAGACTAGGTAGAGAGAGGGTGTAGAGAGAGAGTTGGATAGAGAGATTAGGTGTAAATCAACCTCTCCTTCTACACCCTCTCTATATAGATGGTACATAACATGTGTAAAGGGTGTATAGAGATAGAGGTGTGTACTTTACATAGAGATAGGGTGTAGAGAGAGAGGTAGATCAAGATGTTAGGTCTACATGTATATACCTCTCTCTCTACATCCTATCTCTACCTAAACTACGCACCTCTATCTCTATGCACCCTCTACACATATTCTGTACCATCTATATAGAGAGGGTAGGTATATATATATATATATATATATATATATATATATATATATATATATATATATATATATATATATATATATATATATATATATATATATATATATATATATATATATATATATATATATATATATATATATATATATATATATATATATATATATATATATATATATATATATATATATATATATGTGTGTGTGTGTGTGTGTGTGTGTGTGTGTGTATATGTGTGTGTCACGTGTGTGTTTTTGTATATATACTTTTCACCACACCTCGAATTTCTCCTCACCTAGGGGAGGTTTCTAACTGGACATAATGCCTATTGCCTCCCTCAATAGGTGGGGTTCTCTAAACTAAATAAAGTTAGGTTCAAAATCCCCGAACAAAAATAAACTTGAGGAGTACTTAGAGCCGACTCAATCAATACAGTATGAAGACTACTTGTGGGAAAGATTTTTCAAAAATGGGTTTCTGCTCGGCACAACCTTTTCTCCTCTTTCAGTGGTCGGCTTGGGTGTGATACCTTACTTGTGGGAGAAAGGCTATCTTCAATAAAAATGTGGCCATCTTTATTGCAATACCATTTTTAGCATGATAGGATGCGCATTCACCAAACCTGCATGTACAAACGGGTTTTTCTACGGACGAGTTTTTCTGGAATGAATGGCACCGCATGGCGTGTGGGACTCGAAATGAAGCAAATAAAAGTGTGTAGCTGTGTGCACTTGCTGCCTGACGCAGACTACTTAAGGAGGAGGTGAGTACGGTTGTTGACTCACTTAGTGCCTTGGGGTATTGTGAGAGAGAGAACTTTCTATTGAGTGAGGGTAGCGGTTCATTGTTCATCATGGAGAAAAGCAATGCCAATGTCGAGTTTGGCTCTGCTGAGGGTGGTGTTCATTTTATTTTGATTCTTAAGGGTTAACATCTACTATGCTGCATTTGATAGCATGCTAATATGCCTTATTGACCTTGCAAAAAACGTTGATAGAAATTGTTGCCGTACTGGTGTGGTTGGGCCGATGTGGAAATACCTGCATGAACATAAAAAATAATAAAGGGATATTATCCCATACTAAGATGCACTATCTCATAGCCTCGCTTCTGTCATTTTACTCCGAGAATGTGTACATTGGTGATGAAACCCAGATTTGGTGATGGAGTCTTGGTATTCTTGGTTTAGGCATATGTATGTTTGCCTAATATATTAGGGCTTTTTTCCTCTGTTGTATGCATTGGTTTGTACACGAACTAGGAAACGTTTAGCATTGGGATGGTTTAAATACTGGCAAAAAATATGCTATATTGCTTATACTCAAAAAATCTGGGTCAGTAAATACTATGTGACTTCGTGTTAATAATTTCTATAAAAAGTCGGTGTTGGACAACAGTTAAGATGAAAGTTTACCTCGTTTTTTTTGGATGGGTCTCTATACTTGTGCATTGACATACGTAGGATTGCATAAATTGGGGCATTTTTTCTATAATATGCATCAATATTGAACACAAGCATGGAACATGTTGTCACATGTTACTGGCAGTAAGAGTTATGTTGCTAACTATACTAAAAAAATTATACTTTTCCTAATAAAGCATGCACGGGCATGTGTAGTTTTGCATTATCTATTGGTACATTTTCACTAATATGTGCATCAGGTATGAAAACAAGCTGAGAACATGTTACATCATTCTACTCGTGAGAATAATGATACTACTTTCACTCAAAACTCCGGTGTTCTTTTTGGACTTCATGGGTTGAATGGCTACATAAAATAGGGTTCTGAATAGTTTTTATAACTCGGCTTTTTGGTAAATGTATTGAATGTAATTTATATAAAGATTTGAACATGAGCAACATACATAGAGATACTAATTGGCTCAAGAAACTGTCCTTTACTGCTGTCGATGATCTTTTGAAGATGAATTGTCGAGAAGGTATTACGATAATTAGCATGAAATGTTCTTAGAAGGTAAGTATGCTGGGTCTTGGTGAATCCGAAAGGTAATTACTGGGCATGACTAGCCTAATACATATTGTTACTATTGGAAGAGGATACAAGTGTGCTCTTTTGGGATTTTTGAAAATAGTATGCTGGTGTCTATCAACAAAAATTATGTGGTTTACTTTCAGCTGGTTATGTCTTCTTTTAATGAGGGATGTACATGGATAACAAATGGTAGGCCAATTTATCTGCAATGTTGTTCAGGCATTAACGGAGCCGTTGTTTGTCTTTACTGTGGATGCAGGTATGTCTTTTCGATGATTGGGGATATGCTGCTGATGAGTTGGACTTTTGGATCTCTCCTAACTTTTGTATCTATTGAGAGGAAGTGTATTACTAACTCCTCCTCACTTGGGAATGTATTATTGTTCTGATACTTGAATAATGATATGTCTACTGGCTTTAACTGGTTCTTTTTTGGTCCTTGTACTTTTTCTTAAAAGTCGCTTGTGTTATCTGTAATAAAGTAAACCCAAATATATATATATATATATGTATATATATATATATATATATATATATATATATATCCTTGTACTTTTTCTTAAAAGTCGCTTGTGCTATCTGTAATAAAGTAAACCCATATATATATATATATATATATATATATATATATATATATATATATATATATATATATATATATATGTATGTATGTATACATATGTACATATATATATTTATAATATATATATATATATATATATATATATATATATATAGAGAGAGAGAGAGAGAGAGAGAGAGAGAGAGAGATACCTCTCTCTCTTGACACCCTCTCTATCTACCTACCCTGTCTATATAGAGGGTATAGATTATGTATAGGGTAGATTTCATATTAGATAGATAGGGTAGATAGATGTAGAGAGCGTAGAGAGTAGAGCGAGATTAGGTCAATACTTACAAACTAATCTCTTGTAGATGTTGCAACAAGAGACCACTTACTAGGGACTAGTCCCAATCTCTTTCCTTTGGTTGGTTCATGTCACAGTTGGGCTCTTCACATCACATTTGGGCTCCCCACTATGTTGGACATCGCCTCTGGTGGATCTGACTCTTGGGTCGATAAGTTAATGCAATAAACTTAGGTTTATTGCTAATTAGTTAAAGATGATCTTGAGTGTAGCTATAGTTTTTTGTTTTCAAGCATAAACCTTTTACGATTTTGGTGGAGTTGGTCCATCTACTGAGATTCCTCAGCCAATCATGGATCTGAAGCTATAGTGAGCACTCTCTTTGTGACGTAGAGTTTGTTTGGCCACTACACTCCACAAAAATTAGATGCTTATGGTCTTTCACCATAGACCACACCACCATAGGAAAGCTAGGAAGGGATTCTATATATCCAAAGCATTGCGTCAATAGCACCCTCTTCTAACATGCCTTCTTACCGGTCCATCCCCCTTTCCATCATTGAGACCCACACCATTCCATTCTACTCTTGCTTTGCTCGAGCCTTGTTGATAGTCCACGGATGATCAATGAGCATCTTCTAGTAGTGCATACACATATGATCAATGAGCATCTTCTAGTAGTGCATATACATATTCCTTTTTGATAGTCCATGGATGATCAATGAGCATCTTCTAGTAGTGCATATACCTATTCCTCTCAGGGTAACGAGCACCATGACATTGCAAAGTGACGGGGGATCTTATTGGGATCCCTATTTTGGTAGTGGTGAGGGGTGGGATCACCTATTTTGGAGTGTGCCACTGAAACTATAGGGGATGAGGACTATGGTGCATTCATGCTAGAGACACATGATCGCTACTATAGGCTCAAATAAGGTGATGACGTTGATTTTAGCACTATATAGGAAATGGTATTTTGGTGCCACTTATAGCTTCTTATACACTCGGTGTATAAGACTTGTCATATTAAGTTCAAATATCCATATCCCAATCATGCACGCTATGGCAAGGAAGCACTGTATGCTTGCTTTATAAACTCCTCCAATGAGCATTTCTCCATGCAACGATTGGAGGGGAATATAAAGAAATTTCTAAAAAATAAGCAATCATGTGTACAATGTGATGTGGCCAATCAGGTCACAAATGTAGAGTGAAGCTTTTGTGGTGGTGCCATAATTGATGCAAAGTGAGAGTGAACCATACAAGAAGTAAGTGATGAAGCGGAAACGGGCTCATCCCACAAATAGTTGTTAGAGTTACCTCATCTCAAGTGAACTTTCCAATGCGATCCCATTATTTATTTTGGATATTAAGTACTTACTTTACTTATATTGTCAAAGTTTGGGTAGGGAAATTTACTTCGATGGGTATATATGCAACCCATTGCCCCCATTGTATTAGCATCAGCTATTCATTGCCAAGGTTGATTGGTTCAAGAGACTCTCTTTCTCACGTTCTCTCTCTCTCTCTCTCTCTCTCTCACGCTCACTCTTCTTGGTCTCTACGCTTTTTTATTGTTGACTTTGACATGGTATCAAAGCCCTTGGTGGAGATCAAGCCCCTTGAGAAGAAAATCTATGAGGAGGTTTGTCTCCCTCATTGCCGTTGCCCAATCCCCCCCTCTGCCTCTAGCATTTTGAAATGCTACCTAGTTTGGGGCCTATCAAAGCCCATTCCCCTTAGCATCTTTCATTTCAATACGATGTGGCATTTTTTGGTGTACACCTCTCACTCTCTCCCCGTGATAGTGCACTTCTGCTGTTGCAAGTTTGCATTTTAAAATGACACACTTCGTAGCCCCTTGGTGGCATTGGTGAACTCCCTCCCACACTAGTGTTGTTAAATGATCTAGCCAAGAGTGCCTCGCTGTTCACCCCCTTGATGGAAACTCTATCCCCCTTTCGTTGCAGTGATAGCACCCACCTAACAATTTAAAACACTGTGAATTGTGAAGTATTGGGTACTTTTAAGAAGGAGAGAGGGAGAAGGTCAACATAGTCTTGGTGGCCTTTAACAAGGGATTTTGGAGCACCTACTGGAGAAGGTTTGGAGGATTTTTGGGCAGGACCTAGGCAACGGAGGTCTTTGTTTTTGGGAGTGGCTTCATGACAACCTTGTGGCCACTTTTAAAGTGCTTTGTGGAGGCTTGGGAGAAGTTCATCTTGGATCTCAAGAGATGGGCAATAGAAGGAGCAGCTTGGGAGTTGGTGGAGCCACCCCTTTTGGAGTACTCCTAGATCTTGCTTCAATACGGCCCCTCCTTACTCGAGGACCATCAAAAAATTGAACACTGACAACTACACCCATTGGAACTTGATTATGTGACTATGGTTCTCACGGAAAGGATTATGGGACATAGTTGATGGCGAGCCATGTCCTACAAGGTGTTGCAATTAGGGTTGCAAGAAAACACATATAGCTTGGAGAAGACAAAGGAAGCTCAAGGCACACAATATAGAGTGTATTACTCAGTGCACAATGGAAATATAGACAGCCTTAGAATGAATGGATGTATGTACAATGCACCGGGGAAAAAACCTCCTAGTGAGGAGAGAAATGCCCCGATGGTCCTAGATGTGTTCGAACACATCACTACCACATGTATATGGTAACAAATCCCCCCTAGAGTGATGCGATGAACGAGAGCTGACACATGAGTAAAGCGAAGTGCCATGCCTTGAGGACATGATTAGTCCACAAAGGAGAGTAAGCCCAAAGCTTTGTGGAGAGCTTTGAATTTCCCACAAGACAATGCCTTTGTGAAAAGATCTGCAAGGTTGTCCTGTGTTGGCACATAAGCCAAGCTGATCTCTCTTGCTGAGAGCCTCTCCCTGACATAGTGGTAATGCACCTCAATGTGCTTTGTGCGAGCATGAAAAATTGGGTTCCTCGCAACTGCCAGTGTTCTCTGACTGTCAGTGTAGATAGTGTTGGTAGTGTCCTTTCCAACACCCAAATCAGCCATAAGGAGTCTGAGCCATACACAATCGATCATAGCTGTGAAGACTGCCATGTACTCAGCCTCACACCTAGAGGTGTCCACAGTAGGTTGCTTCTTGCTCAACCATGATATACATGAACTGCCAAGCATGAAACAAAAACCACTTGTGGACACTCCTGTGACAAAACAACCAGCCCCCAATCCAAGTCCAAAAAAGCATGGAAGTCTAGCAGCAATGATCCCCCCTTGGGATAAAACAAGCCAAGATGTAAAGTGCCACTCAAGTAGCGGAAAATCCTCTTGACAGCCTGCTAATGCTTAGAACCTGGGCTATGCATATATCTGCTGACCTGCAAGAGTGCAAATTGATTATCCAACCTCGTGTTGCATACATAAATGAGGCATCCAAAAATAGTTTGTTGGTAAAGAGTGACATCTGCAAGATCACCAGCATCATGAAGACTCAATTTCAAACATGTTTCCATGGGAGTGGCAATAGGGTTGCAATCCTAAATTCTAAACTTAAATAGCAATGTCTCTATGTAACTTTTTTGACACAAGGAAACATCCACCATCACACTGCTTAAATTGTATACCCAAGTAATGATGCAATAGCCCCAAATCTTTCATCTTGAAAGTAGCATTCAAATTAGCCTTAAATTCAGCAATGTTTCTCTCATTTGGTCCAGTGATAAAAAAATCATCTACATAAAGAATCACAATGAGAAGTACATCATTCTCACGCTTTACATACAATGTGATTTCTGTTGGACTGTTACAAAAGCCTCATTTGACCAAATGAGTGTCAACCTTCTCATACCAAGAACGAGGAGATTGCTTCAACCCATAGAAAGCTTTGTTACATCTGCACACCTTATCCTGTTGTCCTTTCTTGACAAAACCATGAGGCTGTGTTACATAAACTTCCTCAAATATGTCACCATTCAAGAAAGCTATAACAATGTTTGACTGATGTACATCCCAACCAAGATGAGCTGCCAATGCACATAGAAAACACATAGTAGTCATACGACAAGTGGCAGAAAAAGTCTCTTCATAATCTATGCCTTTTTGTTGTGCATAACCCTTTGCAACAAGTCGAGCCTTATAGCAATAAATCTCACCATCCGGCTTCCGTTTCAACTTGCAAACCCATTTTGTACCAATGGGCTTTTTGCCAGGAGGCAAATGACATAAAGTCCATGTGTCTTTTTCTATAAGTGCATCATATTCTAATTGCATGGCAGCCGTCCAATTTTTTGAATTCTATGCTTCATCAAAAGATAGAGGTTCCTCAACATCATGTAAGCTAGACACAACCAAATCATAACAATTTGATGC
Source organism: Adiantum capillus-veneris (assembly GCF_014529385.1). Classification (NCBI taxonomy): domain Eukaryota; kingdom Viridiplantae; phylum Streptophyta; class Polypodiopsida; order Polypodiales; family Pteridaceae; genus Adiantum; species Adiantum capillus-veneris. Next base: position 160,988,935 of record NC_140939.1, on the reverse strand, counting down.
ATAAGATGCATGGCGAGAACCTGAACGAGTATGACTAGACAAAGGTGCATCCAATTTACTATCACGTGTGCTCCAAAATTCATTATCTTGGAGTATTTTGGATGTGATTTGTTGACAATTTGTGAATGGGGATTCTTGGATGTAGTGTGGTCTACAATTCTAATTTTCTAAAAGGCAATCGAGTCTCAAGATGGGATTCTTCTAAGGTACAAAGTTGAGGGTAGAAAATTCGAGGTGTATCCAACATGACCGGTTTTTTTGGGGTGTCCATGATAGCTTCTTCATCACTTGGTCTCAATTGTCCAATATGAACTATAGAGAGTATGTAAGAGTTATGGCATCTCAAGTGAACTGCCCAGTGTGATCCCATTATTTGTTTTGGCTTTTAGGTATTTACTTTACTTATTTGTCAAAGTCTAGGAAGGGAAATTTACTTGTATGGGTATATATGCAACCCAATGTGCCCATTGCACTTCATTGTCAATGTTGATTGGTTCAAGACTCTCTCTATCTCTCATGCTCACTCTCTCTATTTCTCGTGCTCACTCTCTCTCTCTCTCTCTCTCTCTCTCTCTCTCTCTCTCTCTCTCTCTCTCTCTCTCTCTCTCTCTCTCTCTCTCTCTCGTGCTCACTCTCCTTAGTCTCTATGTTTTTGTATTGTCAACTTTGACAATAGTAACACACAGATCAAGCCAAGAAACTCCCATGCACTATGAGGTAGAACAACCTAGAAAGATAATTATGTAAGTAATTTTTGATTATGCAGGCTCCTATATAGGATATATTTTAGCTTATGAATGTTTTCTGCTATTTTCTACTTAGGAAAATATCACTTTGTCTTGTCCTCGAGGGGTGCACTACTCTGTAATCCCCTATTTAATATGTGTTAATGGGGTAATTAAAAAACCCCATTTTTAACATGCTTGAATTAATAAAATGACACCTTATTCTAGGATTTTTTTTAAAAATTGAATATAAAGACCCCCTTATTTTAACATATCTCTGTTAAATTGCCTAAAATGTTTGCATTTAAAACCCCTCCTATTGAGCTCACTTGGTACATTAACATGATTACATAGTGCACCCTCCAAGGTCCTATCCTACTAGAGACATAGTCAAGTATCAAGAGACACACACAAAATTCAATACTTGGCAATGGTTGTTGGTGGAAAACAATCATATCTCTCATCAGCAATTCAAATCTACAATTGAATTTCTATAAGCAGTAAATGTAGTTAATAAATATTGTAATAATCATTTTGAGTTATTGATTTATCTAATTTTCTTTTGATTATTTTAAGGTTAGAGCAATCAAACTTATATACCTCTTGATGAGGAAGACAAGGACGAGGAATTAAATTGATAATTTTTTGCAATAGCACAAAAATATTCATTTGTGTATAAAACTTATTTGAAATTTTGGTTTTATTTGTTATTAAATTTCAATATTATTCTTTTGTGCTTTAAAGTATGCAGGTAAAGTGTGACATGTAATCCAAAATATGTTGTTAATTTCAAAGGTTTTTTTTGTAGCTTTTCAAAATGCAATTGATATTTGATATGTTTTATGCATGTCAAAAATAAAGATGCTCATTTGGGTCAACCAATCTAGATGGCCAAAATGCAAAATGCAGTTGATATTTGATATGTTTTATGCATGTCAAAAATAAAGATGCTCATTTGGGTCAACCAATCTAGATGGCCAAAATGAGCATCTTTATTTTTTTATAGCTCTGTAGGGGCAATATATGCATAATGTCATGTGAATTATTCATCTAGGATATTTGTAGTATGTGCAAAATATAGATGTGAGAGAAGTGAAGAAAAGACAAATTTTCCTCGCAAGCCCTATTCTTGCCCGTAGGCAATAAGGATACTGCAAGGAGAGATGTACCTGTAGCAAGGAGAACCTAGAATTTGTTGAGAGAATGACTTTCTAAGAGTGACAGAGATAGATTTAGTTAGACTAGAGGGAGATGAAATTAGAGATGAAAAAGAAAACAACAAGAACCAACAAAATATCAAAGTAAAATACATCTTACTTGACAAACCCTTCGAGAGTTACTCACCATTATGATGGGGAAAGAAGAAGAGGGAAGACTTCAAGCCTTGATTGATGCACCAAGCTCAATTCCTTCTTTGATTAGAGTTGATCTTCCAAGGATAGCTTACAAGATTGGCTACCCTTCCTCTAGGAGCAAGTGTAGGCTTAGGCTTATGTTTATGGCTAAGTACAATTAGGCATCGATCCTCTCACTCCCTTATGAATGGTTTTCAAGAAAGAAGAGGTCCCCTTTTATAGGTGAAGAGAACCCCCAAGGGTTACACAAGAAAGACAGAATGCAATGTGAAAAGGAGCTGGCAAAGTTTAAAATGGTCTATCCTTGCATGATGTGGATAGACTGGGGTCCACCATTTGGATCATATCTCCTCAATCGTGGCTCTAAAAAAAATTTAAAAAATAGGGGCACAAAATTCAGCTCATGAGCTACGACTTTCATTTTACATAATGTTTCCAATTTGGATTAGAACCTTGTGGAAAAAATTCACCAAAATAGGGTATCTTTCTGGCAGAAAAAGTCTTCTTGTGGTCCCCTTAGCTTAGACTTCCACTTGATTCGCAGGGACACCTCATGCAATATGAAAGTATGACATTTATCCTTGACAAAGTTTTGTAATAATACTCTTTATAATGCATTAAAATGAGTGCATCGTTGAAAATCATACAACCTAGTGTCCCAGTAGGATTTGATTCCTTCCTAGTACTTATTAATTAAAATATATATTTATTGAAAATCACACTAGCTATAGGATCTAGCTAGAGTGTGGGGTGATAATGGGATAGTAGAAAAAAAGAGCCAATGCTTTTTTTTCCAAGTTAAAGAGGCACCGCTATTGACGCTTTTTCCCATAGAACTTGTAACGATAAAGTAAGAATATGTTAACCTTGAGATAAATAGTAGGATGAGATAGAAATATTATTATTATAATTATGTATAAAAAATCATAAAATAAATCTCCTAGCATTCATTCCCACTATGTACGTACTACATTACGACATCCACCCCCTCTAAACCTGCATATCCTCTGGTATGTGCCACATTTGATCTTCTGTAGGTTCAATCCCCTTGTAGATCTTCAGGATTTCATCTTCATTGATAGGTTCCAACGCTTTATCTTTACTTTGATCTTCACTTGTGTGTTGCTCTTCCCCTTCCTCAACATCTTTCGGATCAATGTCTTCTCTTCTCTTAAACATTTAGATCCTTTTTTCGTGTAATGGGAACCCTTACTTCTATACCATCTAGTTTAAACAAGCTGTAAGTAGAATTTTCATGCACATGCTTTACAACATACGGTTCAAAAAGATCATGCACATGCTTTACAATATATGGTCCAAACCATCTTTTTGAGAACTTATGCATGACTGTCTGTGCTAGTTATCAAGGGTACTATCATACACTAAAACCCAATCATCTTTGTCAATTGCTTTTCTCCTAAGCCTATGTCTCTTATCAAAGTAATCTTTGTTCTTCAACCTGACATTTTTTTAGTTGCTTTTTTGCAGCCTCGATGTCTCCAGACCTTATCTCTAGTTTCTTTATACGCGATGCAACGAGATCTTCCCTGCTAAGTCCCTCTTGCCAAGGTAGTACATTCCATGTGGGAATTGTATCTTCAATTGGCATCACTGGATTTTGACCATACATCAACTCCGCAGGCATGTAGCTAGTTACTGAGCTATGTGTTGTATAATCAGCCCACAAAATCATATGGCAATAATTTTGGCTACTCACCAACTCTTCCTTCGTAAGACTTGGCCAAAGCTTTGATGATAGGAGGATGCCCTCTTTCATTCTTTACATTGCCTTTAGGGTTGTAAGCTATAGTAAGAAAAATCTTGAGTCCTAATCTGCAAAAGAACTCCCTTGCGTTCTCGATATCCAATTCACCTCTCTTTGCAGTGATCTTTCCCACACAACCATAACGCCAAATCACCTCATCAAAAAGGAATTTGCATATAGCTTCTATGGTTTTTTCTCTTAATGCTGGCCCTTCAACCTTGTTATTTAGGTCCTCTCATGCAAGAACCAAGTATCTCATTTGCTAGAGTCCTAAAGGCATTGTGACTAGATCCACAACCCATTTATACTGCATGGCTAGTAAATATGTAGGGTGCAATCCGTCATGATGTTGGACATTTGAATACATTTGACAAGTTACACACGAATCTACAAATTGAGATACATCTTTATACATACCTCTCCACCAATATTTTTCTTTGGAGAAGGTTGCCCACACACCCCTATGTCCAGCCCATAGACTCTCATGAAACTCGTGCATGAGCTTTACTTGAGTCTCTTTTTTACATATAACGCTTTGTGGTGTAACACTCTTTTGTTTAGGATGCTTCCACAAATAACCATCCCTCAAAAAGTACCCATATGCTTTCCTGCATATCATCTTGAATTCTTGTTCAGACCAATCATCTTGTTTTGTTAGAGTCCTCAAGTAGCTTCCAATAAGAAGCCAATCACCTTCATAAATCTCTCTCAAGAACAATCCAAGTGGATTAGTCATGCTTACATTGTTATCTTTGACATGAGAGATAGAATAGAACTTTGTGCCCACATCATCTCCCTCTTCAATAATCTGTGACTCATCTTCATACCTTGCCCTTGATAGCATATCTGCCATTGTATTGTCTTTACCTGCAATGTGCTTAAAATCGAGATCTAAGGACTTAATATAGGCAATCCACTACAACATAGCAATGTTTGGCATTGAGCAGCTTGTAATCATCCCAAAAAGTAATAGATAATCTATTTCTACAACCACATATGTACCAATGAGGTACGCTTTCCCATTTTTTAAGGCTGTAACCATACCCCATAACTCTCTCTTTATCTATGGATAGTTGCTTTGGTGAGCACTCAGTACCTTTGCTACAAATATCACCACATACCTGTGTCCTTCTTCATAATCTTTCCCTATTGCCTATCCAATTCTTGTAGGACTGGTGTCTACTACTGTCACAATTACTGGCCTTTTACACTCATAGTCTGCCTTTCTCAAAGTTGGTGCTGATTGGAGTAACTCCTTTAGTTTTTTCATGGCTTTTACATGTGCTTCTGTCCACTTAAACTTTTGATTCTTTCTAAGCAATTTATAAAGAGGATCAGCTACATGTGTATAATGTGGAATCCAAATAGCATAAAAGGCACATGCTCCCAGAAACCTTCTAACCTCAATGATGCTAGTGCATGTTTCTTTCATTCATTGGATGGCATCTACCTTTGTTGGAAAAGGTTTCCTACCATATGGCCTGCACATGTGCCCCACAATGAGCACTTCATTGACACCAACCATAGACTTTCCCCGTGACAAAGTAAGATTCACTTCTTCCAACCTAGAAAAAAATTTATTACAATCATTTATGTGATTTACCACAAACCTGCGACATCCCTTGAGATACAAAGCTTCATCTTTGTCACTTTCTTCACATCCTTTGATAGAAAAATCATCAATGAAAGGAATTGTGATTTGAGGAATAAAGTCACGTAAGACCTTATTCATCCCATTCATCATATTTGCAACCAAGCTGGTTGCTCCCTGTGGCAAGGTACACATTCTCACCAAACCTAAAGGTGTCCTCATGGTTGTCAAGTCTCTGCTTTCTATTGCAAGCTAAAATTGATCAAACCATGAGTAGAGGTCCCCCATTGAGTAGATTGCCCTCCCTGCAAAGACCTCGCAAACTCATCCACAATCAAACTTGTACCTATATTTTTAATTGTCACCTTGTTCATTGGTTTCATATCTTGGATGAAGCGTAGAGAACCATTCTTCTTTGGAACTGTGAACCACTTGTTTGCATATGGATCACAAGAAGGCTCCAAAATCCCCATTTTGATCTTTTCATTCAATAGCTCTACTAACTTTGGCAAATGAGCCTTTGGAACCAAAATAGGCCGCAAATTCCAAGGCACATGAGGTATTGTAAAGATTACCATAGGAGCTACAATAGAAGGATCAACACATCCTATCTCATGTGGCTCAAATGAAAAAGCCTTACCATGATTTGAAAGAATTTCTTTAAAGCACTTTGTCTCCTCCTGTGTTAGAAATTCCTTGCAACCAATCTGTAACTCTTGAAAAGACTCCTGTGTGAAGGTGTGATCAATCTTTATAGGATTCCTCAAACTTGGTTGCAAAGAAGCCTGCTCAATGTTTTTCCTGTTGTTGGGTGGTAAGGGTGAAGCTACTGGTTTCACCTTCTTTGCTACACTCTTGTATTTATTTTCAACATGGACTTCTGGGCCAATTGGTTGCTTAAAACATTGGTTCTCTTTGAAGGATTCTATGACTTGATACATTTTCATAGAGCATACTTCCACAACTTCATTTTCAAGATGCAAACTAGAATCCATTATAGGATCAAGCTCACCCATAGTATCTACAAAAGAAGCTTGCTCACACAAACCCAAAACATTTTCAGTACTAGGCTCTAGAAACCCACTGTTTCATGTCTATTTTTACATTATTTACATATTGCCTCTCACATCTCTTCAATCTTCAAGTTTTGTAAAACATACTGATCCGTTCCTTATTACCAAGGATCCTGTTGAGAAAGTTTCACTTATTTTTGGATCAAGCGAGACCCTTTTTCTTTTTGTATGTCATAAAATCTAATATCTAACCAACCCAATTGATTTTCTCATATTAAATTGATCACTTAATGTGGGAGAATAAATGGGAACAAGTGTTAAGATATAGATATGTGCTTATTGATCTATCTCAACACGGGGCCAATAGTAAAGGGGCCCAAATAGGAGATGGTCTATCAAGAGCAAGGCTAACCAATGGAGCATAAGACCTTAGGGTTAGCTTCATTGAAGACCTCCAATAATGTATGTAAAAGTCCTTTGACCTTAGGTAAGCTAGGGCTGATTAGCTTGAGGTGGGAACCCGGCCCAACCTCGAGGTGCTTGACCTGCTTGAGGTGCTTGTCGTGCTTGCGGTGTTTGTCCTGCTTGAGGTGCTTGATTAAGGTGCTTGAGGTGCTTGACTTACTCCATGCTTGAGGTGCTTGACTTGCCTCTTGATTAAGGTGCTTGAGGTGCCTTGACATGCTTGCCTGAGATGCTTGTGGGATTAGAGAGAGAACACACACTCACACTCACAAGGGAAGCCCCAGCTTGAAGAGGCAGCAAGGACACATGTCAGGTCCCTACCCATGTTACCTTCATGTGTTGCTTGAAGCCTATTGGCTAGGCTTCAAAGGGGTCCAATGATAAATTACTTGAATTATCTAATTGTTTTTGCATTTATCAAGTCCTCTCTCTCAAAGGGGAAAGGGGGACACTTTTCCCAAGGCTACCCATGTTGCTTGTAATGGATCTTGCTTGTGATTGGCTAGGTCAGGAGGGGTCCAATGAGCTTCAAGCATGAGCTACAAGGGGGGGTCGACCCAAGCAAGCTAGGGGGGTGCTTAGGGGGTATACTCACCCACACACACTCACAAGCACTCTCATTGTGTACTATGCAAAGTGCAAGAGCTCCCTCTCCTTCTCCAAGCAAGTAGAGGTTGAGAGCCTACACCAACACTCTTGGCTATGGAGTGCAAATCCCTCCAAGAGTCATGCTTCAATGCTTAAGCTTGCCATCTCCGTCTTCTTCATTACTATGCTATTATGTATGCTAGCAACAAGAGTATGATAAGTGAGGAACTAATTCTTTCTCCTACGAAATGTTTCTTCTTCCTCTTCCCTACCCTCATTCCCTGCTAGCTCTCTCCACCTTCGAAGGTGTTTAAGGTCTTGGGATTGAGGCTTGGTATAGTTAAAGCTTTCTTCAAGTTTAGGTTATGCTATGATGGTGATGCATGAAGCTTTCCATCTTCATTGTTTCACCTAGGTCACAAGGAACACAAAGAATGTATTGTAACAAGCCTCACTTTATGGGAGAAATCATAATACAAATGCCGGTCTTCAACTGTTGTCATGTTCTCTAAATTCTCTCTCTTGCAAAAGTATTGTCTATGCCAAGTTAACTAATTGCTATAATTATGTTGCTATCTTCAATTATGTCTACCCGCTATGCTCACAAAATCATTTCTTGAAAGTACTCTCATTAAATTCCGCTACTCTCAAATTGAATAGGCAAATTCCATTACATTGGTATCAGAGCATTTGGTTTCTCTTTTCTTGCTTAAGAAGAGAGGTCCTTAAGTAGCCTATAAATGGTTGATGTTGTTAATTATAATAGAGTAAGTGGAACTGGGATCGAATATCGGTTTTGTTAAGCCCACTATGTGGGGGATGGTGCACACCTCGGGAGCTTTGGACTTAATAATGGAGTCTTTCTAGACTTTCCTACGGCTTTACCATTATTGAACCATAAGAAGTCCGAAAGGAGATAACCCTTAGCAACTCTGCTATGTTAGACCTACTCCTCTACTCTCTATAATTAACCACTTTGAGCCGTGGGTGTAGATACTTAAGAGCCGATTTTCAAAGGCTAAGAGCAGTGGCAACTAAGGTTTTGTATTGCCAAAGCATACACTAAGTATAAACATAAATTTTGTTAACATGGCTGGCAATAATCAAGAGAGTAGAATGAACATTGATAGCTTTGATTTTGCACATGAAGGTGCTAATGATGATGCTCCCATGTTTGTGAATTATCTCGTCACTAGGTTGCAACAAGCTATGGGCAACCCTGTTTTGCAAGCCAAAGTTACTCAACAACTTCGTGCTTATGGAATTTCCCTTCCTCTCCCAGAGGAGAGAGAGCTTAGGAGGCCTCTTGAAGAGACCCCCAAAAGAAGACGCTCTCCCATTCAAGAGGAGGAATCCAAAGAGAAAGAAAGCAATGAAAGTCTAAGTTCTTCTGAAGAGGTGGCTCCAAGAAGACGGCGGTCTAGACGATCGTCTACTCCTCCTAAGAGGAAAAGAGCAACCTATAGTCCTTCTCCTCATCACTCTGAAAGGCAAGAGAGGAAACAAAGGAACAAAAGGGCTAGGAAGAGGTCACCCTCTTCTCCTTCTTCTTCACCTTCCTCCTCTTCCGATGAAAGTTATGGCTATTCTCCTAGAGAATACAAGAGGGGAGGACATCGCAAATCATTTCCTGCATGGCGAAGGTCACAAAAGCTAAAGAAGTTCAAGGAGGGAGGAAATGGCGCCTTTCGTGCTACCGACAATGGCACCTTTCGTGCTACCGACAAAGTGTTGGCCTTCATCCATCAATTTGATGCGGCCTTTGGGGACGAGGGCTTCACAGAGTCCTCCAAGCTACGCCATGTAGCTATGCACTTCCAAAAATCAGCTCGTCAATGGTGGGCTAGCCTTTGTGGCAATGGAGAAGCCCCAAAGACATGGAAAACTCTACAAGTTTCCATCATGAAGCAATTTATTCCAAGTGATAATAAAGATAAATTTCTTACCGAATGGCACGGCTTGAAGCTTCTCTCTCATGATTCTATCAACAAGTATGTAGACAAGTTTTGGGATTTACATCTCAAAGCTATTGTCTTTCAAAAGATAGACTTTGCCGAGCAAAGACAACAATTCTGTGCGGGATTACCTGAAGAGATGGCCGAATACATCAACTCTCAATGGCCTGGTACTGTTATCGAAGTAATCCATTACACCATGGTTGCTTCACGCATCAATTTCCATCAAGGGGCTAGACGTAATGTCAAGCCCATGGAAAACAAAGATAAAAATGATGCAAAGGGGAAATCCAATGCTCAAAATATTTCCCAAGGCACTTCCAACAACAACAACAACAACAACAACAATCGGTCCAAGGAGAAGGGAGTTTACAAAGGTAAAAACAAACTCTCTCCTGAAGAGCTTGAAGCTTTTCGCAAGGACCATAAATGTTTCAAGTGTGGGGAGCAAGGACATGGCTATCGTTCTTGCCCCAAGAAGAATACTCGCAATGAGACTCCTAGGGCTTCCACCATCGAAGCTCCAAAAGAGGATGCTCATTGCAAAGGATCATCACTCTCCTATGCTTGGGGAAAGGTAAGAGAGCATGATGCCTTCATCTTGTTTGACCCTGGCTCTACTCTCAACTTCATATCAATAGAGTTGGCCACCAAGTTGGGCATTCAATCTTTTGAGATGGGAGATATAGTAACAGCCGATGCAGCTTTCAAGGGACAACAAGCCTCTGTTACTCCCTTGATTGGGAATTTGAGGCTTCATGTCCAAAGCTATGTCGACAAAGAAGACTTCTTCATCTCTCCTCTCCAACATCGGGATGTTGTCCTAGGGGCACCATGGTTTGATCGCATGGTTGCCAACATGAAGTTCCCTGAAAGGAGAATTTACTTCACCTACAGGGGAAAGAACATGTATATAGATGCTAGTGAGCGTGGTCGCACTATTCCACTTGTAAAGCCTCTTTCTTTTGATAAATCAATGAAGAGCTCAGTTTCTGCGTACATGATTTATGTCAAAGAGTCTCTAAAAGCTAATAATGTTTTATCAAATGAAAATAATAGGATTCAAGAAGAGTTAGACTTGTCTACTTTTCTAAAAGGATTCCAAGATGTGTTCATCGATGATATCCCTATCGACCTACCTCCAAAACAAGGGGATGATGACCATCGTATTGAGCTCCTTCCAGGAAGCTCACCGCCTAACAAACCTCCTTATCGAGTCTCACAAGCTCAACAAGAGGAGATTATGAGGCAAGTACAGGAATTGGTAGACAAAGGGATGGTGAGGCCTAGTTCCTCTCCCTTTTGTTCTCCAGTCCTTTTAGTGCAAAAGAAAGATGGTACATACTGTATGTGTGTGGACTATCGAGCACTAAACCATATCACTATCAAAAACAGATTTCCCGTGCCTCGGGTAGAAGATCTGTTTGATAAGCTACAAGGCTCTACCTACTTTAGTAGGATTGACCTTAAGTGTGGCTATCATCAAATAAGGATAGTGGATGAAGATATCCTAAAGACCGCGTTTCGCACAACATTTGGTCTTTATGAATATCTAGTCATGCCTTTTGGCTTGACTAATGCACCGGCTACTTTCAATCGTCTCATGGAGAAAATTTTTAGACCATATCGTAAATTCACTGGAGTGTTCTTTGATGATATCATCATCTACTCCAAGTCTTTGGAGGAACATAAGCAACATCTCTAAGTGATTTTTCAAGCCTTGAGGGAGAACAAACTTTTTCTCAACCAAAAGAAAAGTGAATTCTTCCTTCAAAAGATTCAATATCTAGGTCATATTATCTCTCACGATGGTATTCGTATGGATCCATCAAAGTTAGAGGTAATAAAATCATGGCCTGACCCAAGGAATCTACATGAGCTAATAAGCTTTATTGGTATGTGTGCATACTATAGACGCTTCATAGCAAAATTCTCTCAAGTAGCAGGACCACTACACGACTTAACAAAGACGAACGTTAAGTTTGTATGGACTGCTAAGGAGCAAAATGCTTTTGAAAAACTCAAAGAGAAGCTTACTTCCCAACCAGTCATCGTGCTTCTGGATCTCTCAAAACCATTTGAGGTCCAATGTGATGCTTGTGGTGATTGCCTTGGAGCGGTTTTGCTTCAAGAAGGACATGCCATAGCATATGAGATCCGAAGGCTCAATAGTGATGAGCGAGTCTTGGGCATTTATGAGAAAGAGCTTTTAGCTGTTCTACATGCCCTAGATACATGGAAGCACTACCTATTGGGGACTCCATTTATCCTACGAACCGACCACGAAAGTCTCAAGTATTTCATGACGCAAACCAAGCTTTCCGACAAACAAATGAGGTGGGCAAATTTCTTTTCGCAATTTAATTTCCATATTGCTCACATAGCTGGTAAGCACAATCAAGTTGTCGATGCACTTTCACGACGACCAAAAGTAATGCGGTGTCTATAGCTACTCACAATGATCTATCCTCTATGATAGATGAGTATGCTACTGACGCTAACTTTAGAGACATAATGTCAGCCCTTGCTTTGGGGAAGAAAGAGGAACCATTCACCTTGCAGGATGGTTATCTTCTCCACGGAAATAGGCTATGTGTTACCCATTCCCTTCGTGAGAAGTTTATGTATGAATCCCATTCAACCTACTCTCCGAGGAGTAGAGACGTATCTCTATTGGCCTACCATGAAAGTGGACATACAAGAGTATGTTTCAAAGTGTGTAGTATGCCAAAAGACCAAGTATGATAGAGGGAAGCAACCTGGATTACTCCAACCATTGCCTATTCCAAATTCACCATGGGAGAGTATATCCATGGATTTCATCTTTGGATTACCCAAGTCTATCCATGGGAATACAGGATTATGGACAATAGTCGACAGGTTTAGCAAGCAAGCACATTTTATTTCTGTCAAAAAGACTATTAAGGCACATCAAATGGCAACTCTCTTCATATCTCAGATTTTCAAGCACCATGGATTACCCACATCCATCGTGTCAGATAGAGATCCTAGGATGACCAGTAATTTCTGGAAAGGTCTCTTTGAAAATCTAGGAACAAGATTGAATTTCTCTTTGGCACATCACCCACAAAGGGATGGCCAAAGTGAGATAGCCAATATTACGATACTTGATCTACTCAAGACTTATGTTACCGAAGTAGATCAATGCTCACAATGGGAAAAGTATTTACCTCTAGTAGAGTATGCCTACAATAATACTGTCCATACTTCTACGGGGAAGGAGCCTTTCGAGATCATAGAGGGAAGACCTAAAAGTCCCTTGCTACTCAAAGTACATGGGAAGATCTTCGCCGCCGATGAGTCTAGCCATGACCTACAAGAATCTTTTCAAAAGATTAGGGAGGCTATAGCCATCTCTCAACAAAGGCAAAAAGCTGCTGCTAATAAGCACAGAAGAGCCTTAATGTTCAAAGAAAATGATTGGGTCTTACTCAAGTTTCCTAAGGCTCGATTAAGGCAAACGACGGGCAAAAATCCTATGGGCCATCAAAAGTATTATGATAAACTAGTAAAAAGATACTATGGTCCTTTCCAAATCTTGAAGCCTATCAATGAGACGGCTTATCAACTCAAGTTGCCCAACCATTGGCTTATACACAATGCCTTTCATGTAAGCCTACTTAAGCCCTACAAAGGAGAGCCACCAATTGAACCAATTATTGAAGAACCTCCCGAAGTTGAAGACTGAGAAGAGGTGCTACAACCCGAAGCTGGCCTTCGACATGAAGACAAGGTACTACGACATGGTAAGATAATTCGATGGTATCTTATTAAGTTCAAAAATTATCCTTTTGAAGATGCTAAATGGATGCAAGGAGTACAACTTAAGGATAGTATGAACCTTGTCAATGCTTACAATGCTACATTAGAGTAAGCAAATGTACAACTCTCTTTTAAATGACTCATGTTTTTGTCTTATAAGACTAATCCTCTTTTTAATTGTACACAAATTTAACTAGTATGCATGCTTAGAATCATGTTTGTGATGACGACGTCTCTCAAACACCAAGTAGAATTTGTCACTCTACTTTGGGAGAATGAAATGGACTAAAGAGCATACATGCCTGCGACAGCTATGTCTCCCAAGCACCAAATGGATTAGTCATCCATCTTGGAAAGATGTCGTAGGGTAAAAAAAAGGGATCCTCTTCCCGCTACGTACGATTGACTAATGACTAAGGCTTTATCTCTTCTACCTCATAGTCGAGGACGACTATGATTTCAAGAGAGAGGTAATGTCATAAAATCTAATATCTAACCAACCCAAATGATTTTCTCATATTAAATTGATCACTTAATGTGGGAGAATAAATGGGAACAAGTGTTAAGATATAGATATGTGCTTATAGATCTATCTCAACACGGGGCCAATAGTAAAGGGGCCCAAATGGGAGATGGTCTATCAAGAGCAAGGCTAACCAATGGAGCATAAGACCTTAGGGTTAGCTTCATTGAAGACCTCCAATAATGTGTGTAAACGTACTCTGACCTTAGGTAAGCTAGGGCTGATCTTGAGGTGGAAACCCGGCTGATTTTCTCATATTAAATTGATCACTTAATGTGGGAGAATAAATGGGAACAAGTGTTAAGATATAGATATGTGCTTATAGATCTATCTCAACACGGGGCCAATAGTAAAGGGGCCCAAATGGGAGATGGTCTATCAAGAGCAAGGCTAACCAATGGAGCATAAGACCTTAGGGTTAGCTTTATTGAAAACCTCCAATAATGTGTGTAAAAGTCCTTTGACCTTAGGTAAGCTAGGGCTGAGCTTGAGGTGGGAACCCGGCCCAAGCTCGAGGTGCTTGACCTGCTTGAGGTGCTTGTCGTGCTTGAGTTGTTTGTCCTGCTTGAGGTGCTTGACTTACTCCATGCTTGAGGTGCTTGACTTGCCTCTTGATTAAGGTGCTTGAGGTGCCTTGACATGCTTTCCTGAGATGCTTGTGGGAATACCCCCTAGTCCAAGTGCTTTGTCATGCTTGATGACTAAGGTGCTTGAGCTCCTAAAGTCAAAAACATCCCTACAAGAGGGGGGGGCGAGCCCTTTTCCTAGGGATTAGAGAGAGAACACACACTCACACTCACAAGGGAAGCCCCAGCTTGAAGAGGCAGCAAGGACACATGTCAGGTCCCTACCCATGTTACCTTCATGTGTTGCTTGAAGCCTATTGGCTAGGCTTCAAAGGGGTCCAATGATAAATTACTTGAATTATCTAATTGTTTTTACATTTATCAAGTCCTCTCTCTCAAAGGGGAAAGGGGGACACTTGTCCCAAGGCTACCCATGTTGCTTGTAATGGCTCCTGCTTGTGATTGGCTAGGCCTGGAGGGGTCCAATGAGCTTCAAGCATGAGCTACAAGGGGGGGTCGACCCAAGCAAGCTAGGGGGGTGCTTAGGGGGTATACTCACCCACACACACTCACAAGCACTCTCATTGTGTACTATGCAAAGTGCAAGAGCTCCCTCTCCTTCTCCAAGCAAGTAGAGGTTGAGAGCCTACACCAACACTCTTGGCTATGGAGTGCAAATCCCTCCAAGAGTCATGCTTCAATGCTTAAGCTTGCCATCTCCGTCTTCTTCATTACTATGCTATTATGTATGCTAGCAACAAGAGTATGATAAGTGAGGGACTAAATCTTTCTCCTACGAAATGTTTCTTCTTCCTCTTCCCTACCCTCATTCCCTGCTAGCTCTCTCCACCTTCGAAGGTGTTTGAGGTCTTGGGACTGAGGCTTGGTATATTTAAAGCTTTCTTCAAGTTTAGGTTATGCTATGATGGTGATGCATGAAGCTTTCCATCTTCATTGTTTCACCTAGGTCACAAGGAACGCAAAGAATGTATTGTAACAAGTCTCTCTTTATGGGAGAAATCATAATACAAATGCCTATTGGAGGGGGGACCGGCTCCACATAAATCCGGTCCTCAACTGTTGTCATGTTCTCTAAATTCTCTCTCTTGCAAAAGTATTGTCTATGCCAAGTTAACTAATTGCTATAATTATGTTGCTATCTTCAATTATGTCTACCCGCTATGCTCACAAAATCATTTCTTGAAAGTACTCTCATTAAATTCCGCTACTCTCAAATTGAATAGGCAAATTCCATTACATTGTACCACTACAATCCCGCTTTACAATGGTACTTGACAAAAACCCATCATTTTTCTATGGTCATGAAACTCTTTGCTCACCTTTGGTAGAGGATGATCTCTAAGGTTGTCACGATTTATTTCATGGTTTACACAAATTGTGAGAAATTGAACAACATGTTTACCATCTTTTCTTCGTATCCTGGCATAAGATGAAGCATTATCCATTATCTTTGTTTCCATTTTCAAACTCCCACAATGTAGGGTTGTCCAAGGATAAGATGATATGAAGATGTGTCCTGTATAAAGAAGCTTTGTTCAACCTTTACATCACCTATTTTTACCTTTACACTTGGACATGCTGTATACAATTCACCTGATAAATTGTTTGCCACTTTGACCATCCAACCATGTTTTGTGTCCATTGGCCATTTACATTTGTTGTAAAGACTTTTTGACATTATATTTATTTTTGAACCATGGTCAATTAAGGCAATAAATGGTTCTTCAAGATCATCTACCTTGACCAATGTCTTTGTAGTAGCCCGTGCCCAATGGCTTCTAGAATAGTGGCCCCTAGGAATACTTTGAGATTATTCCTCATCATCATCAAATTTCACTTGCCTTACATTCCAAGACAGCTGGTAGCATCCCACCATAACTTCATCACCTTATTTAGCATGCACATATACTTGTGTCTTCACAGTATTGCCTTCAGCTTGTGAGGAAATAAACTCTCGAAGTGTTTGCTTCTTTCTCTTGATGATGTTTATAATTTCTTCATGGAATTCATGCTTGGCTATGCCAAGAACCTCCCCCAAAGTAAACTCAACTTTGCTATTCAAAATCCTCTCCTCTATCACTTTCTTCAAGTATGTAGCAAGCTCAATGTCAGATTGTAGTTTGTAAGCTGGTCCTTTTGGCTTTCCTTTTGTTGGCTCCTTTTTCTTCCCAGTTGTAGATTCCTCCATGGTCACTTTTGGTGAAGGTTCCTCTTATGTTGGTGGTTCTTGCAATGGTGTTGCATCATTTCTCCCTCCACTTCTTGTAGCTCTTTTTGAAGGCCTTTCATCACCATTTTCATGCCTACACTTTTCTTTTACGATGGCTTCGTGGATTTAGCAATTTGTAATGTACGCATGCACAAACATTGGATCCACTGGATCACTCCACCCTATTTCTAGACATATGCAATCACCTGCTTCATGTAGAATCTCTTTTGTAAGATTTACCTTTTTAGCTAATTCCATAACATTTGGCCAAAGTCGACCATGATGATCACTCACCTCTTCATCACTAAGATGCTCAATTTTTACTCCATAAGCAGCTTCCTCAATTGAAGAGGTGGCATGGTTAGTTGCCATATCTTCGAATAAGGTTTGCATTTCCCCCTTCCCAAAGTTAGTTCTCAAGGGTAGACTTGTCTCTCTTAAGTGGATTTTACCATCCTTAAAAAAGACAACATCTTTTGTCAAAGAATCACTAAAACTATCACAATCCCTTCTTACACGGTCCTTAAAAAACATCTTCTTTGGGCCGTTGTCTTTGCCTAGGAAGCGGCCCTGATGGTTGGCCTTTTTCTTCAAGCTTTGCAAGCTTCACCTTCAAGTCATGCATTTCCTTCACAAGCTCATCTAGCATGGAGTCATCAAATTTAGGAGATATAAAAGTAGGCTTTACCATTTTATCAGAGTTTGAGGTGGAAGGACTTGTATTGTTTACTATCGTCTTTTCCCTTCTTCTTTTTCATTTGATATAAGGAATGAGACAACATCTTCACCTCATTCCAGTCGGCCTTTAGTCCTTGCTCAAAATATTTATATTCAAGAAGAAGCTCCAAATTTTCTTGAAACTCTTTACCTGCAGCTTGTAAGAAAACGTCTGTCTTCTCTACATCTAGTGTGGCTTTTGTTGTCGTAGTGAGTTGTGCATAGCACCGCTCAAATTCCCTGAGTAGCTCTGTTATTGATAGTCCTTGATTTGGCTTGACTACCCATTCTAAGAATGTCCTTTGGGTCACTCTCTCAAAGTACTCCATGAAATATTCCTCCTTTAAAGCTACTTTGAGCTCTTTCCAATTTCTCCCTTGCCCATCTTTAATTTCCCTAACATGTTCCCTAATTTCTGGAGCAACAACTACTCAAAGCTTTGAATCAGCTCATCTTCTGACACGCAATGCAACATCATATTTGTCACATACTCGTGCTTGTACTTGGTTACATCTTTGCCATTGAACTGATCCATTCTGTTGAGACCGCTTGTATAGCTTTGGTTGATGAAGTCTTCCTTCTTTCAGTGGCATGTTGTTGTTGCATGAACATTGCAAATTCTTGAAACATTTGCATCAAAATGCATACCATGTTGCTCCACATGATCACCCATGGTTACCCACAAACTCTCACACTGGCAGATTTGCATTGGGTTCACCAAAATTATGTTGAGAAGTTTGAGGTCTTCCAGAAAAGCACCGGGCTTTTGGCTGTGAGAGATTATGAGATAACTCCAATAACTATATGAAGGAGTTATACAATAGATTCTATGAAGTCCTGGGTTTGGAAGGAAGTGCAATAAAAGAAGATCCACTCTTCCTCTCCTACGCTCACACACACAAAGAAAGAACAAAAAAGAGCACATCAAAACAACACAAAGATGAAAACATCAAGGCTACATATCATGGTTAATATGGAAGGGTTAATAGATGAGTTAATGGCGTTCAATCTTTTGTGACCAAACAAGCTATGAATTATTCTTTAGAATTGGAAATTTATGCTTACTATAATATACATGCTTTGTCTAGTGATTGGGATTAATTGTGTGTATAAATCTTCTCGTTTCATAGCAACACTTATGTATAGTCTATATGGGGTAGTATGATAAGATTCAATGAAAGAAGCATTTCATTAAGCCTTTCTGGGCCAAAGAGAAATACTATAGGTTGTTGGAAGTGTATTTTTTGGCTAATCCATATGTTAATTGTAATAGATCTCACAGAGTGGAAGCGATAGAAATTCACATTGTGTGACTTGTTCATCTAGGATATTTCTAGTATGTGCAAAATGTAGATGTGAGAGAAGTGAAGAAAAGAGAATTTTCCATCCCAAGTTCTATTCTTGCCCGTAGGCAATAAGGATACTACAAGGAGAGATGTACCTGTAGCAAGAGGAGAACCTGGAATCTGTAGAGAGAATGAATTTCTAAGAGTGAGAGAGATAGATTTGGCTAGAGAGGGAGATGAAAAATAAACCAACAAAATTTCAAAGGAGAACACATCTTACTTGACAAACCTTTCGAGAATTATTCACCGTTTTGATGGAGAGAAAAGAAGAGGGAAGACTTCAAACCTTGATTGATGGACCAAGTTCAAGTCCTTCTTTGATTAGAGTTGATCTTCCAAGGATAACTTATAAGATTGGCTAGTCTTCCTCTAGGAGTAAGTGTAGGCTTAGGCTTATGTTTATGGCTAAGTACAATTAGGAATCAATCCTCTCACTCTCTCATGAATGGTTTTCAAGAAAGAAGAGGTTCCCTTTTGTAGGTGAAGGAAACCCCGAAGAGTTACACAAGAAAGAGAGAAGCCAGTGTGAAAAGGAGTTGGAAAAGTTTGAAATGGTCTATCCTTGCATGATGTGGACAGCCATCATTTTTATCATATCTCCTCAATCGTGGTTCTAAACAAAAAAATATAAATATGGGAAAAACTTGCAGCTCATGATTTATGACTCCCATTCTATATACGCTTTCCAATTTAGATTGGAACCTTGTGGAAAAAATTCACCAATATAGAGTATCTTTCTGGTAGCAAAAGTATTCTTGTGGTCCCCTTAGCTTAGACTTCCACTTGATTCTAGTGGACACCTCATGAAATATGAAAGCATGACATTGCTCCTTGACAAAGGTTTGTAAGCATCCTCTTAATAATGCATTTAAATGAGTGCATCTTTGAAAATCATGCAAGCTAGTGTCCCACTAGGATTTGATTCCTTCCTAGTAGCTATTAAAAAGAAATATAAGAAAAATATATAGAATATCTAAAAATATATATTTATTAAAAATCACACTAGCGATCTAGCTAGAGTGTGGGGTGATAATGGGATAGTAGAAAAAAAGAACCAATGCTTTTTTTTCCCAAGTTAAAGAGGTGAGGCTATTGACGCTTCTTCCCATAATACTTGTAATGGTAAAGTAATAGTATGTTACCCTTGAGATAAGTAGTAGGATGAGATAGAAAGATTATTATTATACTTAGGTATGCATATGTACATTATGTATAAAAAATCATAAAATAATCTTCTAGCATTCGTTCCCACTATGTACATGCCACATCACAACACCGTGAATCTTACTTCATTTTTAAAGATAGGTTTAAGGATACACTTTTAATGCATTAGATTCTCCTCATTCTAATCTCAACACCCATATTTGGATCTTTTTTTACCACAAGACCTTGTTTAATTTAAACCTAATCACTTTCTTACACATTCCTTTTTTATTCCTCTTTGGCCCTCATGTCAAGTTGAGTGAGGAGGTAAAGAAATACTTTTTATCTACATACATTTCACATCAATCCTTAGCTTCCTAATCAATGAAATGATTGAGGCGTCTTTCCCCTCAAAATCTCCATATGCTTTCAAAACATTTCCCATCTCAAAATCATGGATTCCTAGATTGGTAGCTAAATGGAAAGAGATAAAATTGTGGATGGAGCCAAAATAAAAAAGAATGAAGGAATCATGGTCTCTTAATTTGATCCAAGAATAAGAGAGTGGTGCTTCTTTGCAATGGTTTTCCTCTTTTAGAGATTTCACCATGGTAGCTGTATGAGGGCCAGTATGTTCACTTCTCTTATGACATACACGTCAAGCATGTCCTTTCTCCCCACACTTGAATCACTTGTTATCCTTATGATAATTCTCTACCTCTTCAAGTAAAAGTTTGCTTTCACTTTTGTAGCCTTTTTCCTTCACCTTTAGTTTGTTTTTGTTCCCATTAGCCTTGGAAGAATTTTGTGTCGTCTACTTCTTTCCATTTTGCTCAATTGATTTCTTAGCTTCCATAGTATTGAGACCCTTCTTACTCCCCAAGTGGAAGTGAATCCCTGACGCACCATCATATGGTGTATATTACCATTGAGATAGTTTTGGGCCTTTGTTGTAAGACTAGAGGGGAAACATACCTATAAATAATTATCCAATCGTCCTATATATAGGCCCCTGGCCCTCTGGTTCTTATCTATATATTGAACCCTATACTACAAGAGTGTTCGCAATTTTACCAAGGTTGTGCCTTCCTAGTCCTACCCTTGGCATGACATTACCCCCCCTTGGAGAAGCTTTTTCTCCCTTGATAACAAAAGTGGTCCAACTTTTGTTGCAAGTCTTTCACGTACATACCGTGGAAAGCCATGTCATAAAAATGCAGGTTCAAATAAGCTTGTGTTGAATGCATGCACAGTAGGTGTTATGCAGCCTAGTGTTTAACGCAAGTTTGTTTGGAATGGAATGCAATTTTATGCACATGATAGCTTACGAAGCATATTGCATCACAGGTTTTGTATTTCTATGACATTTATTATGGATTTAAAACTACCATAGGAGGGGAGAATTCAATATGGGTGTTTGTAGTTCATCAATGGTCTAATCTATGAAATTTTATTCCAATTAATCAAGTTGATTAATCACAATTGTATAGATCATATGGATTCAACCATATTTTGGTGAGTAATTGTGAACCCACATTTACCTTTTTTGGGCTTGTTTGTAAATGGTTGGGGAGAGCATGACATTTGTGATTTGAAATACTCATTCATCTCCTCGATCAAGCAGGTCGGCACAAGATTATTGCTTTTCTTTTTAAAATTCTATTTTCTTGGTGATAATCGCTTTGAGATATAACTCCCAAAACTTAACCACATACTTTTGAATAGACTCATAGAGTGCCATGTTCAAGCTTTGCCATTCCATAAGGACTTTTTCTTTGGCATTGCTTGAGAGTGAATGCTTCAATTTAACAATTCTCACGGCCTTCCATGTCTTTGAGGATTCACCTTGGGATTGAAGGTTTGCCCACCATTGATGGGCTGATTTTGGAAATGCATGGAGATGTTACGTAGTACTTGCTTGTACTTGGCTTTGAACCTCCACTTTCAAGATAGAACTACTCATCGCTTCTTGAATATTTCAAACAAGGTAGTGACAATTCTTTGATCATCATCCATGCTTACATCATGTGCTAAATTCAAGTTTTCAATACCGATCTTATCCTTTTGTTAATGTTGTGCCATGATAAGATTTCCTTGTATGTGTATCCCAGCTCTTTCTTTGGCACTTTTAAAAAATTAGTTGCTACTCTTAACCCTTGAAAATAAGCACTCAGGTATCCACACACTTGTTATAGAATATTGTGTATTGCAAAGGGTAGTGGAGTGGGTTTAGCATTGCTAATTTGGCACAATTTCCTATCAAGATTTGTAAAATATAAAATTATGGTTAATCCAGAGGAAAGTCTAAAATGAGTCCATTATTAAGACCATATTTTTTGATGGTCTACCCCAAACCTTGCAAAGTAGGCATGCCAAAGAGAAACCTTGGCTTTGATATCAATGCCAAAGAATCTAGTGCTTTCATGCAATCACAACCGAATTAGTTAATGAAGGGAGATTTTTCCATTAAGAGGATTCTATTGAGGAGAATTGTAGATATTATAGGGTTGATTTCATAGTATTATCTCAAAAATCAAATTGTGAACATAACTTGAAGATAAAAACACATTAAGATTGATCACTTGTTGAGGGCTAGATTTTCCTACAGTCGATATCCCCTTCAAAGAAGGACTTTTGTATTATAATGGACCAATGAAGATGATAAGAATGATGGTTCAATTGACCACACATGGTGTAATCCTCCTTCCCAAGCCCTAAACACCCCAGCGGAGAGAAATAATTGTGGAGTTGGAGGTAGATGAGGATGAAGATAAGTATTTTTTAAAGAAAAGAAATAAGATTTTCTAGTATGCTTACTTCATGAGCAAGATTTTAGTGTAGCTAGAAGAAGAATAAGATGATTTTTCATGCATCTACTTGCTTGAATTTGCACTCATAGCCAAGTGATTGAGCAAGGAAACCGTCTCTTCAGCTCCCATGTGAAGATGGAGAGAGAGAGAGAGAGAGAGAGAATGCTTGGCCACATTTGGAACTCCACAGTGTGAGAGAATGAGAGTAAATGCACAAAAAATCTGATGAGACTCCCCTTTTTTGTCATCTTCCCCTTTTGGCAAAACTCTCAAAATGGAAGCATGATACATCGGCCAATCATGTGAGAGAACTTAAGTGAACAACGTTTTCCATGTGCTGACACTTGTCTTCGTTTCCTATTCTTGGAACCCCCCCAACTCCCCTCTCCTCCTCCTTGAATTATCTTTAGATAATGTTCACATACACACATTTGCCTAATTACCCATAACGCATGTGTGAGCTACTTTGAACATGTGGTCTAGCCAAGATTGGAAAAGAAGGCCTAGAGTCAACTTTGTCAAAATAAAGAGATGATCTAACCGTAGTATTTTGATTTTCTGCTTCCAATACCATTGTCTTATCTTCAACAAACTAGCTCATGTGAAAGGCCTTTGCACTTTCCTCTGGAGGCTCTATGAAGCTGACCTGACCTAGACTGCTAATTTGAAACGTGCTAAATTAGGATGGACTCCGGTAAAAAAATAAACTTACCCTTGGGTTTTATAGATTCTCCTCCCATGCAAGACTTTAGCACAATCCTTTGGAGTTACTACAAGGATAGTCCTGAAACTTGCTAAATTTAGACCCGCTAAATTTGAGCTAATCTAGAGTAGATCTGGTAATTTTTTATTTTATATCTTAAGGCTTCCCAAACTTCATACCTAGAGTATAATGCGTAGATTTGATTACTTAAAATAAATCTACCCAAACAATTAAATTTTACTTTAAGGCTCCTATAATTTCTCTAATCAACCCCTTCCTTTGTCCTACACCTTTAATCAAGTTTGTCGTGATAGATTTATCCTTTCTTACTATGTATCCATGACTAAGACAAATAAATAGGAATTATCATTTTCTCTTTTATAGACTTCTTTGCTTTGGCCCCAAGCCTTTCACTCAATCAAGTCTATAAGCCGTTTGATTAACTTCACTTGTTCTCTTTTATTTTCCCCAAACTTAAGTGGCCAATTCAAGATGAAAAATACTTCTAAGAAGTTAGACATTAATGCTCATAAATATAATCCTTTTAAATCTATAGAATATTGGAGAATTAATATTTGCAAAGTAGGCTTAAGAGATACAGAGAAATTAAGCTAAAGTAGGTCTTCTTCAAAGCGATTGAGTGGTATGTAGGAAGCTCAAACAAACATCAATCTAAGTTGAATTTATACGCCCATATATTAAAAATTATACATATATTACGTAGTTATACGTTGTATATCTGTATTATACGCATTTATCCAAATAAAATGTACTTCCATCGAAATGTACTTCGATCAAACTATTATTCGATCGAAATATTGTTGGACTCATAAAAAAGGTGTCTCGGCAGTTCAAACAAACTGCCACGATAGTCATTGTTAGAGAGAGGTATAGACAATAGCTAGAGAGAGAGAGAGAGAGAGAGAGTAGGTACAGAGCGAGTAGAGCAGGCTTGTGCTGAGACAGACAGAGTAGGTAATTTCATTTTGTATTGTTTTTTATTTATTTATTTTTGCAATTTTTTTGCTAACACTGTTGTTGTGGAGCTTTGCTCGCACCTCAATGTTATTTTACGTTTTGTTTTTTACTAGCGTTGTTGTTGTGGAGCTTTACTCACACCTCATCGTTAGTCTGCAGGTTTAGACATCCATCCTTGACCGTGTTGATCCTCGTGACACACTGCAAGGGGGGTTAGACTTTAGACGCTTCGTCGTCCTTGACTGGTGCTAACCTCCGTGTCGCACTGCAGGGAGTAGCTTAGGTTGTTGAGTTAGACTTTCCATCTCTGGTTGTTGCAGACCACCAAGCCACACTGCAGGGAGGAGCTAGGTAACTTACATCTTTTCTTTGTAGTTGTTGCTGACCATCGCATCAGACTATTGGAAGATCAAATTTAAAAAAATAGATTCCTCGTCTCTGGTTGTTGCTGACCACCGTGTTGCACTGCAGGGAGGGGTTAAGGTCTGTTAAGTCCATCGTCTTTGGTTGTGCTCACCATCACGTCGCACTGCAAGGAGATTGGATTTAATAGATTCCTCATCTCTGGTTGTTGCTACCCACCATGTCGCACTGCAGGGAGGGGTTTAGGGTTGTCAAATCCATCATCTTTGGTTGTTGTTGACCATCATGTCCCATTGCAAGGAGATTTTATTTAATATATTCCTTGTATCTGGTTGTTGCTGACCACTGTGTCACATTGCAGGGAGGGGTTTAGGATTTTTAAATCCATCGTCCTTGGTTGCTACTGACCATCACGTCACACTGCAAGGATATTGGATTTAATAGATTCCTCATCTCTGGTTTTTGCTGACCACCATGTCGCATTGTAGGGAGAGGTTTATGATTTTTAAATCCATCATTCTTGGTTGTTGCTGACCATCATGTCGCACTGCAAGGAGATTGGATTTAATGGATTCTTCATCATCGGCTGTCTGCTGCTGACCACTATGTCACACTGTAAGGAGGAGATACATATTTTACATCCTTCAATCTTGAATGCTTTTACCATTGCATCGCACTTTAGGTTGATTGTATTTAATAGATTTCTCGTCTCTAGTTGTTGCTGACCATCGTATCACACTGTAGAGAGAGGTTTGGTTGTATTAATTCTTCGTCCCTGATAGCTGCTGACTTCCGCGTCACACTCCAAGGAGATTGTTATTATATGTTTTTTCATCTTTGATTGTTGCTGACCACTGTATCACATCGCAGGAAAAAATTATATATGTTTCAAAGTCTTTCATTACTGTTGTATTTATGGTGCATGAAATGTTTTGATCTTTCATTACTAGAGGTTATTATTGTCCATGAAATGTTTTTGTTTAGAATTATTTACAATCATATATGTCAAATTTTTATCTATTCTAGATTTACTTTACTTATATTTGCTTCATGTATTTTCATGCTTCAGTCATGGTAGAGACAAAGTTAATGCGTCAACATCGCAAAATCATTAGTGATGCTCTGATTTTATCTCCCTATGGAGCTTTAGACGATCTTGCGACGAGAATTTGATCCACTGCAGGTAAAGTTCGATGATTTTGTGATTGAACTTGTGGAACAGTGTTCGCTAAAGCCGTGCAGTGCTTTCCCAGTTCCATTTGACCCATCTCTGTGCATTAATGGAGTGATGCATAACATAGTAAAGCAATTATTGGGTCAGGTCACTAGAAGTTTTGAAAGTATGGTTCATCTAGAAATCAAAACCAAATATGGAATCAAAGAGAAAATGCAGCTTGTAGCAAAACTACATTAAAAATTCAAGAGCAAAGATAAGATTGAAGGATCTTCAATACTTCCTAGGACAGAAGAGGATGTACCTCCTCCATCAGGTGCTCAACCCTTAGTTGTACACCTAGATGGTACGATATGTCCTTCTGTCCTACACTTACTTGGGGAGAATTCCATCTTTCACTTGCAAGCACCCCAATTAGGTGAGGGACGTTTTCCTATCTATGTGGCAAAGATCTACAAAGACCAAATAGGAACCAAGCCGACATTACAGATCGTGCTAGAGGAGGCAACTGCTACAACTGTTCAGCATTGTGGCATGATATTGCCTTGTTCTCTTGTTTGGTATAGCAAAAGACCTATGCTAGAATGGAGGTCATCTTGAGCATTGGATTCAGGTATGTCATCATGATGGAAGTAAGCTTGCAATCAGAGCGTTCCAACACACGTCTGGAATTGTACAACAATTCGCAGACAACATTTTGCCAATCTGTAATGCTCTTCTGCAGACGATTAAATTCGTGTATAGTCACGAATTCATTCACAATGATCTACAAGCTAGAAATAATCTACTTCATTTTGGCGAGCGAGGAGTGTATGCTGGCATTGTGGATTGGGGGCAAAGCACACCATTAAGTACGTCTGCAACATTTCCCAAGCTGCCAAATCTCACCCCTCAATGTAGAGCTCAATTTGAACGAGATTATCCATGGACTGCCCCTAAAAATATCATCACCAATCCTCCTCCATTCACCAAGGCATCTGATATATATAGTCTCTCTTGATTGCGTGTATTCCAGAGCCCGCTGAGGTTCTCAAGCATGAATTTTTGCGAAATGTAAATAAACATCTTGCTAGTGGAAAATCCCCCAAACCCTTAGATACACCTAAGGTATGGGATTTAAGCCTTTGTTTGAATGGAGGCCATAATGTTGGCTATCATATTGTAACCGAATCTGGCTTGAGGCATGTTGATGATGAAACCATTACTCAACTTTTTTGACATTAATGGTGCACAATGTGTGGTCATATTTAATGTGGTGATATTTAAAGTGTTTCATTAATGGTGTTCAATTACGTCTTTAAAGTTCTTCAAGTTGAGGTTTTAAATTATTTCAAGTTGGATCTCTCAATTCTCTAAAATAGCTCTCTTTTCCAATTGTTAAGACCTATTTCACTGAAGTTTATCATTTTGCATTTTAGTTATGGAAGATATTGCTTACGACCAGAATGCACAGTAGCCTAATGATCCTTTGCTTAATCATGCATTGGCTCAACAAATTTACAGAGAGGAAGAGATTTGGGTGGCTCTACGAGATCTCAGCACTTTGGCTGCAACCCAACAAGATGAATTAGAACTTCAAGGGGAGCCTTTGATTTATAGGCAATCATGCAGACAGCTATGCTCAAATCACTTCGTACGCAACCCATTATATCGAGTCAGTGTAAATGCTAAACCTTCCGCTCCCTTAAAGGTTTCAAATTTGCAACACACTATCCTCGCAAGAAATATCCTTGCAACATTTATCCAAGTGTACAGATTTCCGCCGAACAATAATCAAGTGGCAATTTACTTTGTACAACGATGCTATTGCTCTACTATGTATTGCGGCTCAAAGTTGATTGGAACAATCATCCCACTACAGGAGGTGTTGGCAAAGAACACCCAGCTGAGAAGATTCATGCACGGGAAGATAATCAAGAAGACCCTCCTCGCAAGAGAGGATACACATATGTGCCCAAAGAAACCGCAGTCATTGAGCAGCTTGCAACCCAAGGCGTGGATTTGGCAAGTCAAGGAGAGACCCCAGCCATGATGCACGCTCATATAGCAGTTCTAGAAAGAAAGTTGGCATGGTACAAGGCAAAGTATGGGCCTATTAACAAAGAAGAGATGGGCAATGCGGGTGCAAGCGATTCATTTGGTCAATCAGAATTTTGTGTATCTGACCTTTTAGGAGATGCAACCCATGATTTAAATTAAATCTCCCTCACAATACTAAGCTCTTTTGGTATCTTAAATCTCAAGATTTGTAACGAAAACCTCTTTTTGGTATGTAAATCTTTATTTATTGCCACAAATGAACATGTCGGCTGTTGTTACAATTTTGTAAGTTTTGTTCTCTCTCCCTCTTTTTGACAATGATATGGAGCAGATGGAGAGAAAGGGAGACAAAGAAAGAGGAAGAGAGTGAGTGAGAGAGAGAGAGAGATTTTGAAGCTAAACTCTACATAACTTCCGCATTGCAAAATTGATAGAGAATACAATATAAAATTTATAGCTCATCCGTCCCCTCAATCACAGGCACCATGTCATCAATTTCTTCAACATCTGAACATTCTAGATCAATATCTTCTGGGTTCCATTCCAATTCATCATCGGAGTTGAGCTCATTTGCAATTGCTTCGTGTGTTTGAAAGCGCCCGAAGCTTTCTTCTGTGGCACGTGTGGCTAACTTCGTTGGCTTGTGCATAAGTTGCATGTTACAAAATACATAAACCAAATCTGCAGTTTGTATAGGACTTGATCGATTTCATTTTTTATTATGCACGAAGCAAACAAAGACCAATTTCTTTCACAGCTACCACTCAAAGCGGAAATAGACAATATTCTCACAGCCACATGTTGAAGTTCCACTTTTTCTCCACCGTACTCTTTCCACCAAACCGGTGTGCTCATCGTCTTGATAACATCTATATGCCAAGGATCCCCAAACATTCCTTCTCAGCTAGTATATGCCATCTTCTGTGTGTATGCCACCTGTCCATCCACATTGCCTAGTCTCGTTGAGCACACACTTTCTTGAAATCACTGATCACTTCATTGTTTGAAGATTGCTCGTGCATCTGGAACTTAGGATCTAAAACAAAACCTGCTCCATGCAAAGGAGTATGCAGCTGCTCCCATCGTCCTTTTACAAATGACATCAACATGGATTTCTCTTTTCCTGCATAAGATGTATAGTCTTTTAACTTGCAAGTGGCTTCATGCATGTACCAGTAAACCCGTCCAAAGATAGAGGCTTCTTTGTCCACTAATCGTATCAGATGAGTGAAGGGTTCTGTGACAATAACAAATTTGTCTACATTTCTCCAAAAAACAAGAGAGTCTACAAGCTGATAGCATTTGGTTGCAGCAGGTTCATACTTGGGATATTTATCAAGCTGCTGCTGCTGTAGTGTTGATAGAACGTAATATGTTGTTGCAAAACGGGTCACATAAAAAATCTGTAATTTTTTGGTAGGGGACTTTGTTCTGAACAAAGCATAAGAAAATGAATGTTGTTTTATAAACTTCACCAAGTGGCTTTCATCTAGAAGAGTTTGTTTAATAGAAGGAACTTTCCCAAAGTCCTTTAAGAGCAGATTCAAAGTGTGAGCAGCACATGGAACCCATGTTATCTCTAGATACTTTTCTTCAATTGCTTTTCCAGCTGCTTTGTAGTTAGATGCATTATCTGTGACAATGGTTGTCACATTTTTAGGTCCTCCTGCCCTTTTGATTGAACGCTCATACACACTAGCAAGATATCCACTAGTTTTCTCTTTCAAGGATGTATCGATCGGCTCAAGAAAGATGGAACCTCTTGGACAAATCAACATCACATTAATCAATGGTTTCTTCTGACAATTTGTCCAACCATCTAGAGCAATTTTGCATCCATACTATGGCACATAATCAAGATTTGTGCACTTTAAAATATTTTTTGATGTAGTTTTCACTTTATCTAAGTATTCTCTACGCATCTTATTATAATCAGGTACCACAAAACCCTTCTTCGCTGTGCTCATTAAAGCATCTTTGAAGATAGGATTTTGAATGACATTAAAAGGAATTCCACATGCAACAAATGGTTACGTCCACTTAAGATGGAGTTCAAGCAGCCATTGTTTACCAAATGCCTAAGGCAAAGTAGGACCACTTGATGCAGGTTCTCCTCCAGTCCATGCTAAACTTTGGCTTATGTTAGCAGAGCTTCCGGTAGGATTAGAGCTACAATCCCAAGCAAAAGATGAATGACGCCCTCCTTGACCTGAAGTAGGGGTAAAGGGAGGGTTTTGATCATTCTCGAGTGTCATCTCAATGTCCCTAGCCATAGATGGAGCCATCAGTTTGGGACCTCCCTTTTTTTTGCCTTCAATAAGTGCTCTCTTTGCCTTGAGCACCCACTCAGGAAATTTTTCTTCAATACCTCTTGGGGGATTTTTGCAAGCTAAAACGTTTCCAGGAATTTTGAACACATGTTCTTTTATCTTGTGTGCACTTCCCCTAAATTTATGGCCGGAGGTCTTACACTTCAACTTTGATGTAGTCTTTCTAATGGCCAATTTTTCTACATAGTTCCACTCATATCCTTTCACCATCTTCTTATGTTCTACAAACTCAAATAGAACTAATTACTAAATACACATCTAAAATCAAACTCGAATATCATCGTTTTCAACCTCTTTAATTAATAAATACCAAAAATAGATTTTTTTTTCAAGTGTGAGCTCTAACTTTACACCTGATTCATGATAAATAAATCGCTTAATTTATCTCAATAACTTCCAAGTGTGAGTAAACTCTATACATAGCAAGTTATTTTTAGAAAACCTATCTAAATTACCTCCAACTGTGAGTGTAACTCTACACATGCCAAGCAGTCAAAATTCACTACTTCTATAAATCTCTTCTAGGTGTAAGAATTCTTCCTTACAAAGAGAGAGATTATTATTTAATCTACCTAGATTGTTTGTAGTGTGAGTACTACTCTACACATGATAGACAATCATTAGATAAATCTAACCTAAGTTACTTCCAGATGTGAACATAGTTCAACATACAACAAGTAACTTCTCACTGTAAATATCTAACTTAAGTTACTTCTAAGTGTGAACATAGTTCAACACAAAGCAAATAACTGCTAGCTTTACTTTATTGAATCACTTCCAAGTGTGAGTTTCCTTCACACAATGCAAGTAATCATTAACTACCTTACTTAATTTACCTCTCAGTGTAAGATATAATACTTCACATAGAACAGATAAAGACTAAAATCAACTCCAAAACATAAAAACACATTTTGTTTAAAGCTCTAAATTTCTATTATAAAATTCAATAACATCAAAACTAAATTTTTTATATTTTTCTTGTTGTTGAAGCTCACCTATAGATGAGAAGAGGAGAAGAGAGCTCAGTGGAATGAGCAACACAAGCCATTTTCACGGTATATAAAGAAATTTATTTTGATCGTAATATTATTTTGATCGAACTAATATATAGATCGAAATATTATTCGATCGAAATGCTAATAAATTATACGATACAGTGGTTTTGCTGATGTGGTTCCGTATAATATGGCCGAATAAAAATAGATGTCGTATAATACGTCTGTTTAAAGCGTATTATACATACACCGTATAACGTACAATACAACTTAGATGTCAATTTGAGCATGGTTGTACTTGATTTGAAAGCTCTTAGAGAATGCTTAATTACACTTACCTGATATTAGAGAGAGGATACTAAGTAGTGATTAATTAGTACTAATAAGTAAGACTGCTACATGCGGGTGTACTACAAAAAGCTTCAAATTCCATTCTTAATGAAGGAACTAATTAGGAATTGAAATGGGACTAGCAATAAGCTCTCCAAACCTTGGGATTTGATATTGTGTTGAGACTTTGGATCTCATGAGAGTGGAGATAAATGAATGCAGGAGATTAAACACACTAAACACAAAATGGATAGTTTTGGTTATGAAAGAGAGAGTATTTATAGAGGTGAAGAGTTGCATTCATACCTTATCTACCCATGCATCATGATGTGTACCAAATGTAGCCAAGAAAATAGATGTTCTCATGTGATCATACAGTTCTTATACCCCTAGTTTAGAGATCCATCCCTTTTATCACTACCCTATTGCCCCTCTCTCGGACCCATTTTACAACTTCCTCACATTAAAATTCAAAGTTTTGTTCTTCTTAGAATGGAATTTTTTTTGTGCCTTTTGTTAGTTTCTAGATAACAAAGAAGACACACTCATGTATGTTGATGTTTCATGAGTCATAGGACAAGTTTTCCCTTAAGAGGGAGCTCATAAATATCTCTCACTCTCTCTCTCTCTCTCATGCCTGAGAGAGAGAGAATGTACGTTTGTGAGAGTAAGAGAGAGTGTGATGTACTCAAGTGTGTCCACTGCCTCTTGCTTTGCAAGAAGTTTACTTAGTAAGCTCAACATTGCCTGTCTATTTCAAAGCAAAAGTCCTAGAACGTAGATAAAGAGAAAACAAATAGGTGGCTAGTATGTTGACAAAATGGCCTTATTTATCAACTCCTTTTAGAATAGCTTTTAACATTGAAAAAAGACGTTATCAATTTCACTAATCTGAGTAACGTGGTTTAGGAACATGATATTTAAAAATAATTTATTGTGGCTTAGCAAATATTTTTCAATGTGGCATAGTGACACTTTTTAAAAAGTATCTGAAAGACCTAGTTCTTTCCCTTTTTATGTCGCTATTAATGATATTGTTCAATAATGATTATTTACTGATGCTAAGCACACGTCTCTAAGATCATTTGTGTCTTGTAGTGTTGGGCATTCATGATTCATTCAATTGAAGCAATTAGAAGGGATTTGAGTGGATAATAAAAAGCCGATTGTTGTGCAAATAGATAAAGGACACACACACACACACACAATAAAATGTATGAAGGTAAATGTGAGAAAGGGAGAGAGATTATAACCATTGTTATTGCCTCTAGCATTATTATGCAATGATTTGGAGTCCAAATATGCAAATTTAAGTACTTCTTTTAGTTTTCTCAAAAAATTACAAAGCATTTGTAATTTTCATAAGTAATTGTACTAAAAAATGATAGATATTTTATCATTAAAATAATCACACACACTTGATTAACATAAACTATCATGGTTGAAAAACAAGAGAGAGAGAGAGAGAGAGAGAGAGAGAGAGAGAGAGAGAGAGAGAGAGAGAGAGAGAGAGAGAGAGAGAGAGAGATGTCATCAAGAGAGAGATGATTTGATGACATGAAGAAAAAATCATAGAATAAAACATACAATTCTTTTATGAATTATCTTCAAATATCTCTACAAGTAGCTTTATTTGAATCTACACCCATGGCTCGTAAATCAATAAAGAGAGAAATTGAATGTGGATGTGTTGGCTTCATCATGTTTGAACTCGTCATCTTCAAACTCATCATCTTACAGCTCATCATCGTCATCAAGGCAATCATCCTCGCTAAGATTGGTGATGCTAGGACTTGAATCATCGATCTCTCTCTCCTTTGTCTCCCCCTTATCATCATCACCATGGCAATCATCCTCGCTAAGATTGGCGATGTTGGGACTTGAACCATCGATCTCTCTCTCCTCTGTCTCCCTCTTATCCAAAGTAGTAGGTGGGAGAGGGTTGAAGATGGCCTCCACTTCATTAGTGAAAAAAATGGTTCTCCCTCAAGGTGTTACAGGAACTACGAACCAAAGTTTTAGTTGATGGGTTGATGGGATATAGATGGCCTATACAAGAGAAGTTCAAAGTGAGTGACATTGGTATTAATTAAAAGAAAATAAGGGTAAAGAATAAAATTACTCACTTTCTCACAATTGCGTGGTAAAACTTAGTTTTCATACCTCCCCATGTGAGGCAAACTAGAGTGCACCATGTAGAGCCCATTCTCATGTCGTCTAGACACATTTGAAATTTGAGATTTAGTATCCTTTAGATAGTCCCACATTCTTGTAGGATGCTTCTCTGCACAAGAGACAGGAAGTAGCATGTGCATGTTCTTTGCAATATAGTATGCAATTGTTAAAGCATGCATGGATGTGCTCATACTCCATGCCAAGTGCAGTGACATACGGCCTCCCCTATCGATGATCCGAAGTCATGTGGTGATATTTACAAATCATTTGTTCCATCAAACTACAATGAAATTGAGAATTAATACAAATGCAAGGGGGGACCAACTAGAAGAGAGAGAAATTTACAAAAAACCATATATAGAACTTACCCAAGGAGTACATCTACACTTAAATTTCTCCAACCAATTTTTTCGTGCAAGTTGAAGACTTCTAACGATGCTAGGAGCACTGAGTGCTGTGTACGATCGTAAAGAGGTGTTTGGGCACTAGATAGCAACTTCGTTGAGTGCATATATATAGTCTACAATCCTCATTGGACATGTTGGCTTCATGTAACAACAACTCATCCACCATGTTGAACATGTGCTCATCTTCAAACTCAAACTATCCATTAGAAGTTTGTGGAGGAGCTGTCAAAGTAGAGCTAGTGCCACAATCACCACGCTTCATGCCTTCCCTCGGTAGCTCTTGTTGTTGTCTTTCAGACTTGCATGCTAGAGAACCACCACCAAACACATACCAATCGGGGGCATCCTTAAGAGCGGGCTTTTGTGAAGGATGCAAAGCCCCTCATTCTCCACATGCGTCAAGAAAATACACCTTAAGCAAGGGATTTCCCTTTTGCACTTGATGCAAGGACAAGGTAGTTTTTCCTTCAATCATTGCTCACATTCCGGCCTATTCAGAGGGCCATAATCATCCCAATTTTCTTGCACATGCATGAAAAAGAGTTGGGTTAATTCAAGAACCTTTTAAAAATCACATGTGCTTTAAAAACAATTAATTAGTAGATTAGGTGTACGCTATATTTTCAACATTGAAAATTAGATAAAAGACTAAAGAAATAATTTTAAAAATACAATGGGTAGAAAAAGAGGGAAAAGCTGTAAAAAATCAAGAGTATTACTAAAGAAATAATTTAAAAAATGCAAAGAGTAGAAAAAGAAAGAGAAGCTTAAAAAAGTTGAAAAATAAAAATAGTAGTAAAAAAGGTGGGAAATTAGAGAAGGGGTTGCAAAGGGGATAGCTTGAAATATCGGATACTTTTTTGAACGTTTGAAAATTCATGATGCAAGCGATAGTAAGAATGGTAATATGGACAGTAACATCCAAGATAATAGCTGGTACCCATAAAAAGAAGTAGAGCAATGTATGCCATGTTTTTTGGGCATACCTTGCTCTTCAAAACGTGCCTCCATTGCACATGATGCAACATTCATCTCCATCTCCCCTCTGAAGCTCCACCCTCTCTCTCTCTCTCTCTCTCTCATACAAGCACACACATACACACACATAGATACAAGAACACACACACACACACACACACACACACACACACACACACACACACACACACACACACACACACACACACACACACACACACACACACACACACACACACACACACACACACACACACACACACACGCCAACCTATGGTGGAGCGCTCCATCACTCGACATTGGAGAGGATAGGGTGGACCGCAAGAAAACTCAATTGCAAACAAAAAGTTAGAGATAGACTTCTATATAATCCTCCCCACCCTATTGTCTTAAACACACACAATTACAAAAGATAGATTCAAAGGTTGCACACATCTTGCATATTGGAAAGGGTGGACCGCAAGAAGACTCAAATGCAAACATAACGTAAGAGCTATGCTTCTATATAATCCTCCCCACCCTATTGTCTTAAACGCACACACATTACAGAAGATAGACTCAGAGATTGCATACATCTTGCATATTTGGTGTAGGCTCTTGGTTGCCCTCACTTTGCTTTCATGCTTTCATGCTTGGTTTCCCTCACTTTGATTGCTTGACTGCTTGTTATGAGTGTTTGATTAGCTCGTAGATGCTTGCTTGCTTTCTTCTTTGGTGTGTGATTAAGGTGAGAGAAAGAAAGAGACAAAGAAAGAAAGATTAGTGTAGATTTATTTGTTAACGTTAAGTTAGTGTTAGATAGAGAAAAGAAGTGAGAGAGTTTTTTCTTGTATGTTTTATTTTTAATTAGAGTAAAAAGTGTTTTAAATATGTGTATGTTAGATAAAAAGAAAAGAAAAAAATCAAAAAAGTTATCAAATAAACAATAAACCTTAATAAATTGATGAAAATTGAAAAAGGAACTTAATTAAAAGAGAGAGATTGATGAGAGAGAGAGAGAGAGAGAGAGAGAGAGAGAGAGAGAGAGAGAGAGAGAGAGAGAGAGAGAGAGAGAGAGAGAGAGAGAGAGAGAGAGGGAGAGATAGAGAGAGAACGAGATAGGGAAGAGATAGAGGGAGGGGGAGAGAGGGAGGGAGAGAGAGAGAGAGAGAGAGAGAGAGAGAGAGAGAGAGAGAGAGAGAGAGAGAGAGAGAGAGATGGGAAAGAGAGAGAGGGAGAGGAAGAGAGATAGATAGATAAATAGAGAGATAGATAGATAGAGAGAGAGAGAGAGAGAGAGAGAGAGAGAGAGAGAGAGAGAGAGAGAGAGAGAGAGAGAGAGAGAGAGAGAGAGAGAGAGAGAGAGAGAAATTGGGATTGGGAACTTTGAAACTCATTTTCTAATTGTTGGACCTTGCATGACATGCTTTTTTATTAGATGTTGTTGCCTGATAGTCATATTCATGTGAGATGTAATAGG
Source organism: Adiantum capillus-veneris (assembly GCF_014529385.1). Taxonomy (NCBI): domain Eukaryota; kingdom Viridiplantae; phylum Streptophyta; class Polypodiopsida; order Polypodiales; family Pteridaceae; genus Adiantum; species Adiantum capillus-veneris. Next base: position 160,952,428 of record NC_140939.1, on the reverse strand, counting down.
GTTTGGGTATTTGACTACACCAACCAATGGTGGTTGAAAAGGATTCAGTTCAATTGGGATGTCCATTGTACCTGCAGACATAAACTATTTTTGTGGAGAATCTTGACTGGTGCTTTACAAATTGGGGAGCTGTTAGCTATGGAAAATGTAATGCAAGGGAATTGTATCAGATGTAATAAGCTTGACTCTATGAACCACTTCTTTTTTAATTGTAGTCAAGTTAGAGTATGGTGGGAGGAATATTGTATGTTGTGCTGGAAGATCAAAATCACAAAGTATAGAATAATTTTTGGGTTTGATTCAAACTCATGAAGAGGGTCTTGATTTGTGCTTGTTGTCTACTAGAGTTTGGATGTTGTTCTTTATATGGGAAACTAGTAACTCAGCTAAATTTTTAAATAAACATTCCCATGCATTCCCACTGCCATGGGGTTTCCTCAAGATTAGGCTTCTAGAAAACTATATGACCCTGCCTAGGACTATGCAAAATCAAATGCAAAGGTATATTGATGCCTTGTAGAGGGAGCAATATGTAAATAAGCATGTACACAACAATGTAATATAGGAAATGTTTGTTTGAGAGAGTGAGAGTGAGAGAGAGAGAGGGAGAGAGGGAGGGAGGGAGGGAGAAGGGGGAGATGGATAGGAAGAGAGAAAGGTAGAAAGATAAACATATATATATATATAAAGAGAGAGAGAGAAGATAAGTGTGCATTTATATGTATATATGTGTGTGTATATACATGTAGATATGTATACATGTGTATATGCATGTATATTGACACTAGCCAAGGGAGCGTAGCACCCTATGGTCAAACACTTCCCTTGGGTATAGTCTCTTTTTAATCATGGCGCTGCGACCTTTGATCCACTTATGTATGGATTACCACAGCATACCATTGGTTTTACCATCATTGAGATTGTGATGATATCTAAAGATTTGCCACTAGAATATTGGCACTATTAGCCCCTACGTAGGTCTAATAGTATATGTATACGCATGTAGATACGCTTGTATGTGATTGAATGTGTATGTATGTATCTATGTGAGTATATCTTTGTGTATATACATGTATATGAGCACTGAGTATGCTTGTGTATACATATCTATGTGAGTGTGTGTCTATGTATGTACGTATATGTATACGTGTGTATATATATGATAGAGCTTGTGTGTATACATCTAATATACCTCTCTTTGTAGACTTGATATACATTAAAGTGGAAAAGTAAAGGTGTGTAGATTATGTAGCATTAAGGTGTAGATATGGATGTATAGGTTAGAGAAAGATTAGGTGGTGAGAGATAGAAAGAGAGGTGTCTTGGTGTCTTGCAAAAAGCAAGCTTCTTGAGGACTACCTTGCCTTTCCTGAACATTTGCAAAGGAAAATGCAAGAGTACATTGAAGTATTGTGAGAGACGTAAAGATGCATTAAAGATGTTAAACAATATAATATAGATGTGAGAGTTTCAAGAAAAAAAAAACAAAAGAGAGGTGTAGAGAAAGAAGATTGGGTGTAGACATGTAGAGGTATATTGATTAGGTATAGGGAGATTTAAAATTGGCTTGGTCCTAATACTTTTCAACTAATCTCTTGTAGATGTCAGATGAGAGACCATCTAGTGGGGAGAAACCCTCGCACTCTTTCTTTAGTTGGTTCACGTCCCAGGGGGGTGCCCACCCAGGTGGAGGTTGCTTCCAAACGGTGGACTCAAGTCTTGAGGTAGTAAGTCTAAGCAATGGATTTAGGTTTATCTATAGCTAGTTTTTACAAGCATGAATATAGATATCTTTCCATTATTTATATGCATGGCCCTCTTACACTTATGGAGGTGCCGATAGATCTACCCTGTTTCCTCCATGAGTGATAGATACGTACCTGCAATGCACAATATCTTTATCAGAGCAATACCTATGTTCTATAAACAAATTTTTTTGTCTCTACACTCCATAGAAGCTTGCGGCCTATGGTCTTTCACATCATACCACATCGTGGGGGAGCCAGAAAGGGACTCCATATGTCCAGAGCCTCATTAATACAACACCAGCTTCTATCATACGTTCTTATCGACCTACCCCCTCACTTTGTAAGGACCCTACCATCCTTGCATCATAGGGCCCCACATCATTCCATTCAACTCCTACTTTTCCCAAGCCTCGTCGATAGTCCATAGGGGATCAACAAGCATCTTCTAGCAGCACGTGATGGCGTTCATCGTAGGGTAGTGAGCACCATGAGAGGTGGAGTGGTGTGGACTCCTTTTGGGACGCTTGTTTTGGTGGTGGAGTGTAATGGAACTAGGCTAATAACATTGATTATTGCAAAATTAAAATGACAGTAATGAGTATTTCATTAAGAAAATTCATAATGAAGATAGAGAGGAAGTGCTTGATTAAAGATAACAATATAAACATAACACCCTAGTTAGCCTGGCATCAACAATACTTGTAAAAGAGAGATAATTAGAGAAATTGACAACACTTGAGGATCGGATTTACTTGGAGCCGGCGGTCCCCCCCTCCAAAAGTCTTTCATATTATGTATTCTCCCATAAAGAGAGACTTGGTGCAATACATTCTTTGTGTTCCTTGAGACTTTGTTGATGCCATGAAGATGGAAAGCTTCATGCACCAATATTATGCCAAAAACAATAATTACTTACTTGCAATAGCATAAACTTGTCCCTGGCCTCAATTCCAGGGCCTAGCCAATGAGAGACTGAGTTCATTTCAAGCAAGGGGTGTAGCATTGTGACAAGTGTCCCCCTTTCCCCTTTTGAGAGAGAACTTAGATTATCGTTTAAATGAAGCTAAATTCTTATTGGTCCTCTAGTTCAACTAGCCAATAGACACTAAGCTTAAACAAAGGTTGCTAATTTCTCATTGGACCCCTTAGTAGATTGTCCAATAAGAATTTAGGGCTCTTAAATCTCATTTGTTATTTTGATAGGTTTTTCTAAATGGTTAGAGTTTATTTTACTCAAGCTTAATTCTCATTGGGCCTTGCAATAGACCATCCAATAGGATTCAGGCTTCATTAGGGGCAACATGTCTAGGAGCCTCACATGTGTCCTATATGCCTTCTATGAAAAAGGGGAGCTCTTGTAGTGTGTGTGTGTGTGTGTGTGTGTTCACTCTCATCCCCTACAATGAGGGCTCGCCCCATCCAAGTGGGAGTGTCCACCTGGCCACTTGCATCCACTTGGTGGCCATACTCCAAATTTACAAAGGTTTAAAATACCTAGCATAGGCAATAGTCACCCTTTGGTTCTATGCCTAAAGGCTTTTAACACTAACCTTTGGAGGCTTTAATGAAGCTTAACCCAAGGTCTTTTAAAGCTCCATCAAGTGCACATTTCTCTCTAGTAGACCTCTCTACATTTGGACCCTTTTTGAGATAAGCTTTATCTCTCCTCTCGGTCCCCTAATGAGAATATATCTAACAACACATATTAATATTCTAAATATTACTTTCTTTTAGCTTCCCATATTAAGTGATTAGTTTAGAATGAGAAACTCATTTGGGATAGTTAGATATTAGATGTTATGACATCACCTCTCTCTCTTGAAATCATAGTCATCCTCGACTATGAGGTAGAGAAGGTAAAGCCTGGTCATTAGTCCATGGCTTGCTAGGGGGTAAAGGATCCCTTTCTACCCTACGACATCATTCTAAAATGGATGAAGAATCCATTTGGTGCTTGAGAGACTCAGCTGCCGCAAGCATGTATACTCACTCTCTAGTCAATATCTACTTACAAAAGTAGAGTGACAATTTCTACTTGGTGTTTGGGAGACGTCATTGCCACAAACATTATTCTCAGCATACATACTTCTTAAATTTGTCCACAAAGAAAGAGAAAAAGTCTTATAAGACAAAAACATTATTTATTCAAAAGGCATTTACATTTTCTTACTCTACTGTATCATTGTAAGCATTGACAAGGTTCATATTATCCTTAAGCTGTGTTCCTTGCATCCATCTAGCATCTTCAGAAGGATAATTCTTGAATGTAAAAGATACCATCGGATAATCTTACCATGTGTTAGTACATTGTCTTCATATTGAAGGATGGATTTGGGTTGGAGTACCTCTTGTTGATCCTCGATATCTGGAGGGTCCTCAATTATTGCTTCTCTCAGTGGCTCTCGTTTGTAAGGCTTATGTAGGCTGACATGAAACGCATTGTGTATGAGCCAATGGTTGGGAAAATTTAATTGGTTTCTTCCTCGGGGGGTTCACTATGTGTAAAACTACCATATCATGTGCATTCAAGACATGTTTGTAAAAACCCTTATCTGTGAATTTTTTTAGGAATATAATGTATCCTTTTCTTTTATAATCTATAATTTTTTTTCAAATTTGAAAAAACAATGCCCTTCTGTATATATATTTTTGTAAGTTTCAAGAACTTTAAATACCCTTCTATTGAACTCATGTGATAGGTTACATTTTTATTAGGTGACCTCCCCGGGGTTTCTTCCGTAGATCATACTTAGTCTTTTGGCATACCACGGATTTTGAAACATATTCTTGTACATCTACTTAATTTCACGGTAGGTCAATAGAAGTAGGTATCCCTCTATGCATTGCATAGGGAGGGGCATGGGATTCATACATTACTTTCTCACGGAGTGAGTTAGTAACACATAGCCTATTGCCATAGAGAAGATGATCATCCTGCAAGGTGAATGGTTCCTCTTTCTTCCCTAATTCAAGGGCTGAAATTACATCCTTGAAATTGAGATAAGTAAAATATTCATCTATCATAGAAGATAGATTTTTGTGAGTTGCTATTGACACCGCATTTACTCTTGGTCATCGTGATAGTGCATCATCCACTTGATTGTGTTTCTTAGCAATGTGAGCAATATGAAAATGAAATTGCAAAAGAAAATGTGCCCACCTCATTTGTTTTTTGGAGAGTTTGGTTTTCGTCATGAAGTACTTGAGGCTATGATGATCCGTTTGTAGGATGAATGGAGTCCAGCCCAAAAGATAGTGCTTCCATGAGTCTAGGACATGTAGAACATCTAGTAGCTCTTTTTCATATATTCCAATACTCACTCATGGGAGTAAAGTCTTCGACTCTCGATCGTATGCTATGTCATGCCCTTTTTGAAGCAAAACTGCTCTCTCCACAAGCATCACATTGGACCTCAAATGGTTTTGAGAGATCCGATAATGTAAGCACGGGTTGAGAGATAAGCTTCTCTTTGGGCTTGTCAAAATCATTTTTCTCTTTTGCACTCCAGGTATACCTAGTATTCTTTTTTGTTAAATCATGTAATGGTAGCTTCATAGCTTGTGTAGATTCCTTGGATTAGGCTATCGTTTTATTACCTCTAGCTTTAAAGGATCCATTCAGATGCCATCTTGAGAGATAATGTGACCTAAGTATTGAATCTCTTGTAGGAAAAATTCACTTTTCTTTTGATTAATGAAAAGTTTATTCTCTCTCAGAATTTGAAATATTACCTAGAGATGTTGCTTATGCTCATCGTGAGAATTGGAGTAGATGATGATATCATCAAAGAATACGCCATTAAACTTTTGGTAGGACCTAAAGTGTTTCTTCATTAAACGGTTGAAGGTGGCCAGAGCATTTGTCAAGCCAAAAGGCATGACAAGATATTGAACTTCAAATGTCCTATGAAAACTGGTCTTTACGATATCCTCATTGACTACCCTTATCTGATGATAGCCATTTTTGAGATCAATCCTACTGAAGTAGGTAGACCCTTGTAATTTATCAAAAATATCTTCTATCCATGGTACGAGAAATCTATTTTTGATAGTGATTCTATTTAGTGCTCTATAGGCGACACACATACGATATATGCCGTCTTTCTTTTAGACTAAGAGGATTGGTGATCAAAATGGTGAAGAGCTAGGCCTCACCATCCCTTTTTCTACCAGTTAATGAAATTGCCTCATCATCTCCTCTTGTTGACCTTGTAAAACTCGATAAGGAGTCTTATTAGGCGGTGAGCTTCATGGTAGAATCTCTATTGCATGATCATCATCCCCTCGTTTTGGAGGCAACTCTCTAGGGATATCATAAATAAAAACATCTTAGAATTTTCTTAGGAAATTAGACAATTCTAGCTCCCCTTGATTGCGAGCATTTTTATCTAGTAAAACATTGGGCTCATTTAGAGATTCCTTAACAAAAATCATGTACGCTAAAATTGAGATTTTCATCGACTTATCAAAAGCGGGCGTATTTACAAGAGGTATGTTGTTACCCAACTCATTAAAATCTATGTACATATTCTTTTCTCTATACTTGAAATATAGTCTACTTTCAGGGAACTTCATATTGGTAGCCATGCGATTGAACCATGGTGCCCCTAAGATAACATCTTCATGTTGGAGAGGGGAGATGAAATAGCCCTCTTTGTCGACATAACTTTGGACATGAAGCCTCAATTTCCCAATCAAGGGAGTAAAAACGAACGTGTTTTGTCCCTTGAAAGCCCCATTGGTAGTGACAATGTCTCCCATCTCAAAAGCTTGTATGCCTAACTTGGTAGCCAACTTCATTGATATAAATTTGTGAGTTGAGCCAGAGTCAAAAAGGATAAAGGCATCATGCTATCTTACCTTTCCCCAAGCATAGGAAAGGGGAGATCCTTTGCAACTCAAGGAGTCTACTATGTAAAAATTGCATATAGCACGTGCAAACAAGAGGTATTTAAATAATCCCTTACATGTATATTTTGAAGTATTGTATGTACCCCTTATTTATGAATTTTTGTAAAAACATTAGACCTTATGTATGAAAATTTTCACTTTTTCAATTAAAAAGAACTACTCTCTCTTCTTGGGGAGTTTGGAGAATCCCATGGGTGCGAAGTTGTTGAACATGGCTTATTGACAAGATAATTCACAAGCATAGGGACATCATTAGTAGCACCTTCATGTGAAAAAGCAAAGTCATCAATATTCATTCTACTCTCATTATTATTTTCAGCCATGCTAGCAAAATTTAGGTGTATGCTAACTTATTCTTTGGTAGCTTAAAAACCCCTCATAAAAAGCTTTTAGAACCTCCCTTTTAAAAATGAAAAGAGAAACCAATAGCTATGATACCAAGGTAATGGAATTAGGCTAATAACGCTGACTGTAGCAAAATTGAAATGACAGTAGTGAGCATTTCATTAAGAAAATTCCTAATGCAGATAGAGAGGGAGTGCTTGATTAAAGATAACAATATAAACATAACACCTAGTTAGCTTGTCATGAACAATACTTGTAAAAGAGAGAGAATTAGAGAAATGGAGAACAGTTGAGGATCGGATTTACTTGGAGCCGGTCCCCCCCTCCAAAAGACTTTTGTATTATATGTTCTTCCATAAAGAGAGATCTGGTACAATATATTCTTTGTGTTCCTTGAGAACTCGTTGATACCATGAAGATGGAAAGATTAATGCACCAATATTATGCCCAAAACAAAAATTAACTTACTTGCAATAGCATAAACTTGTCTCCGGCCTCAATCTCAAGACCTTAAACACCTTCAAAGGCGCTGAAGAGAGTTGGCAGGGAGTGAGTAAAGTAAAGAGGCAGAAGATGTAACATACGAAAAAGAAGTATTCTCCTTACCATAGATTACTCTTAGAGCTTAGCTTAGCATAGTAATGAAGATGGTAGAGAAGATGAGCATGCCATTGAATCTTGACTCTTTCTTGGATTTGCATTCCATAACCAAGAGGTGTTTGTGTATGCTCTCTACTTCTCAAGCATAGAGAAGGAGATGAAGTTCTTGCTCAACACATGAGAAAGTGAGTGAAAAATGAGATCTTTATCTTTCTTGGTTGACCCCTCTCTCTCCTAGCTCTAACTTGCACCTCATTGGTCCATTCCGAGTCTAGCTAATGAGAGACTGAGTTCATTTCAAGCAATGGGTGTAGCATTGTGACAAGTGTCCTCCTTTCCCCTTTTGAGAGAGAACTTAGATTGTCATTTAAATGAAGCTAAATTCTTATTGGTCCTCTAGTTCAACTAGCCAATAGACATTAAGCTTAAACAAAGGTTGATCAATTATCATTCGACCCCTTGGTAGATTTTCCAACAGGAATTTAGGGGTCTTAAATCTCATTTTCTCTTTTGATAGGTTTTTCTAAATGGTTAGAGTTCAATTTACTCAAGATTAACTCTCATTGGGCCTTGCAATAGACCATCCAATAGGATTCAGGCTTCATTAGGGGCAACGTGTCTAGGAGCCTCACATGTGTCCTATATGCCTTCTATGAAAAAGGGGAGCTCTTGTAGTGTGTGTGTGTGTGTGTGTGTGTGTGTGTGTGTGTGTGTGTGTGTGTGTGTGTGTGTGTGTTCTCTCTCACCCCCTACAATGAGGGCTCACCCCATCCAAGTGGGAGTGTCCACCTGGCCACTTGCATCCACTTGATGACCATACTCCAAATTTACAAAGGTTTAAAATCCCTACCATAGGCAATAGTCACCCCTTTGTTTCTATGCCTAAGGGCTTTTAACACTAACCTTTGGAGGCTTTAATGAATCTTAACCCAAGTTCTTTTAAAGCTCCATTAAGTGCACATTTCTCTTTGATAGACCTCTCTCCATTTGGACCCTTTTTGAGATAAGCTTTATCTCTCCTCTCAGTCCCTGTTGAGAATAGATCTAACAACACATATTAATATTCTAAATCTTCCTTTCTTTTAGCTTCCCACATTAAATGATTAGTTTAGAATGAAAAAATCATTTGGATAGTTAGATATTAGATTTTATGACATGGAGGGAGGATGGACTCACCTATTTAGCAGTATGTGTGAAAGGGCAGGGGAACTCAACATGCTAATCTCCACCCAACCATGCCCTATATAGGCCCTTGGCCTTCTAAATATAGGGACCCCCTTGAATGCATGTCCGTCCTGGCCCTTGGCCCGGACTGGTCCTACCATTGTCCTGACATTACTCCCCCCTTGGAGAAGCGTTTTTGTCTGCGAAAACACAAGTGATTGTATCTTCATAAGAACACTAATGTTTTCTACCGTAACATCCCACATGGAGCCAACGGTTTATTTGAGTGGAACCCGGTTCAGTAGGAGGTTCAATGAAACCAAGAGTAACATCTTGATTTTCGACATTGTTGTCCATTTGTAACCATTTGATGGTACCGGTTCCTATCCAAACATAGTGTGTAGACTCCATTTAGAACGCTCGTTTACCACGCTCATGAGCGTGGTAAACGAGTTTATCACAACACATGTGTACTAAAAAGAGTACCTTTTGTCACTTTCCATGAAAGTAAGTTGCTAACATAACTCATCAGCCAAATTTAAGTCCTTGACTTGGTCCCAATTTTCATCATCAATAGACAACCCCACCCAACAAGTGTTCAAGTTGAGAACCTGAGTGATACATGAAGAGACTACCTAGTTGCAACTTGCGTTAACGGATAGTAAGTAAACTCCAAAAAGAGCAATAAATGCTTATGAATTTGATTGCTTGGTGCTAATGTACGCACTTTGCATATCCTATAGCCCAAGATTACACTTTGTAATCTGTCAATCCCCTTGGATACTGACAGTACCGAGGTGTGTTTTCCCCACGGTTTACAGACAGTCTTCCCAGACGACTGATAAACGGGGAATCACAATAGCGTATAGCATTGTTGAGGAATCAACAATGTCCAGAAGAACCATCGTGGTTAATTGAAAAATCCACAAACACCCAAACCGAGCCATGACCTCTATCGGGGATTAGTAGACCCAAAAGTAATCTCATAGAGATACTGCTCATAGAGAGCAATAAATGCTTCATAAGCAACAACTCGTTGAATATGCATGCCATTCCAAATGAGCTTTTGCTAAACACTAGGGACCATAACACCTAGTGTGCATGGGTTTAGCAAAAAACAGATCCGAACCTGTATATCCATGGTGATCCTTGCCAATATTTATGACAAATGTAATGCACCTAGCACACATTAAAAAGGAATGTAAATAGGTCTGAAAAGGAACTAAATACTTTCAGTTGCAATCTTGTGCTAGCCTTGCTGAAACGTCTGAACCATAATAGAAGGTGAAACATGGATCACTTCTAGGTACAAACAATGAAACTTTTTCATTAACAACTTAGAGCCTTGCTATATGTATAAACAATCATCTGTAATGTTGTTTAGCAGTACTTGTACCTTAACAAGTCATTCTAAGTATCCGAAAATTTTTGGCCATGAAATTGCTCCTGATACGTCTTGCTAAAAATGGTCTAAAAAATAGATGTGACCAGCACCTAGGGACTTTGTCGTGACACATAATTGAAATAATGGTGCCAGTGTCAGTCCAGAGACTCATATTCTCCACATGTGGAATATGTCTCATGTAAGGGTGTGTAAAAAAGGACATCCTTCAAGTACAAGGTGTACTTGTGTGTGGAGGTAACTGCAAACACTCTACGATGGGAGTGAGAGGGACCCTCATTAGCCTTGCTCCACACTGGCTAAACCGAACTCCTTGAGTTCCTAGACCATGTTGTATCCCATGTGACAACATGTGCCAAATTGAACCCTACAAGTAGGTTCGTAATAGCATAAGACAGAAGGATAGATTTGAAACTTGGCCCAAAATACTTTGTGCCGACATGCCCTTGGCAATGCTCTGTAACATTCAAGCGTACTTATGTAACGTCTTGAAAAATCGAGCAAAGCATACTAAAAATGGAATAACACCAAATCAATAGATGCGTACCTGGAGATTTGAATGTAAGGTTCACTTACCCATATTCAAATGGAGAGGAGCACGCCCATACCTGAAGGAACAAACAGCCTTGCCCTGGGAACCCTGGGTGTTGCCTTTGCAATTCAAGCCCTTGGAGGAGAATCTACGTAGTCAAACCCCTTGGTCAGACTCTTTGTAGAAACTGCTCAACTAGCAGATAACGGTAATCAACATAGTCAACCGTGTACAGAATGATTGGAATCAACTTAAAAAGTGTGTTTGTTCGCTACCGCGTGGTAGATTGTGGAAGTATTTACTTGAAAGTATAACTGGGAGAGATCAACTGTGATCCTCAATGCAGATCAAATTGTGATTCTTAATGCCTATGGGGCGATGTAGCAATCACCCACCGGGTCTTACCCCAAAACAGTATGTCTATAGACACTCCGTAGTGCTATAGAGAGAGCAGGAGACCCACACAAGTGAACTGCCAAGCTCTTATGGACAACCATGCTGTCACAACTGATTGCTGCATCTATACTTTCTTGTAGAGATCAGCTGCTGTGATTTGAAGCTTAGCAAAAACTCAACTTGAGTGTCGCACTGAAAACATGTAGTGCAAAAATGACACCCTAACCATCCGTAATGACAAGACTCTTCCTTGTCAATTAACATAAATGTGTACTCCACTGGGTAGAGCTGTTCTTTCTTGAGAACAATCATCCAAGGAATACCAATAGGTGGGTCTCACCCTTGGCCTGACAACGGCTCTTAGCTGTTTGGCTCATAGTCCTTATGCAAAATAGTGCTCAATCGACGAACCGATGAAGACTAATTTGAGTCGCATCTTGGCCACGTGCTAGCTGTGGGTTAGAGCACCTTGGCTCAAGCTGACTCACAAGCAAAACATGTATCAAAAGCTTCTAAGAAGATTTTCATTTTTTCCTGAGAGAGAGATAGAGAACGAGAAGAAGAGCATGCTGGGCTAAGGAACTTTCCTTAAGTTTTTAGAGTGTGTGCCCAAGCTATGTGCTCTTACACATCTGATGCCTGACTTGCAGCTTATCGTATAAAAATTCCCCAGTTTTCCGGTATGACTCTCTCAATGAGAGAGGTAACAGAAAAACACAAAACTCATTCCGATCCACCTACCTTGCCGGTGTCGTGATTGTATGAGGACGACTTAGCATTAGCACTTTGACCATGAAGTAAGTCCTAGATTCAGGTTTTCTTTTAGTGTTGTTGTGTGTTAATAACAGCCAACAGTCATGTTAAACAACCCATCATTGATTTTGTCCTTGACAGATTTGCGAGTGTGATAGCGGAAACATAATCCATGAAGTGGTGGAGGTCATTCCACCTGGCTAGCATGTCTTGCATGCAGAGTGATGGCCTCAAATGTGAGAACCAAAACCATAAGTGCCTTGCACTGTTTAGATTGGTAGGGAGTCTCTTTCTAGTTTCCCAAACTTGGGTGCCAATGCCCTTGATTCCAAATCAATGGGCAGTATCTCGGCAAAGGGAGAAGCCTTGCTTCGTATAACATTTGCCAAGACACTGAAACTGAAAAACTGAAACTTGGCTAACTTGACCGTTGTTGCTGCAACCAGTTGTCATGAGATTTGGAAGGAAAAACTCATTCAAAATTTGCTCCTTTGCTGACATATGAGCCATATCAACACAGACACCCTCGTATATCCTATACACTCGTCTGGCACGTAATGAAATAACCTGCAAGCATATTGCCAAATCCATCCCAAGTATGTATGCTCATAGCATATTCGGAACGCGGGAGTCTCAATGCCAGATGCTTGGCTTGAAGCCTTTGTTGACCGCTGGGTCAACAACACAACATAACTCAAGTTTGGTACCAAAGTCTTATCTTTTGCGAGTTATGAAATGCTATGGATTATGGCTATAAACGTCATTTGTAATGAGTAGTTATTCTAGTTTCAGAATCCGGGGTGCAATGGCACTTCCAGATTGTAAATACAAATCCATTTGACCCTTTCAACCCCATTTTTGGTTAAACCTAAGGTAGCCTTAGTATATGAGGTACCTAGGTCATTTTGTAAGGGGAGACTTTAATCATAATCAAAACTTTAGCGCTGCCGTCTACTGTGTGTGAGAGAGAAAGAGAGTGAGCGTGAGCTTTATCCTCTCGCTACACCCGGCTCGCTCAACACATTGGAGATCCGACTGCACCATTGTTGTAGGCTCGAGGAGAGCTACGCGACAACGCCAAGCATTCCACGCGAGACGAAGCGCACACGCCGACGCATCTACGAGCTATTTGTGGCCGTAAGTGTATCAAACGATGTCTGTTTTCTGCGTGCTAGTAGTCTATAGAATCATGGTGACATAAGCTACACATAGGTACTCATAAATTTTAGTTTCGGGCACTTTCAAAATTCTGCTTTGTCATCCTACGCGTTTTCTGTAGATGGGTTTAGAGTGAAGGTTTTGAGTGTAGAAGCTTAGGGACAGGTGTATCCTAGTGAGGGGATGGTGTTCCTTAAGTTTTGTACAAATCTGGCATGATTAGGTGAGTTACCTTCCGTATGTGTGTATGTGGCTAGGTGGTGTAGTTGAGAGCAGTGAGGTTCTTGATTGTGGTATAGTTGGCCTTCCAGAGTGTTGTATGTGTAGGATGGTCTCAGCCTGACAAGCTAAAGAGATTTCCTCCGTGTACCTATCGTGTCATCTATGTCCTCGATTGACATTATGTTGATCTAGGTAGTGTTTGCATGCACTTCATGGGTGTGTGAGTCGCTCCTCCAACATTGGCGCCGCTGCCGGGGACACAAGGACCTAAGTAGGTTTCCTACAAACACGCGTGTGATGGTTGCTTGATTTAGTTTCTGCTAAAGAAATCATTTTTCTTAAGTGGATTCGGAAGAGGATATTCTGCGATCAAGTGGATAGCCAGGAAGCGTGTGTCTTGCCGAGGGTCTGCGACTAGATAGGTTTAGTTAGGATCTGTGGATTAGAGTAGTTGTTGGTGGTCGAGTGATTTGTGAGGTGATAAAAGCGTTTACTAGTCCGTGTGTGGCAGTGAAGCGTTTTTCTACTCATAGATGAAAAACCCCATATGATTTGTAGGAGTAGCTTTAGGTAAGTGATCCGATTTTGATCTAGAGCTATTTATCACCGAATTATTTGCTAAAGTGCTTGATTGCATTTGAAATCACAGAAAAGTGTGCTTTTGAGGGTAAAAATGCATTAAACAAGCTTTTGTGGACATTTTTGTATGACTGACTGATGTTGTGCATATAAAAGAGCATTTGCAAGGGTTCTATGAAGAAAACCTGCAATTTTGTAAACATAGACATCCTACACGTAGGATGTCTCAAGGGGGTTCTGGAGACCAAATTTGAAAATTCTGACTGCACCAGTGGGTTCAGAGGGTAGGTTTTACCCTAGTAATATATTGACTTGGGTGTTTTTCCCTATTTTTGTTGACCAAAAGCCAAAAGGCGGAGTCAAAAAATGTAAAATTTCAGCAAAGGCTTAATTGAGTGATTTTTGCATGTTTTTTCAATTGTGAAGCATACTTGCACTTGTTGAGAGCATAAGGAAGCATCAGGGACACTTCAGTCTCAAAAAATCAGCAGTAGACATCCTACGCATAGGATGTCTACAGGGTGATCTGGGCATTTTTTTTGAAAATTTGAGGTTACCAGTGTGTTTAGAAGGTAGGTTTTACCCTATTTTCACCTGGAAAGTGGAAATTTGACCATATCTTGACAGGATAAGACCAAAAGACGAAAATTGCCAGACATCCTACCCAAATTGTGTCCAAGGCCTAATTTTGAGACCAAACCATAGGATGAATCCATAGGCGTGTTCTAAATGTTGTATTGAGTGCATGTGATAAATTTCATCTCATTTGGGTCAGTGAAAGTGAAGATTGTACAGACTTTAGCGTTTTTGGACAGACAAAAGGCAAGAATAGCTAGTTTTGGGGTCTTTTGACATCCAAACTCAAATCTAAGCATAGCATTGGGTTGCTGACATCAAGGGGAAGCTGTGGCTCAAGTTTGGGGCAATTCTAAGCAATTAGACATCCTACGCGTAGGATGTCTTCACCATGATTTAGCACTCCAAATCAACCTTTGAGCATACCACAGTGATCAGCACCTTAAGGAGAGTCTATGGTTCAAATTTCGGGCAATTCTAAGCAGTTAGATATCCTACGCGTAGGATTTCTAAGGCATGATTTAGAGGCCAAATTCAAACTATGGACATAGCAGGGTGTTGTATAGCCTTAAGCAAGCGTCCTAGTCAATTTTGGTCCAATTTGGAGTTGATTTGACTGGTGAGAACGGAAATCAGGCTTTTGGAACAGATTCTTGATCATTTGACCAACCTATAGGTGTCTGAATCAAAAAGTAAAAATAGCTATGAGTTTAGCACACACTACAAGAGGCTATTCATATTAGCGACGTTCACACAGCGACGCTCAAAAAAAAAATTCCCGGCGTCGCTATGAGCGTCGCAAATTTCTTTGTAAATTAGCGACGCTCATAGCGACGCCGACTGGGCTAAAAAAATAACAGAGAGCGCCCAAAAACTCAGATCTCGGATCTGAGTTTTTCGGCGCCCTCAAGCAAGGAGCAGGTAACGCTCTCCCTCTCTCTCTCTCTCTCTCTCTCTCTCTCTCTCTCTCTCTTCTCCATACACACACACACACACACGAGGAGAGGAAGGAGAGCAAGGTATGCTCCTTCCCTCTCCTCACTCTCATGTTCCCTTCCCCTCTTTCTCTCTCCCTGTCTCTCTCTCACACACACACATAGTGTTTTTGAGAGAGAGAGAGAGAGAGAGAGAGAGAGAGAGAGAGAGAGAGAGAGAGTACAAACATAAACAAAAACGCACACACACATACATAAACAAAGAATGCACACACACATTGAGAGAGGAAAAGAGAGAGAGAGCATGCATAAACAAAAAACGCACACATTGAGAGAGGAAAAGAGAGAGAGAACATGCATAAACAAAAAACGCCCACATTGAGAGAGGAAAAGAGAGAGAAAACATGCATAAACAAAAAAACGCACACACATTGAAAGAGAAAGAGAGAGAAACTAATTTAACGTCGTAGGAAACTAATTAAAATTAAAAGACCTAAAGATCTAGCCGACGAGGAGTTGAACTCAAGACCTATTATTCAAGAGGGAAATGGCATAACCAATCTATCATACTTGGCATGGGTGATAGAAAGGTAATACCATTTATCTCTTTTTATTGGCACACACATCCACACACACGCACACACACAAGAAGAAGAGAGTTATAACGTCGTAGGAAACTATCCTAAAAGACGTTAAAGATTAGGTTAGATGTAGACTTACGTTAAATTAGATTTAGGTTTATTTAAGTTAAATTAGATTAGATTTAGGTTTATTTTTAATTAGATTTACGTTTATTTACGCTAGATTTAAATTTACGTTATATTAGATTAGATTTAGGTCTCCATAGACTGCGATGCCTGCATGAAGCGGGTGAAGAAAGCCCTCAATGGAATATAGGGTATTGCTGCCTTCACTCATGGTGGGCTCCGTCGATCCAAAAGTACTGGTGAAATGTCTTCAGAAGATAGGGAAGAAGGTGGATTTTCAGGGCAGCAAGAGTCACTACATCCCCGACACAATGACCATCTAGACAACCTCTAGTCATTCAACAGCAACTTCAAAGTTAGTAACAAGAGCAAGAACGGTCTAAAGGGCCAATTGCTGTCGTCAGATGTGGATGGAGATGAGGCAGTGTCACCGCCGGAAGTTAACTCTCACATCTTTAGTGATGAGAATGCCAACTCTTGCCGAGTTATGTGAAAAATTATGTGTTAAATCAGTTTTAAGGTTCTTATAATCCTTGTTAGTTTAGTTCTTTGTTTTTAATATAACATAATTTATGTTAGATTTAGATTTATGTTATATTAGATTAGACTTAGGTTTATTTAGGTTTACCCACACACACACACACACAAGAAGAAGAGAGTTTTAACGTCGTAGGAAACTATCCCAAAAGACGTTAAAGATTAGGTTAGATGTAGACTTACGTTAAATTAGATTTAGGTTTATTTTTAGTTAGATTTACGTTTATTTAGATTTACGCTTATTTACGTTAGATCGAGTCCACACAAGAATTACTTACGGTTTAGGGTTTAGAGTTAGACGAACAGTGAAAAGATCTACTGTGAAAAGATGTTAAGATGCTGTGAAGTGCTACAGCTAGAGAAGAGGCAAAGGGGTTTTGTCCACTACATGCAGTCTCATGTAGACGTGGGTCTTTAAATTTCTTGTACCCACAAATATAGGTATTGACCAATAAAGACGAGATTATAACCCGGTGGTTCTGATCTCCGTGCACCTCTAGACCGAGGTGTGCGGGGATTGGACATGACTAGAGAATGTGAGGTAAAGAGAGAGAGAGAGAGAGAGAGAGAGAGAGAGAGAGAGAGAGAGAGAGAGAGAGAGAGAGAGAGAGAGAGAGAGAGATAAGACGAAGAATGCCAATAGAATATTAAATTTGTTGTCCAGGTTATAAGATTTTTATCCTCATTATGAGTAGTGACGAGGATGTGGGACCGTCCAACCGAAACACCTATCTCTCAATGAGGGTCTTATGTCCTTGTAATCAATGCAAGCATGCTGTGCGACGGACAATACGTGTTTCTTTGTAGCACGTTCACGAATTTGGCGAGTTCGATCCATCTATTATAGATTGAGTTGTTGCCAATTATAACTCGTCGGACTCTGACGCTGGCCAACAAGCAGCAATCTGGCAACCCAATAGACGTGTTCGCAGGCGCTTTGGTCAAGCAGCATATGTGAGGCCACAAGATGTAGCCTCTGACAGCTCGGGGGATGATCATGCAGGGGACATTCCCAACGAGGCAATGTTTGAGCCCGAGATTGATGAAATGATCGAGACGCTCATGGATTCAGAAAGGCTTATCTATGATGATATGAAAAGTGAAGCCGATACGCCATTGTATAATGGAGCATGTATGTCTAGATTGAAAGCACTCCTGGTTCTTCTCAACATGCAGACAAAGTTTGGATGGAGTGACACTAGCGTCAGAGCGCTTTTCAGGTGATCTATTACAATTAGTTTACTTTAATAAAACTCTAAATGTATAATGATCTTATAGATTTTTACACGACTGTATCGTATTTTTATGTTGTGTAGATTGCTTAAAGAGCACATACTACCAGCTGACAATGTGATGCCAGATTCCCGAGATGAAGCAAGAAAGATTTTGCGAAACTTGGGGATGGAATACAATTCTATCCACGCTTGTCCTAATGACTGCATTCTTTTCAGAGGGGAATACATAGACATGGAGAAGTGTCCGAAATGTGATTCCGAAAGATATCGAGTAGATCTCCATGAGACAAAAATTCCACAAAAGGTTTTGCGACATTTTCCTCTGCTTCCTCGCATCAAGCATTTCTTCGAATGTAAGTCCATGGCCGCCCTAGCATCATGGCATGAGGAGAATAAATCTTCGGATGGTGTGCTACGAATTCCTGCAGATTGCGCAGCCTGGAAACATATAGATGGAACATGGTCGGATTTTGCCAGGGAAGCTCAAAATTTGCGCTTAGGCCTAGCTATGGATGGCGTAAATCCATTTGGTCAAAGATCAACATCTTACAGTGTATGGCCCGTTGTCATCGTCAGCTACAACATTCCCCCGTGGTTGACTACGAAGAAGGGGCACCTATGGCTAAGCTTGATTGTGCCAGGGTGATATAAAGTGGGGAATATGGATGTGTATCTTCGTCCACTATTGGAAGAGCTACAACAATTGTGGATTGGCATAGAGGTGGTAGATATGAGCCGACACACAGGACGACGGAATGCTTTGATCAGAGGCATTCTAATGTGGACCATGCATGACTATCCCGGGCTAACAGAATGCTCAGGTGATCTATTGACACTCCTCACTCAGACACTGTAAATCTTGTTTTTTCCCATAGTTGATCTATTATCATGTGTATACATGCAGGGCTTCAAACAAGCGGATACAGAGCATGTGTCACATGTGGACATAGACTGAATGCACGTAGGGCGCCCTCACTGAAGAAGCAAATCTACGAAGGTCATCAAGTGTATCTTCCAGAGAATCATGTGTTACACAACGGCTTTTTGGGAAGAGAGCCACCAAGGATGTCTGCACAAGCATGGTTAGAGCAGAAGGAGATGTGCGATGACGGATTGCCTCCAGGGATGAAGAGACTATCTCTATGGTACAAGTTACCATACTGGCCCCGACTCATGATCAATCACTTGCTCGATCCAATGCACATATTCAAGAATGTGGGTAATCTACTATGGGACCATCTGACCGGTAAGAAAGATACTTTGGGAGCCAGAGTTGACCTTAGAAATGTGGATCGCATGGAGCAGTATTGGCCGCAAACAGCGTCTGATGGATCGATAAAACTCCCTAAAGCACCATGGATTTTCACAGGAGCCCAAGAACGCAAAGTAAAAGAGACCATTCGATCTTTGCGGACCCCCACTGGCGTAATGCACTCGCTCCGAATGTGTTTTACTAAAGAAGGAAAGCTTACCGGTTTGAAGTCACACGATTGGCATAAAATGTGTCAGGTACGTTCATAGTGGACTTTAATATCATTGCATAGAATGTGGACTTTAATATCATTGCTGCACATACTTTACAGTTTATTTTACCGATTGCCATTGAGGGATGTTTGTCTTTCGACATCCGTAACACAATCTACAAACTTGCAAAGCTGGTGCAATGGATCTCACAAAAGGAGATCAACGTAGACTCCATACCATTCGCCAAACTAAATGTTGCGGAGCTTGTGTGCATGTTTGAGAAACATTTTCCTACTACCATGCTAACCATTCAGGTGCATCTTCTTGTTCACATAGTTGATGAGGTGGAAATAGTTGGCACAGTTCATTCCAGATGGATGTTCTTCTTATAACGTTTCATGAAAACGCTTAAGGGATATGTGCGTCAAAAGGCACGTTCAGAGGGTAGCATGGCAGAAGGTTGGTTGGTATCAGAGTCCCTAGTGTACATTGGAGAGTGGCTAGACGGATTTGATAAAGCCCGGGACACGCTATAGCGAACCATAGATGATGAGCGCATATCTGGGATTGTCATGTGCAATCTCGGTGTTGAGAAGAAGATGACGGAAGATCTAGAGGCTAAAATCAACCGATTTTGCATGCTTCACAATCTAGTGATGCAAAAGTGGATTTCACAATATGAGGATGCAAAGCAAGAGCGACAAAGGGCACGAATCGAGTGGAGACGGGGAAGTCTACATCAAACTGGTGGTACGTCATAGAGGTAGCCCCTCGTAGTGCAAGGACGTATGAAGGCTACCATGTGCCAATCACAACGGCATCAATGGAGGAGATCAGAGAAGATGCTCAATCAGAAGCCGCTGCGGTGGTGCCAGACAAGCATCAAGATGCTACTACTCTATATGGGGTGCATGCAGAGGAGCTACAAAATGAAACAGAGGATATGTGTTTAAACGGAGAGCTCTATATAGATGTAGGAAGCTATGCTGAGTTATGCGAGGATGAGAGAGAGATATCTTAAAGCCACAAATATTGTATTTGAACAATTTTTCTCCGTGTTGTAAAAGCTCTGGCTCTCTAAGTACCTTCCATGGTGTATAACGCTCTTTTCTACTCGCGCTCACATCTTTTGATTGAAAATTCTGAGTTTTCGACTTGCCTCTTCTATCACTCAATTCATTGCGTCATTGTATTTATATGCGTCATTACGTCATTGTATTTAATGGTCTTTGTGTCATTGTCTACTCTATTCATTCAATATTAAGTTTAAATATTCGTGTGTTTAATGCAGGTATGGATGATGAGGAGTTTCTTTCTTCTTTGTCACCGCAGCAGAGACAGTGGTACGTGGAGCGTCATCGCTCTGGCGCATCATCGCGCGTTCCTACTCCATCCGCATCTCCCTCTATTTCGGAGCATTCGGCGCGCTCCGAAGCTTCGGCGTCGACGAGACGAGCTTCACACTCGTCTAGACACCGGCGCTCTAGTGGTGGCGGTGGCGGTTGTTGTGGGGATTCCGCCACCGATGCCTCCACACCGCCTCGTGTTCGACGAGGCTCTTTACCCTCCCCTTCTTTGCCCACACCCACACCAGCCACAACATCGCCATCTACGCCAGGTTTTGCACGGCTGACTGTTCCTAGCAGCTACACACCTCTACCTACTCCGCAAGGAGCCACCCCACTCGACACTCCTCGCTTCGGGGCCCAGACGCCGGTGGAGACACCTGACTTCCGTACCCCCATCGACACGCCGCTAGAGACCCCTGCCGAGACACCCAAGTTCACGCATCACCGGCCAGAGGGCTTGCCTTACTCCGTCGACTTCAGCGGCGGCATCACCATGGATGATGACGGTAAGAAGGTGATCTCGCGCATGCGTGGTCTTTGCTCTCATCTGTTTAGACACTACATACTAAACAAATGGAGTGAAGTACCAAGTGATTTAAAAAACAGAGTCATCAGCATACTTCATGATGAGTTTCATGTTCCAACACGGGATCAACGCTTCAATGAAGACCTGATGAAGATTCGAATGCACGAATACTGCAAACACAAGCGTTCCGAAGTGCAAAAAGCAATCAAGCATGGGTGGAACAGGCCAGATTGGCTGGCCAAAGAAGATTGGAAGAATGCGAAGAAAGCAGCGCGCGAGAATCCCGACAAGTTGAAGCAACAAAAGGATGCAGCCAGAGCGCAAGTAGAGGCAGGGAGCTCGCACCACTTGGGGAGCGGTGGATGGGCATCATTTGAGGTCGATTTTGTAAGTGTTTTCGCATTGCTCTTTATGTTCGATAGTTTAGGGTTTATGAGTTTTTTAATTCTAACATAATGAATTCTTTGTATGCTTTGACAGTGGTCGATGACAGGACGTGATCCCACACCGTACGAGCGCGAGTACGCAGGCAAGAAGGGCTTAAACGCCCTGATGGACATTCTCATTTCTCGCGGCGGCATGGTTAGTATTAGGGTTTACTCTTTTCTATTTTTTGTATTGTTTTATAAATGTCGTTATATGTTTATACTTACTGAAAGCTGTCTTATTGTCTTTTTTTGCAGAATCCGACAGATACGCCGCTTGGACGCGATGAGACGTCTGACTAGACGACGTCAATTTAGCCGTAGCTAGATAGCATTAGTTTAGGGTTTCTCATAGCTTATGTATCATGAGACGGATTTTATACGTCTTTTTGAACCATGTATATTATTACATTTGTCACCGCAGTTTATTTTGCCAATCAATTCTTTATGCCTATGATGTTGTACAATTGTCATTATTACATTTGCCAATCAATTCATTTTGCCTATGATGTGTACAATTGTCAATTTTACGCTTGTCAATTTTGCAAACAATGCGTCTTGTGGGTGACTATTTTGGGTCTATTATCTACCCTTGCACTTTTTTTAAAAAGTGAATCAAGTACAATATGGTTGATGGGTGGCAGGGCATTCAATGCCCTGCCACCAAAAAAAAAAACTCTCGGGCGTCGCTATAACCGTCACTATTTATGGCTCTGTAGCGTCGCTATGAGCGTCGCTATAGACTTCTGTGTAAACGTCGCTATAACCATCGCTATGACCGTCGCTATGAGCGTCTCTATATAGCGACGCATATAGCAACGCTCTCGTAGCGACGGTTTTAGCGACGCCGGGGGTTATAAAAACCCAGTGTATTTCCGTCGCTAACAGCGTCACAAGAGCACACAACCTCTTGTAGTGACATCAAGGAGAAGCTGGGGTGAAAATTTCAAGTCATTTTGAGCAAAAAGACATCCTACGCGTAGGTTGTCTCAAGGGCATTTTTAGGTCCAAATGAAATTCTGAGCATACCATTGTGTTGCTAGACTTGAGGGGACTCTTTGGACCAAATTTTGTTAAATTCTGAGCATATAGACATCTACGCGTAGGATGTCTCCATGCCAATTTTAGGGTCCAACTGTAATTTTGACCATACAAGAGTGTTCACAGTGTCACAGAGATCCCAAATCTTTTTTCAAAATTGAATTTGGACTTATTTTGACCATTCTAAACTACATTTCACTGTTTTGGCCATAACTTTCACAAACGGTATAAGATCGGAAAAGTTTTTATATCAAAATGTAGCCTGAGAGCGGCTCTACAGATCTTAGAGCAAAACTTGAACTAAATGCATTTCAACGGCAACCATTTAGTTCAACTTTGAAAAAAACGTCGTTTGAGACCTCAAAATACATCCGCAAGTTAGGGGTGTCTGAAAGCGACAATTTGCGAGAATTGTGACAAAACGGTTGCGGTTTTGGACATAGTTTCGACTTTTCCCTAACCAAAGAACTTGAACACAGTGGACTAAGTCTACTTGAACCAAGCAAAAGATCTTAAGCCCAGAAATAATGTCTACCCTAGATTCAAACGTAGCTTACACAAGCTTGGAGATCTCGACGATAGAGGAATATCCTCCCACAATGGATCTTCCAAACTTGCAATTGATAAAGATCCATCTTGTTGAGAGAGTTTCGATGATTGGTCATGAGAGTGAAGGACTATATAGATACATTGACGACAATGAGGTCAATCTTTATAGGTGCTGAGATCCATACCTAGAAGAGATAACATGTTACAAGCTCTTATATGTCTACACATACGGAGTCGACTGTCAATGGAGATCTATAGTTTTCGACAAGTATGGACGAGAATACAGAGTTGTAGAAAGCACAAATCCACAGATTGTACTAGAAAGAGGTGGATATTTGGTCAATGAAGGACCACAAATGCCTCCACCAAACACGAGAATTCCTATAGGAATTCCAAGAAGAGAGCCACCAGGATCCCTTCAAGAGCGATAACGAGAGAAGGATTGGGAGAGTCTCTGGTTAGACTTGTAGACAATTGACGAGTTAGACCATCCCAAGTCCAAAAATGGGTAAACAAAAAATACTCCGGAGATAAAGATCCGAGAGATCACGTAACGGCTTTTAGAAGAGTGATTAGAGTAGAGGAAGTTTCAGATTTTGTGACACAGTTTGCGGGATTTGGATTGACTCTAGAAGATGATGCAGCTACATGGTTCGACTCGGTGGAAAAATGGGATTTTGAGACCCTAGATGAGTTGTTTGAGGAGTTTATTGAAGAATTCTCGCCAAAAGGCATTGCTCACAACACGGTCTCGCAAATCCATAGATTCAAACAAAAAGAGAATGAATCAGTACGCAAAGCATCATTACGGCTCAAGAGATATGTTAAGCTCTGTCCGAGAGCGGAATTACCTACGCAAGCACGACTGATGCTGATATTTATCCAGGGAATGAGACATGCGGGCCTTCAGAAGGATCTGCATATGATAAGGAGGATGACGCTGAACGAGTTGATCAAAGAAGCTCTTTATCTAGTGAATAACTGTGAGGCATACAAAGAAAAGGACTTAAAGAGTCAAGGAGTTGACACATCCTCTCAGCACAATGTTTCACAGATAAGTGAGTCCATTGCCAAGCCAACGACACCTATTGATCAAGAAAATCTTATCGACGACTTGGTCAAGAGGTTGGTTCCTCTTGTAAGGTCTATTCGGGAGAGCCGAAGTGGTGTGAAATTGAGAGAAAATGGACAAACCATACGGTGGAAGAGTGCTATTATAGCATGGAAAATTCTAGGGAGAGGTATGTACAACCTGTTCCAGAAGCGCCTACTCCACCTAGATACATTACGGGGAATGCGCCAAGACCAGTAGGAGTTTTAAGGCCACAGCTTGTCTTAGGACAACAACCTCCGCTGCCAGGTGCTAGAATGCAGGCAGACATGAGATACATGCCAATGATGGAAGCATCAAATAAACCAACGCCATTACCATCTACAATGTGGTATAGCAACCAAAGTGAGTACTACCCTTCGAAGCAACAAAATGTGAGAGAAACACATAGAGTGGTGAGGCCGGTACAACCTCCACCTCCTGGGTTTCAGTCGAAAGAAAGAAGGTATGAAATAGACGAAAGGACATTGCGATTCATTGCAAATAGCGGCTTATCTAGGTCAAAGCTTGCTTATAGCCAAGAGGAAATGCTAAAAGAATCTCCTCAACCAGAGACAGATTGTCACAAGAGTCGTGACAACCACTTGGTCAAACAATGTCCTCATACGGAGATCACTGAAGTAAATGCCTATTGTCTTGAGTGTGGCATCACTCACTTGATCCCCTATTTCTCGAAAAACCCAAACTAAATCAGGAAAATCACGACAAATGTATTAGGGATTGTTCAGCTACCTAATAGCGCAAAAAATGAAAATGTCATACCATTTCAAGTGGTTACGAGAGCACAAGCTCAAAAGAAAGCTGATGAGAATCCAGAGACAAAGAACACGGAAAGTGACACGAGTCCAAAGACAGATGATGGACCAAAGACAGATGATGGACCAAAGACAGATGCACCTAGTCAGAAAACCAAGAGCAAACGAAATAGTTGGAAAGCTAGAAAGACTAGGATGAAAGCACGCATGGAACGAGGGTAAAAATCCCTAGCTGAGAAGCTTACTGAAGCTAAGGAGAAGATAAAACAACATGAGGAAAAGGAGGCACCTTCTCTAACACAGATGGTTAAACCTCTAGAAGAACCATCCACGGATGAGAAACCGAGAAGTGCTAGTTCAGGAGGATGTGTGTTGGCAAAGAAGGTTAATGAGACATTAGATGCCCTCTTGAAATCCTATGATGTGAGGCTCAAAAACAAACGAACCCAAGAACACAGGTGGATGACATATCCCTATGCGGAACTAGCAAAGCAAAGGTTTGAAATGTGCCAGAAAATGATTCAAACAGCCCAAGATTTACTAGAACCACCAGTTGCAAAACCTGAGGATGTGATCCGTGTCATGCCTACACAAGTAATTCCACCAAATCACGAACTAAAAGAGCCAAATTCTAGTCATGAGCACAGACCAAACCTCAAAGACCCAGCATTCGAACCAAGGATAGTACTGAATACCACGGATAACTCTTCCGAGGGATTTTACCAAGCTACATCTGAGGATTGTAAAGAGATAGATGGTCTTGACGAATTGTGGAAACAAGTCAGAGAGGCCAATGAAGACGATGACCTAAGAAGATGAGTAGACAAGACTGGTGATGAACAAGGAGTGTTTCTACCACCAATAGAGGAATTTGAGACTGGATCTCAAAAGAATCTAGACGTGCGATCGTATTGGGGCGACAAAGGATCTGTACAATCTATGGATAGTCAACCCCATTCGCTAAGAACACTACCGTCCTACATGGGAGAGTACGAGACCAAGTCAGATGTAGTTGGAGTCCCATCACAGAGACTGTCTCCCAACAAGGCCATCGATTCAAAGGGGCTAGTAGATATTCTATCTACCCCAATCACCTGTACAATCATGTTAGCCGAGTTTCTCAGAATGAGACCAAACATGTGGGCTAATGTCGGTAAATGTCTAGAGAAATTTGGTGTAAAAACCCCAATGACTCAAATCGAGGAAGGCATCAAAGAGCTTGAAATGCCTCAACTAAATACTAGGCCAGTGCCATTAAACAAGGTAGGCGAGTATTACGAGGGAGAAGATGGAAACACCACCCTTCCTATGGAATTCAATTATGTAAAAACCATGGCAATCCTTGACAGTGGAGCTGGTGTGGCCATTGCAACCAAGGAGGTTTGGAAAAAATGGGGAAAACATGCCTTTATATCCACACGAATGACCCTGCAGCTTGCAAACAGACACAAGGAAAAGCCCCTAGGACTGCTAGAAAAAGTACTTGTTACTTCTTGTGGCATTGAATATGAACACACTTTTGCTGTTGTTGACTTTGGCAAGAAGAACAACTATGACATCATTTTGGGAAGACCATTCATGCGACAATTGAAAATGGTCCAAGATTGGGTTATGACCATATATACCTGAGACATATGGAAACCATAACAAAGATAAACTTGAGGGACCATAGCTATAGGGATGTGACGAGAACACCGGTTGTGGAGTTTGATTCCACCACAATAGCAGGATTAGAACTTCCACTTTGGTGAGGTAAGCCTAAAGAACTATGGATGTGTGGAGCTTCACAATGTGGTAGCTTGAAGCGTGAGGAATTTATCCTAGAGCGGGTTATAGAGGATATGGACTATATCCCAGAACCATTTCTTGAAGAAGAGTTAGAGTCTTTTGGATGGGAACACATATTGGCTACTCTGGACGTGTGCGCCGTGGAGGATGCTCCCACAACAAAGTTTTGTGATGAAAATGGCTATGATGTCGTTCCTTATTTTGCAGTGAGTGTAATCCAGGAAAACGAAGAGAACCAGACATCAACAAGCTCTCGAAATAAGGAGCAAACAAAGAAATGTGGAGAATCAAAAGATGAAGAAGACAACGAGTTCTATGACTCTGTAGAACACTTCGAACTTCCAGAAGATCAACGACTCGGGAATCAATGTCATCGCTACACGAATAAAGTGCATCAAGAGTGGATTCCAAAGTCCTCAGTGAAGACACAGCCACCACAAGCATCCTCATACATGGCTCAAGCTCTCGAAATAAGGAGCAAACAAAGAAATGTGGAGAATCAAAAGATGAAGAAGAAGACGAGTTCTATGACTCTGTAGAACACTTCAAACTTCCAGAAGATCAACGACCCGGGAATCAATGTCATCGCTACACGAATAAAGTGCATCAAAAGTGGATTCCAAAGTCCTCAGTGAAGACACAGCCACCACAAGCATCCTCATACATGGCTCCTTATAAGGATGCAAAGACTCAGCTAGGAGGAATACGACCAGAGCAACGAGCTAACAATGCTCTAATGAATGGGCTAGAAAAGTCCTCCAAGAAACTACCACCCACGAGCAAACAGACAGTAACTTTCCACTACCAGCCAAAAAATCAAGGGAAAGTACAAGAAGTCAACCTTGCTCAGGATAGTAGCGATGGTGATGAATCTTACGACATCCCCTATCATCAACTCAGGCCATCACTATCACCAACCCCTTCAGCAACAACCATGACAGGTCAAAAGAACAGGACAACAAGTCAAAGCCAAAAAGCTCGACAAATCTGGATACCAAAAAGCCAGATCGGCCAAAAACAGATATGGATCAAGAAGACAAAGATCTCTAATGACAAATCACAAGATCCAACACCAAAACAAAAACAAGGAAAGCGTGCACAAACGGGTAAGAATATCACAAAATTTCAAGCTTTCACAACTCAGGTTTGGGCTCCAACGAAGTTGCATCAAGCACGAAAAAGTCAAGAATTCATTTGGATTCCAAAACAACCACAGTATCAACTTTCAAAGCCTAAATCCCATCCCCAACCAAGGGTACAAGGGCTGAAGCAAAGACCACTCTTGACTCACACAACAAAAAGGTGGATCCCAAAGAAGTCTCTTCAAACACAAATGAAGCACGGGCAAGTATGGGTTCCCAAACGAGCGTCAGCAACAAAACAGCCAATAATCACAAAGAAATGGGTCCCAAAGAAGAACAACAAAACTGCTGCCAGTGCATCGCCACTTGAAATCTTACAATTCTTCCTACGATTACAGTACAGTTAGAAGAGAGCAAGTCGCTTCAATCAAGCAACGATACAGGAGCTTCAAAGACCATTACATTGCTTAGAATAGGAAGCCTCGCCAACAAATGCCAATAAGCAAATTGCTTATACCCACATCTTGCACAACATAAATCTTTTCCATGCATTGACTGTGTATGCATAATAGGGCTACATTTCAAGGCCTGCATAGGCACAACTTTTAATTGCCCAAGCACAACACATACCCTTTGCGATACCCTGTCGTAAAGGATGACTCCAAATAGGAAGGGAGGAGGCATTCTGAATGCAGACCTAACATTATGACTATTAGAGGGCAATGTTTTGTGAGAGGCATTGAATTTTTGCGTTTTATTGTGATAATTTTTTTACGAAATTTAGAGCATATGCCCTCATAGTAGTGTTACAGAGGAGTATGGGGACAAAAATCCATATATGAGCCCCTAGGGACATGCGTATAGTGTACATAGCATTTAGATTTCTATTTGAATGATTTTTCTTTTGTTAAGATTTTTTTTAGATTTTATTTGTTTATTATTAAGAAAAAAAAAATCCATAATCCACATGAAGAAAAGACTGACGAGAGGCCTGAGCACTACAAAGAGAAGAGGGTACAGGAAAACGATGAAACTTCATGAAGTATGTCTCAACAGCCACTACAACAGCCAAAGAACTTGTCACAAAGCAGTGTCAAAACAGGCAACCGACAAGTCATAAAAGTCAGAGTCGAGTAGCTAAGCCACAAAATGAGTGAGGTGTTAGTCCCAAAGCTTCAAGTAATATTCTATGTGGTCTAAGCGTCTTAGCTATTCTAGGTACTGCTCAAGCTGGAAGAGTTGCGCATATTTACGTTGGGTCCCTCATGCTGGTATAGGTGAGCAAAAGAGTCGAAGTCTAAGTACTTAAGTTTGGTGAAGTGAAGGAGAAGGTCCAAAAGACACTCACGTACTGAGCACAGTGAGATACGAGTGGAGAAACTTCTACATCGACAAAC
Organism: Adiantum capillus-veneris; assembly: GCF_014529385.1. Lineage (NCBI taxonomy): Eukaryota > Viridiplantae > Streptophyta > Polypodiopsida > Polypodiales > Pteridaceae > Adiantum > Adiantum capillus-veneris. The sequence continues at coordinate 160,923,141 of NC_140939.1, read as the reverse complement.
CTTCTTGGAAAGGTGGAATCTATTGAGACATCTTTTGATGTCACACTTGCTACATTTATTCCTCGAAACACCCATCATCTCCTTCTTTCACATTGCATGCTTTTGGTGACAAATTTCTCATATGCATATAGAGTGTCCCATAATTGGCACTTGCATCAGGCACTCTTTCCATGTTTCACCTAAGCACTCACCTTTCATGAACACGTACTTCACGTTCAACTGCTCAACTCCAATAAGAGCGTATACCAAAGGCATTTTTTTTCCCACCACGATTTTTCCCTTTGGTCATCCAGGTTTTAGACCCTAATCTAAAGACACCTATCACCATCCTCTTGTACATATTCCTTCTACATCAACAATAAGGAAATGCTACTCAAATCAATTGACAAATGAATTGGAGCACCAATTTCAGATCATAGCATACTTCTCCTCAATGGCGAGTCGAAGAATGGCCTACAATGACAAAGCTACAGACAACACTAACAACATGATTTCACAGGAACAAAGAAGTCCCCAATGAAGAAGAGCAGACATAAAAGTAATCAGAAGATCTCAAAAGATGAACGGTTATGATGATAGATGTCCGCTCTAATGGATCATAGTTCTTATTGTGGTTCGACAAAGTTACAAGCAGTGCAACAGATAAGGCCAAAACGACAACAAAGACCACATCGCCATCGACAATCAGGTCATGTCAGGGATGGCATGAACGCGGAAGGGGGGCGTGTTGACTGCTGGGTCAAAAACACAACATAACTCAAGTTTCGTACCAAAGTCTTATCTTTTGCGAGTTATGAAATGCTGCGGATTATGGCTATAAACGTCATTTGTAATGAGTAGTTATTCTAGTTTCAGAAGCCGGGGTGCAATGGCACTTCCAGATTGTAAATACAAAGCCATTTGATCCTTTCAACCCCATTTTTGGTTAACCCTAAGGTAGCCTTAGTATATGAGGTACCTAGGTCATTTTGTAAGCGGAGAATTCAATCATAATCAAAACTTTAGCGCTGTCGTCTACTGTGTGTGAGAGAGAAAGAGAGTGAGCGTGAGCTTTAACTTCTCGCTACGCCCAGCTCGCTCAACACATTGGAGACCCGACTGCACCATTGTTGTAGGCTCAAGGAGAGCTACGTGACAATGCCAAGCATTCCACGCGAGACGAAGCGCACACGTTGACGCATCTACGAGCTATTTGTGGTCGTAAGTGTATCAAACGATGTCTGTTTTCTGCGTGCTAGTAGTCTATAGAATCGTGGAGACATAAGCTACGCATATGTACTCATAAATTTCAGTTTCAGGCACTTTCAAAATTCTGCTCTGTCATCCTACGCGTTTTCCGCAGATGGGTTTAGAGTGAAGGTTTTGAGTGTAGAAGCTTAGGGACAGGTGTATCCTAGTGAGGGGATGGTGTTCCTTAAGTTTCGTACGAATCTGGTTTGATTAGGTGAGTTACCTTCCGTATGTGTGTATGTGGCTAGGTGGTGTAATTGAGAGCAGTGAGGTTCTTGATTGTGGTATATTTGGCCTTCCAGAGTGTTGTATGTGTAGGATGGTCTCAGCCTGACAAGCTAAAGAGATTTCCTCCGTGTACCTATCGTGTCATCTGTGTCCTCGATTGACATTATGTTGATCTAGGTAGTGTTTGCATGCACTTCATGGGTGTGTGAGTCGCTCTTCCAACAGCCTTGGTCGTATAAATAATGTTGTGGTCCTAGTCGACAGAGTCGGTTGTTAAGATACAGATATCATGATGAAAAGAATCAACCTTGTCGAGTGATTTCAACTGAAAGTAATCAGTACTGTGTGGCAAATATCATCGGTCCGCTTTGAGAAATGGTGACAAGGAGTCGGCCATGCCGAGCAACCTGCCCCCTTGCATCCAATCTAGCAATAGGATGCGCTAATCTCCTTGAGAGTCTGAAACATGGCCAATGTGCTATGCTTTTCCAATTTTAAATATGCCCCATATGCCGAAAGTATATACAGGCAATTCTGTACATAAATGATCAATCTTGTTAGTCAGTCCTCCATGTCAAGAAATGGAAGTGACTAAAGTCAATACCAACCATGCTATAATGATAGTCAAGCCGTGTTTGATCTAATTATGTCTGCTCTCATTACCAACAAATGCTATTGACGACAGATTTCATAGCAAAGAGAGGCCGACCTTGTCGCTCATGCACATATAAATGACTGTAGCTAAATGTATATTTGATTAAGAAGTTAGAAAAATACTTCGAGTGGAGATATCTCTTACCTGCGAGATTGGTATGCCATTGTTCGTAACAATCACCACATAATGTGGTTGAACGATGTAGAGGGATAGAAGTCATGCTTCTCCGTAACCCCAAACTCAAGTCTCTTGCCTGTCGTCCTAAAATCGACCATGCCGACCCACAATCCAGCTATGTAGAACAACGTTGCATCCATGAGCCAAACAAGCAACATGCTTGGTTAACATGTCGGTCGACCACCATGGCTTCCCCAACCTGACTTGGCCAATGACTTTGTTAATCGGCTCCTTTGATGATACCTATGAGCACCGTAGCAAAGAACCAGGTCCGCTACCATACCTAGGATAATCACAGCGCGGAACCATGTCCGCTACCGGCTCAGATGTTCCATACTGTATGTAATGTGCCCGCAATTGATGAGACGTTGTCAACAAGTGTAGCATGCCAACATGGATGCATTCTCAGCTTTCTGGAGAAAATCTGAGAGCCCAAGACGGTGCTTCCCACGGCCCGCATGATGCCATGCAACAAGCATGGTTATTTTTTCTCATCCATGGGGTGCAGCTGTGCATGCATAGCATGGGCTGGAGCCCTTAGCAAGAGTGGGTGCCCAAAATAGGGTGCCCCACCTTGGATTCAAAAAAAAGAAAAAAAAGTTAACGTATAATTTTTTACCTGGCCATGGCGTTACACAGAGCCGTCGACGAGTTGTGAGAAAGCGTTGATGGTGCCCTCCATGGGTCTTCGTTGTGGGCGAGCCATGGAGACTCCATCAAGCCTAGCAAGGGCTGTTTCTGCGCTGGGTCATTCCGCCCACTGTGTGTGTGCAAGCGGTGCTTCCCGCGGCCCTGCATGCTGTTATTTCCCGGCCTCAAACTGCTAAGGGATCCTACTCATGGCCTGGATCGGCCTCTTGAGCCCGCCATGGAAACTCTCATGAAAAAGAGAGAGAGAGAGAGAGAGAGAGAGAGAGAGAGAGAGAGAGAGAGAGAGAGAGAGAGAGAGAGAGAGAGAGAGAGAGAGAGAACCTGCAAGAGAGGGTGAACCTTGCCTCATGCTGCGATCGAGGGAGAGAGAGAGAGAGGCCAAAGAGAGAGAGTCCTTCCCCTTTCTCCATAGCTCTCACCTCCCTCCATGAGCTCTGATACCAGTGAAAGGGCACGGGAACTGAACATGGTAATCTCCACCCAGCCATGCCCTGTATAGGCCCTTGGCCATCTAAATATAGGGACCCCCTTGATTGCATGTCCGTCCTGGCCCTTGGCCCGGACTGGTCCTACCATTGTCCTGACAATCCGGCTCTAACCCTAGAGTATGAGGACACTAATGTGTTTGTACAAGACACATATGGGTGCTACTATAGGGTCAAGTATTGTGGCAAGGTGACTTTGGTACTACATAGGGTAGGGCATTTTGGTGCCATGGATAGATTCTTATACACTCGACATATAAGAATTGTTTTAGAAAATTCAAAGTCCAAATGCTCAATTATTCATGCTATGTCGCTAAAGTGTTGTATGCTTGATTTACGAATGCTCCCAAAGAGTGTTTCTCTACAAAGTCATTGGAAAGGTATATCATAAAATTTTTAAAAAACAAGCAATCAAGTATTGACGCACAGTGGCCAACCAGGTCACAACCACGTCGCAAATCCAAACAGGAGCTATCGTGGTAGCAACATGGCAGATGTAGAGTGGGAGTAGGCAATGCAAGAAAAGAGCGAGCAAGCTCCAATGGGCTCATCTCATAGTCAATAGTGCAAAGCTCGGGCCAGGCAAACTCCCATGCACTATGGTTCAGGAGGCAAAGCAGCTTGGAAAGATAAATATGTAAGCTATTTTTTATTATGTAATTAGTTCGTAGGGAAGGTGTTTTAGCTTATAAAGCTTTGTTGGCTATTTTAATATTAGGAAAATATTACTCTTAGCCGTTCTACTAGAAAGATGGTCAAGTATTGAGAGAGACACATAGAGTTTGATACTTGGCGATGGGTGTTGAAACACCATCAAATCACGAGCAATTTGACTCAGCAGTCAGATCTCTACAAGCAATAAGGGTAGACAATGAATATTGTATTTATTGTTAATTTGGGTTATTGATTTATCTGATTTATTTTTGGTTGGTGTGGAGTCTGAGCGATTCAATGTATGTAGCTAAGGACGAGGAGGACCACGAAGAGGACTAGGATAGATAGATATTTTTATGTACTCATCCTCTACAAGTGAAAATGTGGCACAAAAAGCACTCATGTTTTGCATAAAAAATTTGGCGTTATTTGTGAATTTTTACAGTACTGTTCTTAAAAGGTAAGGTGTGAGTTTTAATTTCAAAGTTTATTATTATTTTTTATGCAGGTCAAAAGATATATATCCGCAACAATTACCGCGTCTATTATCGATAATTAAACCATTATCATGTTTATTTTCACTGATATATTTACCGCTCACGTAACATTTTCTCTTTCTATTTTCCTTTGTTGAATCGCGGTAATGCTAGCGGTGTCGTGCCATGGAACTTCCATAATGTGAAATCTACCTCACTCTCAATGCTTTTGTTATGTGGGACCAAATGCTATGATGTACAAAGTGTGTTATGTGGGAAAACGGTTGCCATAGTTGCAGGTGTATACATCCTTTACCGGGAAGGCGAGGCCAGGGACGTGGCACCGTTGCATATTTTAACACATTAAAGCATGCCTAGTTTTCTTTAGGAATGTACAAATTTCAAGTGTTTCGAAGTGGAATTCTCGTTTTGCTTAGAAAATTCAATGCGGGCAATCTCGACCTGAAATAGCAGGTTTTGTGCGTGGGCATAAAAGACGTGTCCAAAGTGCTTATCAAGTGAAAAAATGAGTTTCAACATGAAATTTAAGCCCAATGGCATCTTCTCACAAATTTAGGGATTTTTCCCAGCTCGTTTGGGCTTTTTACGGACAAAAAGTGGCATTTTGGGGCAAAAAATGACAAAAAAAAATGGCCTTAAAATAAATAGCTCAAAGTAGCTCAACATGCCACATCAACGATGGTTCTATCATTGCCTAAGTTGTGTGGAAAATTTTAGAGCCAAGAATGAGCTCATTTGGTCATATGAGCAAGGAGATACAGCCATTCCTTTACAGGGTGCTAATTAATGCAGTCCCATGCTGCTTCTACTGCATGGTTGAGGCTGTGAGGCCTCCAATTAGGGTTTCCCCTCCTCCAATAACTACTTGGGCTTCTCCAATGAAGTACTGAAGCTTCCATGAAATGGTCACGATGAAGAATCAAAGCGTAAATTTAGGGTTTTTAATAGGTCGAATGAGCACTGCATCTGTGCAATTGGGAACGAGGCTACACCTAATCTTCACACACACAAGATTTTTGAGCTGATCTTGGTTCATTTCCAAAGTGGCACTTTCATGGATCGAATTTTGTTCTTTTTTAGTGAGTTTTTGGCTTCAAATGATCTACACCTTCCTTGAATTTACTACGAATCCTCACAGTCAGAGGCCTAGTGCTTTCCTAGTCGCACTGCGCACTTCTTGACACATTTTTGGTGAACCCGGTGCGAAGTAGGCTAGGGTGAGGGTTCAAAAGCTTCATTGAAGGTCTCAAAACAAAGGTTTAGAGCTATGGAGCAACAAGAGCAACAGGGGGTTCGATTTAATCCAGTCACAATGCAAATGTTTCAAGCTTTTGTAGTGTTTATGCAGCAGTAGCAAGCTACAAAAAGGAGGAGCTTTCCTCAACCAAAGCGCTTCAATTTGTGGTGAATAAAATGGACCAATTTAAAGGTAAAGATGTAACAAAGTATCTTTGTGGATATGTAAAGGAGATGGAGCTTCATCGAGTGCCCAAAGTAGAGATGGTGCAAAGTTTTGAACTTGCTGTGGTTCCCGAGATCAGAGAGCATAAAAGGGGAATTAGAAATGAGCATGGGGCAACTTGGGAAGCATTCAAATCAGCCTTGAAGGAAGAGTATTTCATGGAGGACTCCAAAAGGGTAACAAAGAGTAATTTTTAGAGTGGGTAGTTCGGCCAAAAGAGGGTCTCTCGCCTACCGAACTGCTAAGGGAATTTGAACGCTGCCATGATCAACTTTCAAGGGCTGAGAAGGCTACCCTAAACTCAGAGAAGGCATAGCTCTTTTTGTAGGCCACAAGTAAAGAGATTAAAGAGAAGTTGGATCTACTACTTGAGGATAAGGATGCGGAACAAGGCTTAAAGACTAATTGGAATGAAGTTGAAGATTCCATTTCGCTACTAACTAAGCGACAATGACGAAGAGACAAGATGATAGTCAACCCTACTCAAGTCCCAAGTGTTCCCAAGAGTCCTATAAAGCCTGTTATTATTGTGGTTCCAAAGAGTGAGAAGTTCATTCTAGATTATATTGTCAAGGGAACGCAAGAGCTCAAGTTAAAACTTACAAAGCTAGAAGAAAAGGGGAAACCATCAGGACAATCTACAGGGCAAAGACCTCAAAACAGAGAAGGCTTTGTAAATAGATGCATATGGTGCGATAGTACTGACCATGTAAGGAGGGATTGTGAAAGTTTTAAAGATTATTTGACAAAGAAGCTTATTTTCTTTAAAGATGGAAAAATTCACTTGAGTGAAATAGGTAACCTCTTGGGGACAAACTTTGGGGAAGGCGGGATGAAGAAACTAGTTGAGGACATGGCTACTAGCCATGCCATCTCAATGGTTGAGGCAGCCGCCTATGGACTGAATCTGCATCCTATTAAGAAAAAAGGATTAGTCAAAGTTGGAGAAGAGGAATCTAATGGTATTGGAGAGCTATGGCCATGCACTATAGAGTCTGCTATGAAGGGTAAAATGACTACAGAGGTTTTACATGAATCTAGAGATTGCATTCGGCCTTAAACAGGTTCGAATGACCCTGTGGACTCTTTGTCAGTGCATGCATATATTGCCAAATTTCAAGCAGATGAGGCCATTTTTGAAGAGAAATGTAGGCGCGAGAATGGGGATGAAGGGCCTTCAAAACGGACGACGACGAGGAGTGGAGGCAAAAATGACACAGTGCCTCCTAGATCACCTTCCCTACAACAGATGCCTGTCCCCCCAAATAGACAATGCAAGAAGCCTCTAAAGAAAAGAAGAAGGATGCAACAAAATCCAAAGCAAAGGGTCTGGCCTACAAACTCCAATCCGATATAGAGGCAGCAAAACAAATCTCAAAAAGGTTTTGGAAGAGAGGATTCTAAATAGTAAAGTGGAATTTACCTTGGGTGAGGTCCTTGGTATAGCAAAGCGAGACTTCCACAAAGAAATAATTGATATCATAAAGAGGAAGCGACAGTCTCTTACTGAATCTATCCATGTACAAGGTGAAGGAGAGACTTTAAATGCCCATGGAGTACAGGTCTATGGCAAACAAGGTGATGAAAATATTGTTGGATGCTACAAGTCTAGGGGAGGAGTAAAACACATTTGCTTCTTGGATGATGAAGATGAAGTTGAGACCACTCACAAGAGTTACTACTTGAAGAGTCACTGGGCAAGAGCAACTACTGAAACCTTGGTAAAAGTGGGAGACTTAGAAGAGCCATACATTGCATTGATAGATCATGGGTTAGAGATTAACCTCATGTCAAAGAGTCTTTATCAAAAAGGAAAATGGCCAATTGATATAAATCATGGATAGATGATTTTTGCAGCAAACAACACATCAGGGGAGTTGTACGGAGCTTGTTCAAATGTTAAGGTGACTATAGGGGATGTGAAAGATGACCAAAATTTCTTTGTACAGGAGATTTCTACATACCCTCTTATCCTTGGGCAGCCTTGGGCAGCCATACATGACTGCTACTCATATGGAAACCAAGGTAATGGACGATGGGCTAGCTTATGCAAGGATAAGGAGCAGGGATGGGAAGTGTGCAGTACAATTCCTTACTATTTGTGTGGACCATGAAAGTAATTGTGAAAGTCTTACAGAGCACCCCTTGCCAAAGACAAACAAAGAATTCAAGGACTACAGGGATATGAGGGGTTTTGGCCATGTACCATTGTAGAGCGGGATTGCAGTGGTACAAGAAGATAAAGGTTCTCACATGATGTATATGCAAAGGAAACATTTTCTACAGGTTTTGTAGGATTATCAGACTATGGATCTACTGCTTTTACAGAGTGTGAGGACTTAAAGCGGGGTGAACGACAACATGTAAATAGTGTACAAAGAGGTTTGAAGATGAATGGTTTGCTAGAAGATGATGAATGCATTGCAGGTGTGTTTGATGAGTGTTCGTTTGTGGATACTATGCAAGACTTGGAGTCTTTAGTGGATTGCAATTTTCATATGGGAATTGAGGGCATGAAAGTATGCGCGATAGAAATGTACAAAGTCACTGAGGATTTAAAAAATGCTCAAAGTGTTGATGCACGAGTGGAGACCAAGTATAAGTCTGTGGCAAAGAAAATGAAACCAGTGGCATTACCTCTACCAAAGGAATGTACGCATAAGATGGAACAAACTGCTTTGCAACCTCTTCATGAGGCGAGCAAGATTGGGCATAAGTTTACACATGACACTTTGCAGGAGTTAAAGATTGGTTGCAAGGAAAATTTGACAGATGTTGAAAGAGTATGCTTTGAAGGAATGCTTGCCAAACATGGAAAGGCTTTTGCATTTGAGCCTCATGAGATAGGGTGTGTTGATCCATCCACATGTACCTTAGAACTTGAGGCCTATTCCGGTTCCAAAGGCCCATTTTCCAAAACTCATTGAATAGCTTAATGAAAAGATCAAGATGGGTATCTTGGAGCCTTCTTGTGCTCCGTATTCAAACAAGTGGTCCACAATTCTCGGAGAGAAATGGTTATTTACCCTTTATTCAGGATATGCAGCCTGTAAATAAGGTGACAATTAGAAATGTGGGTATAGGGTCAATTGTCGATGAGTTTTCAGAGGCATTTGCAGAAAGGGCAATATATTCTATGGGAGATTTGTACTAATCAGGGTATGATCAGTTCCAACTAGCAATGAAAAGCAGGGACCTGGGGTTTAGTAAGGATGTGCACCTTACCTCAGGGGGCAACTAATTCAGTTGCACATATGATGAATGGTATGAAAAAACAAAGTCCTACGTACATGACTTCATACCGCAAACTACAATGCCTTTCCTTGATGATGTGCCACTCAAAGGATGTGATGTAAGCGATATAGATGTAGCTCTGGACTCGAGGGGGTGCCGCAAGTATGTGGCACACCATATCAATGATTGTGATAATATCTTGTCAAGGTTGGAAGAGGTAAACCTGACCTTGTCTGGTCAAAAGTGAGTGTTTGGTGTGAGCGAAGTTCTTATTGTGGGACATATGGTAGAAGGCCTTGTCCTGCAAAGATTGATGTAATTCAAAGAATGAAAGAGAAATATAAAAATGTCACTGAGGTTCGAAGGTTCTTGGGTGCAAGCATGTTTTATGTTATCTGGATTTCGCATTATGCAATGTGGCGGAACCTTTGTATCAACTTTTGAGAAAGAACCAAAAGTTTCAATGGGAAGAAATGCATACTCATGCCATGAGAAAATTAAAGAAGTTGCTGCTTATGTCTCCAACTTTGAGGAAAGCAAACTATGAATGTGGAAGATATGTAATTGTAATAGTGGATACTAACCCCACACAAATTGGATGGGCGATTGGGAAAGACGATGATGATGGCAAGCGATATGTGGTGAGATTTGGAGCAAAAGTCCTAAGTGTTCGTCAACACAACTATCCACAGGTAAAAAGAGAGTTATGGGGAGTAGTCATAGCTTTGAAATGTGATAAAGAGTATTTGATAGGAGCAAATGTAATAGTGGAGACTGATTGTCTACCTCTTCTTGGAATGATCACAAGCTGCTCAACTCCCAACACTGCTATGTTGAGATGGATTGCCTACATAAAGTCCTTGAATCCATAATTTAAGCATATTGCAGGGAAAGATAATCCAGCTTCGGATATGCTTTCAAGAGCAAGGTATGAAAATGAAGAAGACATGGTTGTCGAGGGCGATGATGTAGGCAGACAGTTCTATAGTATCTCTCATGCCAAGGGTGATCATGTTTTCTTGTCAAATGCACTTGAGTCATTTACAGAGGACTTATATCAAGGTGACTAGTTGCTCATTAGACGCTATCTCAGCACTTTGACAAGGCAAGAAGATGGTGGACTAATCAAGAGTTCAAAAGAATACGGAGAAAGGTCTATGGATACTTTTTGAAAGATGGGTACTTATGGAAGCATCCAAAACAAAGAAATGGAATGCCGATGAGAGTCGTGAATGATAAGGACGCTCAAAATGAGCTTATGAAAAAGTATCATGAGAGTCCTTATGCTGAACATAGAGGTGTATGGGCCACCTTTACTAAAATGAAAGAGAGGTATTGGTGAAAAGGTATGTATAAAGATGTATATCACTTTGTGGAGTCCTGTGAAACCTGTCAATGTATTCAAATGTACGTCATCGTGATGGGCTGCACCCTACTTACCCATTGGGCATGCATTACAAGTGGTTAGTAGATCTGGTGACAATGCCATTGGGCTTATGGAAAATGATATACATAATGCTTGCACGAGAAGAATTAACCAATCAAGTTGAAGGTCGTTCTCTAAGAACAAAAATCACAGAAGGGGTATGTAAGTTCCTCTTGGATGATGTAATTAGCCGTTATGGTTGTGTTGGGAAAATAACAGCGGACAGGGGTGAGTTGGATGCTGACAAAGCAAGGGAGTTTTTCTCTAGGTTGGGCATTAAACTTGCTCTCACTACTACTGCATATAATCCTGTGGGAAATGGTAAATCGGAGCGTAGGCATCCTCCTATCATTAAAGCTTTGGCTAAGGCATGAAAAGGTAAAATGGGAGAGTGGCCTAGGTTATTGCCTTATGCTTTATGGGATGATTGTAAAACTCATAGCTCAGTTACTGATTATAAGCCTTTTGAGTTGATGTATGGTCCGAAACCTATAATGCCAATTGAGGATGTCATTCTCACATGGAATGTATTACCTTGGGAAGATGGAATGAGTAGGGAAGACCTTTTTACTTTGCACGTACAATAGTTAGAAAGAAGGCCTCAAGATATTGAGAATTCAATAGCACGATTGAAAGATGCAAGGTTAAAGAATAAAGACAGATTTGATAAGATGCATAGGCTCAGACCTAAAGCTATTGAGGAAGGTGATTGGGTATTGGTGTGTGATAGCAGGTCAAATGAGCACTGCAGCTGTGCAATTGGGAATGAGGCTACACCTAATCTTCACACACACAAGAGTTTTCAGTTCATCTTGGTTCATTTTCAAAGTGGAGCTTTCATGGCTGCAGTTTTGTTCTTTTTTAGTGAATTTTTGGCTTCAAATCATCTACGCCTCACTTGAATTTGCTACGAATCCTCACAGTCAAAGGCTCGGTGCTTTCCTAGTCACACTGCGCACTTCTTGACAGCGGTGCTGGACTTAGGATCTTATAGTGTTCATTGACGTTGACAGTGAGGAAATGAGTTCCCCTATCACACTAGTTGATAAGTCATGTCTCTTAAAGTATGGTTTTTTGAAATCATGCTTTCTTTAATTTATTATGAATATACTGAGTTTGGACTTTGATGTATTGAGCTTGGATTTTATATAAATTAGCAGATGGCTAAATAGAGCCCACAATGCCTATTTCAAACTTATCAAATTCATAAGCTCCCATAATTTGTTAGAGAGGCAAGCTATCCTTCTTTTAGGTGTGTTGGTGATAGTATCATCCATCACATTTATACACAAACTCTTTCAGAGAGACAACAAGGAGTCTAGGCCACCATATCCATATTTGCAAAATTGTTTGAGTAAGGATGTTGGATGAGATAGGACACCGACCAACTACATGTGCATCCATCAAGATTGGGAGGTAATATTTTGAAGTAGCATACCGTAACAGAGTTGATCCTTGCTTCCTGTACAACATCGTGCCTATTTTGTTGTTTAGTTAATATAATATAGGAAGTAACCTCTAAAGGCTCTTAAAATAAGTACCCTTCCTCTCTGCATGAGTATTTTTGAAACACTAATCCTTCAAGAAGTTCTTATTATGGACCTTCAATGTGGATGAAAAGTTTCTATGCATGTACGGGTAGAATTTAGAGAAAGGACGTGAAAAGTTGAAATTTGCAACCCTAGTAGATGAGGTTTGTGTGTGCTCTTTTGAGTGTTAAGCTTGTGTTCTTTACATACACACTGTGCTTAATAATCACATGCACTTTTTGGTTTATTTTAATGTTAAAACAATATTACTCTGAGCCGTTCTACTAGAAAGATGGTCAAGTATTGAGAGAGAGTTCGATACTTGGCGATGGGTGTTGAAACACCATAAAATCACGAGCAATTTGACTCAACATCGGATCTCTACAGGCGATAAGTGTAAATAATGAATATTGTATCAATTGTTAATTTGGGTTATTGATTCATCTGATTTGTTTTTGGTTGGTGTGGATTTCATCAGAGGGATCCAATGTATGTAGCTAAGGACGAGGACAATTACGACGAGGAGGACCACAAAGAGGACTAGGATATATTGATGTTTTTATGTACTAATCTTCTGCAAGTGAAAACGTGGCACAAAAACACTCATGTTTTGGATTAAAAATTTGGCGTTATTTGTGAAGTTTTGGTACTGTTCTTTAAAGGTTAGGTGTGAGTTGTAATTTCAAAGTTTTTTTTTTTTTGGTATACTTCTCAAAATGCAATTGATATTTGATATCTTTTATGCAGGTCATAAAGAAAGATGCTCATTTGGGCCACCCAATTTGAGCATCTTTCTTCTTGAAAAGTTGTATGGTGGTGGTATAATGAGAGTCTATTATCGATAAACCATTATCATGTTTATTTTCACAGAAATATTTATTGCTCACGTAAGCTTTTCTCTTTCTATTTTTCTTTGTTAAATCGCGGTAATGCTAGCGATGCTAGACTTAGGATATTATAGTGTTCATTGACGTTGACAATGAGGATATGAGTTTCCCTATCACACTAGTTGATAAGTCATGTCTCTTAAAGTATGGTTTTTAGAAATCATGCTTTCATAAATTTATAAAGATATTGGGTTTGTACTTTGATGTATTGAGCTTGGATTTGATATAAAGCAGATGGCTAAATAGAGCCCACAATGCCAATTTCAAACTTATCAAAGTAATAAGCTCCCATACTTTGATAGAGAGACATGCTATCGTTATTTTAGGTGTCTTGGTGATAGTAGGATTCATCACATTTATACATACACATACTCTTTGAGAGAGACAACAAGGAGTCTAGGCCACCATATCCATGTCTTCACAATTGTTTAATGAGTAAGGATGTTGGATGAGATAGGTCATCGACCAAGTACATGTGCATCCTTCAAGATTGGGAGGTAATATTTTGAAGTAGCATACTGTAACAGAGTTGATCCTCGTTTCCTATACAATACAGTGCCCATATATTTTGTTGTTTAGTTAAGATAATATAGGAAGTAACCTCTAAAGGGCTCTTAAAATAAGTACCCTTCCTCTGTGCATGAGTAATTTTGAAACACTAATCCTTCGGGAAGATCTTATTATGGACCTTCAATGTGAATGAAAAAATTATATGCATGTGTAGGTAGATTTAAGAGAAAGGACGTGAACAGACCATGTTTCCAACCCTTTTTGATAGTATGCAACCATCCAAACAAATGCACAAGAGGGAAAATCCTCAAAAGGGTTAGAAGATTCATATGTTTGTGGTTGAGAATTAGGTTTTCAAATATAGGAGGATCCACAATAATATATAATGCTAAGTGGAGGAAGCGGGTTGCTATCGAACAACAAATGTCAATAAGATGTTGTTGGAGGGTCAACAATAACTTACCATTAAGAATGACTCTAGTAAAGGATTCCTAGTGTAAATTACATACAGTCTTCGTTATATGGAAACGATAGTCAATTACTGAAAATCAAGGAATAAAAGGGATAGTCCATCACTTCTAGTATTCCACTTGTATGAAAACACAATATTTGATTGGGGTGAATGCACTACGGTTAATATTATAAAGAGAGGGTTTGTGGTTCACATGTTGGAGTTGTGCTCGAGAAAAGCGTGGTTTAGCCTACAATTTCGTCGCTCAGAAATGTGACAAGGCCCTCTTCCGTTGTGTGTGCATCGAAGCAAACAAAGAAGAATATTGCTAGATGAAATTTCAAAAAAATAATGTAAGTTTCATGACAAATAGTTGAAATTTTGATAATTTTTTCAGTAGGACAAGCATCAAAAGGAGTAATTATAAGGTTTCGTGAAATCTATACTGTTATAAAAAGGGAAGGATTCCATCCCCCCCCCCCCCTCTCATACGTGGCAAGAGCTCGGAAAGGGGGGGGGGGGGGGGGGGGCCGAAGGCCACGGACTGTACTGGTGTAGATAAAGTTTCAAAATTTTCAATAGGGGGCTTTCCCATCTAGGCTAGGCCTGAAGTTGTATTAGAGAAACAAACCCCCCCCCCCCCCCCCCCCCCCCCCCCCCCCTTTTCACATTGTGTCCTGAAGGCTGACTCCCTTCCCCTTTGTTTTTTAAAGTTTAGGTGTGCATGTACTTTGCTGCCAGGCCTCCTCACCCACTTCACGTGCGGCCCCCAGGTCCTCGACCTGTACTGCGGTCTGCACTCTCCCCCCGCCCCTGCCTCCATCGCTCCCTTCCTCCTCCAGCTCCGCTCCCCTCCCCTCCCTACACGCTGCTGACACAGTACCGTCTTGGCTCTTATGCGCCCTTTTTGTCTTGAAACTCAAAGTCTTCATAATTATTACTCATGAGGCCATCATGATCTTTGCTTGATAGCATGGCGATACATCTCACCATCGCAGACTCCCTTGCTAGGGAGTACGCCTATATATGAGAGAGAGTGTGTGTGCGTGTGTGTGTGTGTGTGTGTGAGAGAGAGAGAGCGCCTTTAGGCTGCTAGAATATATGTCCTCTGGTATAACTTGAGACTCTGTATAATTAGACCTATACATATATGTATGTATGCATCGGTACCACCCCTAGAAGGCAGTCTCCCACGGCCTAGTGCCAACAAGCTGTATATATATGCACAAAATCTTTTCTGTCAGCAAGAAAAGGTAAGCCTTGTGCAAGAAGCAAGCTATGAAAAGGGCTTCCCCCCTGCTTTTGCTTCCCCAAAAGCTCCTCAATCTCACCCTTCCGGCCCTTCCTCTTGAGTGCATGCATGCATCCTTCTCGTCAGTCTTGTCAAGCAGCAAGCAATAATATTATTGAGCGAGCAAGCAAGCAAGCAAAGCATACTAATTGGCAAGCTCTGATAACGTAGAAAAGACAATAATTAGCAGAGCGCCAGCCCAGTTAGCGAAGGGAGGACGTTGTAATCATACAAGTAGCAAGCTACAAGCAACTAGAGCTGGGGGGAAGTAAGGTTACCCACGCACACAAGCGATCAATTATTGGGTTACCCACACAAGCAAGCTAGCTCGAGAATAGAAAAAGGAGAGGGCGTGCCTAATTATAATGGATCAACAAGGCGCCGCGCATGCGAACAGCAGCTCATGGTCCATGCAAGCGGCTATATCTGCAGGCCATTATCACAATATCTCTAGTAGAAGCAATATCGGGTCTAGCACGCATCATCATCATGAGCAGCAAAAGGTCGCGTTGCGGCAAAACCCTGCGTATAATTGGCTTCCCCCTGGCTTCCGTTTCCACCCAACGGACGAAGAACTGGTAAGCTATTACCTGGCCAAAAAGATCGAAAACCCTGCTTTTACTGATCCCGCCATCTCCGAAGTGGACCTCAACAAATGCGAGCCCTGGGATCTTCCTGGTATGTTGCTTGCTAGTATGCCCTTGCTCATTTTCATTAGCCCAAGCTCTCACCCCCTTAATTAAGCTTGCACCGGCCCCTTATCTAACTTTCTGTAATGCATTGATCCGCTGCTTATTATACACTTTTAGCCGATCAACAACACATACGCCTCAGCTACCAAAGTAGGGTTCCCATTAATTTCGCCTCTTAATTCCACAAACGCTTAGTCACCAGCGGTGTTGTTAGTCGACAATGATGAGCGGCATTAGGTATGCATTGATTATTAAACTCCTTCAATAATCTGATATATCCCCCAGACGCCAGCTAAGCGTATGCGCGGGCGCAGGCGCTGTTCATGATGAGCCGCAATATTGCTGCAGCGGCTGATAATTATTCATATTTTATTTCAAATGGGCGAGCGCTAACTAATGCAAACATTGATTCATTCTCACAGGCATGGCGAAAATGGGGGAAAAGGAGTGGTACTTCTACAGCGTGCGAGATCGCAAGTATCCAAGCGGAGTGCGGACCAACAGGGCCACCGATGCAGGCTACTGGAAGGCTACAGGCAAGGACCGCGAGGTGACGAGCAGAGTTGTGGCCTCGGCGCAGAGCCAATTAGCGCAGGCGCAGCAATGTGTGGTGGGAATGAAGAAGACACTGGTTTTCTACAAAGGTCGGGCGCCAAAAGGCGATAAAACCAACTGGGTCATGCACGAGTACCGCATGGAACAGGCCGGCCCATCCACAGGACCTTCATTCATGACCAACGCAGGGGGGGCAACCGCAGCTCAGCTCATGAACCACATCGTACCTAAGGTTTCCTTCTCTCTCTCTCTCTCTCTCTCTCTCTCTCTCTCTCTCTCTCTCCCCCCTTACATGTGTATGTGTATGTGACGTGCATGCATGTGCGTACCATGCCCATTTCTACGTGCAGTGCTGCATGCATCTAATTCAAGCAACCGCCTTCACGCTGTGTCTGCATAAAAAAATGAAAGTGAGAAATTCTTTCAACGAGACTCTAGACTCGTTACTCTTTACCGGACAAAAGATTACAGAGCACAACAAATTGCAGACCTATTAGCCCTAATCAAACGATGGATTGTGGGGTTGCTCTTATTATAGGATGAATGGGTGATATGTCGGATCTTCAACAAGAGCTACACTGCAAAGAAAGAGCCCGTTTTGCAGATGAGTATTGTGGATCGCACTCATCCTAGCCTATCAGCAGGCGCTGCCGGCGAATTATCGCCGGCTGTTGGAGGGCCCCAAGGTACTCAATTGCCCTATCGTGATCTTTCCCATGATGATCAGGCGCAACTCAATAATATGCAGAGCACTCTTAGCCCCGGCCGTTTGGTCTTCAGTAATGCTTCTCTTACCAATAATCATGATAATTCCAGCGCTCATCATGCAAGCATGCAGGTCGACACCAATTATGACCTTCATGGCAGCGTCTTAAGGCAGCGTCTGGCTGTAGAGCAAGCAGCAGCAACTGATCAGCAGCAAGCTTCGGCATTACTGAGCACTCAGAGCAATAGCTTAGCGCCAATTTTTGGCACTTCTCCAGGGAGCTATGTGAGTACTTATAACAATGCGATTAGTAGCTCGAATCATCTTCAATTAAATATGCCGGCAGCCCCAGCTGGCTGCGCTCCTGCTAATGTAGGCTTGTTGAAGGCGCTTATTATGGAGGCGCAGCTGCAACGCCTTCAAGCTGCGCAGCAGCAGCAGAGCACCGCTAGGTCGTTTACAAAGCATTTCAAATATTATTGTACAAGGTCAGATGATCACTCAAACGCTACGCATACATTTGATGATCCTACTGAGATCGCACGAAACCACGAGCTAATGACTCAATCCCGAGTACTTAATCCAGAGCAGCTGATGCAGGCTGCCGATTCGCCTTCCACGGCCAGCGATCACAATATAATGCAGTTGAGGCCGTTGCTATCATTAGCGGGGGAGCCTCACAGAAATATGAGCAGCGGTGGCTATGGCGACCTTGCTTCTATTCAGGGAGATCATCAGATTTCGCTGAACGTGAACATGAATGGCGGCGCTCTGCAAAACTTGCTCCCTGCAGGCGGCGCGTCAGCTGCCTTCACATCCACCCCGCCAAGCGCATCCTCGACGTCCATTCTGACGGGCAGCCAGCCGTTAGATAATCAGCAATGCTCTCTCCTCACCGAGCGTCTGTGGCCTTTTTGACTCATTGGCAAACCACTTGATGTAATTCTACCCTAATCTTTAATCAAATCAGAGTTGTCCATTGTTGGGAGCAGTGTTAATATTCACTCTCTCTTTTTCCCATGTTGATTATTTGCGCCTTTACAGTTTTGTAATCGCAGTCCCATGCACAGTTTGTTTGTGAGAATTGATTGTGTCTCAGCACTTTCTAATAAGACACTTGTCATCCACACAAACTCAGCACTAATTAGTCTACTTGATAGCCACTTCTTCGACATTGACACACAGATTCTCTACTCTCTTATCATATTTTAAAGTTGTGCTCTATTATTACTTTCTCGTGAGCTTTGCTAGTATCCATGCCACGGGATCGGAGTCCAATATGTAAAATTTGTATATAATACGTGTCAACAAGAGGTATTCAAATAATCTCTTATCTATATATTTTCAAGTATTATATGTGCCTTTTATGTATGTATTTTTTAATTAAATGTAAATACATTTTTTTTATAAATGTACCTAATTGTAAATCCTTTATTTTGTTTGCACTTGTTATCTTACATATTTTTTAGTGGACGTCCCAGATCTATGCACGTAGAGAGTAAAGGGACACTCACACCCACGTAGGGAAACTTTTTTAGGTTATTAGCTGATTTTGGATCTCCCTCCCTCTCCCCAGGAAGCGCCGCGGGGGGTGGGGGGTTAACGCCGTAAGAACAATACCAAAGATCTATAATCTAACAAGTGTTGAGCTCAAAACTAACTATTGAAGATGGAATTGAGATAACCAATCTACCACACTTGAGAGAGAGAGAGAGAGAGGGAGAGAGAGAGAGACTCTAGCCATTAGAACCTTCTAGTAGTGGCGATAATAAAACAACGGTCTTTCAATGTGGAGCTTTTTGGCATGCAACTAGCTAAGCTTAGGAAAGAACCCATACCTTTGAGCAATGAGCGCGTGTCTTATCTTTAAATCATTGTTTGTTTCTTTGATGTCAAGTCATAACTTCAGAAAGTCAAAGATTCAAAGTGTTCATTAGTCTTAAGTTTGAGTTAGCATTTCACTCTCTCTCTCTCTCTCTCTCTCTCTCTCTCATACATACACACTATGAGGTTAAAATCATAGTTGATTGTGTTTATCATGAAAAGAGGAGAGAGAAAGAGAGAGTGAGAGAGAGAGAGAAAGAGATGACAAAGTTGAGAAAATGTGGAGAGGGGAAGCCTCTTCCGGTGATGGTATGTATATGCCCAATGATATGCATTGTAGGAGGCATAACTTTACGCATTAAAAAAATCCATTTTAAAAAAGAAAACAGAAGCACTTTCTCTTTGTATATTGCTCTACAAAAACGCTTATTGTCCAATTGTGCATTTGGGCTATGTGTAGAGCTAAGAGATGGAAAAACTTTGGATCTATTTATCTATTGTCCTCTTTTTCTCCTCACAAGGCGCTCTCTCTTATTTTCTCATCCTATACTCCCTTTAATTGTGCATTTGGGCTATGCATAGAGCTAAGCAATGCACTACAAGAGGCTATTCATATTAGCGACGCTCAAAAAAAAAATCTCGGCGTCGTTATGAGCGTCGCTATAAGCATCGTAAATCTACAAAGAAATTTGTGACGTTCATAGCGACGTCGACTGTGTTAAAAAAATAACAGAGAGCGTCCAAAAACTCAGATCTGAGTTTTTCGACGTCCTCAAGCAAAGAGCAGGTAACGATCCCTCTCTCTCTCTCTGTCTCTCTCTCTCTCTCTCTCTCTTTCTTCTTCACACACACACACACACACACACGAGGAGAGGAAGGAAAGCCAGGTATGCTCCTTCCCTCTCCTCACTCTCATGTTCCCTTCCCCTCTTTCTCTCTCCCTCTCTCTCTCTCTCTCTCTCACACACACATAGTGTTTTTGAGAGAGAGAGAGAGAGAGAGAGAGAGTACAAACATAAACAAAAACGCACACACACATACATAAACAAAGAATGCACACACACATTGAGAGAGGAAAAGAGAGAGAGAGCATGCATAAACAAAAAACGCACACATTGAAAGAGGAAAAGAGAGAGTGAACATGCATAAACAAAAAACGCACACATTGAGAGAGGAAAAGAGAGAGAAAATATGCATAAACAAAAAAACGCACACACATTGAGAGAGAAAGAGAGAGAAACTAATTTAACGTCGTAGGAAACTAATTAAAATTAAAAGACCTAAAGATCTAGCCGACGAGGAGTTGAACTCAAGACCTATTATTCAAGAGGGAAATGGCATAACCAATCTATCATACTTGGCATGGGTGATAGACAGGTAATAGCATTTATCTCTTTTTATTGGCACACACATCCACACACGCGCACACACACAAGAAGAAGAGAGTTATAACGTCGTAGGAAACTATCCTAAAAGACGTTAAAGATTAGGTTAGATGTAGACTTACGTTAAATTAGATTTAGGTTTATTTAAGTTAAATTAGATTTAGGTTTATTTAAGTTAAATTAGATTTAGGTTTAATTTATTTAAGTTAAATTAGATTAGATTTAGGTTTATTTTTAATTAGATTTACGTTTATTTATGCTAGATTTAGATTTACGTTATATTAGATTAGATTTAGGTCTCCATAGACTGCGATGCCTGCATGAAGCGGGTGAAGAAAGCCCTCAATGGAATATAGGGTATTGCTACCTTCACTCATGGTGGGCTCCGTCGATCCAAAAGTACTGGTGAAATGTCTTCAGAAGATAGGGAAGAAGGTGGATCTTCAGGGCGGCAAGAGTCACTACATCCCCGACACAATGACCATCTAGACAACCTCTAGTCATTCAATAGCAACTTCAAAGTTAGTAACAAGAGCAAGAACGGTCTAAAGTCTTTTCACATTGCTCTTTATGCATGTTCGATAGTTTAGGGTTTATGAGTTTTTTAGTTCTAACATAATGAAATCTTTGTATGTTTTGACAGTGGTCGATGACAGGACGTGATCCCACACCGTACGAGCGCGAGTACGCAGGCAGGAAGGGCTTAAACGCCCTGATGGACATTCTCAGTTCTCGCGGCGGCATGGTTAGTATTAGGGTTTACTCTTTTTTATTTTTTGTATTGTTTTATAAATGTCGTTATATGTTTATACTTACTGAAAACTGTCTTATTGTCTTTTTTTGCAGAATCCGACAGATACGCCGCTTGGACGCGATGAGACGTCTGATTTGACGACGTCAGTTTAGCCGTAGCTAGATAGCATTAGTTTAGGGTTTCTCATAGCTTATGTATCATGAGACGGATTTTATACGTCTTTTTGAACCATGTATATTATTACATTTGTCACCGCAATTCCTTTTGCCAATCAATTCTTTATGCCTATGATGTTGTACAATTGTCATTATTACATTTGCCAATCAATTCAGTTTGTCTATGATGTGTACAATTGTCAATTTTGCAAACAATGCGTCTTGTGGGTGACTATTTTGGGTCTATTATTTACCTTTGCACTTTTTTTAAAAAGTGAATCAAGTACAATATGGTTGATGGGTGGCAGGGCATTCAATGCCCTGCCACCAAAAAAATATTCTCTCAGGCGTCGCTATTTATGGCTCTGTAGCGTCGCTATATGCGTCGCTATACTCTTCTGTGAGAGCGTCGCTATAAGCGTCGCTATAGGCGTCGCTATAAGCGTCGCTATATAGCGACGCCTATAGCGACGCTTATAGCGACGGCTATAGCGACGCATATAGCGACGCTCTCGTAGCGACGCTTTTAGCGACGCTTATAGCGACGCCGGGGGTTATAAAAACCCAATGTATTTCCGTCGCTAAGAGCGTCACAAGAGCACATAACCTCTTGTAGTGAAGCTAGGGGGCATGCCCACCCGGGCACACACCCCATACCCAAGCTAGGGTGTTCGAAGGTTGTTGGCAAGGCCGAGAGCCGACACAAGCACAGGCAAGGGGCCAGCGAGTTCTAGGCAAACTGTCCGAATTACAGAAATTGCAGAAGTTGATGGAAGTTAAAGTTTGACGGAGTTGAAGATTCGGAAGAATATCTATTGCAATTTCTTCCTTCGAGGAAATTCAGTCATCAACGACCACTACAACAAAAAAACGTTTTATCGACGTGGCCCGTCGCTATGCGCGTCGCTATCCGCGTCGCTGTGAAACCAGTCGCTATTAGCGACGCACATAGCGACGACCATAGCAGAAAATTTTTTTCTTGGGCAGAGGACAGGTAGCCTGGCCTGTGCCCAGTTAAAAGATGGACACAGCCATAGCCAGACTTCCTGCCCTCTGCCCAAGAAAGCGAGCAGCACCAAAATATCAACCATGCTCCCGCGCGCAGAAATTTCGGCAGAGTTCCCTTTGTTTTTACATCTTCAAAAAAAACCATATCATGTATACGCCTCCTACATGCTATCCATGTAGGATCTCACATGAGATTTAAGGCCAATGAAAGACAACCGTACCAACTGAAAAGCATAGCCATAACTTAAAAGCATAACCATAACTTAAAAGCATAACCATAACGAACCATAACCATAACTTAAAAGCATAACCATAACGAACCATAACCATAACTTAAAACCATAACCGGCTATAACCACTTTGATCAAAACCATAATGCAGATAACCATAACCATAAACAAAATTAACAATAACCATAAGCATAACCAGAAAGAGAAACAATAACTGTCTATACAATGACAATGACAATAATCATAACCATAAGGGAAATAATAACTATCTGAACACTAACTGTTTGTACAAAAAAGAGACACAGAAGCGTGTCTGTGTCTCACAAAGCATATAGATGAAATCTGGTCCACTAATGACTAGGCGTCGCAACCTGCACATAGGACAACTCACAAAATTAGTATTGATATTACTTCACATATTGACTTAATTAAATCAACTCACACATATTAACGTCTCACCTCAAGCGATCAGCGAAACTGTAAGGCCTCCTAGTCTACACGCTCTCCTGAAGCTTCAAGATCATTCAGTACTTCATAGATACCTCTGCGATATCCATCTGACTCCTCCTCGCGTGATGGAGCTCGATGCATCGCAAGATTTTGTGTTTATACAAAAATCAAAGTAATAAGAATACATGATTCATCACGTTTTTAAAAAATCCATAGTTAAGATTGGATTAGAAACTCACAAACTCATAGCGAAAGGTGTCGAAGCCTCCGCTGCCAAGATGACATGTCCCCCTAGTCATCTGTCGTACCTGCGCGGCCTCACGCTACTGTCTGAACCGCGTGGCCGTTGTCCGCTCATCCTCCCTGATCTGCAGCCACGTCTCGTGTGGGATGCCCGAAGGCTTCGGCGAGCCGGTCTTGAAAGCCTTCCAAGCTGCATCTCGTCGATGTTTGATGGTGTCCCGTGCAACACCCTTGATCCACCGCACCAAAACAACGGAAGAACCCGGAGCAGGCTGGTACTCTCTCAGGATGGTCTCCACTATGTAAGTGACTTTTTCCTTTTCTTGCTGATCCCAAGACGTCAGAATGCTGGTCGAAAACTGTAGCTCCACGAGCTGGCGAATCCGCTGTCGCATCTCAGTCCCGACACTATCCATGTCAACAGAACCATCTCCCCGTACAGTATAGAGCTTGGAGGCACTAGGATCGTGTGCCCCCCAACGTGTCCGAGGTGTGCCAAGAGGTGTGTCGAGAGGTGTGCGTGGGTAAGACGGGGATCGTGAGCGAGGAGGGGTCGAAGCATCTGTGGATCCTCCTCCACAGCAACCACCACCTCCACCTGACGATCGTTGACATTGGCGAGTGCGCCTGTGCTGCGGAGATGAGGACGTACCCGCCTCTGCTCCACCCCTAGGTGTCGAAGCGGCCGTGATGGGAGAAGAAGGCGTCGTACCCATAGGCGTCCTGAACCCTCGTAGGCGTCTCCCCCCTAGGCGTCGGACCCTCGGGTGTGAAGCCCGGAGGCGTAGTACCCGTGCCTCTGGCTACCCAGTACTGAGAAGCCTCTGCCATCTGAGCAGGCGTCATCCGTGTAACGAAGCCCATGAATGCATCTGCACTCATGGAAGCGGGATCTAGAATCTCGTCAGCCATACTAAAGTCCTGCACAAAGAAAGTAAAATAAAGCGTCAAAACACAGTTGTTTAAATTAACTTTAAGCTTAATTTTAAATCGAAGTCTTCACACAAACACTTATAGGCCTAGGCCTGGACGAGTGAGGCATCATCGATAAGATCTTGCACCGTATCATCGTCTATCTCTAATTGCAAACATAACTCTGCCCCAACTCGTTCTGGCAGATTGTCTTCATCCATTGCATCTTCATCTACAAGTATCAATTCTGGCTCGTCTGCGTCATCCCTCGTATATCTGTCAACTTCCTCTGCCATACCTTCGTCCATCCCATCTAATGTCACAATAGTATGGACGTCGTCTGACTGACTTTCCTCCAGGAGATCTTGCCCTTCAAATACTTGTTTATTTCTTGGAACAACCTGAACCACAAACCACCATTGTTGCTCTCAAGGGTCCAGTACAAAGACCACTTGCTCACAATGTTCGGGGAGAGCAAATGTGTCGCTCACATCTGTCCAAGTCTTTGTAGAATCTATTTGCACAAGTTTGTTTCCATCTCTGCGTACCGTTGCATTGTGACCAGAAGTAATCACCTTGAACCACTTCACATCCAACAAAAACATCTCAAACCGACTGAAGATTACTTTCAGGATATCTGACACTAGACCACAATAATCCAGGTTGCTAGTGCTCTCATTCGTGTCTCTAGCACTGGCCCTGCTCTTTTGCATGAAACTAACCATTACCCCACTGTCAAACGTGTTTCTTCTGCTGTCAATTTGTTGTGTTCTGAAATGCTTTCCATGCGACCATAGTGCCATGTATGTATGATACTTCCAGTCACATCCAATAGCCAGCTCTTCCTCTTCTAGAGATATGGGTTCTCCGATCTGTCGAGCTGCTCTCACTATCTTGTCCAACCATGCCATTGTAGGGAATTCAAGTAGAGGAGTGAGATAGTCTGGCAAGGGTAAGCCTCTACTTGTTCGACTTCGCCTGAAATCCTGTCGCTCTCTCTTTCTCTTCTTCGTACCTTTCAAGCCATTTTTGCATAGGCGCTGAATTTAGTATATAGTCTTGCATCCTCCTCATCGCTCCACAGTCGAGGCATTTCTGGGTCAGAAACGGATAGAAATTCGGTCGTCAATACAAGAGACTCTTGCACCAGCCATCCTTCTACCATGCTCCCCTCTGGACGCGCTTTTTGACCCTTCTTGATTGCAAGCCACGGCGGGAGGTTGTAATTGATAAGTCACACAGGCCAAGTGCTCCATGACGAGCTTCTCAAGCCAAATGGATTGACTCCATCCATTGCCATGCCCAAACGCAAATTGCATGGTTCACTCTTAAAATGTGGCCAGGTATCTTCAATGTGCCTCCAAGCCTTCGAATCAGCGGGCACCCTAAATGTTGCATCAGTGGATCTATTCGTAGAATGCCACCGCATCAACTTTGCAATGGAACCACAACGAAACATGCTTTTTATCCTAGAAATAATAGGAAAATGCCGCAACACTTTGGCTGGCACTGTCTCGCTAACTGCATCTTGTTTGTAGCGCATTGCTCCGCACTTAGGACACGACAGACAATCTGCGAATTCATTGCAAAAAAGAATGCAATCATTTGGACATGCATGAATCTTGTTGTAGTCCAAGCCAACTGAGGTCAGAAGTTGCTTTGCGTCTGGCCTGGAGGGAGGCATTTCATTGCCAGCCGGGAGAAGTTGCTCCCGCAATAACCTGTTTAAGCCACATTAAATTAAAATTAAAGCTCTCCAAGCACATCACCATTGCAATCGGAAAATCTCTTTTGTAAATTACGTACCTAAACAAAGCAGTGACACTTGCATCTGACCACCCGTACACCATTAGGAAATTTTGGAGGTCATTTGGAGGGCCATATGAAGAGAGAGAAAAATAGAGCGCGTCCAATGAGCATGAAGGCTACGTTACGTAGAAAAGTACCTGGAAAGACTCAAAAAATAGGAAAATAGCATAAAACTTTCACGAAACTAGGATTGTAGCATAGTAATTTCCTTACTTTTACCGAGCTTTTAGGTGCTTGCGTGTGGTCCCACTTCTGATATTCTCTCATGGTCATTAACGTACTGGAGGGTGACCATTAAGCCCGCACAAGATATTGGAATTTTAAAACACTTTCCCTCCATTAGAATGCTTTCAAAGTGAATCTCCCTCCACTAAAGCTTTTCTCTGAGAGTTATGGCATCCACGTCTTCTCGCCCAAGAGCCTCAAGGTGTTTACTGTCTCTCACACCAACAAACAACAACGGCACTTTGCCTAGAAGGCCAAGTAGTAGCATATCCTCAATTACAATACCAGCTTCAATAAGTGCAGACAACCAATGGGTTGGACAAAGGATAAACAAAGGTTCATGGGTCCTCATGCAACCAAGAAGACCCAAGAGGTCTAGTGGTATCAACGTTTACCGCTCAGCATGGAAGGCCAGGGTGTTGGATTTCAAAGTTGAGATCGGCAAAAGATCTGTAAAGGAAGTTCTTGTTCAGCATGTGTTTACCCATCCAGAGGTGATAGCAAACGGTGGAAATGTATCAAATATACATCAACCACGTTGCAATTGTAAGTACTCTTGACATGTGAACTTACTGATACTCTCATTATAACTTTTCTTATATATTTTGCAATGTTTCTCCCGCTTGTTATGAGTAATGTCTCTACTCTTCACAACTCAATTACATTAGATTTGTCATTTGTACTTATTGATACTCTTAGTTTAACTCTTCTTATATATATTGCAGATGTTTATCCCTCTTCTTATGAGCAATGGGAGCCTGTGGAGTGCATAATAGGCCTCTTCCATGTTGTACATGCCCATATTGGTTCTCTACAGTATTCAGAGAGGAGCAGCAAAAGATTGGCTGATGAGGGAATCTTTTTTTATGACCACTTTTACCAACTCAGCTCAGGCAATAAGAATGGCATGTTGGTGAAACTGCCTCTACCGACCGATTGGAACACTGTGGACTGGCCAGTTCCCGAGGAAACAATGGTGGAGGCAATGCGAAGTAAGCTCTACAAGGATATACAAAGGTCTCTACGTAGCTCTATTCCTACCAAACTGGTTCGAATTGCAAACTTTTGTCCTGTTACACTCTTCATAGAGCTGTTTCATAGCTACAACATCAGAGTTACAAAAACTATGTTCATGTGCAAGTCATTTC
Organism: Adiantum capillus-veneris; assembly: GCF_014529385.1. Taxonomy (NCBI): domain Eukaryota; kingdom Viridiplantae; phylum Streptophyta; class Polypodiopsida; order Polypodiales; family Pteridaceae; genus Adiantum; species Adiantum capillus-veneris. Next base: position 160,895,678 of record NC_140939.1, on the reverse strand, counting down.
AGCAGTCATCCTGTGACAAACTTCTTGACAAAGGATGGTATGCAAAGGAAGAGATTGGTTTACGGTGCGAGGTTGTGCTTGATACTCTAGTTGTCAAGTACATGATTGCAAGCCAATCACTATTACTCTCATTTTGGTATATGCGATCACAAATGCTAAACGGTAAGTACATTCCTATGGACCAAGTTTCTGCAGGTTTGGAAGATAATCCTACTGTGGATGTGGAAGTGATTGATAAAGAGAATGGCCTACTATTGGTGGTTACAATAAGGGAGCTATGCAGTCTTCAGCATTTGCGAAATGACATCATTGAAGAGTCAATGGACAAGGAACTATCAGATTTTTCCTTTTTCTTAGCTGGCCGTAAGGTGATGCGGCGAAGAGAAAAAGATATTTTGTGCAAAGAGTTGGATGGTCGGGTTGAAGTAGTGTCAATGTAACAGATATTCTTGTAAACCCAAGTGTATACAAATGACTTTCAAGACATGAAGTTTATTGATCTCATTTTTCAATTGTGCCCTGTGAAAAAGTGTGCTTGAAATACATTTCTTTACCACGTCAAATCTCTCTCTCTCTCTCTCTCTCTCTATATATATATATATATATATATATATATATTATATATATATATATATATGTTAGACAAGAAAAAGACAGATAGAAGAATCATCTTAATTCATTAGAAAGTACAAACTCGTCCGTGAACAATGGACTGAGATACAATTTCTGTAAGTATGGAATCAGAATGTCTTCAAGGTAAAAATCGAAGGAATGCCCCTCGAAAGAAGGTGGTGAGATAGTTGTTCCCGGCGGATTTAGTTCTCCCTTTTCGGGAGTATCATCAATTAGTAGTGTATTAGTTGCATCAAAGGGTACACCGATTTGGCTAAACGGTTTGTACAAAAGAGGTAATCCTGGTTTTTTAGGGTGGTAGTGGCCCTCAACGGTAACGCATTTTCTTTGATCATACAAAAAGGCAAAATCTGACGTGTGAGCTTGGCATACACTGCAAACTATTGCAACTAGTGGCGATAAGTTTTGCCTTTGCATTGAAGACCATATGCCAACTCTGAAGCGCGGAAGAAGAAACTCAATAAACTCCTTGGTTCCTGGACGAACCACGACTTGACAAGTTCCCATCCGAAACGTTTGCAAATCCTCAAAGGGTCCTCTGTCACCGAGAGGCACCCGCATCAACAGCAATCCATTGACGTCCAAGATAATCAACCTCTGTAAAAGTTGACAAGTACATATAAGTAGTTAGAAGCTGAACATATTTTTCCATACTTGAATAGACATTACCGGAACAACCGTATCTACAGGTAGCAAGGGTCCATACTGGGTCTCTGTAGTGTTCATGTCGTTGTTGCTCTCCTCCGCTTTATCTTCATAGTCATCATTCAAATCTTCATCAGGGGTCTCCCCCATGGCCCTTTCTGCCTGATTCAAGGTTGATCGGCTTGCCTCATACATCCTTCCCTGATCCATATCATTTTGCTCATCCCTAGGCCTGCTTTCCTCATCCATATCCTTTTGCTCATCCATAGGCCTGCTTTCCTCATCTTCGGTTTCAGCCATAGGCTCTTTTGGTTGTTCCACTGGCTGACTTGGCTCTTTCATTGTCTCCTCCGGTTGAACCTTAGCAGCTTCCATATGCTCATTTGTCCTTTCCTCATCCTCGACTCTTTGATCTTCTGCTGATATGACACCCTCGGCCCGATGCGATTCCACTGTATTGGATGTAGGGGTTTGTCGTGGTGGCACGTCATGTTTTGTAAGATCAATAGTGCGCTCATCCAAGCCGCTATCTTCAAGCTCTCTAGGGCTAGACATAGTAAGCAGGTGTTGTATTAAACTTACCCGGTATCTTTGCAAATAATCATATGTGTAGTTTTTTAAAGCACTCTGCAAAATTGAAAGACCACATGATGAGAATTCTTTTATAGACTAAACCAAAACTAACTGAATGCATTGCAAAATGGGTACCTTAGTCATGAAAGGTTTTAATGCAAAGTAGCTTTGCAGGACATATTCTGCATGGAGAAGACATCTCCAGCCGCAAGAATTCCCATCGGTTTGATTTGGGACAGGTACCTCTTTGATTGGGGCCTTGTATAGTTCATACCTTCCACATAGCTTGCCATAGGCAAGCAACAACCTCTTTATACAACTGCACAAGGCAATGTCAAGATGTTAGCATGAGGCTTCAAATTTACATGGATATCTATAATAAACACTTTCTGACACAAAACACTTACAGCCTAATTTCAGGGTGGCTTCCTTTTATTGAATTGAACACCCACACTGCTGGTTGGTCAACATCAAGGCATATGAGACTCCAGTGATGGTTGTTCTCATATGGGAAGATGATCACAGTAACTTCCAGCATAGCACAGTGGCGAAACCAGCTCTCAAAGGTCCCAGATGGACTATTCTTTTGTCTAATAATTACAGACATTTGTGGATCAAGGAGAAACACCTCTGTGTGAGTGTGCAATGGGAGTTGACTTTTGATCAGGCTGCAGAGACTCTACCTGAGTTAGCAAACCTATTATCTGAGTTTTCAAAGCTAGCAAGATAGTAACACTTACTTAAGACAAGCATAGATAATTGTGTCTGAAATCTGAGCATCTGGATTCTGCAGTAAATCAATGTCCACCTTTTCCAGAGCTAGGTTTCTGGTTCCATCTACAAATGGTATCTCTGCAAGCAAACCATTCTTCATTGAAAGTAGAGTTTCTTGATTCATTGCCTCTATAGACAGGGTCACATTGCACTCTGTTTGTTTCTGGGACTCCACTGCTACTTTTGCTTTCTCCTGAAGCTCTGCTTCCCTCATTTCCTCTGTTTGGCGAGCAATAGTCTCTGCCTTTGCCCTTGTATTCACATCATGTGTGACATCTACAACTGTGAGCTGAGGCACTAGCTCCGGGGGGTATAACAAAATTTCTCTCATTTTCTTATCCTTGCAGACATTGGGGACCAGCAGTTTGTCATACCTCCACCTTATTCTTTTCAATGTCTCACTATCTTTGTCCATTATAGTAACCCTGTGGGCATGGGCTGCAACAATGGTCATGTCACTGAAGTACTCCAGTAGGAAGTCCTCAGCTGCTTCCTGTAGAGCCATTAATGCCACCACCTTCCACCTTTTGGTGCCCCAGGTAGCTTCATCACATATGGACCTCACCATCCTCTGGAAGGGCAGCTTTGGTATGCATAAATCTACACATTTCTGTGCCTTTCTGATTTCTCTGAAAAGTCCCATGCAGGTTTGGAGCTTCTTCATCCTTGGCCCTTTCAGAATTTTATTTGGTTTTCCAAGTCTTTTCTTTGGGGTTGCTGATCTACCACTTGCTTTCGATGCTAATCCTGGACCCTTGCCTGCCTTCCTTGCAGTGGCTTTTGTTCTAGCCATCTTACTGTACACCAAAAGAAGAGTCTCAATCCCCTTCTCTCTTTCTATGAATCTCTCTCTCTCTCTCTCTCTCTCTCTCTCTCTCTCTCTCTCTCTCTCTCTCTCTCTCTCTCTCTCTCTCTCTCTCTCTCTCTCTCTCCTTTCTATAGCTTAGCATATATAACTAGAGAGAGAGAGAGAGAGAGAATCCACATTACTAAAGGCGCGCACAAACCACTTTTTAACCTCAACAAGCATGTCCGCGCGCCGTTAGTATAGGTTAAAATAACACACCCATACTCTCTCTCTCTCTCTCTCTCTCTCTCTCTCTCTCTCTCTCTCTCTCTCTCTCTCTCTCTCTACTCAATGGACAGTACTAACGGCGCGCATAGACACATGCACTACGGGTATGACTCTCTACGCGCGCCTTTGGTATAGAGAGAGAGAGAGAGAGAGAGAGAGAGAGAGAGAGAGAGAGAGAGAGAGAGAGAGAATGTGTGTGTGTGTGTGTGTGTGTGTATTTTTAAGATGTGTGTCTGTGTGTAAGTGTGTGTGTTTGTGAGTGTGTGTGTGTGTGTGTGTGTGTGTGTGTGTGTGTGTGTGTGTGTGTGTGTGTTTGTGAGTGTCTGTGTGTGTGTGTGTGTGTGTGTGTGTGTGTGTCTGTGTGTGTGTGGGTGTGTATGTGTGTGTGTGTGTTTGTGTGTGGGTGACAGAAACAGAGATAGAGAGATTTAGGCAAAGCCAGAGGGAGAAGCAGACCTTCGTTATGTCGCTGCGTGGCGTTGCTGTCGGAGACGCAGGCTATGCTCTTGCACACTCTCTCTCTCACTCTCTCACTCACTCACTCTCTTTCACGAGGTGTATTTTTTCTCTCTCTTGACCGCTTTATATGGCGTACAAAAAGTATACGGAAATAATAATGACCACACGTGCGACCGCATGCAAATATATTTTAATTTATTGTGACACGTGGGGCGCCGCCGTGTGTATCCGTTATAAGTGTGATTTTGAGAGAGAGAAAGAGAGAGAACAATAGAGAGAGAGAGAGAGAGAGAGAGAGAGAGAGAGAGAGAGAGAGAGAGAGAGAGAGAGAGAGTCTTAGAGAGACAGAGAGAGAGTGAGCAGATTGTCACAAAGAGAGAGAGAGAGAGAGAGAGAGAGAGTCTCAGAGAGAGAGAGAAAGCGTGATCAGCTTGTCACAGAGATAGGGAGAGGGAGAGACACAGATTGAGAGAGATATAGAAAGAGGGAGTCCTTACTCTCAGAGAGAGAGGGAGAGAGAGAGAGAGAGAGGGAGGGAGAAAGACAGACTCCGCTTGACACAGAGAAAAGCAATGGAGGAGACAACTCCCTTTGAGTTCCTGCAAACCCCACCAAAAAAAGGTGATCTCTCACTCTTTCTCTCTGTATTTCTAGCAATTGGTACAAATTGTGTGTGTGTGTGTGTGTGTTGTTCAACACACACACACCTCAATACCCATAGTTCCATAGACACAGACACAGACACATCCTCTCTCTCTCTCTCTCTCTCTCTCTCTCTCTCTCTCTCTCTCTCTCTCTCTCTCTCTCTCTCTCTCTCCTCTCTCTCTCTCTCTCTCTCTCTCTCTCTCTCTCTTTGCATTTGTCTATTGGACTAAAGGCGCGCGAGGAAGGGAAAGTTCCTTTTGCAACTCTCTCCGCGCGCCGTTAGTATTGTTATTGCTCTCGCAGTTGTACTTAAGGCGCGCGGAGAGGTTTGCAAAAGGCACATTTCCTTCCTCGCGCGCCTTTAGTCCTATAGACAAATGCAAAGAGAGAGAGAGAGAGAGAGAGAGAGAGAGAGAGAGAGAGAGAGAGAGAGAGAGAGAGAGAGAGAGAGAGAGAGAGAGAGAGAGAGAGAGAGAGAGAGACTAGGTGTGTTTCTGTTTGTGCTTTGGTGAGAGACAGATATATTTATTTATTTATTTATTTATTTATTTATTTTTATAGATATATTTATATCTATAAGGGGAGAGAGAGAGATCATGATGGTTTGGTTTTGGCAGAATTGTCATGTTTGCTCATGGTTTTGACTTGTTATGTTTCTTGATGATTAGGATTAAGGTCCAGTAGGCAGAAGAGGCTGAAACCAGATCCAGGGCTTGTGCCAGGATTTCAAACCTTGCAGGCTCAGTTGCTTAATGTATCTGCCAAAAGAACTGTTGACTTTTGTCAGGACATATCTGAGGAAAAGTCGCTTGGTGAAGATCAATCAGAGAGGTCACCAGGGCAAGAAGATCCCTCACCCTACAAGGGTGTGGTGCCCTGTAAAGTACATCTCAAGAAAAATACCAGAAAGAGAAATATAGACTTCTCAGATGATGCAGATGTGCTAGAAAGTACAAAATGTAAAGAAAAGGAGGATGTGTCTTCTCTGGAAGACCCAGCTGCAACTGATGAGAGGCTGTTTGATTTTGCAGCATCTTGTGGTGCTGGGGACAAGTATGATCTAATTCATTCTATGTTTAATCCAAAGTTTGACATTGAAGACCTGTTAGCTCAGCACAGTAATTTCTTGCAGTCCTACAGAGATAAGTTTGAGGTGATGGTGCAGGTAGGAAGGGTTGTTCTGCCTACTATGACTCTTGTGCATTTAAATGATTGTGGTGGAAAGGGACAGGGAGTGAAGAAGTATAGGGAATTACCACCCTCTTGCCGACATTCAGTCTGCCCTTTGCACCAAAAAGAATGCAAACTCATTCAGGAAGCCTTTGGCTTTATGATTTACCTCAACAGCCTGTTTGGATTCCTCATGCAGAATCCAGATGAGGTGTTAGAGGAGCAAGATGCAGCACCAGAAGAGGAATGCGAGGAGACAACTCATATGCAAGAAGTCGAGGAGGTTGAAGACACAGTCGACCTTGAGGTTGAGGCAATTGAAGTACAAAGAAGTAAGATGCTCTCTGTGAAAACCACAGAAATCAAACTTCCATTGGATGTCAGTAACTTCACTGAGAAGCATGCTCAGATGATGTTGCCAGCTGTGCCTGACTTCAGGATTGGAGACAGGACCTATATCTTCTTACATGATGTGCAAAGTGTGTTTTATTTAAGGGAGGATTTCTCCCTAGCTATTATTTCCAGAGTCCAAGAGGAGAGGAGTGGATTTGTTTCAGAGGATAGTAGTGATGATGAGGCAATGGAAACATCCAGCAATCCAATGGAATGCCTTCGAAGATGCTTTGAGAAAGCTGAAAAATACAAGGAGACACTACCTGATGAAGCCACCTTCCAAGCAATAAGACAAAGCCTAAGACCATCGAAAAGTAACAAAGAAGTGGAGGATTGGTTTAACCATTCAGGTCAGGGGTCAACTACATCTGTAGACCTGTGGCAAGAAAACCTCTTTCTGCAGGATGAGAGCTTCATGGTAACTCTCTCTCTCTCTCTCTCTCTCTCTCTCTCTCTCTCTCTCTCTCTCTCTCTCTCTCTCTCTCTCTCTCTCTCTCTCTCTCTCTCTCTCTCTCTCTCTCTCTCTCTCTCTCTCTCTCTCTCTCTCTCTCTCTCTCTCGCTGTTTGTGTCATTTCTGACATTGTATGTGCAGTCTTGGATTGCTGACAAGGATGACTTCCTTCGGCGCCGGACAAGAGAGTATCGAGGAAGGGATTCGGCCCTAGCACAGTACCTTTCAAAGCTCTGCGAGTCGCCGATAGTAGTTTTTCACAATTCCATGTCACAAGAGGGTTCAATAGCAACTTACACATTCAAGACACTATCACGCTTCTTGGGTGGACCGGTGCTGCCCAAAAGTGCAGATAAAGTCATTCTTGTTGACAAAGTGTTTGCTAGAGATTGTTTTGGTTACTGCCCAAGCTATACAGGTGGTCGGGCAGCGTATTATTACACCTACACAGCAATGGCACTAGCTCTTGGTAGACAAAACCCAGATGAACTTTTAGAGTATGGCAAACATCTCATGATTTGTTACAAGGGTGACGTGCCAAAAAACAAAATTGAACCTGCAAAATCTTGATACACTTCAAGTACCAATTGTATAAGATCATGTATTACATAAATTTTGTACAATGTCATCCACTCAGAGTATCTTTCTCCACTTGTGATTCACATACACCATTGTCTCTCTCCACCTTCGTTGACTTTCACGAGCTCCGGAGTTGTTGTATGCCATTGATCTTTTAGCTTTTTGTTGTTGTAAATGTCTGATGGCTTGTGCTGTTGCTGAATTTGCCAAGACTTCTTTTGCCTGCATTCGATGAATGATTCTACGATAGAACCATTCAAATAGTTCTCTCAAACTGTTAGCCTTGATTCGAGAGCCACCATGTCGTGTGTGCCTGAAATAAGCATTTCTCACCATGTAATGAGACTTTTCCATCCCTTGGGTATTCCATATTGCCGGGTTCCCATACTTCTGTATAAAATATGGCAAATGATTGAAGATGATGTGCTGGATATGAAAACAGATTAGTTAGAATGTTTTACACTCACATATTTGCACATAAGAGAGAAAGAAATACATGATAATACCATGTAGTGAGTAATCTGGGTGTCTGTCCATGTTGTCTTGAATGATTTTTTCAGAAGGTTGAGATTTTCCTTGAACTTGTTCATATCACCTTGTGACCAGTCATCTTTGTCGCACATCAAAAATAGGATGTCTATTGATCGCCAAACCTCAGCCTTCGCGTTACGAGTAGTTGGTTCGTGGTCTTTGACTGCAATATGTAGCTTTTTCCAGCTCTGATACTCTACCTTGCTAACATAAGATGTGTTATATATTTTTCCATGTTTTGTTAGCTTTGGATCTCTTGTACCTTGGGGCTTAGATAAAAACCTCCGTGCCTTCACCCCACCGATGGATGGTTTGCATGGGACATCCTTCTCAGCAGTTGATCTCTTTTCATCCCGCTGGATTTTCACATTGCCACCATGAAGCCCCATATCCGACAGTACCATTTCTAAGCACTGCAAGGCTACTTGTCATTCTGCAGAGTTCTTAATCTTCCAAGCAAACCCGATGTATAAGTAGACCAATTTCTCTACAATTCTACAAAGGGCATGCATTGTACAAATGTGGACATTCACAAGTGGTATTTTCAAAACTGGTCGAAAAGCAGGATCCTCAATGTGACGTGTTGGAGCTTTTCTCCACCACTTTGGGTCCATGACCTTTGCAGGCTCCATGCAGAACAAACACGGTGACTTTGCCATTGCACCCATTCCACAATTATACATGCACTTTAATGTTTTAAGGTCACCTGCAAGATGCCACTGAACTTGAAAGTCTCCCCTTCCATCTAGACGTGTACCTCTCCCTGGTTAGTCTGTCGATCAATCAGCTCCGGAATATTAGTTCGATGGAACACCCAATATAGAATCTCATGATCTTCTTTCTTTACTTGCAACACAAAATAAATGAGACTTAAGTAGATCTGAACATTTGAGCTTACTTGAGAATATCGCTTACCTCAAACGCACCAAGCCACCATATGTTAGATTCTGATTGAACACTAAAATATAAAGGATCATCACTGGGACACTTTGAGAGGGCTCTATTCATTAAAGTAATAGTAACACGCTCTAGCTTTTTCTCTTTAACAAGCTCACACTCATCCAGTTTTAACACAAAATGTAATAGTCCACGTGACTCTTCAAATGTGATGTTGTAAAACTCCACCATTCTCTTCTGTAGTATCCGCAGGTCCATAAAAATATTGTTGAACTCATCATATGCCATGTTCGCTCCATGGCCACTGTAAGTTGCTTTAATATGAAAGGGCTGTCCAAGATAGTCTCCCTGTGCCTCGTTAAGCTGAAGCCTCTCTTTCCAAACACTTGAGGCTGATGGTAGAAGTTTGGATTTTATACCCTTCCTAACAAAGATGGATGAGACAGACTTTTGGATAGCCGAATACCCTCTTTTGCTTACACCAAGTGAATCAAGTGTGCCTTGTATCTCTTTTGCAGGCACTGAGTTCTCTGAAATAAAGCGGTCCACTACATTTCTTTGTAGAACCTTAAACTTCTTGTCATGTACTATATCTGCTGCCAGGCTTCTACTTATAAGTGGCTTCAATCTCTTTCCTATATTGGCTTTGGGGTCAATGTTTTCCTTGTCAGGATAGATTGAGTCTCTACATGAAGACAATGCATAAGTAAATAACAGAAAATTTGCTTCACTAACACTATTTAGGCACATGAAAACAATGCATAACAAGAAAAAACAAAGAGATTACTTAACTAAGACAATGTAGCCAACCAAGAAGCATCACCTTAGTGCTCGGATTCTTTTCTTGAGACCTCCTGATGCAACCTGCAATGTTTCAAGATTGCGCAATTTCTTCTTTCGGATACGACCACCCAAGATGGTGTCCTTCATTTGACAACTTCGCACCTTTCCTTTCAGTTCTTGTACCTCTGTTTTATGTTGCAAAATGGTAACCTGATCTGTAGAATGTAAATGTGAAAGGCGAACAATCTCACATTGTTGAGCTTGGAGAATGCTCTTGTAAGTTCCAGCTTCTCTTGTAAGTGATTTACAATAACCCAGAAGGCCGTTTTCTCCATCACCAGCAAAGGTCAATAAGCTTGTAGGATTGACAAACGGTGGAGACGCATTAGTTATTGGATTCTTAGGGTAGAGAGAGCCTCTCGTCCAGATATCTATGTGTTTAGCTCCTTGAGCTCTGAGCGTGTCTATGGAGGTGGGAGGTATATGTGTGTTTGTTTTACTGCGCTTAATCAATGGTTGGTACTCATTGTCCAAATCAATGTGAAGGTGATATTTGGCTCGTTTGTGGGTAACATTTGTGCCATTTGAGGAGTGCGCCATTAGCCAAATGTGCAGGTTTAATGGAAAGTGAATAGCGGCTGCGGATTCGTCCCTCCATGTTAGCCTCATTCCCTCCGTATTGACGTTGTTCATTCAATGCAACTAAAAAGAGGATTATCCCTCAATCACTACGAACGAATGTTCAAAGGGGTAAGGAATCTACTTAAAGTACACTTTTTGAAGTTTTACTATGAAAGACCCAGCTCTTTTATTTGTCATTTTTTCTAGAGAGAGAGTGCAAAAAATACATTTTCTTAGAAGGCCCTCCAAATGACCTCCGAAATTTCCTAATGTGACTGAAGATTCAAAAACGCCAGACAAGTACGAAGCACAGATGTTTTGGTGCCTTCATAGATTGGTTGACGTGCCAACTTTCTCAACATGTCTTCAGGAGATAGGCACACGGCTTCTGGTGCTGCTTGGTTCGCGTTCTCCTCGCTTGTCTGGAAGAAGGCATCCAGCATCTCCTCCATGCCGTTGTCTTCTGTCTGTAAGCCCTTTTCTGCTTCCATCCGTGGCTCTATATTGGTCGAACCTTCACGCATAATCTTTTTTCTCTCTCTCTCAGATGTAGGTGCTATGTCGTGGAAATCAATGCCCGTTCCGTAGGAGTCGTACCGCAGATTCTGTACGGTTTCTCTAGCAAACTCTCCGTACTTGTGCACATGCTCATTACATATCCTACGCTTGCGCAGGATTTGATACTTGCAGAGCGTGCACGAGCATGCAATCTTTTCCTCCATGTTAGTTGATGACGTTGACATCTACAATGATTATGAATGTTGTTTTAATATATATATATATATATATATATACTCCTCACAATGTAAACTACCTCGCATTCTCTAGTCTTGCCCAATCTCCGTACACCTCGGTCCAGAGGTGTACGGAGATCAAGACCACCGGGTCAAAATCTCATCTTTATTGGTCAAATCCTATATGGGTAGACACATACGTGCACTCCCAGGTGTACATGGCAATGCATGTAGCAGGCAAAACCCCTTTGCCTCTTTTAGTTCCATAGTTTCTTCTCTGTCTACGTACCCTATCTCTCGTTCTTTCTCTCTTGATCTCGCTCTCGCTATCTCTCTTTCTCTCTCGATCTCGATCTCGCTATCTCTCTCTCTCTCTCTCTCTCTCTCTCTCTCTCTCTCTCTCTCTCTCTCTCTCTCTCTCTCTCTCTCTCTCTCTCTCTCTCTCTCGATCTCTCTCTCGCTATCTCTCTTTCTCTATTTTCCTATCTCTCTCTATTTTCCTATTTCTCTGCCATAACTCCTGGAGCTCCACTTCCCTATCTCTCTCTCTCTCTCTCTCTCTCTCTCTCTCTCTCTCTCTCTCTCTCTCTCTCTCTCTCTCTCTCTCTCTCTCTCTCTCTCTCTCTCTCTCTATATATATATATATATATATATAATATATATAACTCTCTTTCTCTCTCTCTCTCTCTCTCTCTCTCTCTCTCTCTCTCTCTCTCTCTCTCTCTCTCTCTCTCTCTCTCTCTCTCTCTCTCTCTCTCTCTCTGTACTTACCTCTCTCTCTCTCTCGCTCTCTACTTCCCTATCTCTCTAATGATCGAACGAGCGACTGCTCTAGGGAGATCTAGACACCCACGACAGCGGAGGACTACACAACATCGACAAAGTTGGCTGCATCAGAGGATCTAGCTAGGTCACTTTGGCTCGACATGCACAACGTCCGGTCAGGAAGGAAGAAATCCACAACATGAGAAGCTCGGGGGGTTCACCGTTCAGTACCCCCTATATAATGTGCATTCATAGGGTATTAAAAAAACCCCTCTTTTAGCATGTTTAAATTAATAAAATGACCCCTTATTTTAGGAAATTTTTTCAAAATTGAACATATAGACCCCTTATTTTAATGTATCTGTTAAATTGCCTAAAGTTTTTGTATTTCAAAACCCCTCCTTTTGAACTCATGTTATACACTAACATGATTACATAGTGCACCCCTTGAGGATGAGAAGGCAATGGATAAGAGGGCCTGCTATATTCAAATCAAGCTAGCCAAAATATTTGATTCCTTGTTAGTGGGTAATAAAGCAACAAAAGAGGTGTTGATAGGTCTATGGTTGGAAGTTTTAAAGTTATAGAATCTCAATTGAATAGCCTAATGTGATCCCAATATTTATGTTGTCTTTCGGTATTTATTTTTCTTATTTGTCAAATCTTGGGTAGGGAAATTTGCTAAGGTAAGTACATAAGCACCACCTTGCCCCACTGTAAACCATCAATTCATTGCCAAGGTTGGTTGTTTCAACAATCTCTCTCTCTCTCTCTCTCTCTCTCTCTCTCTCTCTCTCTCTCTCTCTCTCTCTCTCTCTCTCTCTCTCTCTCTCTCTCTCTCTCTCTCTCTCTCTCTCTCTCTCTCTCTCTCTCTCTTCTACACCTTCGCATCCTCAACTTTTCCATGGTATCAGAGCTTTGGCTCGTTGATCTTGGGAGATCATCTTGAGAAGAGGAACATGAGTGACAACTTTTGAAATCTTCACAGAGGAGCTAGTAAGAAGCATCACCTCCAGGTGCACATGTGGCAAAGATCGGTTGTTCCCTTTGTGTGGCGTTTTTGAAATGCAGGCCAAGATCAATGTTTTGCACGGCCAACATTTTTCTTTTTGAATTTTGACATGCAGCAAGAGAACTTGCCGGATGCATTGGGGTGGGTAGTGTTCTAAAAAGCACATGCCAAAGGGAGAGATCCAAGCGTTTGTCGACGAGCATTTTGAAATGATAAGGTAGTAGAAGCTCCTCGAAGGTAGTTCTATGTAAATTTTGAGAGGCGGCATCTATGAAGGACATCTTTTTACTTGCATCATGATATGCTTCATCAACGTAGCCTTATTTTGTAGCATTTTAATAAGATAATTGAGAGCTTCAACATTTCTTTATGCAGTTTAAGATGTTTCAATAGAGAGGATAGATTCCACATGTGAAATTGGTGGAGAACCACAATGCATGGCTATGGTAGTCCCAAAGTCCAATTGTATGAGGTTGTTTTTGAGGCAATATAGGATGAACCAGAATCAATTATTGTCTATGGAAAGCGGATTGACCAATACCCAACTAACGTCCTATGCTTGACACAAATTCTTGAGGAAATTGTCAAACTGTTTGGCTTGGGATTCAATGATCCCAAAAGCAAATGCACAAGTTCACTTGATAACAAACGCAAAGTCAGGATGGAATAACCAATGCTCATTTAGTTACCTTGGTACCCATGAGGTCTGAGAGTTGTTGCTATAAATGTGAGAAGATACTTTGTTTGGATGGTAAATGCAAATCCAATGGAAAAAGTAAAAACTCACAAGAGGAAAAAGGCAAATGCAAGATGGGTAGAGATAAGAATGATGAATATTTGATAGAGGAGATCAACCATGACTCTAGATTTCTAGTCGAATGGTAGTTGTCGTAACTAGCTTCATCCAGGGGAAGTCTTTGTTGGAATTAGGGTTGCAGAGAAACACACACAGCTTGGAGAAGACGAAGGAAGCTCAAGGCACACAATAGAGAGTGTATTACTTAGTGTGCAATGGAAAGATAGATAGCCCTAGAGTGATGGGCGTATATACAATGCACGGGGGGAAAAAACTCCTAAAGAGGGAAAAAATGCCCCGGCGGTCCTAGTGTGTTCACACACATCACTACCACATGTATATGGTAACAAATCCCCCCTGGAGTGATGCGGTGAACGAGAGCTGGCACATGAGTAAAGGGAAGTGCCATGCCCTGAGGACAGGATCAGTCCACAAAGGGGAGTAAGCCCAAAGCTTTGCGGAAAGCTTCAAGCTTCTCACGAGACAATGCCTTTGTGAAAAGATCTGCAAGGTTGTCCTGTGTTGGCACATAAGCCAAGCTGATCTCTCCTGCTGAGAGCCTCTCCCTGACATAGTGGTAATGCACCTCAATGTGCTTTGTGCGAGCATGAAAAACTGGGTTCCTAGCAACTGCCAATGCGCTCTGACTGTCAGTGTAGATAGTGTTGGCAGTGTCCTGTCCAACACCCAAGTCAGCCATAAGGCGTCTGAGCCATACACACTCAACCGTAGCTGTGAAGACTGCCCTGTACTCAGCCTCACAACTCGAAGTGGCCACAGTAGGTTGCTTCTTGCTCAACCATGATATACATGAACTGCCAAGCATGAAACAAAAACCACTTGTGGACACTCGCGTGTCAAAACAACCAGCCCAATCTGAGTCCGAAAAAGCATGTAAGTCTGGCGGCAATGATCCCCCCTTGGGATAAAACAAGCCAAGATGTAAAGTGCCACTAAGGTAGCGGAAAATCCTCTTGACAGCCTGCCAATGCTTAGACCCTGGGCTATGCATAAATTTGATGACCTGCGAGACTGCAAACTGAATATCTGGCCTCGTGTTGCATACATAAATGAGGCAGCCAACAGCAGTTTGGTAAAGAGTGACATCAGCAGGATCGCCAGCATCATGTAGACTCAACTTCAAACCTGTTTCCATGGGAGTGGCAATAGGTTTGCAATCCTCAAGTCCAAACTTACATAGCAATGTCTCTATGTAACTTTTCTGACACAAGGCAATACCACCATCACACTGCTTAAACTGTATACCCAAGTAATGATGCAACAGCCCCAAATCTTTCATCTTGAAAGTAGCATTCAAATCAGCCTTAAATTCAGCAATATGTCTCTCATTTGGTCCAGTGATCAGCAAATCATCAACATAAAGAACCACAATGAGAAATACATCATCCTCACGCTTTACATACAATGTGCTTTCTGTTGGACTGTTACGAAAGCCTCGTTTAACCAAATGAGTGTCAGCTTTCTCATACCAAGCACGAGGAGATTGCTTCAACCCATACAAAGCCTTCCTACATTTGCACACTTTGTCCTCTTGTCCTTTTATGACAAAACCGCGAGGCTGCGTTACATAAACTTCCTCAAATATGTCACCATTCAAGAAAGCAGTAACAATGTCTGATTGATGTACATCCCAACCAAAATGAGCTGCCAATGCACATAGAAAACGCACAGTAGTCATACGACAAGTGGGAGCAAAAGTCTCTTCATAATCTATGCCTTTTTGTTGTGCATAACCCTTTGCAACAAGTCGAGCCTTATGGCGATCGATCTCACCATCCGGCTTGCGTTTCAACTTGTAAACCCACTTGGTACCAATGGCCTTTTTGCCAGGAGGCAAATCACATAAAGTCCATGTGTCATTCTCTATAAGTGCATCATATTCTGATTTCATGGCAGCAATCCAATTTTCTGAATTCTGTGCTTCATCAAAAGACAGAGGCTCCTCAACATCATGTAAACTAGACACAGCCAAAGCATAACAATCTGATGCATAAGATGCATGGCGAGAGCCTGAACGAGTACGACTAGATAAAGGTGCATCCAATTTACTGTCACGCAAAGTGTGCACCAGCCATTTTGGCATACCTCTAGCCTGCTCATTTTCAGCCCTTTCCTCATCAAGTACATCATGTACATCTGCATCAGTAATAGGCTGTTCTAAAACATTTTCAGAAACCCCCATAGGCTGTACATTTGCCTCATTGGAACTTACATTCGTATTTCCACCACTGAAAAGAGGCAACAAAGTGTCATAAATGTCCTGTGAGCTTACATTACTGTCTCTAGTACATGACAGCAAGGGTTGAACAGAATCTTCCACAAACACTACATCCCGTGAAACCAAAATACGTTTTGTTTGCGGATGATACAACCTGTAACCTTTGCTTTCAGCACTATAACCAACAAAAATACATTTGACAGCCTTATCATCCAATTTTCTGCGCTGCACTTGTGGCACCAAAGCATATGCCAAACAGCCAAAAACACGCATGTGCTCAATAGAAGGTTTTCTATCATGCCATGCTTCATATGGAGTAATAGACTGCAAAGCTTTTGTAGGACACCTGTTAAGTACATAGGTGGCACACATGATGGCCTCAAGCCAAAAAGAATGCGGCAAAGCTTGACTTTTGACCATACATCGTGCCATTTCCGTTAGTGACCTGTTTTTCCTCTCAGCAACACCATTTTGCTGAGGTGTATAAGGCACTGTACATTGGTGTTTTATCCCACGACTAGCCAGAAATGCATTAAATTCATGAGACATATACTCCCCCCCTCGATCGGAACGGAGGGTGCCCATAGTACATTTTGAGACATTTTCAGCCATAGCCAAAAATTGTTTGAAGCACATAAAAACTTCGGACTTCGCTTTAAGCGGAAATACCCACGCATGCCTGGAGTAATCATCAATGAAAGTCACGAAGTACAGGTAATTGCCCAAGGACGGAGTTTGCATGGGCCCACAAACGTCACTATGCACAAGCTGCAACCTGCATGTAGCCCTAACTGAACCATCCTTTGGAAACTTAGAACGCTGCATTTTACCCAGAATACAGCCTTCACAAACATGTTTGATAGGTGCTTCAAGAGGCGGCAAAGAAGCAACCATATCAGATTTCTGCAAACGCAGCAAACTGGCAAAATTCAGATGGCCAAAACGTGCATGCCAAAGTTTTGCATCTGAAATAGCCCTTGAATCTGCAACAGCATTTGCAAAATTTTGTCCACACTTGTCATACAAAGTGAGCTTATACAGCCCACGGCACAAAAGCCCAGATGCAACAATTTCATCACCAAAACTGAGATCATGAACTGTACATCTATCATCCACAAATTTGACTACAAGTCCAAGTCTAGCAAGTGCGGATACAGACAATAGATTCTTCTTGATCCCAGGTACATAAAGTGCATCAACAAGTGTGAAGGAACTGCCATTAGCAGCAGTGAGCACAATCTTTCCAACTCCCTGAACTGGATAAGAGGCGTTGTTGGCACAAGTGACTGAATTCCCATGAGGGACAGACTCGAGAGAGGTAAACAATTCACGATGTGAGGTAATGTGCTTTGTAGCACCACTGTCGAAATACCACACATGTGAATCTGCAGCAACTGACAAGCATGCATCATGGACAGCAGGATTGTAAGTGCACTCTGCGCTAAAAGCCCATTCTGCATCAACATCAGCATCACAATCTCCTTTCACAGAAGACTCAACAATGGCTGCATTTGTAGTGGAACCAGCATTTGCAGTGGAACCACCCTCTTTCTTCTTAGCCTCTTTGGCCTTCAACTTAGGACACGACTTGATCAAGTGATCATTGGCTTTACAATAATGGCAACGCATCTTCTTTTTGCCCTTATCACCAGAATTGCCAGACGAAGTGCTGCCAGCAGAAGCATTAGGAACAGAATTTTTGCCACTCGCAGCAGAACCATAAGAAGTGGCTGCATTACTGTTACCACCCTTTCTTTGAGAAGCAATAAAAGCCTGTTCAACTGCACGCTGCCTAGTCCTGTTTTTTCTAGAAAGTGACTCTTGCAACAGCAATGTGCATAATGCATCAAACTTGACAACTTCAGGATTTCCTTGGGTCATCAGTCTCCAAGTACTAGCAAAAGTCTGGTAGGAATCTGGTAAGGCATCAAGAACAGTCTGCACAAGGGAACTGTCAGAAATGACTTCACCTGCAGAAATGAGTTGCTCATTGATATCCTTGACACTAGCAAGGAAAGTGTCCATATCATCTTCCTCATGCATAATCTTCGACTCTAGCTCTTTACGCAGCAAAGCAATTTTAGCCTCATTGCGGCTTGCATAAAGACCTGCTAGAATATCCCAAGCCTGTTTTGCAGATTTTGCTGAACGGATGTGAGGAATAATGGTGCGCTTCACAGACAACGCAATCAATGCATGAGCCTGCGCATCCTTAACATCCCAACGAGCTTGTTCTGCTGTAGGCAAAACAACTCTAACAGCTGCAATCCTTGCAGCAAGACCTGCAACATCCTCAACATCGCCTACATCTTCAGAACCAGGACGTACATCAATGCCCTGCACAATGTTCCAGACACCTTTTGACACAAGAACATGTTGCATCATATAAGCCCACATAGGGTAGTTGTCCCCATCCAACCTGTCCTCAGATGCAAACATCTTGAACACATCTGTGTTGTTGTTGTCAGCCATGGTAAATGCTGCACCTGATGTGAAAACTGCCCGAAAATAGGAGAAATGGAGCGGGAACAACTTGTGCTATATAGCACAAACCGTAGAAGACTATAAGGCACCTGTTATGCAGAAAACGGCACTGACAGAAAATCTGCACAAAATGACGAAATAGCCTGTGCAGTACTGCCCGTAGTGGAAACGGAGGCCGAAATGAGCCCAAATCAAAATTCTGAGCAGACCAAGCTCTTCGAGTTCTCCCAAAATATTTGTCGACCTGCGAACGCTTGCCAAAGCTCACTGAAATCGGAGAAAGTGAGCAGGCGTGTGCTGGAGCAGCTGGCGACTAAGCCCGGGAGGACGTGACCTGCTCTGATACCAATTGTTGGAATTAGGGTTGCAGAGAAACACACACAGCTTGGAGAAGACGAAGGAAGCTCAAGGCACACAATAGAGAGTGTATTACTTAGTGTGCAATGGAAAGATAGATAGCCCTAGAGTGATGGGCGTATATACAATGCACGGGGGAAAAAACCTCCTAAAGAGGGAAAAAATGCCCCGGCGGTCCTAGTGTGTTCACACACATCACTACCACATGTATATGGTAACAGTCTTGTGAGCAGCAAAGAGGGGAAAAACAAAACTCCCTACAAAGGATTTGGACCCAGGTATTGGAATTCAAGTTATGTTTTTTGAACCCATGGGTTAGAGTTCAATGCACATGCCTTTGGCAAGGAACCAATCTGTAGTATCTAAAACACTATGGATGAGTGCACCAATCCATTGTTGTTGGCATATCCTCCTACAAGAGCACTCCAAGAGACTTTTTCTAGTGAGAAACTCTCACTTCATGTCTACCCAAAGAGTCCTTGCCACGGTCATGTAGGGCATACCTTGCACTCATCGCATTCCAAGAGGCGATATTTCACATGGAAAGATCATCAACAACCTTTTGTGCTTTTGTAAGGGCACCACATTTGGCATACATGTCAATTAAAGCATTGCCAAGCACAATGTTTTGTGGTCAGCCTCTGACTAGCAATCTCAATCTCATCAAGAATTATTTCATCTATGTGAAGGTCTTGCATAAAGCCTCAAGTTTTCAAGGTGCAAGCATAGATGCTTGCATTTGAGGAGAGGCTATCACTTGTCATTTGGCTAAAACAACCCAAAGCTTTCTTGCCATAGTTACGTTGATCATATCTCACAATCAACTCATTGGCAACTGCACCCTCTCTAGTGTGTCATCTATTTCAACCAGTACATATTCAAGAAATGACATCTATCCTATTATTATATACATGAGGTAGTAATGTGTGTGAGCACACTTAGGACCATCAGGGCATTTTTTCCCTCTCTAAGAGGTTTTTCCCCCCCGTGCATTATATATACGCCCATCACTCTAGGTCTATCTTATATTTCCATTGGAAACTAAGTAATACGCTCTTTGTTGTGCTCCCTGTGCTTTCTTTGTCTTCTCCAAGCTGTGTGTGTTTTTCTACAACCCTAATTCCAACAGTTGGTATCAGAGCAGGTTGCGTCCTCCTGGGCTTAGTCGTCAGTAGCCCCAGCACAAACCTGCTCACTTTCTCTGGTTTTTCTTAGCTTTGGCAAGCGTCAACATGTCAACAAATATTTTGGGAGATCTCGTAGAGCTCAATCTACTCAGAATTTTCATTTGGGCTCATTTCGGCCTCCGTTCTCACTACAAGTAGTAATACACATGCTATTTTGTCATTTGTAGAATTTCTGTAAGTGTTATTTAATGCATAGCAGGTCCCTTACAGTCTTCTATGATTTGTGTCATATAGCATGTGTTTTTCCTGCTTTGTTTCTCCTCTTTTTGGGCAATTTTCACATCAGGTACAACATTTTCCATGTCTGACAACAACACAAATGTGTTCAAGATGTCTGATGATGAGCATAGATTGGATGGGGAAAATTACCCTATGTGGGCTTATATGATGCAACATGTCCTTGTGTCAAAGGGTGTCTAGAATATTGTGCAAGGAAGTGACGTATGTCCTAGTTGTGAGGATGTAGGCAATGTTGAGGATGTTGTAGGTTTTGGTTGCAGGATTGTTGCTGCCATAGTTGTTTTGCCTATGGTTGAGCAAGCTTGTTGGGATGTAAAAGATGCAAGGCTCATGCATTAATTGCAATGTTTGTGAAATGCACTATTACTTCTCACATTCGTTCAATGAAATTTGCAAACCAGTCTTGGAATATTTTGGTTGGTCTTTATGCAAGTCGCAAAATGAGGAAAAATTTTCATTGTTGCGTAAAGAGTTGGAGTCAAAGATTATGCATGAGGAAGATGATATGGACACTTTCCTTGATAGTGTCAAGGATATCAATGAGTAACTATGTTTTTGCAAGTAAAGTCATTTGTGACAGTTCCCTCAGGCCTTTATTTGAACAAGCAAGTAAAGTCATTTCTGACAGTTCCCAAGGATAGTGTGCAATTGAACAAGCCTTTATTTTTGCTCAAATAAGAGGTGATAACAGTAATGTAGCCACTTCTCATGGCTCTTCAATGAGTGGTAAATCACTTGTTCCTAATGCTTTTGTTGGCAGCTATTTGTTTGGGAATTTTGATGATAAAAGGCAAAAAGAAGATGTGTGGCCATTATTGTAAGGGTAATGATCAGTGATCACTTGATCAAGTAGTGTCCTAAGTTGAAGGCCAAAGAGGCTAGCTCCACTACTAATGTTGGTTTCACTAAAAATGCATCTATTGTTAAGTCTTCTGTGAAAGGAAACTGTAATGCTGATGTTGATGCAGAATGGGCTTTTAGTGTAGATTGCACTTATGATCCTATTGTCCATAGTGCATGTGTGTCAATTGCTACAGTTGCGCAAGTTTGGTACTTTGACAATGGTGCTACAAATCACATTACTATCATGATGACTTGTTTACCCCTCTGGAGCATGTCCCTCATGGGAATTCAATCACTTGTGCCAACAATGCCTCTTATCATGCTAAGGGAGTTTAAAAGATTGTGTTGACTGCTATGAATAGTAGTTCTTTCACACTTTTTAATTCACTTTATATACCTGGGATCAAGAAGAATCTTTTGTCTATATTTACAATTGCTAGACTTGATCTTGTTGTGAAATTTGTGGATGGAAGATGTATAGTTCATGATCTCAGTTTTGGTGATGAGATTATTGCATCATGCATTTTATGTCGTGGGTTGTACAAGATCACTTTGTATGACAAGTGTGGGTAGAATCTTTCAAATGCATTTGTGGATTCTAAGGCTATTTCAGATGCAAAACTTTGGCATGCACATTTTGAGCATCTGAATTTTTCCATTTTGCTGTGTTTGCAAAAATTTGATATGGTTGTTTCTTTTTTTCCTCTTGAAGCACCTATCAAACCTATTTGTGTGAGGGATATATTTTGGACCGTAAGATGCAGAGTTTGAAGTTTCCAAAGGATGGTTCAGTTAGGGCGACATGCAGGTTGCAGCTTGTGTATAGTGATATTTGGGGGCCCGTGAAAACTTCGTCCTTGGGCCATTACCTTTACTTTGTGACTTTCATTGATTATTACTCCAAGCATCATGTGTGCCACTTATTTACTTAACAGGTGTCCTATGAAATCTTTGTAGTCTATCACTCCATATGAATCATGGCATGATAAAAAGCCTTCTATTGAGCACATGCATGTTTTTGGTTGCTTGGCATATGCTTTGGTGCCACAAACATAGCGCAAAAAATTGGATGATAAGGCTGTCAAATGTGTTTTTGTTGGTTATCGTGCTGAAAGCAAAGGTTATAGATTGTCTCATCCGCAAACAAAGCGTATCTTGGTCTCACATGATGTTGTGTTTATGGAAGATTTTGTTCAGCCCTTGCTCCCTAAGGTCACAGTTAATTTATGACACTTTGTTGCCTCTTTTTGGTGGTGGAAGTTCGAATGTAAATTCCAATGAGGCAAATGTACATCCTATGGGAGTTTTTGAAAATGTCACAAATCAGCCTATTATTGATGCAGATGTATATGATGTACTTGATGAGGAAAGGACTGAGAATGAGCAGGCTAGAGGTATGTCAAAATGGCTAGTGCATACTTTGCGTGACAGTAAATTGGATGCACCTTTGTCTAGTCATACTCATTCAGGTTCTTGCCATGCATCAAATTGTTATGCTTTGGCTATGTCTAGCTTATATGATGTTGAGGAACCTCTATCTTTTGATGAAGCGCAGAATTTACAAAACTGGATGGCTGGCATGCAATCAAAATATGATGCACTTATAGAAAATGACATATGTACTTTATGTGATTTGCCTCTTGGAAAAGAGGCCATTGGTACAAAGTGGGTTTACAAATTGAAATGAAATCCAGATGGTGAAATTGGTCGCTATAAAGCTCGACTTGCTGCAAAAGGTTATGCACAATAGAAAGGCATAGATTATGAAGAGACTTTTGCTCCTACTTGTTGTATGACTATTGTGTGTTTTCTATATGCATTGGCAGCTCATTTTGGTTGGGACATACATCAGTTAGACATTATTACTACTTTCTTGAATGGTGACATATTTGAAGAAGTTTATGTAACGTAGCCTCGTGGTTTTGTCAAGAAAGGACAAGAGGATAAAGTGTGCAGATGTAAGAAAGCTTTGTATGTGTTGAAGCAATCTCCTTATGCTTGGTATGAGAAGGCTGACACT
Organism: Adiantum capillus-veneris; assembly: GCF_014529385.1. Taxonomy (NCBI): domain Eukaryota; kingdom Viridiplantae; phylum Streptophyta; class Polypodiopsida; order Polypodiales; family Pteridaceae; genus Adiantum; species Adiantum capillus-veneris. The sequence goes on along the minus strand of NC_140939.1, from coordinate 160,872,771 downwards.
CATTTTGTCAAATGAGGCTTTTGTTATAGTCCAACAGAAATCACATTGTATGTAAAGCATGAGGGTGATGTACTTCTCATTTTTATTCTCTATGTGGGTGATTTCTTGATCATTGGACCAAATGAGAGAAATATTGTTAAATTTAAGTCTGATTTGAATGCTACTTTCAAGATGAAATATTTGGGATTGTTGCATCATTACTTGGGCATTCAATTTAACCAGTGTGATGGTGATATTGCCTCGTGTCAAAAAAGTTACATAGGGACATTGCTATGTAAGTTTGGACTCTCATGGAAACAAGGTTGAAACTGAGTCTTCATGAGCTAGGATCCTACCGATGTCACTCTTTACCAAATTATTGTTGGATGCCTCATTTATGATGAGAGGCAGAGGTGTAAAACAGACCTGGTGGCCTCCACACCGAGACTATGCATGTGGCCTAATCATGGGAGGCACACAATATGGGCACCACCTAGCTTGGGATGTGGCTAGGATGCATGGTAAGGGGTCGGCACATAACACTTGAGAGAAGGAGAAAGAGGAAGAGGAATAGATCATTAAAGCTTCATGAACATGGGCTTCATAAACACCATACAAACATTCATAAGGGGAATTTCACATAATTAACATCTCACAAACTCATATATGCATGGTAACTCAAACCTCTTGGCCATTCAGAAGCGCGCACGGGTACATACACACACACACACACACACACACACACACACACACACACACCAAAAAAAACAATCATAGCCAATATATACCATAAAATAATTATTCGTGCATAGAGGTGCACACACAAGGATGTACATGTGACAGTGTGAGTACGAGATCTTGATTGTCTGTGTATGTGTTTACAAACGAGGAGGCCTCCTTTTAATTATAGGCTAAGAGAGTGATTAGGGAAGAGGTTATGAGCAAGAGGGGTTATTACAAAGTAACCTCATTAAGGGGAATTTCCCCAATAAGAGAGCTCCATGTACCCTGCTTATTGACCAATTTCCTCATAATCGCCCATATCATGACAAGCTTTGTCTCCATGCCAACTTCCATAGCTTGAGTCCAAGAGCTTCCTTATAATATTTGAGAGAATCTTGATAAAATAAGAGAAAATCCAGCAATAATTGGGAGATACCTATAAGAAATTATGTGTGTGGAGTTGGATAATCGTGGCTTCTTCTCCATGTGGACAAATAAGCTCCACCATTTCAGCCATGTCTCCCAAACTATAGCTTCAAAAATTATTAAAAAAATAGGGGCAAAAAGGTCAGCTCAACCCTACAACTTTGTTGTTGAAAACTTTTAAAACTTGGAATGAAAAAAATAGAGAAAATCCCACAAAAATATGTATTTTTATTTTCCTTCCCAAAAGTATTCAAGGTGGTCCCCTCTTGACTATATGTACAAGCATTGTGTCCACAAGTGGATTATTCTTGAATCTGATAATATTTTGTTGAGTTCAACTCCATAATGCATAAGATTCTCTTCCCTTTCACTATTGACTCTTATTTTTCACCCCGGGGAGGTCACCTAATAAAAATGTAACCTCTCACGTGAGTTCAACAAAAGGGTATTTTAAGTTCTTGAAACTTACAGAAATATACATATAGAAGGGTATTATTTTTTCAAATTTGAAAAAACTTACACATTTTAAAAGAAAAGGGCACATTATATTCCTAAAAAAATTCACAGGTAAGGGGTTTTACAAACATGTCTTGAACGCACTTGATATGGTAGTTTTACACATAGTGAACCCCCCGAGTTTTTCACTTGTACTGACAATCAACAGGTAAAATCAACATCCAAAGAATTTTTTTGTTCTCGTAAGGTTTGTTCCTACCTTTTCTTATTTCCAAGATCCAAATGTGTCAAACCCATAGCTATGTACAGAATATATACATAGAATTTTTTATGATTTGCATGCATCAGGACCCTCCTCCTCTACAAAGCCCTGAAGCCTTGCCATCAACTGCATACCAAGAGAGAGGTGGACCAAAAATTTAAAAAGAAACCCCTGTGAAGCTAGAGGCATTTGTGTCTCTAGTTCTATACTTGATTCTTCTTCAACTGAGGTGGAGGAGTCTCCCTCCTCACAATTTCCATCATAGGTGCTTGATCAAACCTCAAAAAGTATTAACATGTGTTTTGTGGAGCCTACCATCTGCATCCATCAATTGGTAATTGCCATTGTTGTAGCGCTTTCTGTGACAAATGGCCCCTCTCATTAGGGTGAAAACTTATTATCCTTTCTAGTGTCAAAACTTCTATCATACTTTAGGACCAACATACCTTTCTTGAGACCTTTTTCTTTAAGTCCCTTGTTGAAGGTAAGTCGACATTGCTCTGTCTGTGATGCATAATAGTTGATACCATCTTCTTTGTCTAGTTTAAGCCTCTCTAGATCAAGAATGTGGTTGTGAAGATGAGAATTAGGGAATTCCATATACCTAGCTAGCACTCCGAGACTAGCTAATTGAACTTCGATAGGTAAAATGGCCTCTTTACCATACACCAAGTGATATGGGGTGAATCCAAGAGATGTGTGAAATGAAGTGCCAAAGTGCATCCATAAGGTGCTTCTCCCAATCACCTTTGTGAATGTTGATATGTTTAGTGATGATCTTGCAGATCATACCATTTACCTTCTTCACCAATCCATTGCATTGTGGGTAGTAGGGAGTTGAGTGTTGTCTTGAGATGCCCAGCTTCTCCATTAGCTCCCCTACTAGATCTCCTCTAAAACTTGGTCCACTATCATAAATTATTTTAAGTAGAGTGCCAAAATGGCCTAAGTTGCATTATACGTTATACGGAAAATATAGAATACGTCATATACGGGTGTATTTTACCTGACCTCATATTATATGGGCGTATTATACAGTGACACGTCGGCAAAAACGGGCAACGTATTCTTTTCCTAGTGTTTTGATCGAAGTATCTTTTGATCGAAAGATATTTTTCGATTGAAAGATGTTTAGGAAAAAAAAAATTGATCGAAAGATGTATTGATCGAAAAAAAAGTATATATAACGGCAATGCGCCTTGTTGAGACTAGTGTTCCACAAAAGTACTCCATGTCAATAGTAGACAAAAAATTGAATTATGTTATAATTTAAAAAATAAAAAATTCACAATTTTTTAATTTTTTTGTTACATCTAATTTAATGTTTTGTTGAAATCTTATTACTTATTTGTTTTGAAATCAAGTTATGTAAGCTTTGTATGTTGTGTAGAGCTCAAAATCTCACTCATACAAGGTGTTTATTTTTTAGGAATCACTTGCTACATGCTCAGTTCATTGACATGTGGAAGTGAATTAGTGATATAATTTAGAGATTACTGTTGTGTGTAGAGTGTACTCTCACATGAGGTTATCTATCAGTAAAATATAATAGAATAAGGGTCAGTTTTATTTAGGTAAGTTCGATTTTGATGTGCAGATACTTTCTCACCTCAAAGTGAACATAGATAGAAATTTTATTGTCCTATGTAGAGCCATCACACTATGCTCTCACTGAATAAAAACTTAGGAATCTCATGTCCAAATACATTGATATTACATTATCTTTATTTGGATTGCTACGTCTATCATACTTTGTGATCGTACACATGCATCAAATGCAAATAGATAAGCTTTCAAAGATCTACCATGGAGTGTGAGAACTTCATGTTTTCACTTCAGATAGATATGACAATCGTCAAAGATTGCAATTAATCCTCATTTCCATGAAAATGAATTGCAAGATTTGATCAATATTATCGATTATCGTAATGTGCAAAAGCTTTAAGCTTGCACTTTAGATAAATTGATATAGTGCAACAAGATGATGAGTTTTGTTTGTATTGTTTTAAATAAGTGATTAAAATTATTGATTATCGTAATGTGTGAAAGCCAAAAGCTTGCACTTTAGATGCATCGATATAGTACAATGTGGTTGAAATGTTTTGTTTGAAGTGATGAAGTTATTTAGTGCAGCAAAATATACTTTGATTGACATGTGTTTATTGAAGAATGCAAAGACTATTATTGTCTATTGTTCATTGATAATGTAGCATGAGACTAATTGATAATGTGAATAGATTTTGATCACTATATTGATCGATAGAGTATTGCTTGTGTGGTTTGTTGCTTTGAATTAATTTTGACCTTGAAATTAACAAGTGGATTTGTTGACCTGGCAGTTTAAATCTGAGCACACCAAGCTCTACAAGTTGTCCCTAAGTATTAATCAACCTACTAATGCTCTCTAAAGCTTGCAAAAATTTGAGAACGTGAACAGAGAGGTTTTGGAAACAATACATGATACCAATTGTTGGAATTAGGGTTACAAGGATGCACACACAACTTGGAGACTATGAAGATGCTCAAGGCACACAACATAGAGTGTATTTCTTAGTGCAAAAATAGAAAGATAAGTTAGCCCTAAAGTGATGAGCATATATGTTTTTCATGGGGAAAAACTCTTAGTGAGAGAAAAAGTGCTCCAATGGTCCTAAGTGTGTTCACACACATCAATACCACATATATGGTAGCAGTTCTTTTAGAATAACCTTGTTTTTCTTTGTGCTTGAAGTTTTGAATATTTTGTATAGGTTTTAGCACTTTACAAATCACTTCAGTCTAGAATAATGAGATGGAGGAGGTATATTTGTTCCTATCTATTAGGCATCCCCACACCAAAGATAGGTAATACATATGATAGGATGATTGGACTGCACACATATTGGTGTGCTGGTGGTGGGGGTGGGGGGGGGGGGGGGGGGGGGGGGGGGGCAGCATAAGAAGGTGAATTTTTGAGGGAGGGAGGTAACTACAAACCAATTACCCTATCTTGTGTGGACACGTCCTTAATTTCCAAAGGTGAAAATGAAGAACAATTCTCAAACAAGCTTTAGTAGCGTTAATTTTCATATCATAGAGTTGTGCAACTTGTGGCTCATCGTTGTCCTCTTATGCTAAACTTGACCTCATTATAGCCAACATGGCCAAGAATGGCACATTTGGCTTCAAAGCCTAAAGGGTAGGGTTTTCAGAAGCAAGACAAAGCTAGTTACATGAGGTAAGCTATAGTGTCCGCCAGTCTGCTACGTAAAACAAGGGTCATGCCCTTTGGGAAAACCAAAAAGATCTTGTAAATTTGATAAGTGACAACACTCTTAAGTGTGTGGGTGAGGAGAGGGAAAATTAAGCAATGTGTGGGACGATGCTAACACTCATTGTAAGAAGTGGGACTAGATATTGCATATATCTTGAGTGCTTAGGATAAAATTTAATAAGATAACAAGCAAAAATAGCATGTTATCCCAGCTATAGCACACAACATCCAAACGATAGCTTAGAAAGCCTAGAATGGATCAAGAACCCTACAAGTACCCCTAGAGTGGAACAAGCACCCTGCAAGTACCCCCTCTCCATCACCAAGGTCCTAAAAAAAATGGATGTCACTTACATCTTCTTGGTACAAATTGCTCATGCATGCACTTGAGATTTCACTTTCTTGCATTTCATGCTCATACCTTCCTTGTCCTTTGAAAAATGTCTAAGCATAGCTCACTAATTATCTGTTGTTGTGTAGAAGATGGGAAGAAAAGAAAGCAAGGAACTAAGGGAGATGGGAGGGGAGAAAGAAGTCAAGATTCGTGTGGAGGGTGGAAGTGAGCACCAATGGCTGGTGAAGGTGATCCCGCACAAGCACCTGCAGTTTATCGCACTCTTTGGGGGCTAGGCAAAGTATTGCTGACAACAAGCTCAAGATTAGAAATGAGCTCCATCTAACATGGAAGGGGCCCCAGGATGTTGCAATCCATATCCAAAAACACAGCCATCGGTCTTGTAGTACTACTACTGCTATTGCTGCTAACAAGAAACGTGGGGCAGCAGGCATAGATGTGAGTCTACACGACTCCAAAAGATGCAGAGGATGGCCTCTTAAACGTGAAGCGGCAAGCAAGGCTGTAAATTATGAGTTCTCCAAAACACAACATGCAATAGTTGAGGAAATAAGACATGCAAAGAAGCACAAGCTTATGTTCTATATCCACGTGCAAGAATGAGCCTTGCATCAGCCCTTCATGACAACGTGCAAGTCTGACATTGTCTCCAGCTTTGCTCAAGAAATCCTCTCTCTCTCTCTCTCTCTCTCTCTCTCTCTCTCTCTCTCTCTCTCTCTCTCTCTCTCTCTCTCTCTCTCTCTCTCTCTCTCTCTCTCTCTCTCTCTCTCTCTCTCTCTCTCTCTATGTGTGTGTGTGTGTGAGAGTGTGTGTGCGCACGTGCACGCGTCTCTGCCCTTGAGTTATACATTCTTCTTGAGGTCTCTTGGGACTCTAGGAGATTGTGAAAATCTTGTCTTAGTCTCTCCTCCATCAAAGTCCAGGTCCAAGTCATTGGAAAGAGACAAGATAACTTGATCAATTGTATAATCTACAAGTGCAACTAAAGAGGACCATAAATAATTCACCCTTCAATCATCAGTAGACCAGAAATCATAACATAACTCTATTTTTCTTTCTGTGGTTACATTTTTCTACTATTCTTTTTGTGGTTACATAATCATGGATGGTAGGTTGACTACCATCTGCAATGCACTCTCTTATCCACTTCTCTACATGGCCACCATTCCAAAAACGTGAAATGAGAATTGGACGCTCTATGTGGTGGACCATGGCAAGTGGATAAATAATACCGCAATGAGTGATGTCCAAAGCTATGGCTTTGTCCTTGACCTGTTGATCCACTATGGGTCCATGCAAGTGGACTTTGAAGATTCTTGCTGCATACAATGGCTCTTTAAATGCAGGGTGTATAACACCTACACGCTTCACGTGTGCCTATCCCCCTTGTCCCAGCTGTGGAGCTTGTATATTGAAGATTGCAATTTCTGGCAAGAGATGTAATATAGGGGGGAACTGAGACTGATCAAGAGCGAGAGTGGCACTAGCAAGAGACTCTATTCTAAGCATAGTTTCTAGCTTTATAGTAGAATCAGAAGAGCTGACTTCCACTCTTGTGTGCCTTGTTGCTCTTTCTAGCTTTCCCTTGCTCTAGAACTCAGTATACAATTGTTGCACAAGTTGCATGCGAGTGGGTCGTGCATAGGTATGCATCTCTCCACTCTTAGGTAGACAAATGTATCCCTCATATTTCTATGTAGTAAGAACAATGATGTGACTTAATCCAATCCTTGATGAAGTGTGTGGAACTCCCAAGACAAACATTAGCGGGACAACTTAACAATCTCAGATGCAAGCCAAATATCGTAAGTATCTACATCCAAGACAACACCAAGTCATCTAGTGGTGAAAAATGACGTGTCTTTGGAGTTCACAACACAAGAGTAACTAGTGCATCACACAAAGATGACGAGGGCATAAACTATGCATCTCTCCCACTCTCTGTTTGACGAACAAAATTCTTGTGTGTCTACGTGAAACAAACAATAATTTGAGTTGATCTAAAATTGAGAAACCTATAGGTCACTCTAGAGTGAGAGGTGTAGCATCATGCCTACTGCACTCCACGAGTTGACCACTAAACCCTAAACTTAGCCTTGTGGTGATAGATAGACAATTGCACCACACAAGTGAGAATCTAAGTCTATCCTAAAACCCTTCTCTACAGTGAGCCAAGTGGCTGCACAGCACAAGAAAAGTGACTAGTTTCTACACCCTTCTAGAGTGATCCGGATGGCTACACACCACGAAGTGTCCTATAACCTACAAGCCAACTCTGTGGGGAGAGTAAAACAACTGCACCACATGAGTTTGGCACAACACACAAAAACAAGTCAAAAAAGAGGACGATAAGTTGAAAATTTTACCTCAAGCTCTGGCTGTCCCAAAATCCTCCTCAAGCTCTGGCACTGCTTTCGATTGAAACCAATGATGATTTCTTATATAATATATTTTTTTATCGAAAGCCTTTTTGATCAAAAGATATTTTGATCTTAATATCTTTCAATCCAAAAGAAATAAAATGACTATACAGTGATTATACGGGATTTCAACGCATAATGGCATTTTATACATATATTTTTTCAGTACGGGTGTATAAACTCAACCCAAACAACGGTAACAAATGTTTCAAATACAAACTTAGCCACTTCCTTAGCTGTAATCTAGGTGGTAGCAACTACTTCGGCCCACCTGTTCATGTAGTCCACGCTCATGATAATATACAATTTACCTGATTGGGTCCTTGTCAAAGGCCCAATGGCATCAATTCCCCATCTATCAAATGGTCCATAAGAGATAATAGGAGTTTGTGGCTCGTATGTGAGTCTCCTATCACCAGCTTTCTGACACTCTTTGCATGTTTTGCACCAATGATGCACATCTCTCTGTAAACTAGGCCACACAAACCCATCTTGTAGAATCTTTCTACTCATGATGTCAAGTGCAAAGTGCCCTCCACAAACACCATCATGGAAACTTGAAATTATTTATGTGATCTCTCTAGAGAGAGGTATTCACCTAAGAATTTAATCCTTACTCTTGCATTAGAGGTCGTCATTGTGATAAGGAGGTATTTTGTACACCATCATGGAAACTTGAAATTATTTATGTGATCTCTCTAGAGAGAGGTACTCGCCTAAGAATTTAATCCTTTCTCTTGCATTAGAGGTCGTCATTGTGATAAGGAGGTATTTTGTTGCCTTGCGCACAAGCCACCACTTTTGGCCCTTAGTAAGATCTTTAGGACACTCTCCTGTGTCTAGGAAACTCATGATGTTAGGCATAGCATTGCTACCTTGGAAGAGAGGTAGCTTTAACTTGATCGCACACCCACTGGAACATCTTGTAGTTTCTCTCTAGCTAGAGCATCTGCTTTGAGGTACATGATGTAATTGTATAGCTTGAAACCTTCCTAGAAGTTTCTTAACTCGGTGAAAATGGCCCAACAAGCTATGATTTTTACAAGCCCAAGCTCCTTGTATTTGTTTTATTAAAAGCATGGCATCACCAAATACATTTAACCGTTGAATATTTGTGTCACACACCACTCTAACCCAAGAATATTCTGCTTCGTTGTTGCAGAGAAAATCCAAGAGATGCCCAATGGGAATACCTTTTCACCAAATACATTTAACCATTGAATATTTGTGTCACACACCACTCTAACCCAAGATTTAAGGCTACATATTCTACTTCATTGTTGGAGAGGGAATCCAAGATATGCCTAATGGGAACACCTTTTCCCCTTGCTCATTGAAGACGACAATGCATGTTGTAGCTTTTTTCACTATCCTCTTATAGGCTCCATAAAAAAAAGAAAGAGTGAGCCCTCTCTATCTTAGGGACTTCCAACACAGGTGTTACTTCTTTGTCACTTGTCTTGATCTTCATCTTCTTTTCAAAGTGTCAATGAGTGAGAATGCCTCCTAGACTGGCTCTTGTGGAGCTCTCCACTTGCATTGTGTATTTGCAACCTTGTGAGCCATTTGGAAATCCTAGAAGAAACATCCATGTGATGCATTACATAATGAAATAGTTCTTCCATGGTTAAAATAATGAATAATCTAGACAGTTAATAAAAGTGAAACTTGGTAGTAGCAAACATTAATGCAAGCACCATGTGCTTCACTGTCGTGTATCCCTTTTTTGATGGATTCATCATGCGAGTAGATACATATATAGGATGCATGAAAGAAATTTGAGGATCCTTTTTCATCAATACCTCCCTAAGTGTTTCATTGCCCACACTAGGTTTTACATAAAATGGCTCGTCCCAATTTGGAAGTGCAATTGTGGGAAGTGAGGCTAGAATTTGTTTTACCTCATTGAATTGCTATTCATTTTCTTCACTCCAAGTGAAGATCTCTTGATGGGTAACTTGTTGTAAAGTGATGTTGAACTACTATGATGCCAATGATTTTATCATATTCATCGATGAACAATGTGGTAAAATTACTTAGCATCAAAATATAATCTTCATGCTCCTTCCCACACAAGTCACTAGAGAGCATTCGATGCAGCTTCCTTGCTTCTACTAGAGGTTGTATACTTGGTGGCTCCCCTTGGTTTGATAATGATACATTAGGTTGCTCCATCTTCTTAGGGTCCTTGAGAATGACCCGTCACACCTCAATTCTATTGTCTCTTTCTTCAGTCATTGTTGACTCCTCCTCTAAAGTTGTTGAGGAGTCACTAGAAAACTCAAGAGTTTTCTAGATGCATGTCACATTGTTGTCATATCTTCATGTCATAAAGTCTTGGATTACCTTTGGAGTCCTTCATCTAGATTATGCCGGTGTTCAGTCTTGCTTAGCTCTCACAGCCATAAGCAAAGGCCTCCCTGGAATAATAGGATAGCCCTCCCCCTTATGTGGCATAACAAAGATATCCACATCCACCTCGGTGTTGAACGCCTTTACCCTAACTGCATTTATAACACCGACACATTGAACTTTTACATTATTTGTCATTTTGGATCGGCATGGTGCCGGTCTATTCACCTCTAAACCAAAATGGTGCATCATTTTTTCATTCATGACTCATATTTGTGTGCCACCATCAATGTAGATATTGGAGATGTGTTTCCCTTTGATGTGAGCATCCATCACTAGTAGTATGTCATCTAGATTCCTCCTAGAGATAGTCCCACCTATCTTTGGCTTCAATCATCTCATGCTAGCCATCTTTTTTCATTGTCTCCTCACCCTAGGTGCTAGGTGGAGTAACTAAGGCGAGGTGATTTTTGGGCCCTGCATAGAGACAGCTTGAGCCAAATCATACAATTTGGAACATTCACCCAAAGAGAAATCTACAATGTCAATTTTATGTCATGACTTGGAGGGAGTTTTGCTATATTCCCCTTTAATTTTCATCTTTTTTTCCTTTTGGGAAGATTCACCATTCCTAGTGCTCTTTACCCCCATGACATATACCCCTTCTACCTTGGTCTTACCTTTTGCCACTCCTTTGATATCCTTCTCCACTTTTGTCTTCCCTTACCTTCAAAACTGATGACACTTACTGCCTGTTTGCCGGCTGGTGGTGGGGGTAAGGGGGGAATGACAGTTTGGTGTGGTGGTGGGTGTGGTTAAATCGGTGGCTGTAGAATTTTCACGGGTGCTGCTTGTTGTGGTGGTCTAGGTAGTGGTGGTCTTGCTCGCGGTGGTGAAATTTGTTTTTGTCTTGCTCCTCTGTTGAAATTTTGTCTCCTTGGCTATGGAAAAAACTACATACCATGGTCATCTTCTCCACAATTGTAGTAGTGGAATTCATGGTTTTTCCTTTATTGTCCTCTCCCTTGATCTTGATTATGTTTGTGTGCATGTCCTTGTTGAAAAAAATGCACAGACAGATTCTCTACCTAAGTAGTGATGCGGCTCAACAGGTCTTATTGCTCTTCTGATGCCTCTTGTGGTTGGGTCCTCTGAGAAGACATTCAAGTAACTAGGGTTAGTCAAATTGAGCTTGATTCCTCTGACTTGGTGACTCTTGCTTTGCATGTGCATCTTCTTGTCTTTAAGGTGGGCTACTTCCACTGCCAACTCATACGTTGCAAGGAATCTCCTCTTTGCCTTCTCTTTAAGCGGAGACTATATGCCAGCAATGAAACAGTCCTTCTTTAGGAAATTATGTGCTCCTTCACCTTCATCCAATGAGGTAACCCATCACTTCCATAAATCTACAAAATTGGATTCATAAGTGGAATACTCTAGCAGACCTTCTTGCTTTAACTCTATAAGCAGCTACCATAACTTTTTTGAGGTTGTGCCTCCACCAAGCCTCTTCACAAATGTAGCACATAGTAAGTCCCATGCATCAATGGTAGCTTGGGGCAAAGCATTGTACCAATACTTGGCCTCTACTTTCATCAATAGGGTAATATTTGTAGTTGTGAGGCATCATCATCCTTGATGGAAACCACACAAGCAATGTCAAAGTTATCCAAAAAATCAATGGTGATGTCTTCTCCCTTCTTGCCACTAAATATGGGAAAAAAGACATTTGCCATGGTAGTAAATCAATAAGCAGACAATAACAAAAAAAAAAGGAATGACTTAGTGATTCACAAAGGTTTATATAGGGCTTGGAAACTGAAGCTAGAGCTAAAAAGAGCACAAGTCTAGAGTAGAATAAAGATGCTTACTGTTGGGGTATAAAGCCCAATGTGGTCGCCCAGGTAAGTGGGCGGGCCGCCAGGTATGTACACATATTCTTTTGTAAAAACCTAATAAGAACTCACTATGCTCTACACATTACAGTAGAGCGAGTTCACCATATCGTCGTGCTCTTCTTCTCGCCCTCTCTCTCGCATTGCACTTCCGCTCGTACTCCTTCAACTGGTATCAGAGCTCAGATCGAGGCTCGGGGCGGCACTGCAGGAGACTAGAGTCATCAACTCAGATTGGAGTGAAATTCGACAGGCGAAGACACGGCCCCAAATCTCGTGGAAAGGACCAAAGGGCTCGGTGTTGTCAGAATTTCATTCTGAGGTCATCTCGGCCACCATTCGGCTTCGACAAAGGTCTACGCAGGCCATTTTCGACTACATGGTCTCGACGGGCGACTCTGCAAATTTGGGGTTTTCGGCCTACGACTGCAGGTGCTGAGGATATCGACACTCCCAGAGTGTTGATTTGTGGTTGTCTACACATCGAAGGATGGCTCACAGTTCTTGGAGGCGTGTCACATACGACACGGGCGCATCTACACACAGACTGTAGGCAACATCCACTAGTTCATCAGGTAGCTTGTGTTTGCTGCTTGATATTCCAGATTTCATCCTGACATTGCAGTTACTTCCACATGGGATGTATTGTCAGAGATGATGTATGTCTGTTGTATGTCTGTTGAGGGTTTGCTGGTTGTGAGTCACGCAGCAAACAACCGCCGCAGCGGTTACAGCATATGGTGGGAAATTTGTGGATGTATGACTTTGTGGGAACTCTATGTACTGTCAGATTTACTGCAGCCTTTGTTGAGGGTCGAGTGAGGTTTTATTGAGCTGGGGGATTCTCGAATGTTGAGATCCTCTCGGTGATACAAGTCTTGGAGAGATCCCTCGAGTACCCTTAGATAGGCAGCTAGGATGTATTGACTGTGATTTAGACAGTTGGGATTGCATCTTTGCTTTACTGCCATTGAGGCATTGTCGCAGTCTATGCGTACAGGACAGTGACAGGACAGTGAGAGACAGTACAGGTGCAGGACAGGTTTACCCGCAGCTTACAGTGTCAGAGAGACAGTGTTTTTTGAGTTGTTTTTGGTCTGTTTTTTTAGTACACCAGAGCCATTTTACAAAGGAGACTCTGCCAAAATTTATGCAGAATCTGAAGCTTTCTTGGTTCATTTGACAGGTTGATATTGGTTCAGAGTCAGTTTACAGGGGAAACTCTGCCAAATTTTTCCCAGGAAAGTAAACCACTGTGAAGCGTAGCTATGGCTGGATCACAGGACACTGCTCTTTACAATATCAAGAAGCTGGATGGAACCAATTTCCCATTGTGGAAGAAGCAGATTTGGCACGTGTTGGTACAAAAGAATCAGATAAAACCTATAAAGCTCAAGGGGATAAAACCAGAAGATATGGACGAAGATGAATGGAGCGAAATGGATGAATTGGCACTTTCTACCATTATGCTGACTTTGGCAGAAATCGTTTACTTCAATGTAGCAGACGAGATGTCGGCTTATCAAGCATGGTTAAAGCTGAGTGATATTTATGAGAAGCAGAGTGCAGCTTCACAGGTATACTGGCTTAAGAAGCTTGTTGACTTGAAGATGAAAGAAGGGACACCTATGTCCAATCATCTGAATGAATTCAACACAATCTATAGTCAGTTGTCAGCTCAAGGTGTCAAGTTTGATGAACCTATTAGAGCTATGTTCCTGTTGATCACATTGCCGAAAAGTTGGAACACTTTTCACACAGCTTTGAGTAATTCTGCACCTCCAGATGGTTTGAACATAGCAGGTGTAGAAAGAAGTCTGCTTACTGAAGAAACCAAAAGAAAGACAATGGACAAAGGCAAAGGAACAGCCTTAGTTGTCAGGGGAAGGACCAAAGAAAAGTACAAAGGTGGAAAGAGGAATCAGTCTCGTAGCAAGTCCCGCAGTGCTAAAGGCAAGAGTGACATAGAATGCTACCATTGTGGCAAGAAGGGTCACATGAAAAGAGACCAGTAGCACATGGAGTAAAGTCTGGAGGACTTTACATGATTTATGTATCAAATGTCTCTAAAAATGTTATCAATGTAACCAAGCAGCCGAACATTTCTTTGTGGCATAGCCGGTTAGGACATATGTCCAAGAAGGGAATGGAAATCTTGTCTCGTTCTGGTTATTTGCCTGGCTTTTCATTTAATGATTTTGAATTCTGTGAACATTGTCTGTATGGTAAGCAAGCACAGTAGCCACATAAGCATAGAAGCAGTAGAAGAGATACACAGTTGGCACTTGTTCATAGTGATTTGTGTGGACCTATGCCTAACCTATCTCTAGGGGGAGCTTCTTACTTTATGACATTTATAGATGATTACTCGAGGAAAGTATGGGTTTACTTTCTCAAGCACAAGGATGAAGCGTTTAGTGTTTTCAAAACGTTTGTGACACTTGTGGAGAATCATAGTGGCAAGAAGCTTAAATGCTTGCGCACTGACAATGGTGGAGAGTATGTTTCAAAGGCCTTTCAGGACTTTTGTGAGTCAAACGGTATAAAACGTGAACTTACTACTCCTTACAATCCTCCTCAAAATGGTGTTGCTGAGAGGATGAATAGGACCATACAAGAGAAGGTCAGAAGTATGTTGTCTAATGCACAGCTGCCAAATGGGTTTTGGGCTGAAGCTGTATCAACAGCTGTTCATCTTGTAAATAGATCTCCTAGAAAGGTTTTGCAGAAGGATTCAGTGCCAGAGATGGTATGGTCAGGCAAAATGCCCTCATACAAGCATCTCAGAGTCTTTGGCTGTGAGGCATATACTCACGTTCCAAAGGAATTTAGGAACAAACTTGAGCCAAAGAGTAGAAAGTGCATCTTTCTAGGCTATGGTAATTCTGGTGAGATGGGGTACAGACTTTGGGATCCCAAATCCAGAAAGGTTGTCCGCAGCAATGATGTTCACTTTAATGAATCCAAATATCATTCTAAACCAGAGAGGGTTGAGGAGATTAGAAGAGTTGTCTTCCAAGAAGATGGACTTGCACGTGCAAGACAAAATGTCAGAGCTCAAGAGGAGCAAGGACAGGATAGAGTGGAACCACAGGTTGTGGCTGAGCCTGAGCCACCTATTGTGCGTAGATCTGGACGTGTCACGCGACCTCCTGATAGGTTTGTTCCATCTATGAACTATGTCATGTTGACTGATTGCAATGAGCCTTCATGTTACAAGGAAGCAGTGCAAATGAAGGACTCCGGGAATTGGCAATTGGCCATGCAGTCAGAGATGACAGCTCTGCATAAAAACAAGACATGGAAGCTAGTTAAATTACCACACGGCAAAAAGGCTCTACCTTGTAAATGGGTTTACAGGTATAAGATCACCGCTCATGATAGTCAGCCAAAGTACAAAGCAAGGCTTGTTGCCAAGGGATTTAAGCAAGAACAAGGCATTGACTTTGATGAAGTCTTCTCTCCGGTGGTCAAGATGACTACATTGAGATGCTTTCTTGCATTGGTTGCCATATTAGATTTGGTGTTGCACCAAATGGATGTCAAGACAGCGTTCTTGCATGGTGATTTAGATGTGGAAATTTACATGCAGCAGCCAGAAGGGTTTGTTGAGAAAGGCAAGGAAGATTGGGTATGCCAATTGTTAAAGAGTCTTTATGGCTTAAAACAATCACCAAGGGCATGGTACCATAAATTCCACAAGTTTATGCTTTATCAAGGCTACAAACGTAGTGAGTTCGATCACTGTCTATATACAAAGAAGGCTAAGGATGGTAGTTGGCTGATCCTTATTTTGTATGTGGATGACATGTTGATTGCTGGCAAGCACTTGGAAGAAATTTCAGCTTTGAAGTCAAAGATGGCAAAATCGTTTGACATGAAAGACATGGGTGAGGCAAGTCATATACTTGGTATGCGCATTGAGAGAGACAGATCAAAGAAGTTGATTTGGTTATCTCAAAAAGAGTATATTGACAAGGTTTTGCAACGTTTCAATATGGAGAAGGGAAAGGCGTTGAGTGTTCCATTGCCACCATATGTGAAACTTAGCAAACAAGATTGTCGTGTGTCTGAGGAAGAACAAGCTGAAATGGATAAGATTCCATATGCGTCTGCAGTGGGTAGTTTGATGTATGCAATGATTGCTACTCGCCCAAACATTGCATTTGCAGTGGGAGTAGTAAGTCGATACATGTCAAACCCAGGCAAGAAACATTGGGAGGCAGTGAAAGGAATATTGAGATACCTGAAAGCTACAAAGAGTATGCGTATATGCTATGGGAGTCAGGAGCTAAGTGTAAAGGGTTTTACAGACTCAGATTATGCAGGTGACTTAGACAACCGAAGGTCTACGTCAGGGTATGTCTTTACATTGGCTGGTGGAGCAGTATCATGGCGTTCTAGATTACAAGATTGTGTTACTCAGTCTACTACAGAGGCTGAATATGTTGCAGCATCAGAGGCATGCAAAGAATCAATTTGGCTTAATCGACTAGTAACAAATTTGGGAATCAAAGAAGAGATGCCTGTGTTATATTGTGATAGTCAAAGTGCTATACAATTGGCTCGCAATCCAGTTTATCACTCAAAGACAAAGCATGTGGATGTGAAGTATCATTTCATCAGGGAAATTCTCGAGGATAAGCAACTTCAGCTTGTCAAAGTTCACACCACAAAAAATCCTGCTGGTCTACTTACAAAAGGACTTCCCTCAGAGAGCTTTGTGCATTTTCGCAAGCAATTAGGTGTAGGGTAGTAAATCACTTCTCTACATCTCTTGTATATTAGCTTGTATAGTAGCTTATCTCACACTTAATGTACCACATTGGACTTTAAGTGGGAGGTTGTTGGGGTATAAAGCCCAATGTGGTCACCCAGGTAAGTGGGCGGGCTTCCAGGTATGTACACATATTCTTTTGTAAAAACCTAATAAGAACTCACTATGCTCTACACATTACAGTAGAGCGAGTTCACCATATCGTCGTGCTCTTCTTCTCGCACTCTCTCTCGCGTCGCACTTCCGCTCGTACTCCTTCACTTACATCAAAAGAGTGGTAGTCATCAAGAACGGGCAAGATGATGGGATGTGGGGATCTAAGGATTTCATCAAGCATCTCTACTCCGAACAGGAAAACAATCTTTTGCTGGTAGAATATCTTCCTATCAATAAACACATTTATATGCATGTGTTGCAAGAAATGAAATAAAATGACTTCTAGCCTAATGTTATTATCCATGTTGGATGTAGGGCAAGGCTTCAAAGACTAGAGTTCCATACCTTAAGTGTTGATGAAGTGACACCTTCACCATAGGCCCACATGATCCTCCATACTGTGTTCAAAATTGACTAGGTGAGAAGAGTCTACCTCAATTGGCTTTCCATTTTGCATGTGGTGGTGATGCTTAGGTGGTCATACTTCACTTGAACTCTCTAGGCCTAGAGAGAGCATAGGCCCACTTGCTTCCACCAAATGCTTTAGGATTTGTGTCTTGGACTTCGTGGCTGATGTAGTTGATGACTCTTCTTTGACCATTGGAGATAAAACACTTGGTGCTACACAAATTTTGATTGATGTGAGAGTGATGATGCAATTCTCAAAAGAAAAACTCGTCATCTTTTCTTCACCTCCTTTGTTGGCATTTATTGATAGAATTCTTTGGTTGACAATAGTGATAACACCCCATAGCCCTCCCTCCTAATGCTCTTGATTTGAGATTAGCACGATCAATGTGAGATGGGGAGCTTACCTCTTGGATATTGATAACGCTACAACCTGGTAGTAGCACTTTGATGAAGGTCTTTAGTGCTTCTATAGTCTCCTCTTCTTTAGTCTTCCAGTTTGAAAACTCAAGCCACTCATCCATGGCATGCATCTCTTTGTAAACTAAAGGTCTTTGCAAATTCCTCCTCAATGGGGGCACCAAATGAGAGATGAAGGTGCAAATCAGACCCGGTGGCCTCTACACCAAGACTATGCACGATGGCCTCAACATGGGAGATACAGAATAGGGGCACCCCCTAGCTTGTAATGTGGCTAGGACGCATGCTAAGGGGTCAGCACATAACACAAGGAAAATTTGAGAGAAGGAGAGAGAGGGAGAGGAAGAGATCATTAGAGATTCATGAACATGGGCTTCATAAACACCATACAAACATTCACAAGGGGAATTTCACATAATCAACATATCACAAACTCATGTGTGCATGGTAACTCAAACCTCTTGGCCATTAAGAAGCGTGAGCACACACACACACACACACACATACACACCAAAACAAACAATCATAGCCAATACTATACCATAGTAGAATTATCCATGCATAGAGGTGCAGACACAAGGATGTACATGTGAGAGGGTGAGTGTGAGAGGTTGATTGTCTGTGTGTGTGTTTACAAAAGAGGAGGCCTCCTTTTATAGTCTAAGAGAATGATTAGGGAAGAGATTATGAGCAAGAGGGGTTATTACAAAGTAGCCTCAATTAGGGGAATTTCCCGAATGAGAGAGCTCCATGTACCCCGCTTATTGACCAATTTCCTCCTAATTGCCTTCATCACGACAAGCTTTGTCTCCATGCGACCTCCATAGCTTGATTCCAAGTCCTTATAATATTTGAGAGAATCTTGATAGAGTAAGAAAAAAACCAACGATAATACAGAGAAACCTATAAGAAATTATGTGTGTGGAGTTGGATACTCATGACTTCTTCTCCATCTAGACAGACAAGCTCCACCATATTGGCCATATTTCCTAGACCATAGCTCCAAAAATTATAAAACAAATAGGGGTAGAAAGGTCAGCTTAATGCCTACAGCTTTGCTGTTGAAAACTTTTTAAAATTCAGAATGGAGATAATAGAGAAAATTTCCACAAAACTATGTATTTGTATTTTCCTTCCCGAAAGTCTTCAAGGTGGTCCCCTCTTGACTCCATGTGCAAGCCTTGTGTCCACAAGTGAGTTATGCTTGAATCTGATAATATGTTGATAATATGTCTCTTCCCTTTCACTATTGACTCTTATTCTTTACCTATAGTGACGGTCAGGTAGAATCAGCATCAAATGAATTTTTTCCTTCTTATAGGGTTTGTTCCTACCTTTCCTTATTTCCAAGATCCAAATGTGTCAAAACCATAGCTATGTACAAAATATATACATAGATTTTTTCATAATTCTCATGCATCAGATCTCTCCTCCTCCACAAATCCTTGAAGCGTTGCCATCAAGTGCATATCAAGAGAGAGGTGGACCAAAAATTTGAAAAGTGGCCCTCAATGAATGCAACACGAGGCTAGATATTCAGTTTGCAATCTCATAGGTCAGTAGATTCATGCATAGCCCAAGGTCTAAGAATTGGCAGGCTATCGAGAGAATTTTTTTCTACTTGAGTGGCACTTTAAATCTTGGCTTGTTTTTTCCAATGGGGGGATATTGCCACCAGATTTACATGCTTTTTGCACTCACATTGGGCTAGTTGTTTTGACACATGAGTGTACACAAGTTCTTTTTCTTTCATGCTTAGTAGCTCATGCATAATATAATGGTTGATCAAGAAGAAACCTACTGTGGCCAGTTCCACTTGTGAGGTTGAGTATAGGGCAGTCTTCACAGCTACAATTGAGTGTGTATGGCTCAGAGGCCTTATGGTTGATTTGGGTGCTAGATAGGACACTGCCAACACTATCTACACTAATCAGAGCACATTGGTAGTTGCAAGGAACACAGTTTTTCATCCTTGCACAAATCACATTGAGGTGCATTGTCACTTTGTTAGGGAGAGGCTCTCAACAAAAGAGATCATCTTGGCTTATGTACCAACACAGGACAACCTTGCAGATCTTTTCACAAAAGCATTGTCTCATGAGAAGCTTGAAGCTTTCTGCAAAGCTTTGGGCTTGCTCCCCTTTGTGGATTGATCATGTCCTTAGGGCATGGCACTTCCCTATACTCTAGGTTCCAGCTCTCATTCACCACATCACTCCCAGGGGGATTTGTTACCATGTATATGTGTTAGTGATATGTGTGAACACACTAGGACCATCGGGGCATTTTCTTCCCAAGCTGTGTGTATTTCCTGCAACCCTAATTCCAACATATCCAACATACAAATTGAACAAGAAAATGCAATAAGAATAGCTTTCTCCAAGGGTCCCTCAAGAATCAATTCTTCCAAGTGATGGCATTCAAAACTTCTTGTTCTATGAGGGTGGTATCACATTTGATATACACTCTCGGCAATGTGTTCCTCAAATATATGCGTCTTTCTAAAGTCACCCACGCTTAGCAATGTGTTCCCCAAATATGCAAATAACAAAAGCTCAATTTTCACTACAAAAAAAAAATGTTGCATTTAACTCATCATCACAATTTTCATGTATGTGATTGCGTAGAAACATTAGGCTTTGTTTGTCGATCTGTCGTTTCTCTATGGACAAAAAACGGGTAATGGTTATATGATATTCATCAAACTGGCCTTCTCACCTTTCCCTTAGCTCCCTTATTGTTGGCTTCCTTCACCTTGCCTCCCTAGTCTTCTGTGTATGCACGTTGGCTTATAAACACGTAGAGCTCATTGGTTGTATGTGCACATGGACAATCATACTGCTCTTGAACGATGTTTTTTCCAGTGAGGCAAGCTTGACAAAAAACCTTACTACCATATAAATCTCGTTGATTGTCCATGCACACACAAACAACCATGCTGCTCTTGAAGAAAAGATCTCACCAGAGCTTTAGTAGTGCTTGACAAAAAACCATACTACCACATAAAGCTCGTTGATCATCCACGTGCACATGAAATACCATGCTTCTCTTGAAGCCATTAGGGTTTTAGCATATGCTTCCACATGTTTGCAGGAAAAAACCTTTTTTGCAAACATGTTTTTTATAGAAAGTTAATACTTAGGGAGTCAGCTTGTCAAAATATATAAGGTATTTATGATTAGAACACGCGATATCTACCCAAGAAAATCAAGGTTCGATAAATAAGAGATTTTCAATCTGAATAAAAACTTACAATACAAACTAGGATATCTAACCCCTTCTCCCTTATCTTATAGTTTTGTTGCCAACATGATGGAGATAGTGAAAATCCCCATTTTAGACGTCAAATTTTGGAGAGAAACAAAGCAAGGTATGATCCACATGATCATCCACACATGAGCGGATGATATACAGCTCCCCTCGCCACGCCACCCCCACCCAAAAAAAAGAGAAAAACAATTCATGAAGGTGACCAAAAAATATATCAGCTCAACTCCCAAATTATGAAAAAAATGGGGAAGGTAGGAGTTATCGGATCATCTGCGCACACACAAATGATGAGGGAGATATTTTGGTAGGAGCCCCTCAATCATCCATGTTGGAGAGGGCGAATGGGGGAACATTCCTGGAACAAACACAAGGGCCTCTCTATAGCTCGGGGTATCCAAAGCACCCCTATCCTCTCGAAAAACACCTTCAAAAACACACTTCACACTAGCAGACCACCGCATGCCCAACTTCCACCGCTCACACACTCCACAAATCCTCCACACAAAGCACACCTACTGCCACGGTCTGTCTCCACCCTTACACATGCACACAGCCGCTCAATCTCACTCTCTACCTCGAAATACGGTCAGTCCGTGGGGGCACACACATCCACACTTCCGGCACCAAAGGGAAACACCAGAGCAGGAGAAAGAGAAGGGGGGAAGGGGAAACGATGCGAGAGCAAACACAATGGAGGCTTCACCTAAACACTATTTACAACTCATTTATATCAAACGGCACACCCACATGGTCACCGGGCAAGAAAATGTGCACTTGGGGCTTTGCAAGCACACACCTCTGCACAAAAAAGCAAACCCAAGAATTCACAAACACTCTCTATCTTGGCTCTCTGCAGGCTAACCGGCTCAAGGCCCTTCTCAAGAAGCCTTCTCTGGCAAAAACCATAATGGAAAAAAGCATGAAAAATGGCTCAAAAATGGTTTATATAGAGGTGCCCCTTTCAATTTGGGCATCTGGCCTCTGATTGGTCCACTTTGCATCCACATTTGGAAACTTTGGGGAGGTAACTGCCTTGATTTCTTCTGTTCTCTCTTGCTCTCTTTGCACTTGAGAGGGGGGGTATTAGCGACATCGCTATTGCCCCTTGACATTTTTTATTTATTTTTATCCCTTTGGGCTACTCAAACCTTGCACTGCCCCTTTGGCTCACCTTTGACCACCTCTGTCCGGCTCCCACCAGCCTCCTCTCTCTATATTTCTCATTTTCCCTTTTGATCTCGGCCTCCCTCTTTGCCCTTTACTTTTACTTTCCCTTTGCTTGGCCGTCCTTGGAATGGCCTCTTTCGTCTACTCCTTGTACACCTGGTGGCCTCCTTGGGCCCTCTTTGTCTCTCGGGACTCACAGTCACCTGCGCAGGAACCCCTCCCCTCGGCAATAGTGACGTCGCTATTGGGGGGGCCTTTTGCCCTCAAAAAAGGGTTGCCTCATGGACGTGGGCATAGTTCCTTACGGCCCTACCATGTCACCACCATCACTGGCTGTTGAATCACCACCGACGGGTGCGTGCACCACTCGCACCGCCCCTTGCTGGCCAAAACCGCCACGTTCCCGCCATGCAAGCTGCCGCATGCCACGGGGCTCGTCAATGCAGCACTCACATAGCACGACATCGCCACGGGGTGAGGGAGCTCCCCTCTCTCCCCCTTTGTGTATCTACTAAGGCTCATGACTCAGGCTATAAAGCCCAAGCACCTTGCCTTCCCTTGCGCATGTGGGGTCACTGGGTGCCACATGGCACGCACTGACGACCCCCCTTGTGATCTTGAAACCCCCCTACAAATCTCAAAAAAACCTCCCTTCTTTTGCCATCTTCAAGCAAGTGTAAGTTGTTGCCCTGAGGCCTAATACCCGAGTTGTAAGACTTGGCTGAAAGCCCGCATTGCCAGCTTGCTTCAACATAATCCCCATCACCTCTCAAATTTTCTAGGCCCGCCCAACAAGGCCGCGAAAAAACAGGAAATAACAACTGGCACTACATTCTCGAGCAATTGCCCCTACATTCGACTCACCGTATCTTGCTGACCAAGAACCCGATTGACGTGCGGTCGATTTGCGCTATCCTCCCATGATGTCCTCCACCTTCAGAACCTTGCTGAGGTCAAAAAAATGCCAGATGACTCATTCTCTGATGCGGGCAAGTGGGCATAGACCCGGCCCCCGTCCAAACTTCGACAGCCCATATCTTGCACACCGTGAGTCCGATCATCGATATGAAAAGAGCGACAAGCTCCATAAATTGAGCACTTCAGCCCTATCACTTCACATCCACTTCTTTGGCCAAGCCACACATGTCCATCCGTGGGAAATCTGCAACCACCTTCACCTTCAAACTAACATATCTTTGTCTGCATAGCTCCTTTTAATGAGCCGTCTGGACCAACAAGGAAAACACACTGGAGACCACATTCTAGCACATAAAATCCACATCTTGGGCATAGAAGGACATCACCCTACGCAGCTCTTTGCAACACACCTTTGTCCTAAAAAACCACATTAGGCATACATTTCGATAGCCACTGGGCTGCCTAGGACCTTGGTACCTGCCCTAACCTTCTGCACTGCACCTGTCTGCAACCTCTACTTGGCATCGACCACTTTCTAGCTCGAACCAACTTTGGTTGCACCAACTTGCACATAGATGATTGGTGAGCTCTTGCCCTCTCTTTTTGCATAATTTGGGAAACTTTATTGATTAAAACTAATTAGATTTCGTAATTTTAGATACTAGTTAGATCATATCTTGATTATATTTGCTTTTAGTTTGATTGTTGAATAATGATAAAACATGTGGGATATAGATTCCTTTGCAAATTTACGTATGGGAAAAACCCCATCATTTACACCAACCTTCTTAGAGTTCTATGCACTTGAGATGCCTTGATGTACTACAAACCATTGAAGCATGTTGTATGATTGTATCATAATTGATATAACTATGCCTTGATATAATTGCAGCATTGCACAAAGAACAAGTTTGTGGTACCCAATTAGTGCTAGATGATCAAGAGCAAGCGGTTGTTAATGTGTTTTAGCGCATGAAATCTCTAGCGCACGATATGTCGGCACAACAAGCGACGCACACTGCTCGACAACTATCAAAATGGCCAATCCCAACCACATGCATTGGAAAGATATCAATAAAGAAGTGACCAAGGATATGATTAAAACAATATGGCCATGTGAGGATGTGGAGATAAAGAAAGGACGATGGAAAGTATTGAAGTGCCTGCACAAAGTGATTAAAGAAAACGCTGAGAGGATCTACTTGGAAGCTTATGGCCATCCATTGCACAATGCAGATTGTCTGTTATATTTTACAAAAATGTTGTATGTTCATTTTGTGCAACAGCGACCAGTACACATCATCGAAGCAGAAAACTATTGCCACCCATGATATCAGTGTCACTTTCACCCGGGTTGAGCTGGCATTGATAATTGAAGGGACCGACCTACATTTAAAAAAGGAGAAAGATATTTACACGACACATCTAGTAGAGAAAGATGCAAAAATATCATGGCTTTCTATAGTCACCCAAACAGCCCAACCATCACAGGTCCAGATGGAGAAAAGTGTTCATCGCTTAAGCCAAGATGTTCAAAATTTGACACACAGAGTGAATCCTCCGCCTGTACAAAGGACACACATTAGTCACCTTGTCCTGCATCCAGATTTGGTCCCCTCATCTGATTTGGATTTGGTCCCCTCCTTGTCTGCTTCGAATGCATCTTCATCTTCCCAATGTCCAATTTGCTACAAGAATTTTGATGTATGGAGTAGATACTATACATTGACATGTGGTCATTAGGTCTCCCCAATCTCAGAAAAATAAAAATTCTTTCAGAACATATTAAGTGCATAAGTGAAGGGTGAGTTTAGGATATGAGAAGACAAATGAAGGTGGAAAGTCAAAAGACAAATAAAGATTAAAATTCAAAAGACCTTTTGTGTCCATATAGATAGGTATTTCTCTACTCTTTCATTTTTCCTTTAGCGTTTTCTTCTAAGTTCTCTTTAGCGTCTCTCTCTCTCTCTCTCTCTCTCTCTCTCTCTCTCTCTCTCTCTCTCTCTCTCTCTCTCTCTCTCTCTCTCTCTCTCTCTCAATGTTGTATTCATTTTTCTTAGGAAATATTTTTTTGCAAATCTATGTGCTTCGTCATTGCTTGTCGTTACGTGTTATAGATTAACACATCATTTTTTCTATTTTTGAGTGGAATCTTTGAGCTAGGAGCACTTTTGACTTTTTTTGAAGGCATTAGGAATAACTTTTAATTTTAATAATGACATGTGGTCATTATTATCACCTTGTTTAATTCGTTTAATGAAAATAGTAGCCGATGTGCAATCTATTCACAAGATATTCCACAAGAAATATATTATGTTTGGCATGGCAAATGAGTATAAATTCAAGCAATCCCGCCACCCAAGATACCCCTAGCACAATTAAAAACCTATTTGGTAACGAAGATGCAGGTTCTGAGCATAACAAATGAGATTGACATACTATGTATAATCGTTACCAGAAACATTGTATATGATTAAAACACATTGAATACAAGCTCTTTCATGATGGTTTTTGACACAATCTTCATTCTATTCTCAAGATATATTAAATCTGTGAAGTTATTATATGGTTTCGAGTCCGAGTGTTGTGGGTTTTCTTGTAATTCAACTTCCATATCTATTATCAGATTCTCTTCTATTTTGTCTATAGTGCATTGAGATACACCGACATTGAAGTCTCCTTTGTCTTTGTTTTGACAATCATACAACCAGATTGGCATTTTCTCCTTGTAGCCATTACTTTTGATGTGATGAAATATCTTTTTGTTGCAAAACATATACACTAATTCTTTTGCTCTGTCTGCTAATAATTTTTTGTGAATACTGTTATGAATATGCTTGTACATACTCCAGTTTCTCTCTGAACTTGAGTTTGTTGCACATTACGCTAGTACTTCCATTGCAAGGGGACATAAGGTCGAGTAATGTTGTCCACCATTCATCATCCACCACTCCCATATAGGTTGCTCTTTTGCCATTGACTGTACAAAATCATTTGCAAAAGGACCTTCTTTTAATCTAATACACTCATTTCTTTTATACAATCAATTTGGTCATGAACATTGGAGTAGAACGTGTTGACCACATGATAGAAATCGCTGACCACCTCTGTATTGGACATTAGATCTAAATTATAATACTCAGGATCAAGCATGTAAGCCACACTATGGAGTGGACTATGAGCGCTTTTCCATCTTGCATGAAAATACTTGGCCAAAATTCTTTGTTGTTTGATAGAGAACAATAGTCGCCACTCCTTCTCTACTATAGACTCTTTTAGCTCCTCAAGATTTCCAAGACTTTGTTGGATTGACCACCATGTCATCCAGACTTTACCCATTTTTGGCGCGTTCTAATCAAGGTTGCAAATCATGAACATAACGGGCATCATTACATGGTATACATCCATTACACTCCTCCACCGAGCAGTCTTGTTTATAGAGCCATGTAGATGTGTAATTTTCTCTTTCACTTTTTCTTTCTGCTCAAGCTGCCATTTGTCAAAGGCCGTGCAATTGAAAGTGTCAATCACAGTAGTGCACTTATTGCGGACAAGTGATTCCAATGTATAAAAATGGGCGCAAACCCGAGTTTCAGCAAGAAGTTTCAACATCACTAACATGCACATTTTGTACGAATCGAGCACTCTTTATCGTTTCAAGATAAATTTCACAACTTAGCGCGCAGTGTCAATTATTTTGGCGAACCATGTGGTTTCTTCATAGTGTATCAATCCTTCAGCACCAGGTTTAAGCTGTGTGTATTACAACCATTGGAAAAAATGTATGGAAAGCACTTCTTTATTAATTTGCTATCATTTTTGCAGTTCTTTGTGTTGTCCATGACTACTTGAATAACATGTTCAACTCCAAAAAATTTTGACATTAATCAAGACCTCAAAAATGTATTTTCCAGTTTTAATTGCACCAAAATTGTTAATCGCCTTTATGAATGTTTATCCCCTTAGACAAACTAGCATTACATTGATCAGTGGTCTTCTTTGAACATTAGACCAACCATCACTCACAATTGTGCATCCTGAAAACGAAATATTCCCAAGTATTATTTTGGCAACACGCTCTTTGACTTTGATGTAAAGATAATATTTCATATCGTGTGATACGAAGGAGATGAAAATCTTGGGCCAAACTCATCGATTTTCTTCCAATTGGCCTTCCAATTATTGTTGTCTACCATGCATGACCAGAGCACTTCCGGTGAAGAAAATCACTTTGACAAGTGCAGTTTGTGTTTCTTCTAGAGACTGCATCCGAAAGCTTTGATGTAATGATTTTTTACGCACTTGCCCAAGTCCACCTTCATTGTCATGCTTAAAAGGAACACTTCTTGACATTTCATCTCCCTGCGCCGGCTATTTTGCAAGGTTAGTTGGTGTCACCACAGGATCAGCAGAGTCAATATTTGGCTTTGACTGCTCTTGACTTGCATCCATTACAGACCTATGTATCCGTTGTCTCTTGCCACCTTTTTTGGCGAGCTCTTCTATCAAATGCTTTGCAATTGCAGGTGCCTGAGAATGTTCACATTTCTTACAATTCTTTTTAATGCTACCCAAAAAATGGTCCCTAATACGTGGTGCATCGCTTAATTTTGTTGTGAAGAAAAAATTATATTCTCACTCCATATATCAACCACATATGTTGTCAGCATAATCCTACTCTTTGCCATGAGCTTTTTTATTCTTTGTCTTCCCACTTATGCCAAAATTTTTCTCCATTGCTTTCAATTTAAACTAAAGGCATAAGAACTAGATGTTCAGTTTTTAAAATATTTTTCTTATTTTAAATATATATTAGAAATCCGATCACTAAGAAAGTAATTAAATCTGCATCCTATGAGATTTGCAATGCACTCTAGTCAATCCACATATCGATCACATATGTTGTGTGCAAATATACACATTGCAATGCACTCTCTACACGGAATTATAAATACAACAATGCTATGACTTTCTCAATGCAATTATTATTATGATGGTTATTTATACATCCTCTTTGATCTGCAAACAATAAGACACAACTATTTTCAAATACTACAAATATTATCAACTTCTACACTAAAACGATGTCAATTATTTGCAAAACACACATGAAAGAAATAATACCTATGAGTGGTCATGTCATGCACTAATAATATTTCATAATACATAGAGCACTCCCTTTATAAACCACTGCATGAAACAACGCGAAGAAATCATCAATACAATCACCCAATTGAGGACTACTTGTACCCAATCAAGGATTGTAGCCCCCTTATGCATCCAATTCAATAAATAAAAGCTATTTTCACCCAATTAAGGATTATAGCTCTTATATTGTGCAGTGACAATGTATATCAACTTAAATCTGTGATGGTGAAAAATGCAAGACTTCATGGATTTTCATATACCCAGTATAGTAGTACAGGGCATCCGACCCTTGACTATCGACTCGTCATTTACATATGCTCATCTTCCAAAACCAACTTCAATCCTCATATGGACCAATGGCTTCATTGCAATGAGCATGACTCTCCAAATTCTCAATTGTTTTGGTTTTGTACCTTTATGTTCAGTGAAGGATTTAAATATTTCTAGAAGTGGTTACCAAATTTAAAATCACATTCGGCCCAAAAAAGGGACGTGTGACCTTAGGTCAATTCACAAGGAGATGATTGTAATTGGCGCTCGGATACTCTCCTTGGGGATTTTCCTAGTCAAAGCACCATGTTAAGCACGGGCCCGTCGAGAAAATGAAACAACCCAGCAAGCCCTGAGGGAATATGCTAATACCCGGAGAGCTAACCGGCTCTATTGGTTTTTGCAAGTCATCATTAGGATCACGTTAATAGTTAACATGATCACGTCTTTTTCTTGTGTAATTACTGGTGTTATTAACTTAATCTCACAATCGTGATCATGTCAATGAAATCTCTGCTTGCAACCCTAATTCCAACATTTATCACTTGTTCAAATGTTATTTCTCCACACGTAGTCGCATTCACAATCCCTTGAGGATGTTGGATCCACCGTCTACTATCTTTCTCACCTCTCCCATTTGAGTTCTTTTTGCAAACCCCATCATCGTATGAAATTTGAGTCTCATGTATTTGTATTGATTCTTGTTTAGCTGATTCGTTTAAGCTCTCTTCCTTTATCTCGTTCATTTCTTTAGAATCAACAGGTGGTTGAGGTATTAACCTAGCTTGGGTAGGCATGGCTAGTGGAGATTCTATAAATGCTTGGGCAGTTTCAATCAGCTTTTGCACATCTCCAGCCTCATCTTTTCCATCTCCGCATTAGGATAAGGCATCCATCAATATATGCTCCATCATCTAGATCTTGTCTAATCTTGCTTCATACGCTTTTAGAATTTCTTCCAATGGCTTGGTTTTTTTTTTTAACTAAGACCGAGTCTCCTTAACTTGCATCTTTTGGCCATACTCTACTTGGTTTTTGTTCAGGTTTGGATATTTCTTCTAGTATGGCACTAGATAATGATCTTGTCAATTTCTATAATTGCTCTCAATCTTGTGACACATCAATTGCAACAACCCTGTAACTTCTAATGGTATTGGGTTGTAATTCTATCCCTTGTAGCTATCCTTACAGATTTCACACTTATGGATTTGTTGGAGTCATTACTGCCCCGCTCACTTGTCTCTCTCTACTTTTGTTGGACTCTTGTTACTACTTTCAGTGGCACTTTTTCACCTAAATTAGAACCCCTTGAAGAGGGTATGACCACTATAATATACATCATCACTTTTCTTTCATAGGTTTTGAGGGAAATCTTAGTACAAATGTTTTTGTCAACAATCACTAGTAGTGACATTAGGAACATTGTGTCATAATAATCAATATCTAATTCTCCTAAATTATTTTCTCATGTTAAATTGATCATTTAATATGGGGAAGTGCCAGGGGAGAAAAATCTAGAATATTGATTAATCTAGTAGACCGGCCATAGTAGGGATCTAAAGGAGGGAAAATAGGGATCCAAAAGGGGGGCCATCTACAGAAGAGCTATGTGCAACAATGGGCTTAAAAGACCCTAAGGTTCAGCCCATTAAGACTTCCAAAAGGCTAAGGTTCCAAAATTCAAAGGTTGTGTCCAAAGGTCAAACTTTGGGAAAATTGGATGCTTTGTGTGTGTCCCAAAAGTCTTTGTCAATCCCTACATAGGAGGGAGCGAGCATGGCAAGTAGGGGATGAGAGAGAAAATCACACACACACAAGCTCCCTTTGTACACAAGGGGAAAGAGGGACACATGTCAGCTCCCTAGCGCAGATGCCCACAAGGTGTACTCAAATCCTACTGGATGGCCTTGGAGGTGGACCAATGAGAATTAGGCTAAAGTAAATCTAGTTTAATTAATTAAAAAACACTTAGTAAAAGAACCAATGAGAATTAAGCTCTCTAGAAGACTATTGGACAGTCTCCCAAGGGGACCAATGAGCATTCAACAGCCCAATGGCTTGCCTGATTCCTATTGGCCAGGACGCAAATGGGTCCAATGAGAGTTTAGTTGCATTTATTAATTACCTAAAGCTCTCACAAAAGGGGAAAGGGGGACACATGCCAAAAGGCTATCACTTATACTGCTTAATTATCATTGGCTAGCTCTAGGGAGGTCCAATGAGACTGTAGCATGAGTAAATAGCAAGAGGGGTCGACCAAGAGAGAGAGAAGGGGCTGATTTTTCAAAGGCATTATTGACTCTCACACACACACACAAATCATGTGTGGAAGTAAGAAGACTCTCTCTCTCTCTCTCTCTCTCTCTTCTCAAGCTTTAATGGAAATCTTATCACCTACTCCAAGCTTGTGAGAAGGGAGGCCTACACCAAGAACTCTTGGCTTTGTGATGCAAATCCAACCAAGAGCCAAGCTTCAATGCATGCTCATATCCTCTACCATGCTAATTACTAAGCTAAGCTATGCTAATATGAGTGATTATGTGAGGAGATGTACATCTTTCTCATAAGAATACTCCTTCTTCCTCTCAATCTACTCTCATACCCCGCTAGCTCTCACCATCTTCGAAGGTGTGTGAGGTCTTGGGTCTGAGACAGTGAGGGAATTGATGTTGTGTTTGATAAGTGTTTTGCTTAGTGCATGAAGCTTCCATCTTCATTTCACTAGCTAGTCTTGAAGGAACACAAAGAATTGTATTGTGCAATGTCTCTCTTGATGGGAGAAACCATAATACAAAGCCTTTTGGAGGTGGGACCGGCTCCATGTAAATCCAGTCCTCAATTGTTGTCAATAGCTTAATTTCTCTCTCTTTTGAAAGTATTGTTCATGCTATCTAACTAGGTGTTATGCCTTTTGTTGCTCTCTCCACCCAAGCACTCTTGTAATTCTCACTAGGAATCTATTCTAATGAAATGCCCACTATGTTCATGCTAATTTCCTCTACGCACAAGTTATTAGGCCATTAAATGTTACACATTGTTTGCATCATTAGCTTGGTTGATTGAGAAATTCCTAGCCAAATGGTCTCGTTGACACTTGAAACAAGGTTCTAGGATTCTTTGGTGTTGGGCATATGGTATGAGGATATGTGTTTGGTTTAGCCTCTCCTTGATTGGCTATGAACATCAACTCAAAGTAAACCCCTTACTTGGAGATAAGCTCCCCACTCTTGACTGAGAATTATTACAAGATGAAGCAATATTCTCATTGTCATATAAATCCATTATCACAAGTAGGTTAGGATCATATGCATAATGGTACCCATAGCTTTCCTCTTTGTAATACATTTGTATCAGCACTAAGGCGTTCTCTTTTGGATATTAGTCTAGATACACATACCCCACTGCTTCCTGGTTTTCACCTAATAGTGGTGCCCCAACACTTGTCTTGGCCTTTCAACCTCTTGGCTATGGATTTGTTGGTCCTGATACATATCTCAACAATGCTGGTGTTCGCCTATTCTATTGATAATGAGGATTCATTGGTGCATTAGGCTGGTATTGAAGGTTGGACTGGTATGGCCTCTCCCTGTTATGAGAGCATATAGAGCTAGAAGAGAGCAAGAGGAGGCGCTCACAATGTACAAGAAACTTGGGACTTGATAATAAGCTTAATCTTGATTACAAGGCTTAATACTTTATTAAGAAATCTTGATACAAGACTTGGATTAAATGACTTGAGTACAAGACAAGGCTTGATTGCAAGGACAAGACTTGAACATAGACAAGAACTAGAAGATGGCTTTCCTCATAGGAGCCTCACAATTGGTGTTGGCAAGACTGAGGGCCTTGTGGCCCAAGACCCCTATTTATACTAGTGCTTGAGGAGGTTACTTGAGGAGGTTAGAACTTTCTAGGTTCTTCTTGAGGAGGTTAGAATCTTCTAGAACCTTCTAGATCCTTCTTTGACTTTCTAGAGCTTTCTAGAGACTTCTAGATTCTTTCGGAATCTTCTTTAAGCTTCTAGAAACTTCTAGAATCTTCAACTTTCTAGTTCTAGAGACTTCTAGATTCTTCTGAAATCTTCTTCAAGCTTCTAGTAACTTCTAGAATCTTCTTGATACTTTTAGAACCTTCTTCTAGATTCTTCTAGAGTCTTCTAGTGATGATGCGAGCAATGACATAGGCAATGATGTAGGCAATGACACAGGCAATGATGTAGGCAATGACATTAGCGATGATGCAAGTGATGTCATAAGAGAATGACTCTCAAGCATCCATGACATTATCACCTCCTCTAGCGAGACGAGTTCCACAAGGAGCGGTGGTGTTCCTTGGCTGGGGCTTCCATGGATGTTGTTGATGGAAATCTTGGACTTTGAGAGGTGCATGTTGAAGATTGTGTGCCGGTTCCCAAGTTCGTTCACTAACATCATAGTCTTTCCAATGCACCAAGTAATGTAACTTGCCATATGAAACTCGAGAATCTAGGACTTTCTCAACCTCATATTCATCATGTCCTTGAATCTCAACCGAAGGAGGTGGTTGTTGGGCTCTTCTTGGGATGTTAGATGTGTGACAAGGTTTTAAGATTGAGACATGAAAGACCGGATGAATTTTCATGTATGAGGGCAACAAGAGTCAATAGGTGACTGGGTCGACGTGACAGATAATCTGAAACGGACCAAGCCTTTGATAATTGAGCTTTTGACAGGGACAAGATGAACGCAGATCACACCAAAGGAGCCACACTCTATCCCCCTCTTCGTATTTTGGATGTTGCGTGCGATGTAGATCTGCACTTTCCTTATACTTGGATTGAGCTTCTTTGATATGAATTGTAAGTTCTTTGTGAATTGAAGATAACTGTTGTGAAAGATGAATAGTAGGTGGATTCTTGATTTGATGGTGCCTGTGGATATCTTGTTTGGGATGTTGACCATAATTAGCAAAGAATGGAGTGCGACGAGTGGAGGCATGAAAACTGTTATTGTAGGAGAATTCTGCTAGCGGTAGGAGCTTGACCCAATTATCTTGGTGATAATTGATTGTACAACGGAGATACTATTCCAAAACTTGATTTACTCTCTCTGTTTGTCCATCACTTTGTGGGTAACTAGCTAAGGAGAGGTTGATTTGTACTCCGAGTAGCTTGAATAAGCTTTTCTAGAATCTAGAGATGAATTGTGGGCCTCGATCAAAAACTATGTCATCCGGTAATCCATGATAATAATGATAGATGTGTTGTAGAAAGAGTTTGGTCGTACCTTCGTCGGTGATGGTTTTAGTGGTTGGAATGAAGTGTGCCATTTTTGTAAACCGATCTACAAATACTAAAATGGAGTCAAATCCTTGTGACAAGGGTAGCTCTACAATGAAATCCATGGAGATGGATGACCATAGTTTGCTTGGATGGGCAAGGGATGGAATAACCCATGAGGATGATGACGAGGGGCCTTTGATCTATTGCAAGTGTCACAAGTGCCCACATACTCCTTGACAAGCTTCCACATTTGAGGCCACGAAAAGTTACGAGAGAGAAGCTCAATTGTCTTATTAACCCAAAAATGCCATGCTGATGGTGTCATAATAATCAATATCTAATTCTCCTAAATGATTTTCTCATATTAAACTGATCATTTAATGTGGGGAAGGCTAGGGGAGAAAAAGCTAGAATATTGGTTAAGCTAGCCAAAGGAGAGAAAATAGGGATCCAAAGGGGGGGGGCCATCTCCAAAAGATCCATGTGCAACAATGGGCTGAAAAGACCCTAAGGTTCAGCCCATTAAGACTTCCAAAATGCTAAGGTTCCAAAATTCAAAGGTTGTGTCCTAAGGTCAACCCTAGGGAAAATTGGATGCTTTGTGTGTGCCCTAAAAGTCTTTGCACATCCCTACATGGGAGGGGGCGAACCCTAAAGGTAGGGGATGAGAGAGAAAGCCACACACACACACACAAAGGCTCCCTTTACACAAAGGGAATGAGGGACACATGTCAGCTCCCTAGGCCAAATTCCCACAAGGTGTGCCCAATTTCTATTGGATGACCCTTGAATTGGACCAATGAAAATTAAGCTAGAGTAAATCTAGTTTAATTAATTTAAAAACATTTAATAAAAGAAACCAATGAGAATTAAGTCTCCTAGAAGACTATTGGGCAGTCTCCCAAGGGGTCCAATGAGCATTCAGGAGCCCCATGGCTTGCCTGATTCCTATTGGCCAGGAGGCAAAGGGGTCCAATGAGAGTTTAGTTTAATTATTTGATTACCTAAAGCTCTCACAAAAGGGGAAAGGGGGACACATGTCAGAAGGCTATCACTTATGCTGCTTAATTGTAATTGGCTTGACTTGGGGAGGGCCAATGAGGCTTCAGGAAGAGCATTTAGAAAGAGGGCTCGCCCAAGAGAGAGAGGGGGCTGATTTTTGCAAGGCATTATCACACACACACTCACACAAGCTCATGTGTGAAGAAAGAGAAGACTATCTCTTCCCAAGCTTTAATGGAGAACTCATCACCTACTCCAAGCTTGTGAGATAGAAGCCTACATCAACACTCTCTTGGCATGTGGATGCAAATCCAACCAAGATCCAAGCTTCAATGCATGCTCATCTCCTCTACCAAGATAATTACTAAGCTAATCTATGCTACATATGAGTGATTATGTGAGGAGATGTACATCTTTCTCGTAAGATACTCCTTCTTCATCTCAATCTACTCTCATACCCTGCTAGCTCTCACCATCTTCGAAGGTGTGTGAGGTCTTGGGTCTGAGAAAGGGGATAATTCAAGTTGTGTTTGTTAAGTGTTTTGCTTAGTGCATGAAGTTTCCATCTTCATTGCACTAGCTAGTCTTGAAGGAACACAAAGAATTGTATTGTACAATGTCTCTCTTGATGGGAGAAACCATAATACAAAGCCTTTTGGAGGGGGGACCGGCTCCATGAAAATCCGGTCCTCAATTGTTGTCAATAGCTTAATTGCTCTCTCTTTTGAAAGTATTGTCGATGCTATCTAACTAGGTGTTATGCTTTTTGTTGCTCTCTCCACCCAAGCACTCTTGTAATTCTCATTAGGAATCTACTCTAATGAAATGCCCACTATGTTCATGCTAATTTCCGCTACACATAAGTTATTAGGCCATTAAATGTTACATTGGTATCAGAGCTCAAGGTTTCTCTTTTCTTGCTCAAGAATGGAGTTCCTCAAGCTAGCTACAAATGGTTGGTATTATTAATTGCATGTGAGTAAGTAGAATAGGGATTTTTCAGCCTTGCAGTGCGCCTGCCTTCGTGCAGTTAACGAGGCATCACCGTCAAGAGCTATGGTCTTAATAGTGGAGTCCTACGGGGCTTACCTACGGCTTAACCACTATTGAGCTATTAGAAGCTTGACAGGAGCCGGTGCTGTTTTGGTGTCGAAAGACCCTCTCTTCTATTCCTTGCAATTAATGGTATTCGAGCCGCGGGTACAGTAGCTTGAGTGCTTTTTCTAAAGGGGTAAAGAGGAGTAGCAACTAGGGCTTGAAGTTCCAAAGTACACCTAAAAAGTTTACACCTAAAAGTTGTTAGAATGGCTGACAATAGTAAAGAGAGTGAAATTAATGTTGATAACTTTGATTTTGCTCATGAGCAAGCTACTAATGATGCTTCAATGCTTGTTGACTATCTTGTTTCTAGGCTTCAACAAGCCATGGGTAATCCATCCCTCCAAAGTGAAGTGCAACGGCAGCTCCGTGCTCACGGGATTCTCCAAGCTCATCACCATGACGAGAGAACACCTAGGAAGCCTCCTTGTGAGACTACCAAAAGAGGTCTCTCTCCAATTCGGGAAGAAGAAGAGAATCCATATGAAGGGCTCAAGAATTTACTTCTTGATGATGCATCTCCTTCCCAAAGGAGAACTCAAGAGCCTCCACCGAAGGAACGAGAAAGAAGCAAGTCTCCCGCCACCTCGGCGGAGATGTCTCCACGAAGACGGCGGGCTAAATGCTCTCCATCACCACCAACGCGGAGAATACCATCACACTCTTCTCCACGCCATAATTCAAAGAGGGATGATAAAAAGCAAGAGAAGAAAAAGGCGAGAAAGAGGACACCCTCTTCTCCATCTTCTTCATCCT
This sequence comes from Adiantum capillus-veneris, assembly GCF_014529385.1. Classification (NCBI taxonomy): domain Eukaryota; kingdom Viridiplantae; phylum Streptophyta; class Polypodiopsida; order Polypodiales; family Pteridaceae; genus Adiantum; species Adiantum capillus-veneris. The sequence goes on along the minus strand of NC_140939.1, from coordinate 160,836,000 downwards.
CTTCCTCTTATGAAAACTATGGTGAAGATGACAAAGATCAAGACAAGAAAAAGGCGAGAAAGAGGTCACCCTCTTCTCCACCTTTTTCAAATTCTTCACCCTCTGAAGAAAGTGATGGTGCAACCTTTGAACCATCAAAAAGAAGAGGCCATAGGAAATCCTATGCCGCATGGAAGAGGTCGTCCAAGTTGAAGAAATTCAAAGAGGGAGGGAAGAGCATCTCTTTCCTTACCTATGATGGTACCTTTGGTGCTACGGACAAAGTCTTGGCCTTTATCCAGCAATTCGATGCGGCGTTTGGAGATGAGGGCTTCACGGAGTCCTCTAAGCTATGCCATGTAGCTATGCACTTTCAAAAGTCCGCCAGACAATGGTGGTCTATCCTACGACCCAATGGTGAAGCTCCACGAACATGGAAGGCTTTAAGAGCTTCCATTATGAAGCAATTTTTGGCCACCGATGCCAAAGACAAAGTACTCACCGAATGGCGAAGCTTAAAGCTCTCTCCCAATGAATCCATCCACAAATATGTAGACAAGTTTTGGGACCTACAACTCAAAGCCACTGTCTTCAAAAGGTTGGATTTTGGAGAGCAAAAGCAACAATTTTGTGCCGGCTTAACCGAAGAAATGGCGGAGTATGTCAACTCCCAAAGACCACGTACCATATCGGCGGTAATACACCACACTATGGTCAACTCTCGAATCAATTTCCAAACGGGGGCAAAAAGAAATAATAAGCCCCCGGAAAACAAGGGTTCCAATGAGCCTAAGGGGAAGGACAATGTCCAAAAGTCTCCTAAGGGCAACTCCAACAAAGCTAAAGAGAAGGGAGTTTACAAAGGTAAGAGTAAACACTTCTCCTGAAGAGCTTGAGCGTTATCGTAAGGATAACCGGTGTTTCAAGTGCGGCGAACAAGGGCATGCCAACCGCGCTTGTCCCCAAAAGAACAACTGCCAAGATCCTCCTAGAGCTTCCTTGGTTGAAATCCAAGAGGAGGAGACTCACCAAACTCACCACAAAGGATCTCCTCTATGCCATGCTTGGGGAAAGGTAAGAGAACATGATGCTTTTATTCTCTTTGACCCTGGTTCTACTCACAATTTTATATCTATAGAGTTGGCCACCAAGCTAGGAATACAATCCTACGAGATGGGAGATGTCCTACCCGCAGACAGTGCCTTCAAGGGGCAAGAAGCTTCAGTCACTCCCTTAATTGGGAAATTGAGGCTTCATGTCCAAGGCTATGTGGACAAAGAGGACTTCTTTATCTCTCCTCTCAAGCATGAGGATGTAATCCTAGGGGCACCATGGTTTGACCGCCTGGCTGCCGATGTTAAATTTCCTGAAAGGAGAATCTCCTTTAAGTTCAGGGAAAAATACATGTATATAGATGCTAAGGAAATGGGTAACACCATCCCCATTGTACATACACCAGCTTTCAATAAGTCAATAAAGAGCTCTATTTCCGTGTACATGATTTTTGTTAAAGACTCTCAAAATGAACCTAATGCTTTAGCAAAAGAAAATAAAAGCAACCAAAAGGAATTAGAGTTATCCAATTTTCTCAAGGGGTTTCAAGATGTTTTTATTGACGACATCCCTTGTGAGCTACCTCCTAAACGAGGTAATGATGACCATGCAGTTGAACTTTTTCCAGGAATTTCACCGCCTAATAAACCTCCTTATAGAGTTTCTCAAGCTCAACAAGAGGAGATTATGCGGCAAGTGCATGACTTAGTTGAGAAGGGCATGGTTAGGCCTAGCTCATCTCCATTTTTCTCACCTGTGCTATTAGTGCAAAAGAAAGACGGCACATATCGTATGTGTGTCGACTATAGAGCACTAAATAGGATCACTATCAAGAATAGGTTTCCCGTTCCACGGGTAGAAGACCTATTTGATAAGCTACAAGGATCGACCTACTTCAGTAGGGTTGACCTAAAGAGTGGCTATCATCAAATAAGGATAGTTGATCAAGACATTGTAAAGACCGCGTTTCGCACTACATTTGGTCTTTACGAATACATTGTCATGCCTTTTGGCTTGACCAATGCACCAGCCACATTCAACCGCTTGATGGAGAAGCTGTTCAGGCCTCATCGAACCTTCTCTGGAGTGTTCTTTGATGATATTATCATCTACTCTAATTCATTGGAGAAACACAAGAAACACCTCCAGGTAATATTTCAAGTTTTAAGAGAGAATAAACTTTATGTTAATCGAAAGAAAAGTGAATTTTTCTTGCAAGAGATTCAGTATTTAGGTCACATTATCTCTCAAGATGGCATCCAAATGGATCCATCCAAGTTAGAGGTAATAAAAGGATGGCCTAAACCAAGGAATCTTCATGAACTAAGAAGCTTTATAGGTATGTGCGCATACTATAGACGCTTCATAGAAAAGTTCTCACAAATTGCGGGACCATTACATGACCTAACAAAGAAAAGCGTTAGGTATACATGGTCTGCTAAGGAGAACAATGCTTTTGAAAAGCTTAAAGAAAAGCTTATCTCTCAACCTGTGCTTACACTACCGGATCTCTCAAAACCATTTGAGGTCCAATGTGATGCTTGTGGTGATTGCCTTGGAGCTGTTTTGCTCCAAGAAGAGCACGCCATAGGCTATGAGAGCCGAAGGCTCGACCCTGTTGAGCAAGCTCTAGGCATATACGAAAAAGAACTCCTTGCAGTTCTACATGCCTTAGACTCATGGAAGCACTATTTATTGGGGACTCCTTTCATTCTGCGAACGGATCACCAAAGTCTTAAGTACTTCATGACGCAGACCAAGCTCTCCGACAAACAAATGAGGTGGGCAAATTTCCTTTCGCAATTTCATTTTCATATTGCTCACATTGCTGCCAAGCATAATCAAGTAGCCAATGCACTCTCAAGACGGCCGAGAGTGAATGCCGGATCACCAAAGTCTTAAGTACTTCATGACGCAGACCAAGCTCTCCGACAAACAAATGAGGTGGGTAAATTTCCTTTCGCAATTTCATTTTCATATTGCTCACATTGCTGGCAAGCATAATCAAGTAGCCGATGCACTCTCAAGACGGCCGAGAGTGAATGCGGTTTCCATAGCAAATGATCTATCTTCAATGATAGATGAGTATGCTATTGATCCCGATTTTAGAGATGTGATTTCAGTCCTTACATTAGGGAAGAAAGAAGAACCATTTACTTTACAAGATGGTTATCTTCTCTATGGCAATAAACTATGCGTTACTAACTCCCTGCGTGAGAAAGTAATGTATGAATCTCATGCTCCCCCGTATGTGGGGCATAGAGGGATTCAGTCTACCTTAAAGGGAATTGAAACATATTTCTATTGGCCTACCATGAAAGTGAACATACAAGAGTATGTTTCCAAATGTGTGGTATGTCAAAAGACAAAATTTGATAGAGGGAAGCAACCTGGATTGCTTCAACCTTTGCCAATCCCTAATTCACCATGGGAGAGCATATCCATGGATTTTATCTTTGGATTGCCTAAGTCTATCCATGGGAATACGGGAATATGGACGATAGTAGACAGGTTCAGTAAACAAGCTCATTTTATACCTGTCAAAAAGACTATCAAAGCCCATCAAATGGCAACCCTCTTCATTTCACAAATTTTCAAATACCATGGCTTGCCAATGTCCATAGTGTCGGGTAGAGATCCTAGAATGACCAGTAATTTCTGGAAGGGTCTCTTTGAGAATTTAGGGACAAGGCTAAATTTCTCTTCGGCCTATCATCCACAAACGGATGGCCAAAGTGAAATAGCTAACCTAACAATTCTCGATCTACTAAAAGCCTATGTAACGGAAGTAGATCAAAGATCCCAATGGGAGAAGTACTTACCCTTAGTGGAGTATGTTTACAATAACACTGTACATACTTCCACAGGAAAAGCACCTTTCGAGGTAATTGAGGGAAGATCAAAAAGTCCCTTGCTACTTAAGGTACATGGGAAGATCTTCGCTACAGATGAGTATAGCTGAGACCTACAAGAATCTTTCCAAAAGATTAAGGATGCTATCTCTATCTCACAGCAAAGGCAAAAGGCTGCTGCTGACAAGCACAGAAGAGCCCAGGACTTTAAAGAAAACGATTGGGTCTTGTTAAAGTTTCCCAAGGCTCGATTAAGGCACACAACGGGCAAGAATCCTACGGGTCACCAAAAGTACTATGCTAAACTAGCAAAAAGGTACTATGGTCCCTTTCAGATTCTTAGGCCAATCAATGAGATGGCCTCTCAACTCAAGTTGCCCAATCATTGTCTCATACACAATGCTTTTCATGTGAGCCTATTAAAGCCTTACAAAGGAGAGCCACCTCAAGAACCAACTATTGAAGACCCACCGGAGATCGAGGACCAAGAAGAGGTGCTGCAGCCCGAGTCCATTCTCCGACATGAAGACAAGGTACTAAGAGGCGGTAAGACTATCCGACGATATCTTATTAAGTTTAAGAATTATCCTTTTGAAGATGCTAGATGGATGCAAGGCATACAATTAAAGGATAACCTAAACCTTGTCAATGCTTACAATGCTTCTCAAGAGTAAGCAAATGTACAAAATGTTAAAAATGAACAAAATTTTTGTCTTATAAGACTCTCTTTTTCTTTATTTGTGCACAAAAATGAAGTAGTATGCATGCTTAGATCAAGTTTGCGGAGACGACGTCTCCCAAACACCAAGTAGAGCTTGTCACTCTACTATGGAAGATTGATAGGACTAATGTGCAGACATGCTTGCGGCAGCCTCAAGCTCTTAAGCGCCAAATGGACTAGTCATCCATTGTGGAATGATGTCGTAGGGTAACATAGGGATCCTCTACCCGCTAAGAAAAGGACTCATGAACATGCTTTATCTTCTCTACACCATAGTCGAGGACGACTACGATTTCAAGAGAAAGGTCATGTCATAATAATCAATATCTAATTCTCCTAAATGATTTTCTCATATTAAACTGATCATTTAATGTGGGGAAGGCCAGGGGAGAAAAAGCTAGAATATTGGTTAAACTAGCAGACCGGCCACAGTAGGGATCCAAAGGAGGGAAAATAGGGATCCAAAGGGGGGGGGCATCTGCAAAAGATCCATGTGCAACAATGGGCTAAAAAGACCCTACGGTTCAGCCCATTAAGACTTCCAAAATGCTAAGGTTCCGAAATTCAAAGGTTGTGTCCAAAGGTCAACCCTAGGGAAAATTGGATGCTTTGTGTGTGCCCTAAAAGTCTTTGCACATCCCTACATGGGAGGGGGCGAACCCTAAAGGTAGGGGATGAGAGAGAAAGCCACACACACACACACACACACACACACAGGCTCCCTTTACACAAAGGGAATGAGGGACACATGTCAGCTCCCTAGGCCAGATGCCCACAAGGTGTGCCCAATTTCTATTGGATGACCCTTGAAGTGGACCAATGAAAATTAAGCTAGAGTAAATCTAGTTTAATTAATTTAAAAACATTTAATAAAAGAAACCAATGAGAATTAAGTCTCCTAGAAGACTATTGGGCAGTCTCCCAAGGGGTCCAATGAGCATTCAGGAGCCCCATGGCTTGCCTGATTCCTATTGGCCAGGAGGAAAAGGGGTCCAATGAGAGTTTAGTTTAATTATTTAATTACCTAAAGCTCTCACAAAAGGGGAAAGGGGGACACATGTCAGAAGGCTATCACTTATGTTGCTTAATTGTAATTGGCTTGACTTGGGGAGGGCCAATGAGGCTTCAGAAGAGCATTTAGCAAGAGGGCTCGCCCAAGAGAGAGAGAGAGGGGGCTGATTTTTGCAAGGCATTATCACACACACACAAACACAAGCTCATGTGTGAAGAAAGAGAAGACTATCTCTTCCCAAGCTTTAATGGAGAACTCATCACCTACTCCAAGCTTGTGAGATAGAAGCCTACATCAACACTCTCTTGGCATGTGGATGCAAATCCAACCAAGAGCCAAGCTTCAATGCATGCTCATCTCCTCTACCAAGCTAATTACTAAGCTAAGCTATGCTACATATGAGTGATTATGTGAGGAGATGTACATGTTTCTCGTAAGATACTCCTTGTTCATCTCAATCTACTCTCATATCCTGCTAGCTCTCACCATCTTCGAAGGTGTGTGAGGTCTTGGGTCTGAGAAAGGGGATAATTCAAGTTGTGTTTGTTAAGTGTTTTGCTTAGTGCATGAAGTTTCCATCTTCATTGCACTAGCTAGTCTTGAAGGAACACAAAGAATTGTATTGTACAATGTCTCTCTTGATGGGAGAAACCATAATACAAAGCCTTTTGGAGGGGGGACCGGCTCCATGAAAATCCGGTCCTCAACTGTTGTCAATATCTTAATTGCTCTCTCTTTTGAAATTATTGTCGATGCTATCTAACTAGGTGTTATGCTTTTTGTTGCTCTCTCCACCCAATCACTCTTGTAATTATCATTAGGAATCTACTCTAATGAAATGCCCACTATGTTCATGCTAATTTCCGCTACACATAAGTTATTAGGCCATTAAATGTTACAGATGGAAGATCATGCCACTGCTGAAGTACCTCCAAGCATGTTGGTCCTGGCGGTGACGAAGGAAATTTGGAATGGCGGCCTCTACACCAAAACAATCTCCATTGCGCCACAAGGGAAATGAGATGAGGGCACCACCTAGTCTTGGAAGCATGGACTAGGACCGCTACACACACACACACACACACACACACACACACACACACACACACACACACACACACAGAGACACACAGAGAGAGAGAGAGAGAGAGAACTATCACTATGAATGAAGCATTAACCTTAGTTTGTGTACAAGGAATGGATAACTTCAAGCACTCCCAACACAAATAGCATGTAGATTACTAAACAACAACTCAAGACTTAGCCAAAATCACATCAAGCACTCTCACACACACATAAAAGATCTCTCTTAATTAACATAAGTAAGAGGAGGGGAGGTTACTAGCATAAAACAATTTTCACTCTAGAATCTCTAGCTCATCAGCTACAACTTTGATGAAGACAACTTTTCTTGGATCGGAGTGGAAGTATTTTTTAAAAATCCAGCAAAATTATTTTTCTGTTTCCTTCCTTTACCAAGTCTTTCATTTGGGTCCCATCTATTTGAATCATCATATGGCTCCAAATCCATGATGATATGAGCCACTCGTGACCCTTGAATCATGGGTGCATGGCTCCACAACCACATCATATCTTTTCTTTTCACATTTACATATTTTCCCTTCCCTTTACCACTAGGTTCTCCCTCTACCTTTCACCTCCGGTGAACTAGTCAAGAAAAAATTCCCATCAAATCATTTTTTGAATTTTTCCAAGAGGTTTTTCTCACTCTTTCTTTTATTGTAAACCTCTAGAAGCAAGGAAAACCAACAAAATATAGTTAAAAAAAAAATTGTGATAGGCTTGGATCATAGCCCCCCCCAAACCGGGCTAGGGGTATTTATGCCTCTAGCCTACTTTCTTTGATCTTGGGCTGACCTTATCCTGATGTGATAAGGCTTTAGACGCCATCCATTTGTCCTCGTCTTGTGCACTTTACCATCAATGTCTTGAAGTCTGTAAGAGCCATTTTTGAACTTTTTGGTGACCAAGAACGGGCCTTCCCATTGAAAAAGAAACTTTCCATCCTTACGAGTGTCGAAGCGATTGTCATATCGAAGCACCAGAGATCCCTTTTTGATGTCTTTGGATGCTAGCTTTTTGTTGAACTTTTCTCTGCGCTTCTCTGCTTCTTGAGAATAGTGGTTGATGGCTTCTTCACGATCCAATTGCAACCTCTCTAGATCCATGATCCTTTGATGTACTTTCTCCTTTTGAGAGCCTACCTGGCTACCCAATATTCGAAGACTTGTTAACTTCACTTCAATGAGTAAAAGTGCCTCCTTTCCATAAACCAAATGAAAGGGTGTGTACCCTAATGCGGTTTTGAAGGAGGTTCTATAGGCCCATAGAGCTCCATTCAGGTGTTTGTCCCAATCTTGGCGCCTGGCATGTACCTGTTTGGTGAGAATTTTGCAAATGATTCCATTTACTTTTTCCACCAAGCCATTGCACTGAGGGTAGTAAGGAGTAGAGTGTTGATGCTGAATATTTAGCTTCTGCATGAGTTCTCCTACCAAGTCTGCTCTAAACCTTGGTCCTCTATCAGATAGTATTTCAAGAGGGGTGCCAAACCGGCAACAGATGTGGTCAAAGATGAACTGACTCACATCCTTACAGTATTTCTATTGGTTGGAATAGCCTCAGCCCATCTAGTCATGTAGTCTACTCCTATAATTATGTACTCTTTACCTGACTGAGTGCGTGGTAGAGGCCCTATGGCATCAATTCCCCACTTCTCAAAGGGCCCATATACCTTTATTGGGTTTTGAGGTTCAGCTATGAGTCGTCGTGGTCATGCTTTCTGACATTCATCACATGTTTGACACCAGTATTTGACATCACGATGAAGACTTGGCCAAGTAAACCCATCTTGTAGAACCTTTCTACTAGTGATGTCGTGTTCAAAGTGTCCTCCGCACACATCTGCTTCTAAGAGTCTCTTCACCTCGGACAACAGTGCATTTTGTTGCACAACTCCTAATCTTCTTAGTTTTTGTACTACTGGCTTGCTCCCTTCTTTTAGATGGATATGATGCTTCACTACAGTGACACCTGTAATGTGAGTGTAATCAGAAATAAACAATGATGCATGCTTCTTGAGAACATTTACATAACCCTCCTTTTCTTCTTCCTTTATATCCTTGGATAACATCTTCTCTAGGTTGGCATCCCACACATTCTCCATTTGGATCCTTGGGTTGTCTTCTGATGAGGTAGTTTCCTTTATGGTGACGCCCATGACTTCGAGAGTGCTATCACTCTCTTCACTTGAACTCTCTTCCTCGTCCATGGATGAGGAGCATCCACTTGAGCTCCACTCATCAGCTGACGTCTCTAGTTCAAGGTTCTCTTGTCACCCATTCTTCAAGTTATAAACCACCTTCCGACTATGGCCACCCACTCGAGGCCTCAACTCCAAGTCTCCTGTTGCCCAATCTTGCCTAGCTCCTATACCCATGAGCCAAGGTCGTCCTAAAATAAGGGGGTATCCTTCTCCCTTTACTGGAATCACATAAGCATCAACCTCTGTAGTGATTCCAAAAACAGAAACTCTCAAAGCTTTCACTACACCCACACAAGTGACAGAGACATTATTGGCCATTTTTGCCCTAAAGTTTGATGATTCTATTACCTCTAAACCCAATTGATGCATTAGCTTTTCTGTCATGACACAAACCTCTGCTCCACTGTCAATGTAAGTTTTTGGAATCCGTTGTCCCTTGATTTGAGCCTCCACCAAAGGCACTATATCCTTGAGACCATATGCTTTGATTACACTTACTAGCTTACTTTGCTTTGCCCTCGTGCTCACCATTTTTGACCATTGTCGTCGCAGCTTTGGGGAGATATGAAGTAGTTGTGGCCAAGTAATCTTTGGTCCTTGAGAACTCACATCAGCTGTCAAGTCATAAGGTTGTGTCCGAGATCCCATAGGGAAATCAGAGATGTCAATTTGAGACCTAGTACGTGTCTTTCTCTTCTTGTCTTCATCTTTAGTTGCCCGAGATGTACTTGCTTGTTTCTTTACTTACTTCATCTTGGACACGCACACGCTTGATAGGCATTGTAGCCACTTCATCTATCTTCATCTTCCCTTTAGCTATTTCTTTCTGGTTGCTTCTGCCCTTGAATACCTCCTCCATCCTTATGATGCTCACATTTGGTTGAGTATCAGGGGCTTGAGCTTGAGCACGAGGTGGCTGCAAAAATTGAGGTTGCGGTTGCTCTTGTGTTTGAGCTCTAGCACGGGGAGGACTTACTTGTTGTCGAGGACCTCTGACAGGGTAGTCATATCTTCTGGGATGAGGGCAATTATACATGCCATGGCCATTTTCCCCACAATTGTAACACAACATTTCCCTTGCTTGACGTCGTATTGGTGGCCGATTCCCACCATTCCCCTCAATAGGCCTTCTTGCACCCTGCACAATATTTACTCTCAAACCCTCTAGCTGGTTTGTGAGATTGTTTATTTGTTGGAGCATATCTTCTTGTTGACCTCTATTGAGGTCTGGTGCATTAGGCACTTTGGAGGTACGTGAGAAGCTTCCATAGTTGTGATATTGCCTCCCAAAGCTAGCTGGCCAGCTTGGGCTTGATAGAGAATCTTTAGATTCTTTTCCCTAGCAATCCTTAAGGCATCTTCAAAAGTATTTGGAAATTTTCTCTTTACCTTCTCCCTTAGCAAGGGGTACAAACCTGAGATAAATCGATCCTTTTGGAGGCAATTGGGAGCTCGCTCACCAGGGTTTAGTGAGTCTGACCATTGCCCCCAAAGTTTTAGAAAACCTTCCTCATAGGTTGCATAACCATGAGGGTCAACTTGATGAAGGGCCAGAAGCCGTTGCCATAGTTCTTCTGCTGAATTGGCTTGTTGAAATCTTCGTAGGAAATCCGCCTGCAATCCCTCCCAATCAGCTCTTTCGGTTGGATCTAGAGCCTGGAACCATACCCTAGCTTCTTCTTTGAGCACCAAAGGAAAAGCTCTCAATTTCAATGCTTCGTCATCCCTCCCAGAGACAAGGAAAGCCATCTCCAAGTTATCCAAAAAATCCCCAGCATTTTCCCCACTACGCCCAAAAAAATTAGGGAAAGCCATCATAAAATGGGTTGCCTTCCTCTCAATACAGCACAAAGATGAAAACGTCTAGGCCCAAATCATATCTTATTAAGGGTAGAATAAATGGATTGATAGATGCATTAATCTCAGCTAGACAACGAGGGCCTAGTAAGTTCCTTATGATGTTTTGGAACCTAAGCTTTGTGCTAGCTATTATATGCACAGTTTGTCTAGCAAGAGGTTGGAAAGGTCCATATAAATCCCTATGATTCATGGAGTATGCTTAAAGCAAGATGAAGATGTGAACATCAAAAGATACATTATACTCCAAAATAGGAAATATTATAGGGTCAAGGGACAACAATATCTCTCTCAACCTCTCAGCTCCAAAATAGAAGACCAATCTTTGTTGGAAAAAAATCTTTCTATCAATGCGCACATTCACCCTAATATTCTGGACTGATTGAAAGTTGTAGAAAATGGGATTATTCATTGGTGCATTAAATACAAACTTCCATGAAGCACTTCATTGAAGTTCAGCTCTCTTCGATCCCACCATTTGAGAGATGCGAAGAATTTGGTCACCAGTGATTAGCCTAGCTTTGGTGTGACCATCTTCATCTTTGTAGAGTTCATAGGGTTCAATGGCTACCCTCTCAACTACCTTCAGCCTTCTTGCTAGTAGTAGTTGGAGTGCATCACCATATGTAGCCTCTTGCCAATACTGCACCCCATTGATGTGTAGCTCCCCCTCCAAAAACTTGTTAATACCCGAGTTTGAAAGTGCTTTCACCACCTGGAGTCAAGGCTTCAAAGGAAGTGTCTTCACACTAGCCACGAAGCACTCAACACAATGCCTTGACCTAGGGACTTGATGACTACAAAATTTTCCTTGAAGCAAAGAAGGGTGTATGTAGTTAACTCTCTTTACCCGCATACGTGCCATTTGTCGATAAAGACGCTTCTTTTCTCGAGCTTCTTGGGGAGACCATAGTGGAAGTCTCAGAGAATTTGATGGTCCTTCCTTCATAGGATTGACAGAGCGCTGCTTGAGAACTCCTCCGTGGGGGCACCAATTTATGACGAAGGAAATTTGGAATGGCGGCCTCTACACCAAAACAAACTCCATTGCGCCACAAGGGAAATGAGATGAGGGCACCACCTAGTCTTGGAAGCGTGGACTAGGACCTCTACACAAAGAGAGAGAGAGAGAGAGAGAGAGAGAGAGAGAGAGAGAGAGAACTATCACTATGAATGAAGCATTAACCTTAGTGTGTGTACAAGGAATGGATAACTTCAAGCACTCCCAACACAAATATCATGTAGATTACTAAACAACAACTCAAGAATTAGCCAAAATCACATCAAGCACTCTCACACACACATAAAAGATCTCTCTTAATTAACATAAGTAAGAGGATGGGAGGTTACTAGCATAAAACAATTTGCACTCTAGAATGTGCAAGAATAGAGTGAATGAATGAGTTTTATGGGCTCATGATGAGTGATACAAAGACTCATACTTGAAATTACAAAGGGGGGGGGCTCTTTATATAGGAAAGAGAGTGATTAGGAGTGAGGTTAAGATCCAAGTGCAATTTGTACAAATGAAGCTTGATTAGGGACATTCAACCAATGAAGAAGCTCCTTCCAAGTGATTTGTTGACCAATTTGCAACTAATTGGCTCCATCATCACTTGTGTTGTCTTCACTCCTTCCTCCATAGCTTGAGTCCAAGAGCTTCCTTATTTTAAAATGTAAAGAATCTACATAAAATCAATGCATATCTAGTAATAATAGAAAGGGGTTGAATGAGAACTTATAAATTACAACAAGATTAAGCATGATGAGAGAGGTGATTAGACAAGGAATTTGTGATGGTTTTTTGAGCTTGAGAGAGAGGAGGAAGCAGGGGAGGGTGAGAAGACTAATGGATGATTTTTAGAGAAGGTCTCAATGTGGAAAAGGAAGGGTGTGTGTGTAAAGGTAGAGGGGGTGGTCTCCACCACATTTGAAAAAACTGGCGTCCGCCATTTTGGCCATATCTCCTAGACCGTAGATGCAAAAATTATAAAAACAAATATGTTCAGAGTCTGTAGCTCATCAGCTACAACTTTGATGAAGACAACTTTTCTTGGATCGGAGTGGAAGTATTTTTTTAAAATCCAGCAAAATCATGTGTCTGTTTCCTTCCTTTACTAAGTCTCCCATTTGGGTCCCATCTGTTTGAATCATCATATGGCTCCAAAGCCATGATGATATGAGCCACTCATGACCCTTGAATCATGGGTGCATGGCTCCACAACCACATCATATCTTTTCTTTTCACATTTACATATTTTCCCTTCCCTTTACCACTAGGTTCTCCCTCTACCTTTCACCTCCAGTGAGCTAGTCAAGAAAAAATTCCCATCAAATCATTTTTTGAATTTTTCCAAGAGGTTGTTCTCACTCTTTCTTTTATTGTAAACCTCTAGAAGCAAGGAAAACCAACAAAATATAGTAAAAAAATATTTGTGATAGGCTCGGATCAGCAGAATATAGAGAAGACCCTTATAGTAAATTAGTCCATCAATTTCTTGAAAGTCCTCATTAACCCCTTGTCCTTGTAGTTGTTGTCTAATATTCTGAGCAAGTGGGTCCTTGGCAATTTGCATCTTCACCGTAGAAAGAAAAGTAGAATCTTTAAGAGCTTGGCTTATGTTAACCTCAGATAATTGGTTTAACTAATTAACTCAGCAGAATTACACTGTTTTTAGGAGAAAATAAATAGGGGAAAATATCAAACTGATTCAAAATGCTTTGAGATAAATATCAGAGGAAAAAAACATCTTAGTAAACCCTTGATAATTATCTTAACCTCAAATAATTAGTTTAACTAATTATCTTAGTAGGAAAACATTGTTTTTAAGAAAAAAAAGTAAATTAAAGTAAAAACCTTTGAGATAATTATGAGATGTAAATCACATCTTAATAAACCCGTGATAAATACTTTAACCACATATAATTAGTTTAGCTAATTATTTTAGTAGAAAAACACTTTTTTAAGGGTAAACTAAAAGGGGAAATTAGTAAATCATGTGACATGATTACATGCTATTTATCAGAGTTAGATTATAGCATAAAGAGACCGTGATAATTATGTCAATGTTAGAAAAATAGTATAGATATCTTTCTAAGTCAAATTATACTTATTCTAGTTGAGAACTAAAGGGGGAAATGAGTAAAACATGTGATATGATTACATGCTATTTATTAGAGTTAGATTACATGATAATGAGGCCGTGATAATTATGTCAAGGTTAGAAAAATAGTATAGATAGTTATCCAAGTCAAATTATACTAATTCTAGCTGAAAACTAAAGGGAGAAATTACTAAATCATGTGATATGATTACATGCTATTTTTCGCAGCTATATTATATGATAGAAAGACCATGATAATTATGTCAAGGATAGAAAAGTAGTATAGATATTTATTTAATTCAGATTATGCTAATTTTAGCTAAAAATTAAAGATAGAAATTAGATAATTGAGTCGAAAAAAAATAAGATAATTATCAAAGGTCACAAATATCCTTATCTACTTGTGATATTTATACCATAGTGAATTAGTGAGTTTATAAAATTAAAATTGACCAAAAGCCCTATTTTCAGAAAAAGATTAATTAAAATAAATAGACTTTGCGATCAAAAGTTTTTAGGAAAATTATAATAAGTGTAAAACTGTGATATAAGTTGAGGAAATAAAGTCTTTAAAAGAAAATAAATAAAAATAATATTAAGTTCAAAATAAGCAGATTCTAAGCTTAAAATTCGATGGAAAATTAGGAAAAAGATATAGAAAACTATAAGAAAATTAGAAGAGCTTAGAAAACCCTTAGGGAAGCTGTGGAAAAAGTTATCATGCCTATTTACGCAAATGAGAAATTTCTAGGTCAATAATTTACCAATTAAGACAATAAATTTAACCTAGATTTAAGTAAAATTGGATACAACGGTTAAGTCTAGTTTTCACATAATTTACCTAATGATTAGACATCCTTTTTATAAGGATAATAAGTTATGGTACCTAAAAGGACCCGAGCAAATCCTACATCTGATGATGAGGACGTAGCTCCAAAAGCGAACTAGAGCGTCGCACGACGACGAAGCTAGGCCTAGTAGTAGGCCTATGGAGGAGAGTCTTCATGCGCAGTGCAGCAACAGATGGCCAATCAATCCCAGGTGGGTTTTCCATTATCCAATTAAGTCTTTAAATAGTTAAAGTTTTCTTTTTATAAGTTAGCATTGCATACGTAAGGAGTGAGAAAGTCAGAAAAGGAATAACTGACCAAAAACGGAAGGTAGGTTCCAACGTGCATTTGTTTATAATGTAGGAAAGAATTGTTTGAGTTAAAACTGGTTGAATTAGGAAAGATATGATTGATCATCCTTAAGACAGCTTGTCTCAAGACACCTCCGACTCCTTGGTATAAATTGATGATTAATGATGGCTTTCCAGCCACGGATAAGTCGATTACCCCCATGAACATTGAGTTTCTACTCCATGTCATGTCTTGATGTTTCTACATAAGTTAGGATATTGTTTTTTCTCCTAGGGGAGTTGCCCGGTTGTATGGGAAACTGGTTTGGTGTATGGGCACCCGGAACCTTGGGTGGGGGTTTATCCACTCCGGATTATGAATAAGGAATAGGTGCCGTTTTTTCACCCTTAGGTGGTCTTGAGACAAGAAGAGTACTGGTCATGGTTATTATGGACAATGTTTTGATTGACGGTACCCTATCTTAAGTTTAAAGATGTAAAAGAATGTTTTCAATACCGTCTTCTAGGGCTGTTTTAATAAAATCCTGTTATGAAGGATAAAAGGAATCATTATTTTAATTGTGATAAGAACGTGGTAGTAATTAAATAACAAAAGAATCATGTGTGAGTGCGGGGTGGTAAGTGGGGATTGACTAAGGTTGTCAATCATGGACGGGTGGACCTGATTAGTCAGGGAACTATCCATCCCTGCACACTAAAAATGTTTAGAAAACTTCTTTACTTGGAAGAGGAGTCCACCAGCGGCTGTGCCCTCACATATGTTAGGGGGGGAAAAGCGTTGGTTGAGGATACCTTACCTCAACTTGTAGAATTTATAGGGCCGAGATAGTTTTGAACTTTTAATATATTATCTCGTTTTCGCTGCGAGAAAAAACTAGGTCTTCTTCTAAGGCTATAGACCCAAGCCATCGTCAATGGTAAAGGTCTATTCCTTGGATTTTTCTTGTTTAAAGACTCTGATTTTTATCAAACCTAGAGACCTGTCAAGGATCCCTTCCCAATCTTGGTATTGGCAGGTTGGGGATCTCACAAGTGGTATCAGAGCATTTGTTAACTAAAGTCTTGGACCTAGGGAAAAGTTAAGGTGTTAGGTTGAAATAAGGGATCTTGATGAATTCAATTAAAGAGATATTTGATTTAAAAGAGGGAGAGAAAGAAAGAGAGAGAATTATTCCCATATTTGCAGGAAGATTTCCATCAGGCCTACTGCAAATCCATGGATTTCAACATTAGGTTTATGAGAGCTTGCCTATCCCAACACTATTCAATGCAAAAAAGCGTAATGAAATGGCTAAATAAGAGATTTTCTCCTTCCACTTGGAGGATTAGCTGGTCAGGATCTAGTGGAATTTTCTTCATTGATGCGGGAGAGTTAGAAGGTTTAGAACTAAATATGAAGAGACTCAAATGGGCCAAAGATCTTCAAGTGATTGAAATATACTTTTTCAGTGGAACGGAGAATCCAGAAGAAACCCTTGTAATAGATGATGTCCTAGTATCACAAAATCAATGGGTGTTTGATCAGATGTCTAAAGTAATCCACCCAGGTATAATTAGGCCCATAGGTGTAGGCCCTAGTTTTAATGGACCAAAAGATGTTGTATATTTTGATCCTATATCTGATCCACCCAAGTCCACAAGATTCTAGTATAAAATTGTCGTCACCCTTGTACATAGTAGGAACTTCATGGATGGTATTAACTCTTGTACATATTATGGTTCTCACGGGTATGCTATAATCAGTTTTGTTTATGGCTTGGTGATTGTCTTCATCCTGTGTGCAAAAGTTTTGAGTATGAGATAGGTTAAAAGCATAAGTAAGAGAGACTTCATCTGGTACTAAATTCCACTAATTCAATCTCAGGGAAATACTCGCGAAAATAGCCTTTACACTGTTGCTCAAGAGAAGAAATTATTACTAAAGCAAGTTCAACTCCCTACTTTCAAGGGAGAGGGACCCAATTAAGAGCGAGATGCCGAAGCATGGTTAAATGCTATGGACGACTATTTTAAAACTGCAGGAACTGCTCCGGAAAACCAAACAATGTTGGGTATGTACCGTCTCAGTGGAGATGCCAAACTTTGGTGGAAGCAACACTGCAGAGATAATCCCATGAGTAGTCCGTCTTGGAAAAAAATGAAGCAGGAAATCAAAGAACGATATCTCCCTCCTGCACATCAGGCTATCAAGATGAACGAATTCTTTGGTCTACGCCAGCTAGGGCTTTCATTAGAAGAGTACTACACCAAGTTTGTGTCTTTACGACGCTATGCTCCCCAGATGACCATGGAGCAACAAATTGCTCGTTTCTATCAAGGCCTCAACAAACCCCTGAGTACACGTCTCGAAGCCATGAGGCCTACATCAATACAGGATGCCCTTCTCAGGGCTAAGCCTCTTGCAGCCGAAGGAACCAACTCCATAAGGAACTATAATGGATTTAATAACTTTAGGGGAAGAGCTAGAGGAACTTTCAACCAAGGATACCAACAACGTGGACTAGCTGCAGTAGTGAACCTGGAGCAGACCTTCCCAAAAGTTAGGTGCTATGGATGCAATCAAATGGGCCACTATAGAAATAATTGTCCTGAAGAGAAAAACCCTCAAGGCTACTGCTAGAGCAATTCCTCAAAATCAAGGAGATAATGTAAGGGGAGGTAGAAATGGAAGACGAGGTAGAGGAAGAGCAAGAGGAGCCAGATCTTATGCAATCATGGGAGAACCAACTTTATGAATGAGGAAGATAAAAGAGCCACTCGCTTGGCCACAGTTAGCAATCTTAGAGTTTTGTAAACCACTATAAGTCGATAATGTAAAACTTTGAGTTACTTATATAATGGTATACACGATTTTCTTTTCGAAACTTATTTAAGGGATCTAAAGTTAAGTTAATATTCAATCAAGAAATCAAAAGGTTGATCTAGCCAATGAGACAGAAGTTCTCGATAGTATGAAAAGAATTTGAATCTTGAGATTGAGATAGTTATTAAGAAACCAACTCACATTCTTTGTGCACACGATAGACTTCCTTGAAAAATGACCTAGATATGAAAGTATTAAGACACAAGACTAATAGGAAGCCGAAAAGAACTCTTGGTATGATACTTCTTAAAACCCTTTACATATTGTTGGTCAACCAAGTTAGAGCACAGAAGGGGTACCTCTGGTGCAATAATGGAAGCTTGTGCTGAATGCAGATTGCTCAAGATGGCAAGAACACGCCGAGCGCATTCAGATTGGCAAAGCTCGAATACATGATACTTGTCGAACGCTGATTGCTCTGAATGGTCAGTTAGGCCGAGTGCGTTCATGTTGACAAAGTTGATAAATGGATCTTTTATAGAATGGATTTAATCTAGTTTTGAGATGATACAAATGGTTTGTAAAGGTTTTTAAGATAGGCTCAACACTAAGAGTTTCTTGAGGAAAAATTGGCTAGCAAGTAACTCCAACCAGAAACTAGAAAGAACTCTTAGAGTAATCAGTAACATTTGGTAAAGTGGAAAGGTTATCCCTTCGAAGGTGCCACTTGGGAGGATGAATTTCTCTTCTCAAATATTTTCCTAATTTCGGTTGAGATGAGGGCATCTCAAATTCTTAAGTTGGGGTGATTGTAAGGTTTTAAATTTTTGAAACCTTAAAGATTGTATAAAGCTTAATCAAACTGATATGATTATTGAAAAAGCAATGTAGAATTGTCCGATCGTGGAAAATATTGGTATTTTTATGATCTTAAGCACAACAAACCCCGAGCTAGAAATTTTCAAAACAGAATTTCGATAAAATCTGGAAAAGTTACGGGCTCTAAAAGGTTACACTTAGTTAAGTAAAATTGGATGGTTTCAATAATTATTATTAATAAAGACTTTCTTATCCTAAGGTATTACTGATATTTTCAATTTTCATAAATTAGTAAAAATCGATTCTGGAAGCTAGGGGGGTTGTGTGAACCTGTGGGGAACCTGCCCGGGACTAGATTTAGTAGCAGGGGACGTTTTTGGAGCTGTAGGGCTGCTTGGGATGCAAGTTACTGCCATTTTCCAGGCTGTGAGTGCCCAGAAACCTATAAATATGACCCTTTCTTCACAATTTCAGAGAGACTAGGAGCCTTGGCACACTCTCTCTCATCTAGAGAGACCTCTACGCAAAAATCACTAGAGATCAAGCTCTAGTTGTTTAATTAAAGGGTAATTAGTCCTAATCTTTCTTAATTAGCAAAGCTAGGTTAACCTATTTATAATTTTTTTAATTATTGAAGATTAATCATATGTATACTCAAAAATCCTCTCTTAATTAAATATTCTCTGTTGATTATTGTGATTAAGCTAAGGGATATTAAGCTAATTAATTATTATATCATAATAGGGCTGAAATTATCCATTTTAATCATAAATTAATGGGAATTATACTAATTAAGTTTAGATAATTATCAGAGCTGTGTTAGACTATCATTATGCTAGAAAAGTTATAAGAATAATTTTTTGAGTAATTTTCATAATTAATTAAGCAGAATTACATTGTTTTTGAGAGAAAAATAAAGGGAAAAATTATCAAATTGATTCAAAATACTTTAAGATAATTATCAGAGGTTAATCACATCTTAGGAAACTCGTGATAATTATGTTAACCTCAGATAATTAGTTTACCTAATTATCTTAGCAAAATTACATTGTCTTTAGGACAAAGGGAAAAATAGCAAATTGATTCAAAATGCTTTAAGATAATTATCAGAGTTTATTCACATCTTAGGAAACGTGTGATAATTATATTAACCTCAGATAATTAGTTTATCTAATTATCTTACCAGAATTACACTGTTTTTAGGACAAATTAAAGAAAATAGAAAATTGATTTAAAATGCTTTAAGGTAATTATCAGAGGTTAGTCACATCTTACAAAACCCATGATAATTGTTTCTACCTCAAATAATTAGTTTACCTAATTATTTTAGCAGAATTACACTGTTTTTAGGACAAATTAAAAGGGGAAAATAGCAAATTGATTCAAAATGCTTTAACATAATTATCAAAGATTAATCACATTGTAGGAAACCCATGATAATTATGTTAATCTCATATAATTATCTTAGCACAATAACAATGTTTTTAGGACAAATTTAAAGAGGGAAAATAGCAACTTAACACTAGGTTGGTAATGGGACACTTTTATGTCCTGGGACACTTTTATGTCCTTTGAAGTGACCATTTTCCTTGAATTATGTCAAGAGTTTCAAAATGGATTTTGAGGTGCTATCTATCTAGAAAGTTGTCTCATGAGCTGAAAAAAACTCGACATTTTTTTGGAATATCAATTCCATCTTTAACATTGTCCTTGCACAACATTTCACAACCTAAACTGTGTGAAAAAACGGGTCCTGTTTTTGGCTTTTTTCAAGTTTTTGCAGCTATACCACTTTAGAATTCATGTTTGTGAGGTCTATAATGCTAGAGAAGTATCTTTAGTAGTCCTCAACATGTCCTGATGCTTCTAGGGAGAAATAAATATTAAAGTTGTAGGTTATGACCAAATTACAAAAATTGTCAAATCTTGTTTTTTAGCCAATTTTAGCTCTTCTATGATTTTTTTGGTGGATTTCATGACATCCAAATTCATTTTTAATTTTCTATGTCGCATATTGTAACATAAAGCTAACATTCCTTGAGTTTTAGGGCACCTAATACCCTATTTTGCATAGTACACAACGATGGTTGATTTTTTCAATTATGGAAGAAAACGAAACATTCTAGTATATCAAGTATAGCTTTTTCAATATTGTTAGTTTCTTGTGACAACTACATAAATTTTGTAGGTAGTAACCATATCTAGTCATAAGGATCAAATTTGGCTAGATAATGAATAGTTTCTATGGGATTCTACAACTCATAATGTTCAACCCAGTTTTTTCATGTTTGCTGTATTTAACACTTCATCTTTATCCCCAAGATTCCCCTTGGTAAGAGATGTATTATTCTTTTGACATGCTCCATGGCTCCTTATGAACATAAAGGACAATAGGGAACTAAGAAAACATGCACATATTATTTGTATTGAGCGTGGCTATAGAAACTTTGATGATAGGTTTGCAGAATGGTAAAAATTCAATTTTTTTGTACCTATTTATTTTGGCAAAACAAAAAATAGTGAGTGAGAAGCAATCATATGTTCTGATCACCAACCCATTGAAGTTAACTAGGGAATTTATCTCAAGTCCTACAAAAATCCCTAATCTTATTTTTATGCAACAAAACGTAAGAAATGACTGTTTTGATGAAAATTCATTGGTCCATCAACTTTGGAGGATTGGTGTGACCAAAAGATGAGAAATTTTACAAGTTTCTTATTTTTTCCATGTTTAGTAGGCCTTGAACTATAACCTCATGAAAGGATTATACAAAATGAGTGGATCTACTATGGTTTTGGAGGTTTTTTTCAAAACCCTGAAAGGACACTTTTATGTCCTGTTAGGTTACCAACCTAGTGTTAATTCAAAATGCTTTAAGATAATTATCAGAGGTTAATCACATTGTCGGTAACCCGTGATAATTATGTTAACCTCAGATACTAGTTTAACTAATGACCTTAGCAGAATTACACTGTTTTTAGGAAAAAAAAAATAGGAGAAAATAGCAAACTAATTCAAAATGCTTTGAGATAATTATTAGAGGAAAAACACATCTTAAGAAACCCTTGATAATTATCTTAACCTCAAATAATTAGTTTAACTAACTATCTCAGTAGAAAAACACTGTTTTAAAGAAAAACAGTTAGAAAAATAGTATAGATATCTATCTAAGTCAAATTATACTTATTCTAGCTGAGAACTAAACAGGGAAATTAGTAAAACATGTGATATTTTTACATGCTATTTATTAGAGTTAGATTACATGATAATGAAGCCGTGATAATTATGTCAAGGTTAGAAAAATAGTATAGATAGTTATCCAAGTCAAATTATACTAAATCTAGCTGAAAACTAAAGGGAGAAATTAGTAAATCATGTGATATGATCACATGCTATTTATCACAGCTATATTACATGATAGAAAGACCATGATAATTATGTCAAGGATAGAAAAGTAGTATAGATATTTATCTAATTCAAATTATGTTATTTTTTGCTAAAAAGTAAAGATGGAAATTAGATAATTGAGTTGGAAAAATATAAGATAATTACCAAAGGTCACAAATATCCTTATCTACTTGTGATAATTATACCATAGTTAATTAGTGAGTTTAGAAAATTAAAATTGACCAAAAGCCCTATTTTTAGACAAAGATTAATTAAAATAAATATACTTTGCGGTCAAAAGAGTTTAAGAAAATTATAGTAAGTGTAAAACTCTGATATAAAGTTGAGGAAATAAATTCTTTAAGAGAAAATAAATAAAAATAATATTAAGCTCAAAATAAGCAGATTCCAAACTTAAAATTCGATGAAAATTTAGGAAAAAGATATAAAAAACTATAAGAAAATTAGAAGAGCTTAGAAAACCCTCACGGAAGCTTTGGAAAAAGTGATCATGCCTATTTAGGCAAATAAGAAATTTCTAGGTCAAGAATTTACCAATTAAGACTATAAATTTAACCTAGATCGGGTAAAATTGGATACAAAGGTTAAGTCTAGTTTTCACATAATTTATCTAATGATTAGACGTCCTTTTTATAAGGATAAGAAGTTATGGCACCTAAAAGGACCCGAGCGAATCCTACATCTAAGGATGAGGACGTAGCTCCAAAACGAACTAGAGCGTCGCACGAGGACGAAACCGGGCCTAATAGTAGGCGTACGGAGGAGAGTCTTCATGCGCCAGTGCAGGAGCAAATAGCCAATCAATCCCAGGTGGGTTTCCCATTATTTAATTAAGTCTTTAAATAGTTAAAGTTTTTTTTTATAAGTTAGCATTGCATACGTAAGGAGTGAGAAAGTCAGAAAAGGAATAATTGACCAAAAACGAAAGGTAGGTTCCAACGTGCATTTGTTTATAATGTAGGAAAGAATTGTTTGAGTTAAAACTGGTTGAATTAGGAAAGATATGATTGATCATCCTTAAGACATCTTGTCTCAAGACAGCTCCAACTCCTTGGTATAAATTGATGATTAATGATGGCTTTTCAGTAAAACGGATAAGTCGGTTACCCCCATGAACGTTGAGTTTCTACTTCGTGTCATGTTTTGATGTTTCTACATAAGTTAGGATACCGTTTTTTATCCTAGGGGAGCCTATGGACAACTGGTTTGGTGTATGGACACCCGGAACCTTGGGTGGGGGTTTATCCACTCTGGATTATTAATAAGGAATGGGTGCCGCTTTTTCACAATTAGGTGGTCTTGAGACAAGAAGAGTAATGGTCATGGTTATTCTGGACAATGTTTTGATTGACAGTACCCTGTCTTAAGTTTAAAGATGTCTGTTTGCTAAAAGAATGTTTTCAATACTGTTTTCAAGGGCTGTTTGAATAAAATCCTATTATGAAGGATAAAAGGAATCATTATTTTAATTGTGATAAGAACGTGGTAATAATTAAATAACAAAAGAATCATGTGTGAGTGCGGGGTGGTAAGTGGGGATTGACTAAGGTTGTCAATCATGGACGGATGGACCTGATTAGTCAGGTAACTATCCATCCCTGCACACTAAAAACGTTTAGAAAACTTCTTCACTTGGAAGAGGAGTCCACCAGTGGCTGTGCCCTCACATCTGTTAGGGGGAAAAAAGTGTTGGTTGAAGATACCTTAGCTCAACTTTTAGAAGTTATAGGGCCGAAATAGTTTTGAACTTTTAATGTATTATCCCGTTTCTGCTGCGAGACAGGACTAGGTCTTCTTCTAAGGCTATAGACCCAAGCCATTGTCAATGGTAAAGGTCTATTCCTTGGATTTTTCTTGTTTAGAGAATTTGATTTTTATCAGACCTAGAGACCTGTCAAGGATCCCTTCCTGATCTTGGTATTGGCGGGTTGAGGATCTCACAATGGTGGCATTTAGCTTGAGCCGCTCGGGTTTCAAAATCACTAACTCTTGTTGATCAAATGTTGTGTCACCTTCTCTAGGTGCAAGGTAGGATCTTCTCGATAAGGCATCTGGCTTACCTTGTTGGCGGCCAGGCCTATAAGAGATAAGAAAATCAAACCTTGATAGGAATCCACTCCATCTGGCTTGGTGACAATTCAAGACACGAGATTCCATGAAGTATTCCAAATTCTTGTGATCTGTATAGACAGTGATCTTATGAGGAGCTCCTTGAAGTAGGTTACACCAAGTGTCGAAGGAGTCGATAATTGCTACGAGCTCTTTGTCATGGATTTCATAATTGATTTCTATGGCTGAGAACTTGCAGGAATGAAAAGCCACTAGATACTTGACCATCCTCACCTACTTGGGATAGAATAGTGCCAAGGGCAAAATCTGAAGCGTCTTTCTAGGATGAAAGGCTTTGTAGGATCTGCGTAGATTAGAATGGGTGCGGTCGTGAAAGCTTGCTTGAGAGTCTGAAAAGCTTCCACATCCTCTAAGTCCCAAACAAACTTATTATGGCATGTCAACCTTGTGAGTGTTGTAACCACCTTGGAGTATCCCTGGATAAAGATACGATAGAAATTTGCAAACCCGAGGACACATTGGACATCTCTTACCGAGGTGGGTGTCTCCCAATCAAGGATGGTTATTCTTTGGATCCATGGAGATTCCCTTTTCAGAGATAACGTAACCAAGGAATTCCACCTTAGATTGATGAAAGGAGCACTTCTCCAAGTTTGCATATAACCCTGATGCACGAAGCTTTTCAAGCAGTAATCGTACATGGTGCTTATGCTCTTCTTGATCCTTGGAAAATATCAAGATATCCAAGTATATTACCACAAAATAATCCAAATACTCCCAAAAGATGTTGTTCATTAAATGTTGAGAAACTGATGGGACATTTGTGAGACCAAATGGCATGACGGTATATTCAAAGTGGACATACATTGTGCGAAAGGTTGTCTTCCATTCCTCACCTTCTTTGATCCTGACTAGGTTGTAAGCACCACGAAGATCTATTTTTGTAAATATTCTTTCCTTTCCAAGGTGCTCAAGAAGTTCTAGGATCAAGGGAAGGGGATAGCGATTCTTACGGTGATCTTGTTCAGGCCCCTATAATACACGCACATCCGAAGAGTTTCGTCCTTCTTTTTTACAAAGAGTATTGGAGCTCCTGCTGGGGAATTTGAATTCCGTATAAATCCCTTAGCAAGATTTTCATCAATATCTTTTTGTAATTCTACCTATTCATCTTGAGATAGCTTGTATATTGGGCCAAAAGGGGATTGGGTTCCCTCCTGAATCTCTATAGCATAATCATAGGGTCGATGCTCCGATAAGAGGTATGCATTCTTCTTCTTAATTTAAACATCATTTTAATCTTGATATTGACGTGGCAATGCCTCCATGATTTTTGTTATTGACATGTCGGTAGGTGTTCAAATATCAGGAAAGTTGGATACTTTTTGGCCGCACTCATGAAGACCTTTGCTCCAAGATATATAGGCCTATTATGCCTTCCCTTTTGCATGGGCTCAATGCTTGATTCATGGCCATGTTGAGGTGTGTAGCCATCATGTGTCACTTCTGTTTGGGATCGCAATGGTGCCCCAAGATGCCTCTCTTGTCATCTCTCAAATAGTCGATTATCACATTCTATTGCTTGAGAGATGAACTCGCTTAGTGTGTGAACCTTTGGCATAGTCAATAAAAGATCTTTTATGTCATCCTTTCATCCTCACCAAAATTGGCTAATGAAATATTCCTCATGCCAAGTTAAATCACAAGTGAGCTGTCAAAATTCGGATGCATAGACGGTTGCAGGCCTTGATCCTTCTAAGTTTGATTTCAGCAACCCTTTCTCTATCACTATCCCCAAAGGTTGAAGAGAACTCCCACACAAAGCTTCAAATTCTTTTTCAAGTAAGGGAGAAAACCAAGAGAGAGTCGTACCCAAGAGGAGGGTCCCAATAAGGCCTATTTGAGAGGCATCATTTGGATAACGCTCTCATTGCATTCAAATGAAGTGACGCACTTGTTGGAGAAAACCCCTAAACTTTTGATCTAGTCCCAGCAAATTTTTCAGGCATGCTGACCTTCGGCTCCTTCTTATGTTGTTGACAATAGCTGGATCTTGCAGCTTGTGCTTGATGTGTGCTTGTCTCTTGAATCTCTTGAATTTGACGTTGAAGATATTGCAATGCCCGTCCCAAGATTAGGGGTTGCCCTGCTTGAAGTTGAGCATTACTCTCGCAAAGTTCTTGTAACTAAGCTTGGATGCTTTGCAATACGTTGTTGACACCTTCCATCATCGGCTCCATGGTGGCTTGAGAAGATTAAGAGATGGTAGTCTTGCCAAATTGTTATTAGCGCGTATAGAGCTAGAAGAGAGCAAGAGGAGGTGCAATGTACAAGAAACTTGGGACTTGATAATAAGCTTAATCTTGATTAGGCTTAATACTTTATTAAGAAAGCTTGATACAAGTCTTGGATTACATGATTTGAGTACAAGACAAGGCTTGATTGCAAGGACAAGACTTGAACATAATACAAGAATTAGAAGAGGGCTTTTCTCATAGGAGCCTCACAACTGATGTTGGCAAGACTGAGGGGCTTGTGGCCCGAGACCCCGATTTATACTAGTGCTTGAGGAGGGTAGAACTTTCTAGGTTCTTCTTGAGGAGGTTAGAATCTTCTAGAACCTTCTTGATCCTTCTAGTTCTTTTGGAACCTTCTAGATCCTTCTTCAACTTTCTAGATCTTTCCAGAGACTTCTTCCGAAATCTTCTTCAAGCTTCTAGAAACTTCTGAATCTTCAACTTTCTAAAGCTTTCTAGAGACTTTGAAATTCTTCCAAAATCTTCTTCAAGCTTCTAGAAACTTCTAGAATCTTCTTGATACTTTTAGAACCTTCTAGAATATTTTGGATCCTTCTAGATTCTTCTAGAGTCTTCTAGTGATGATGCGGATGATGACATAGGCGATGATGCAGACAATGCCGCGGGCGATGATATAGCAATGATGCAGGTGATGTCATAAGCGACTAAATCTCAAGCATACATGACACTCCCTAACTTGACCTTTGTTGTAGTAGCATTCCTCAATGGCATGTCTTATTCCACTTATTCTCAATGGCACACCATTTTTGTGGAGGATATTGATGTGGAAACATGGAGCATTGTTGTGTCGAATGATCCCTTCCACATTTCAAGCAATGTCTCAATGAAATACTCTCTGGTTTTATATTCTCAATGTCTGATGTATTCTTCTTATAAGCTCATCTACAAGCTGCTCAGTATTCATTGGTTACTACTGCAATAGTGTCATCCTTGTTGTATTTGCACCACTAGTAGTTGAATGTGAATCATTTGAGGTAGTATGAGCATCATGTGATACTTATCTATAGATCTTGCAAAAGTCTACTAAAAATACAGCTTCTCTCTTGACCTCATCTAAATTTGTGAGACAACTTCTCTTGTGCCCTCATCTAAATTCGCACATTTTTTCAAGTGTAGGTCCTTCTTGAGGTGCTCGTTCTTGATTCCTTCAATGAGAAACACTACTTGGAAATCCTCCTTAGGTTTCTCTCGTGGTAGACATCTCCTCTCAATATACTATTTGAATCGCAAGGTGGCCTCTTGTACTCTCTCGTTGTCTTTCTGCTTGTAAGAATGGATTTGTGACATTGCATTGTGCTTAATCCCTTGCATGGAAAAATCCTCCATGAAGTCTTGCATTAGCACTTCTATGTTTCCATAGTCTTTCTTTTTCAAAGATTGGAACCATGTAAGGGTGGTGCCTTCGAAAGTTAATCCAAGATCTTCAAAAAATGTGAAAAATCATGACGTGATGGGCTCTCAACACCTGTTTAAACGATGGGAATGTGCACGGGGATCCTTTGATCCGTTATACTTTGATGTCATGCATTCTTTGACTTGAGATGGACTTATGTGCATCGACTCGGTGACATACCTCATCACTCCCGTAGCTCCTAGGAAAGTTTTTCCATATGTTGTAGGTGTTGGTACTCTAGGTATAACTCTAGGTACTTCTCTCGTAGTCACATCTGGCACTACTCGCTCGGTAGGGTGTGGCATGGATGACTCTATTATGGCCATAAAGCTACCCCTCATAGGCTACGGTTTTGACAAATAAATCTAGCTCATCCTAGGATTTGAAACTTTCACTACAAGAATTACTTCATATTAGCGACGCTCAAAAGTTAAAATCCACGGCGTCGCTATAGGCGTCTTTATGAGCGTCTCTGTTTTCTTTGTTGCTTAGCGACGCCGAGAGGAGTAAAAAATAAATCAAGAGCGCCAAAAACTCAATTCTCAGATCTGAGTTTTGGCACTCAAGAGAAAAAGGTAAACGTGCCTCTCCCTCTCTCTCTCTCTCTCTCCCCCCCCCCCCCCCCCCCCCCCCCCCCACACACACACACACACACACACACACACACACGAGGAGAAGAAGGGAGATCAAGATATGCTCCTTCCCTCTCCTCCCTCTCATGTTCCCTTCCCCTCTTTCTCTCTCTCCCTCTCAATCTCTCTCTCACACACAGACACACACACACACACACATTGTGTCTTTGAGAGAGAGAGAGAGAGAGAGAGAGAGAGAGAGAGAGAGAGAGAGAGAATGAACACACATGCATAACGAAAACACATACACACACATTGAATGTACAAAAAATTCCGCACATATGCATAAACAAAGAATGCATACACACACATTGGGAGAAGAAGACAGACAGAGAGAGAGAGAGAGAGAGAGAGAGAGAGAGAGAGAGAGAGAGAGAGAGAGAGAGAGAGAGAGAGAGAGAGAGAATGGAACACACATGCATAAACAAAACACATACACACACATTGAATGTACAAAAAATTACACACATAGGCATAAACAAAGAATGCATACACACATTGAGAGAATGAGAGAGAGAGAGAGAGAGATAGAGAGAGAGAGAGAGAGAGAGAGAGAGAGATAAAGTAAAGAGAGAATATATGAGAGAGAGAGAGAGAGAGATAAAGAAAAGAGAGAGAGAGAGAGAGAGAGAGAGAGAGAGAGAGAGAGAGAGATAAGAGGAGAAAACAAAGAGAAAGAGGGAGAGAGAGAGAGAGAGAGAGAGAGAGAGAGAGAGAGAGAGAGAAATAAAGAGAGAGAGAGAGAGAGAGAGAGATAAGGGGAGAAAACAGAGAGAGAGAGAGATAGATAAAAAAAGTAGAGAAAATATGAATTAATAAAATGTTATATTAAAATTTAGAATTAGGTTAGATTTGAAATTACATTTAAGATTAGGTTAGATTAAGATCAAATATTAGGTTAGATTACATTTAACTTATATTTAAAATTTATGCTAAACTTTAAAATTAGGTTAGACTTAAGATTAGGTTAAGATTTTAAATTAAGTTAGACTTAAAATTAGATTAGATTACATTTAAGTTAAATTACATTTAGGTTTAGGTTAGATTTAAGATTAGATTAGAATTAGGTTATGTTTTAGGGCTTGACTACTCCCCTGATCATACTCAAGAGCACGACACAGACAACATACTTATCATCCGATGACATGACTAACCCGTAGGTGCACGTAGGCAATCTCGTTAGCTTGTTAGGCTGAGACCAATCTACACATACGCACTTTTATGATGCATCAATCATTAACTCTGGTAGAATGCAACCCACTCTATCCCTAAACGCTCATAACACCATTTACACTTCCAATGAACTCGGAATCGCATCAAACTTACTAGGCACAATCCTCTCACTAGGATATACTTACCTATAAGTCTAATCTCACCAGATTTGAACCCTAGTTATCTCGAATACAGTCGCGATAGACTAACAGGTCATAATCCAAAAGTGGGCGAAACTTAAGTTTATGAGTATCTATGTGTAGCTAATCTCTTTCTCATTCCATAAAGCACCTGATTGTTGAAAATAGACATTGTTTGTGCTACTTACAAGCAAAACAAGCTCGAGGAAGGATCGATCGCGAACAGCTCAAAAATGTGAATGCGTGGCGTGGACGCGTAGCTGTTGGAGAGACTACCGCGATGGTGTAGTCACGTCGTAAATCCGGTGAGGGAGAAGCGCATAGCGAAGAGGATAAGACACACTCACTCTCTCTCTCTCCCTCTCTCTGGCTCGTACGACACAGAATTAATATTCAAAAACGTTGTTCAAAAATGGTTCTAAGGTGACTTTTATACTTTAGTCACCTTAGCTCAAAATTGTACATGGGATTCTCTTACTCATTATTACAAAGTGTGAACAAATCTGAGTCCTGACTAACTGATTAATCTTTACATAACCTAGACCAATGGATCAAAATGATAAGACGTCTTTGACATAAAATGGGAATTTGATATGCTTTACAAGATGGGCTCATTACAACAGTTGGAAAAATGAGGCTCCAACACTCCCCCCCTCCTAATTCATGTCTACCACGACATGATCATCTTTGTCTTCATTGTCGTTGTCGTCTTTCTTGGTTGATTTGTTGTAGAAACTCATCATATCGCATAGACTCGCTTGCCATTAATGGGCCAAAAATTTTTGACTTGTACATGAAGAAGCCTGTGTAAAATGCTTCTTCGAAGGTTTGGAGATGGTAGCTTGGCAGAAACATTAGCCGTTTGAAATAGGCATACAATACTGGCTCTGTAGGTGGCCCACTTAGATCGTATGACAGCTCTGAGATGCTTCTTTTGGTATTCATATACTCTGATGTCCAGCTTTCTGAGAAGACTGTCAGACAAGCCAAAAAGGTTCGAGCTATTTTACATAGCATCTTGCAGGATAGGTCGGGAGAGCCTCCGAATTCTGCAATGGCGCCCTGAAGGGTTTTCACCATATATTCTCTCTCCCTCTGCTGGCCCTGGCAATACTGGATAATTTAGCCATGTCGAATTTCTGCTTTGTAGTGCTTTATGTTGGCTGTAGGTGTATGTTCGGGGAGTTGGGCAAAAAGTTCTGTCATTCCTCAGCTCAGGCGGTGTGTTGACTAAGTGGATCAGGTTATTAGGATGATCCAAGAGCCATTGACGCCTCCACTTTGACTGGCTGTCTACTATTCTGTTTTGTTGTTCCCGATCCTGTACTTCTCCTTCGAAAACTGGCACTTGTGCTTCTTTTTCGAGTTGTCGTTGATGTGTTAGAGTTTCGTATTTCAGCAGAGCATATGGTAAAATAGGGGCATTCCATTCCTTCCATAGCTCTGCTGCTGTTTTGTCTGATCTGGAAAGCCCTTGTAGCATCTCCTTTTGTAGTTGCATTGCCTTGTACCATATCATCTCTGATTGTTTTTCCATCTGTTCGGCCAGCCTCTGCTCTTCCAATCTCGTGATTGAATCTTCTTCTATTTCTTGGTCTTTGGAGCCAGTTTGATCAGTCTGTGTATCTGGGGCCTCTTGTTCATCTGATTCTTCCTCGTACTCATCTTGGACCCCATATACTTCGGCGAGTCCAGCCAAATTCATTGTTGCTTGCTCCAGGTGCACTCGTACCTGTCCTTGGTGTTGCCTTGCAGTTTGTAGACTTGCGATTTGCGAAGCCATTGTTCTACTATTGATTTGAAGAGCTTGAAATTCCATTTCTTTTTTAGCGGCAGACTCCTCTAACTGTTTTAACCTGATGTGCAAGTTTTCATTTTCTTCCCTGAGTGATTTGGAAACAATGCTTTCCATTTCACTGTCAGGAGCTGGTCCTTGTTGCTGTTCACTTTGTAAGTCTGAAATTTGCCTTTGTAGTTGATTTTCTGCTCTAAGCGCACTTTCGGCTATCATTAAGCGCTGTTTTCTTTCCAACTCCAACTCCCTCCTCAGTGCAGCCACTTCTTCTTCTGGGTGGACTACCGGTGTTGTTGGTAGCGACGTTTTTTGCTTCTTAGCTCGTTCAATTTCCCTTGCTTGTATATCTGTTACTGCTCTCAAATCTTTGACTTCAATTTGTAAGTCATCGATGACGACTTGCAAACTTTTGACTGTCTCCAACGCATCTTGCTTTTCTTTTTCCAACTTATGGATGTGTTCATCTATGTCACTGACATCTTCAAGGAATACGTTGATTGTATCTTCGCAAATGGCATTGAAGTCTTCAGACTCCTGTAAATTGTCTTTGAGGAGATTTACTGTGCTTTTGAGCCCCAAGATCTCAGCATCTCTGATGCTGATCGGCTTTAGAGTGTCCTCCCTTTGGTCCTGCAGTCTTTGAACTTCTCCATGGGTTTTTTGTAACCTCATTTTGTTGGACCTGTTCTGATCAGCTAGCCATTGACTATGCAGTCTTGTTCGGTTTAGTATTGTCTCCATTGACTGCAAATCTTCATCTATAGTAGATTCCAGCTCAATTTCTTGAGAGGAGGAAGCTTTATCTTTTGTCTGATCCACCTCCTTTTGCTTGCCTTTATCACTTTGTGATATGGTTCCAGTGTTTGGGCGACCATCTGTTGTTTCTTCTTCTTCTTCTTCTTCTTCTTCTTCTTCTTCTTCTTCTTCTTCTTCTTCACTGGGTGGTGTATGAACTCTCTCATCACGATGTGAGCTTTCTGAATGCGAAGTAGATTCAACAGGTGGGGTCGATTGCCTCTCACTTGTGTCTAGCCTTGGAGATGGCGGTGGTGTTTCCTGATCTCGTGAAGTTGGCCTCAACTGATCTCTCAAGGTTTGGAGATCCTCCTCTTCTAGTAGCAATTTTGATTCGTCCCTAGCATTTCTTTCTTGGATGTACCTCTCGAACCAGTCCAACTCAAAAGCTGGGTTGTTTCTATTCTTCGTTCTCAGTGTGTAAGTGCTACTAGAAGGTTTCCAAGTGGCGCCTACATCGCCTCATAGAGATTTCTCTAGAGCAAATCCTTCTAGCATCCTTTCCATTTTTGTTATCTTCTGCAACCTGGTGTTGTTTTCCATTTTCGCTTTCCGCTTCTTTAGTCGGGCATCTTCCTCTTTAGTTCTTCTTTCTTCTTCCACCTTTTCTTGTGTACTTCTTATTACTCTTTCCAGCCTACGTCCTCCAATGGTGTTAATAGAGGCCGGTACTTTCCCTTGTGATATGTCTTCGATATTTTCTCTTAATACCAGCCAGTCATTCTAATGAGGGACAGGTGGCAACTGATCTGCCGCGCATATGGCCTGGTATATTACTCTAGTTAGGACTTCTCCTCCTGCAATGTAATTTGGTTTGTCCTACCTTAGCTTTGTCATTTCTTCAAATAGATATGACGCGTGATCTATATAGAACTCATGGGTCATTCTCATAGCCCATGTCAGTGTGGTTGAGATGCTCCCGTGTGGTGTAGTGTATCTTGGCGGTCTTTTGCTGTAGCTCAACAAACACTGACTGTAGATCTGTGTCAGTTCTCTTACTTCCGGGTTTGCTATGAGTTCGAAAGAAGGTAGTTTGGACTTTTGCAAGTAGACTGTGAGGTTTTTCCTTCTTTCTCTCATGTTGGCTCCTTGATCGGACAATTTCAATTCCTCTTTGATGATCTCTTTGGTGATCTGGATCTCCATCACTTCATTATCCATGCCTGCCACTCTGCAAGTTCCATCTTCTTGGATAGTCTCAATTAGATGTTGTACCCTTTTGAAATCTATCCCTACTGGTGGTAGTGATACAAAGTTCCACAAGCCAACTTTTTTGAGCCATGACCTTTGCGGTGATCTTTTCAAGTAATTTTCTGCCTCCTTAGGGATCATCACTGTATCCACTAAATTTCTTTTGTCATCCACATATGAACCTTGATAGATCTGAAAGGCTACTGCCTGTTGCACGTCTGCAAGTATCGAGGTGGTTGCTGGCTTTAGGGAATTGGGTAGAAGTGCATAGGGTACTGCACCTTCTGTTGCCAGGTTCTTGCCTTTTCTTTTTCCCGGAGAAGCATCCATAGATCCTGTATTCACAATTAACATTTAATGCACAAACATAGTACTACTCTTCTAAATTGATTACCACTTAATCATGCATCTAGATGAGCCTTCTTAGTCCCAAGATTAGTTAAGGTAAAATGTTAGCAGATAGACAAGCTCTTCCATTGTGCGACTCTGGCGGCTTCAAATTAATGTTGTTGGTGAAGGAGAACAAGTCCAAATGCCTTGAAATTTTGTGTGGTGTATGTTCACAGGGCATGTAAGGTCACTCTATAAGCCCAAACTGAAAATCTGTTCATTTGTAACTTTTTCTCTGTCTATCGCAATAGACTAGCCTTTTTTTGACAAGGGGCCTACTTTGCAGTTGTGCCTCCACCAATTGGTTTCTCATACCTTGCACATGATCTGATTCCATTTTCACCTCAAATGAATGTCAAGTGACCCCTTTTTGGATCAACTCCCATTTTTCCGGATTCCTTATAAGGAGATGTTGGTCTATCTCCTTCATTTTGTGTTGTTTTGGGCTCAAACTTAGTGGGTAGCTCTCTTGCATCATGTTGAAGCCAACTGTTAATTCCAATTTTTGATAAGATGGCCTAGTATCCCTCTGCTTAGTCTATCGCGATAGACTGGTACTTAGTGTCAATTTGTCATTTTTTGGCTCTGTGATCATCTATCTGCCTTCTCCCAGTTGATGTACGGTTTCTTGACCCCTCTCATGTGAATTTTAGCTGTCTGCCCTTGAGATGTCATGTTCTGACTCTGAGTTGTCATCATGTCTTTCTCAGCTTGCCATAGGAGTCCATCCTGTCACCAAATTTGGTGTACTACCTTCATGTGCTTCCCCAAGTCTATTTTGTTAAAATCTTGAAAAGTCTTTCCCCCAATTATTGGTGTAGCAAGTCTATCGCAATAGACTAAGTTATTTGGCCAAAAATGATACTCTTGCACTTTGATTTGATAATGGTGGTTAATATTCCTTGTTAGCACCCCTCATGAAGCCAAAGTCGAAACTTTCTTATCTAATTGTAAATTCAAGTCTATCGCGATAGACTAGTACTTGGTCATTTTTACCAGTTTTTTATTTAATGTAAGTTGACCACAATGGTGTTAATAGGCCCTCCTAGACACACACATCAAGTTTTAATCAATTTAGAAGAGTGTACTCCCTGTTTGCAGCACTTAACTGTTTCTGGAGTCGCAGTAGACCACTTAGGTGATGGTCACCGTTCCTTTTGGTCATTGTATGACTCCGGCTGTCTTTTATTTCCTTTTGACCTTTGATCCAAGTAGTTAATTGTTCTTTTGGTGTTTACAACACCAAGAACGACCATTTGGACATCTTTCTGGCATGTTGCCGGCATTTGCCCTAGTGGAAGAGTTTTTTCCTGAGTGGACACATTCCATCTCGTAGTTGACCTCTGTTGGATGTACCTTGTTAAATTTGGTGTCATTTTGTCACTTGGTCGGCCCGTTAGAGTATCGTGACGCTTTGTGTGGTTTTCGTCAGATAGGGACTTTAGGCTCCGTTTTGACGAACTTTTTCATGGTCTAACCCTTCAGTCGGTTTGTCGAGGTTATTGGCTTGCTGTCTATAAGTTTTGGCTCATTTTCGATCACCTTGGTTCAGTTGCCCTTTTGCAGGTCCTGTGAAATTAGGGTTTTCTGGGCGGCTTCATTCGCGCTTTCCGAGGTCATAGGCTCGATCCCTAAGCTATAGGCATTGTGCCTTTCAATTTTGGTTCCATTTGGTGGCCTCTAGGTCTCCCTAACAACCGGTCTTATGTATGTGTGCACAGGTTGTGATTGTGATGCCGGCGAGGTTTTGCGACTAACTGAAGTAAACAACACTTAGAGTCAGTGTTGACGAGCGTACCTCTCATATCTGATGTTGATCTGGTGACCGTGCGCGATGGATGAGCTTCTGGAAGTCTCAACTGCTATAGGGAGCTCTCTCTCTTACAGTGGAAAATGACTCAAATGAGAGATTTCTAGCCTAGCCTCTCTATATGTAATCGAGACTCCGACACCAAATTTTCCCATCTTTTACCTGTGGCCATAAATTTTTGCGAGATGCGGTTTAGGCTCGCAAATTTCCTGATTTGGACTTCGGTTGCTCCAGTTTTACCATTTTTGTAGATTTCTCCTGTTGAGGTCCCTTCATGACGGTGGTTATTTTTCCCTATCACCTTTGCAGTCCCTATTTTTTCTGTGTCTTCTTTACCTTGCTCCGATCAGGCGTCTCTTCTTTTGTGTTTCCATCTGGATTACGGATTTTTTTCTATAATTTTTGCTAGAAAATGGCAAAAATAAAGCAAATAAATCCCAAAATAACCCGAAAATAGCAATTCTAACCTATAAAAATACCAATGAAAAGCAAAACACTTTGTAGTTCACTTTTCTCTCGTCTATGTACATTCTCGCTCAGTATCGTCAACCTTGGCCTATTTTTTGCTGTTTTTAGACATTTTTTGGCCAGATTTGACTCTCTTTGTAGTCTATACACATCCCTAGGGGCTCATGAATGATGATTTGGTCCCCAATTCTGATTAATTACGAGGGCATATTCTTTTTCCCAAAATCACACAATAAAACGCAAAAATGGTTGAAAAATTGCTCACAAACATTGCCCTCTAATATATGACATGAGTCTGACATGAGTCCGCATTTAGAATGCCTCCCCCCCTCCTAGTTGGAGTCCTCCCGGATGACAGGGTATCGTCAAAGGTATGTGCTATGCATGGGTGTGAACTCGTGCTAATGCAGGCCTTGTAATATAGCCCTATATGCATGTGCAGTCAATGCATGTAGAAAGAATTTATGTAGTGTAAGAGGAAGGTATAAGCGATTCGCTTATTGGCATTTGTCGTTGAGGCTTCCTGTGGTATCTTGAGTTGGCTGGCAGATTTTCTTTGCAAGGAGTAGTTGTAAATCTGCCGCTCTTTGTTTGATTGTTTTCCACTGGTTTTGAATTGGCGTATGTGGTTTCTTTGAAGTCAATATTGTCGTATCTAATGGAACATTCTTTCTTTCTCCTTTGATGACTTGGGTCTTATAGATCGTTGTAGTTTTTGTTGTTGATCTTGTTTGTTTCCTCGTGCTGTTTGCATGATGTGGCTTGACCTTGACAGTTGTAGATAACTCCTCGATTGTCATCTTTGGCCTCCCTTCTTGTGTTGTTGGCCCATTTTGAATTGGCAATTTTGGCCGCCATACCAATATAGTCCATTGCGTATTCGACAGATTCACTATGGTTCTTTGAAGTTTTGCTAGCTTTCGGTGTTTTGTCTATTCTTCTACCCTATTTTTTATAGGAATTAGGTGCCGTGCCTTATCCAAACTTTGTATTTCCTCTTTTGATGTAATTGTGCCTCGGTTAGCTCTGTACGCCGTACCCAAACTTGCCTGGTTCCATGCATGGTTGTTGATTTTTGATAAGATGTTGCTGGACTTGTAAACTCTGTTTGTTGTTGGGCATATCTTTGCGGTTGTATTGACTTTTGTTTCCTCCTCGACATGTATTGGTTATATGATAAGAAGGGTTCTGAAAAGTTTTCATTTTTGAACAGTGCTTCATTAGTATCCAAATCAATGAATACCCTATTAGCTTTCATCCATGACACTGCTAAGATACACGGCGTTGCTGATCTACTTGGTGGCAGTACATGGAATTTTGTAGTGTACGGGTGTGCCTGCACTGTGATTGGTATTATAATAGACCACAACGTGGTCACCTCATCACCCGATGCTACTTTCAACCTGTGTGTCTATGGTATTGTCCTCATTGGTCCAAGTTTCTGAAAGAGCTCAAAGCTGATGACACTCATTTTTGCTCCAGTGTCAAGTAATGCATAGATTTCAACTTGTTTTGTTCTTGCATAAGCTTTTATGTAAGGACTACACCACGTATCTTACAAGTTGTCAATGATGCTATCGTCCTGAGCCCTAAGGTCTGTCATGGTCTTTTCTAATTCGTCGCTTTGTATATCCGCTTCGATTGTTTGGGATGTTGAAAGAGGATATTTGTCAGTCATCATTGGGGTGACCATGTTTATTGTCCTGAGAAACTGCTTTCGTTTAGCAATCCGTTCCTTTGCTTCTTGTTGTGCCTGGTCCTGAATTCTTTGTTGTTCCTGTCTATAGGTTTTTCCATAATGCAGTTGAAACAACATTTCCGGTATTAAAGGTATATGATATATTTTTAAACGACACCCACTAATCCAGTTCGGCATTTCTTTTCCATCTAGTGTCGATAGTTTTACTGCTCCGCTGGACGAGATTTCTTGGACCAAATAAGGCCCCATTCCCCTTTTCTTTAGCTTTTTGGCATGCTGTTTAAGGGTGTATACTAAGACATAGTCGCCCGTTTTAAAGTCCTTGTTCTTGACATGTTTGTCAAAAAACTCTTTCTGTTGTTTTTTTTTTGCATATATGGCCGCTACAGCATTGAGTCGTAACTCATCTAATTTTTCAAGGTCCTCTAACAGTTCTGAAAGTTCATGCCCCGTCTAGTCCAATTGTGTGGCTACCCTTAGTGTGGGGATCAGAAAGTCAATAGGCAATATTGCATTTAACCCATATACCATATTAAATGGTGTAGCATTGAGTATTGTTTTATATGCAACTCGATAAGCCCACAATGCCGAATAGAGCATCTGATCCCAATCTGTTCTTATTTCACTAACCAGTTTCGTAAGAACTGTGCACAATATTTTGTTAGTCGCTTCCGCGTGGCCATTGGCTTGTGGATGATAGGGTGCAGATTTGCGATGAATTACCATAAACTCATTTAAGAGATATTGGATAACTTCATTTACAAAGTGTGTCCCTCTATCACTCACCAGCTCGATTGGAAGGCCATAACGTGTAAACACATATTCATATAAGAATTGTGCCGTGGTTCTAGCATCTGTTGTGGCTTTTGCTTCCACCCATTTGGTCATGTAATCCGTGGCCACTATGATATATTGTGCTTGTGAACGATACGCTGGTGGAGTGATAGGACCAACAAAGTCCGATCCCCATTTAGCGAATTCTCGAGCACTCATCATTGGTCTTAAAGGCATTTCGTCTCTTTTAACTAGTACCTTAGTGCGTTGACATTCATCACACCTTTTCACGAATTCTGCTGCATCTTGAATCATGGTCGGACACCATATACCTGCAACCATAATGATTTTTACGGTTCTCTCTGTTGAAAAATGACCTCCTGCTATGCCTGCATGAGCTTGTTCCAATAATGGAAAGTAGTCATTTTCATGAGGAACTAACCTCAGCTGGTCATCAGTTCCTCTTTTATACAATTGGTCACTAATGAGGGTATACCTATTCACTTCGATTTGTAAAGCCTTTTGTCTGGCTTTAGACCAATCTCCTGGCAGCTCCTTATTAGTCAAATATTCCACAATAGCATGACTCCATGCAGGTGCTACTGTCACTTGGTATAATGTGGCATAATCCACAGTGGTATTGGATGTGCAAAAGTCGCATTTCTTGATGTAATTAGCTACATCGCCTGCCATTCCTGGCCAATACACTCCAAGTATTCTTAATTGTTCATACATCATTTGATTTCCTCTATGGAATCCCCCTGTTTTTGTATGGGCCTCCTCTAGATACGCTTCATACTCCTCTGGGCCTATACACAATCTTAGAATTTCATCGTTTCCATGATGGTACATTCTGCCCGCAAGCATTGTGTAATTTCGTGCTTGTCTAACGTCTTCCATCGTGTGTTTGTCATCAAGATTCATTCCATATGTCAGCAACGGAATAATTTGCTCTGACCATTTCGGTACCATCTCTATATTAAACAAGTATGCGTCTAGGAGATCATCATCTACCCCGGTAGCTTTTTCGCCATGTAGTAATCGAGAAAGGTGGTTTGCTCTTTGATGAGTTTTTCCTTTCTTAACTACTACCGTAAAATCAAACTCCAGCAACACAATGAACCATCTTACAATTCGTCCTGTGTTACAAGGTTTGTTTACTAAGTACAAGAGTGCCTGATGATCTACAAAGAATGTGAATTTGTTAGCGAGTAAGTAATGCCGAAATTTCTTTACCGCATATATCATACCCAATCCTTCTCTTTCAGTGGTAGTATAATTCTTTTCTGCACTGTTGAGTTGTCTACTAGCATAACTGATTGGAAAATCCGTCTTACCCTCATCTGGTTGTGCTAATATACGGCCTATTGCAAATGCCGAAGCATCTACATGTACATGGAAGATCTTTGACCAATCTGGTGCTTTTAGAATTGGTGCAGATACCAGTGCTTCTTTTAGTTTCTGGAATGACTCCTCACATTCATTGGTCCAAATGAAGAGCGTGATTAGCCTATACAAGGGTTTTTCTATTACAGCGTACATGTAGATAAAACGTCGGTAGTATCCACAATGTCCCATAAATGATTGTACCTCTCGAACAGTGTTTGGTCTTGGCAATTCTATGATCACCTTTACCTTGTCTTTATTAGTGGTAATTCCATTAGCCGACACTATGTGGCCTAAGATTTTACCTTGTCGTACCATGAATATACATTTTTCTGGGTTGAGGCAAATCCTATACGTTCTGCATTTTTCGAATACCTTTCTAAGATGATCTATATGGTCTTGTCTCAATAGAGAATAGACACACAAGTCATCCATGTAAATATCCAAGAATTTTCGCAAGTATTCTTTAAAAGCGTGTGTCATTAATCTCTGAAATGTGACTGGAGCATTGGTCAAGCCAAATGGCATTACCCTAAACGCATATATGCCCCATTCTATTGCAAACGCTGTTTTGTATTGATCTTCTAGTTTGACCCCCAATTGGTTATAACCAGAGAATCCGTCCAGAAAGCTATAGGCTTGCTTGCCTGCTACTCGTTCCAGGACGTGTTCAGTGATAGGAAGAGGGTAGTTGTCCCTTATTGTTGCTGCATTTACCTTCTTGATATTCACACACACTCGTAATTTCCTGTTTTTTTTGGGTACCACCACTATCGGGGATACCCAGTCCGTGTGCTCTATCTCATAAATAAATTCAGCCTCCATAAGTTTGTCTATCTCCTCTTTTATCCTTTTGGCGAATGTCTCATTATACGTGTATGGACTTTGTTTGCTTGGCTTTGCATCAGACTTCAGAGGGATTGAATGTTCACAAATGTTAGGATCCACTCCCTTCAAATCTTTGTACGACCATGCAAATACATCTCAAAATTACTTAAGTGTTTTGATCAGTAAGTCCTCTTCTTCTCGACCTAGATCTGTGGCAATGTAAGCAGGTTGAGGATTTTCTCCTGGCTCTGCTAAGTCTATTTTCTTAGCATTCTCTGGCCCATCGTAGGACTCGTTTGATTTAGGCTCCCTCATTGGTTGTTGAACCACCAATCTTCTTTCTTGAATGGTGTACTTACAATAGTGAGGAGGTACATCTATCTTTTTACTCCCATCACTAGCGTTCGTTCCATCGCTACTTTCCATTTCAGTTGTCCATACATTTTTAATTTTTTGTTTCAACTCATTGTATCTCTTTTTTCGTTCAATTTTCGTCATAATTGGACTACCACAGACATTCAGTTTTTCTGTTGCAACTCTTTTTTTTGCTTTGCTGGTTTTCTTAGGTTTCAACAGCCTGGACTTAAATCTTGAGTTTTCAACAGCCTTAAGAAATCTTCCTGACACTTTATCCTTAGCACAATCAACAACATGAATGTTCATAAGGAAATGTGTCTTACCCTTAAACTCCGGCATGGGTCTCAGCCTGGTTGGTGGACTGATATGGTGTCGTTTACTCTTGTATCTTTTTTGGCGTCTCTCACTTTGGTTTGGGAAATTGTAGAAGACGTCATTGTCTTGATCTTGATTGTCGTCTCCCTCCGTATTTTCTGACTTTTTGTCATCCGCGTTATCCTTGTTTTCACTTTGATCAGAAGAATCATAAAATTCTTCTCCCTCCTGCTTGATTTCTTTAGTGGGGATGTCCACATAGCCCACTATCTTAAGCTCAAGTTTCGTTTCTGTTTTATTGATCTTCATATTCTCAGTACCTCCATCGTTCTCGTCCTCCTCCACAATTTTGCTCAACATGTAGTATGGTATAATATCGTAGCCATTCTCATCACAAAATTTGGTGGGAGTGACTTCATTGACGCATACATCCAATGTAGCCAAAATTTGAGACCATTCTAGGGGTTCGAGCTTCTCTTCACGAAAAGGTTCTCGTATATATGCATCGTCTTCCAAGACCCTCTCTAGTGTCCTTTCATTGTGGTCAAATTCACTACATTGAGATGCCCCACACATCCAT
This sequence comes from Adiantum capillus-veneris, assembly GCF_014529385.1. NCBI lineage: Eukaryota > Viridiplantae > Streptophyta > Polypodiopsida > Polypodiales > Pteridaceae > Adiantum > Adiantum capillus-veneris. The sequence continues at coordinate 160,793,811 of NC_140939.1, read as the reverse complement.
ATCTCCTTTTTCTTACAAAGCCATGCTGGGACTTCTGATCCACTAATGGTGGCTGAGTCAAATTCTTCCACAGGGGTTCTCCTGACATCATGGTAGCTATGATTTTTCATGTTTACGCGTGTAGTAGTTTCAACATGTCTTAGATATAAATAATCATACCCCCAGTCCTGCACCATTTTGAGTTGCTTCATGAACGGCCTACCAAGGATAATTTTATAGTTATTCTTCTTGCCGAAATCTACTATGGCAAAGGTATGTTCGTACTCTATGCCACAGGAAGATACCACAATTGCCTCAAACAATCCTATAGGCCTTTCTATGTGCCCATCCGCCAGTTGCAATTTCATTCTAGTTGTTCGTATTGCTAGTTTTCCCCATTTTTTGTTACCATATACATGTGGTAGTGATGTGTGTGAACACACTAGGACCGCCGGGGCATTTTTCCCCTCTTTAGGAGGTTTTTTCCCCTGTGCATTGTATATACGCCCATCACTCTAGGGCTATCTATCTTTCCATTGCACACTAAGTAACACACTCTCTATTGTGTGCCTTGAGCTTCCTTCGTCTTCTCCAAGCTGTGTGCATTTCTCTGCAACCCTAATTCCAACAATTGGTATCAGAGCAGGTCACGTCCTCCCGGGCTTAGTCGCCAGCTGCTCCAGCACACACCTGCTCACTTTCTCCAATTTCAGTGACCTTTCGCGAGTGTTCGCAGGTCGACAAAAATTTTGGGTGTGCTCGAAGAGGTCGGTCTGCTCAGAATTTTGATTTGGGCTCATTTCGGCCTCCGTTTCCACTACAGGCAGTACTACACAGGCTATTTTGTCATTTTGTGCAAAATTTCTGTCAATGTCGTTTTCAGCATAACAGGTGCCTTATAGTCTTCTATGGTTTGTGCTATATAGCACAGGTTGTTCCCGCTCCGTTTCTCCTATTTTCGGGCAGTTTTCACATCAGGTGCAGCATTTACCATGGCTGACAACAACAGCATAGATGTGTTCAAGATGTTTTCTACTGAGGACAGGTTGGATGGGGACAACTACCCTATGTGGGCTTATATGATGCAACATGTTCTTGTGTCAAAGGGTGTCTGGAACATTGTGCAGGGCATTGATGTACGTCCTGGTTCTGAGGATGTAGGCAATGTTGAGGATGTTGCAGGTCTTGCTGCAAGGATTGCAGCTATTAGAGTTGTTTTGCCTATGGCAAAACAAGCTCGTTGGGATGTTAAGGATGCGCAGGCTCATGCATTGATTGCGTTGTCTATGAAGCGCACCATTGTTCCTCACATCCGTTCAGCAAAATCTGCAAAACAGGCTTGGGATATTTTAGCAGGTCTTTATGCAAGCCGCAATGAGGCTAAAATTGCTTTGCTGCGTAAAGAGCTGGAGTCGAAGATTATGCATGAGGAAGATGATATGGACACTTTCCTTGCTAGTGTCAAGGATATCAATGAGCAGCTTATTTCTGCAGGTGAAGTCATTTCAGACAGTTCCCTTGTGCAGACTGTTCTTGATGCCTTACCAGATTCCTACCAGACTTTTGCTAGTACTTGGAGACTGATGACCCAAGGAAATCAAGAAGCTGTCAAGTTTGATGCATTATGCACATTGCTGTTGCAAGAGTCACTGTCCAGAAAAAACAGGACTAGACAACATGCAGTTGAATAGGATTTTATTGCTTCTCAAAGAAAGGGTGGTAACAGCAATGCAGCCACTTCTTATGGTTCTGCTACGAGTGGCAAAAATTATGTTCCTAATGCTTCTGTTGGCAGTACTTCGTCTGGCAATTCTGGTGATAAGGGCAAAAAGAAGATGCGTTGCCATTATTGTAAAGCCAATGATCACTTGATCAAGTCGTGTCCTAAGTTGAAGGCCAAAGAGGCTAAGAAGAAAGAGGGTGGTTCCAATGCAAATGTTGGTTCCACTACAAATGCAGCCATTGTTGAGTCTTCTGTGAAAGGAGACTGTGTTGCTGATGTTGATGTAGAATGGGCTTTTAGCGCAGAGTGCACTTACAATCCTGCTGTCCATGATGCATGCTTGTCAGTTGCTGCAGATTCACATGTGTGGTATTTCGACAGTGGTGCTACAAAGCACATTACCTCACATCGTGAATTGTTTACCTCTCTCGAGTCTGTCCCTCATGGGAATTCAGTCACTTGTGCCAACAATGCATCTTATCCAGTTCAAGGAGTTGGAAAGATTGTGCTCACGGCTGCTAATGGCAGTTCCTTCACACTTGTTGATGCACTTTATGTACCTGGGATCAAGAAGAATCTCTTGTCTGTATCCGCACTTGCTAGACTTGGACTTGTAGTCAAATTTGTGGATGACAGATGTACAATTCATGATCTTAGTTTTGGTGATGAAATTGTTGCATCTGGGCTTTTGTGCCGTGGGCTGTATAAGCTCACTTTGTATGACAAGTGTGGACAAAACTTTGCAAATGTTGTTGCAGATTCAAGGACTATTTCAGATGCAAAACTTTGGCATGCACGTTTTGGTCATCTGAATTTTTCCAGTTTGCTGCGTTTGCAGAAATCTGATATGGTTGCTTCTTTGCCACCTCTTGAAGCACCTGTCAAACATGTTTGTGAAGGCTGTATTTTGGGTAAGATGCAGCGTTCTAAAGTTCCAAAGGATAGTTCAATTCGGGCCACATGCAGGTTGCAGCTTGTGCATAGTGATGTTTGTGGGCCCATGCAAACTCCGTCCTTGGGCAATTACCTGTACTTCGTGACTTTCATTGATGATTACTCCAGGTATGCATGGGTATTTCTGCTTAAAGCGAAGTCCGAAGTTTTTATGTGCTTCAAACAATTTCTGGCTATGGCTGAAAATGTCTCGAAATGTACTATGGGCACCCTCCGTTCCGATCGAGGGGGGAGTATATGTCTCATGAATTTAATGCATTTCTGGCTAGTCGTGGGATAAAACACCAATGTACAGTGCCTTATACACCTCAGCAAAATGGTGTTGCTGAGAGGAAAAACAGGTCACTGACGTAAATGGCACGATGTATGGTCAAAAGTCGAGCTTTACCGCATTCTTTTTGGCTTGAGGCCATCATGTGTGCCACTTATGTACTTAACAGGTGTCCTACGAAAGCTTTACAGTCTATTACTCCATATGAAGCATGGCATGATAGAAAGCCTTCTATTGAGCACATGCGTGTTTTTGGCTGTTTGGCATATGCTTTGGTGCCACAAGTGCAGCGCAGAAAATTGGATGATAAGGCTGTCAAATGTATTTTTGTTGGTTACAGTGCTGAAAGCAAAGGTTACAGGTTGTATCATCCGCAAACAAAATGTATTCTGGTTTCACGGGATGTAGTGTTTGTGGAAGGTTTTGTTCAGCCCTTGCTGTCATGTACTAGAGACAGTAATGTAAGCTCACAAGACATTTATGACACTGTGTTGCCTCTTTTCAGTGGTGGAAATACGAATGTAAGTTCCAATGAGGCAAATGTACAGCCTATGGGGGTTTCTGAAAATGTCGTAGATCAGCCTATTACTGATGCAGATGTACATAATGTACTTGATGAGGAAAGGGCTGAAAATGAGCAGGCTAGAGGTATGCCAAAATGGTTGGTGCACACTTTGCGTGACAGTAAATTGGATGCACCTTTGTCTAGTCGTACTCGTTCAGGCTCTCGCCATGCATCTTATGCATCAGATTGTTATGCTTTGGCTGTGTCTAGCTTACATGATGTTGAGGAGCCTCTGACTTTTGATGAAGCACAAAATTCAAAAAATTGGATGGCTGCCATGCAATCAGAATATGATGCACTTATAGAAAATGACACATGGACTTTATGTGATTTGCCTCTTGGCAAAAAGGCCATTGGTACGAAGTGGGTTTACAAGTTGAAACGCAAGCCGGATGGTGAGATCGATCGCCATAAGGCTCGACTTGTTGCAAAGGGTTATGCACAGCAAAAAGGCATAGATTATAAAGAGACTTTTGCTCCCACTTGTCGTATGACTACTGTGCGTTTTCTATGTGCATTGGCAGCTCATTTTGGTTGGGATGTACATCAATTAGACATTGTTACTGCTTTCTTGAATGGTGACATATTTGAGGAAGTTTATGTAACGCAGCCTCGCGGTTTTGTCATAAAAGGACAGGAGGACAAAGTGTGCAAATGTAACAAGGCTTTGTATGGGTTCAAGCAATCTCCTCGTGCTTGGTATGAGAAAGCTGACACTCATTTGGTCAAACAAGGCTTTCGTAACAGTCCAACAGAAAGCACTTTGTATGTAAAGTGTGAGGGTGATGTATTTCTCATCGTGGTTCTTTATGTTGATGATTTGCTGATCATTGGACCAAATGAGAGACACATTGCTGAATTTAAGGCTGATCTGAATGCTACTTTCAAGATGAAAGATTTGGGGTTGTTGCATCATTATTTGGGTATACAGTTTAAGCAGTGTGATGGTGGTATTGCCTTGTGTCAGAAAAGTTACATAGAGACATTGCTATGTAAGTTTGGACTTGAGGATTGCAAACCTATTGCCACTCCCATGGAAACAGGTTTGAAGTTGAGTCTACATGATGCTGGTGATCCTGCTGATGTCACTCTTTACCAAACTGTTGTTGGCTGCCTCATTTATGTATGCAACACAAGGCCGGATATTCAGTTTGCAGTCTCGCAGGTCAGCAGATTTATGCATAGCCCAGGGTCTAAGCATTGGCAGATTGTCAAGAGGATTTTCCGCTACCTTAGTGGCACTTTACATCTTGGCTTGTTTTATCCCAAGGGGGGATCATTGCCGCCAGACTTACATGCTTTTTCGGACTCAGATTGGGCTGGTTGTTTTGACACGCGAGTGTCCACAAGTGGTTTTTGTTTCATGCTTGGCAGTTCATCTATATCATGGTTGAGCAAGAAGCAACCTACTGTGGCCACTTCGAGTTGTGAGGCTGAGTACAGGGAAGTCTTCACAGCTACGGTTGAGTGTGTATGGCTCAAACGCCTTATGGCTCATTTGGGTGTTGGACAGGACACTACCAACACTATCTACACTGACAGTAAGAGCGCATTGGCAGTTGCGAGGAACCCAGTTTTTCATGCTCGCACAAAGCACATTAAGGTGCATTACCACTATGTCAGGGAGAGGCTCTCATCAGGAGAGATCAGCTTGGCTTATGTGCCAACACAGGACAACCTTGCAGATCTTTTCACAAAGGCATTGTCTCGTGAGAAGCTTGAAGCTTTCCGCAAAGCTTTGGGCTTACTCCCCTTTGTGGACTAATCCTGTCCTCAGGGCATGGCACTTCCCTTTACTCATGTGCCAGCTCTCGTTCACCGCATCACTCCAGGGGGGATTTGTTACATATACATGTGGTAGTGATGTGTGTGAACACACTAGGACCGCCGGGGCATTTTTTCCCTCTTTAGGAGGTTTTTTTCCCCGTGCATTGTATATACGCCCATCACTCTAGGGCTATCTATCTTTCCATTGCACACTAAGTAACACACTCTCTATTGTGTGCCTTGAGCTTCCTTCGTCTTCTCCAAGCTGTGTGTGTTTCTCTGCAACCCTAATTCCAACATTTTTCCCATAGCATTTTGGTCGCAATGGCAATGCCAACTCCACTATCAAGTATTGCCTTAGTCTCTATGCCGTTATGCTCAACTGGTAGGGTTGTGTTGTCGTCTTCACCTTCACAATACTCTGCTACCTTGTTGAGTGGGACTGGTCTAGTGTTGAATCTCTTTGGTTCTGTGTCAATAAGCTCGGTTTCGAAGAACTTAAGAGGTTTCCTTATGCCAAATTTTTCAAGACATTTGCCCACTTTCGTCCACATGCTTGGCCTAATTTTTAACAATTCTGCCAATGTGATTGTACACTTGACCGGAGTGGTCAACAAGTCTGTCAGGATTTTAGTGTCCAATTGATTTGACCCGCCTATTCTTTGAGAAGGTACTTTTTGAATTTTTGACCTTCCACTAGAAGGCAGCGCTCCCAGCATATTCAAGGTAGTTTTTTCTCCTTTGCTCGGGTTTTTAGGGCAATCAGGGATCAAGTGAGTAATTCCACACTCCGTGCAATATGCGTTGACCCTAATGATTTCGTCATGAGGGCAGTCCCTCAGCCAATGGTCTCCACCACACTTGTAGCATGGTCCTTTAGGCTGTTGAGGTGCTCCTGGAGCTCCTCTTTGTTGGTGTGCAATTCTTTGCCCGCTCATGCCTCCGTTGGCTATGAACAACAGTGTTCTTTCATCCAGGCTATATCGTCCTTCTCCCGCTGCCTGTGCAGCAGTTGGTGGTCCTGTATTTCCTATCATGCTCCATGGTTCTGGTGTAGAGGGTTCTTCCAGTGGATAATAGACAAAGCTCGCTGCATATCCATTGGGCTCGCCGTAGTATGCATGCATAGGTACCAAAGCCTTCTCATCCAACTCAGTTACTGTGGGTGTGTATCTTATGCCGACTGGTCGTAATCCTGATAGGGGTGGTTGTTGTCCCAACACTGGTTGTGGTCTTTCTACACCTACAGGTCCTGGTAGGTTGCCTGTCTGATATCTAGGCATTGGTGGAATTTGAGGGGATGTCGCCTGAGCTTGCGGAGCATATGGTCGTTCTCTCACATATCCCTTGTTATAATAACACTCCTCCGTCCCATGGTTTGTCCATTTTTGTTCAATCGCACACCATTTTGGTTGTTTAGCTTGTGGTTTGGAATACAAGTTAATCTTTTTAAGCACTTCCTCTACAAGCTGCTCTTGGCTCACCGCTACTTCTCCTTTCAGTGTTGTCTTAGTAGACTTGCTTCTGCTTTGTTGCGAGGAAGAATCATCGTCAAGATCCTTGAACTCACCCTCTTTGTAGATCGCACAATTTTCCACAAGGTATAGAGCTTCCTTGGTTAAATCATTCAACGTCGTGCTCCTTTTCATATGTAAATCCTTTTGAAGATCTGCATTCCTTAGTCCTTGAATAAATATAAGCATAAGTCTGGACTGAGTTGGTAGTTCTTCCACGGGGCAGAACTTAACATATCTTTTTAATCGGAGGGTTGCCTTTCGCACAAACTCTCCATCTTTCTGTTTGAATTTATGGATTTGTGAGACTATATTATGAGCTATTCCCCTTTGTGAGAATTCCTCGATAAACTCGTCAAACACTTCCTCCATAGAGTCAAAGTCCCTTCGCTCCATCGAGTCAAACCATGTAGCAACATCATCCTCTAAGGTTAAACCGAATCCTGCAAATTGGGTAGGAAAGTCTAACACCTCTTCAGCTCTCATTACACGCACAAAGGCTGCTACATGATCTCTCGGATCCCTGCTTCCCGTATATTTCTTGTTTACCCATTTTTGCACTTGAGAAGGTCTAATTCTACGATGGTCTACAAATCTCATCATGGGATCTCCCCGTCCTAGTCGATATACCTCCTCTGGTCTTCTGTAGTGGCCAGGTTCCTCTCCCAATGGTGCTCCTAATCCATAATTTCTAACAGTTCTCGCGAGAGATGGTTCATCTCTCCGAACTCGTTCTTGGGGTGTTCTTCTAGGCTCAGTTGACCCCTGAGTCTTTGGATTACTCTCTCCTTGATACTGTGCATAGAGTGGTGGTTCTTGTAAATCCCTTAACCCTCGTGCGGTTTGATAACCCTCTCGGGTTCGGTCTTGTTCTAATGTAGCACTCTGTCGAAGCCATGCCTGCAATGATGGCTGAGTAGCTGATTGATTCTCGTAGTTGGACGTCGGTTGTCGGGTAGAATGTGAGGTAGCTTCATACTCTTTTGAAAAGGGATTTGTCGACTTGCTAGGGGTGTAGGTGGCTCTTGGTACTTCGTCGGGGCCATAAGTCGATGCTCCCGGAACTGTTGCCTTTTCAACCTCTTCTGGGAGAATACGTTTGTATTCTCGCCCGTATCTATCAACAAAAACAATATCCTTCCCCATAACAGTTTCATAAGAAAATAAGTAAAGAACCTTGTCTTTGCTTAATTCGTTTGGGTAGGGTTCCTTGCATCGAAAGTAAGAGACTATTCCCTCGCTTTCATGCTTGTAAATCCCTACATTCTCATTATAGGTTGGGACCCTGGTTGTTTTCTTATCATACATAAAAAGCGCTTCAGGTCGATCAATGTTAGGAGGCGGTTCTTGGGTTTCTGAAACCATTTTCCCTTTTGCCACGTTATCCCCATATCTGTTGTAATCCTCACGGTTACTCACTATCAGATAGTGGTTCCCCTTTTAGTCTCGGAATCTGTCTCCGTCATCATAGACTCGAATTATCTCTAGTCTCTGAGCCGGTCTTTCTTCAATACAAATACACTTGCGTCCCCGATAGTCAGAATAAACTAAGGCCCCCCTCGAGTTAGTTCCTTCCAAGAAGATTATATTGAACTTGGTTTCGTTTAAAGGATGTAGGGAGGTGCTCCCCCCTGGCATTGGTCCTTCACCGTTGAAACCTCTTGGCTGTTGACTCCCCATCATGAAGAAAGACTTTTCCGACGAAGTTTCAGTATCACTACCCTCTTCAATAATTGGCGCTAATGGGTCTAGTCTCGTCTGAGTTACACTCTCTTCGGTGGACGTGGTGCTTACTTGACTTTTGACACTTTTAGCTCCCGACTTAACAAAGGCTCTTGACCTTAAATACATAAGAATTAAAGTTGGGTTGGCAAACTTAAAGCTTACCTGGACTCCTTCTTCCTATGTGGCTTTGTGATGATCTCCTTCTGGGATCTACACAAGGATGGTTAGTCTATTCACAAGGGTTTTCCCTGAATTACCAAAAAATCTTTCAAGTATATACAGCAACCACTTAGTCAGTCTTCTGGTGGTCCAATTTCAAATATGAAATGATAGCTGGGATCTATATAGAGAGTATGTCCTAGCAGTATAGTCACAAATTGCAAAATGTGTCTGAATCACTACTTTCTTAGTCTATCTCGATAGACTAACAATTTGCTCAGCACAAGTCAATTCAAAATTGTGACTTTACCCTTGAGTTCCAGTTATCCTCTATAGCATATCCCTCAAGTTTTAGGAATTTTGGACACTTGGGTTGGGTTTTGGTCCCATTTTAGTATTTCAGTCAGAGCTTGATTCTCTATCTGAACCTCAGATTGACCTTCAGTGATCTAAATGCCTTGAATTTTGGTGTGTCTGTTATATAGGCCCTGATAAAGCTCTCCCTAGGGGAAATTTGAAAGAAAAGTTCCCCAGCAGCAGTTTCCCTGGTCTATCGCGATAGACTTGGCATTTTCTCCTTTTTTAGCATTTTTCTCAAGTTTTCTCCACAGTTGGTTGAGCCTCCCCTTATGTAGTGCATTAACCAATTTTGGCACTGTTTGGACATTTGGTCAAAGACTTCTTGCCCTTGTCTCTGAATTCAGACTCTAAACACCAGTTTTGAAGTTTTGTGGTCAAGATGGTGTTCAATTTCACTCAATTTTTGTGAGTACCCTTGTATTGATGTGTTAAACCTGTGGTATAAAGGTTTTTTCCTTGTTGCTAGTCAATCACCACCTTCATCAGTCTATCTCGATAGACTAGGCAGAGAGCAATGGGGATTTAATTTTTTGTCTGTTTTTGCATAGTCTTTTTCGCTGTGCCCATATAAGTCTATCCCCCAAGTTTTATGAAGTTTGGACTTATTTTGACCTTAAACTCAAGCACTTCACAAATTTCACTTTTCTCTGACAATTCACAACTCCATTGCACTTGAAGTGATGCAAATTTGATGACACTTCGTCTTAAACTTGTGAACATCAGTCGTACCTCATGACACAGTCAGTTTACCCTAGGCTAATGGTTATATCTCTTCTTGGCCTCTTTAGGTTCACTTAGTGTTTCCTTATGACAATCACCTGTTTCTTTTTTGTTGGTTTTGGTCGCAATTTTTATGTTTTCTCGAGTGTTGGATCATAAATTTCAATGTCGACTCTTTTCACCCCCTTCAAGGGTATATGGGGTGGGTTTTGCTTTCAAGGTAAGCAAACAGCCTTATTGTTTCTTCTTTTTTGTTTGTTTTTTGCGTTTTTACATCGTTTTTCTACTCTATTTCTTCACAAGTATAGCAAGCACTCAAAACCAAAAACCATAACTCCACATTATCCTACTTAACTAAATCTAACTAGTCATAGACCCTCGGCAAGACACAGGCTTCCTGGCTATCCACTAGACCTCAGGATACTCTATCCTGGATCTTGTTCTAAAAGTTTAAGCTCTCTCTAGTCAAAACTAAAGTAAGCTAACCATCACACAAGTGACATAGATCTCCCTACTTAAGGTCTTGTACCCCCGGCAGCGGCGCCAATGTTTTAGGGCTTGACTACTCCCCTGTTCATACTCAAGAGCACGACACAGACAACATACTTATCATCCGATGACACGACTAACCCGTAGGTGCACATAGGCAATCTCGTTCGCTTGTTAGGCTGAGACCAATCTACACATACGCACTTTTATGATGCATCAATCATTAACTCTGGTAGAATGCAACCCACTCTATCCCTAAACGCTCATAACACCATTTACACTTCCAATGAACTCGGAATCACATCAAACTTACTAGGCACCATCCTCTCACTAGGATATACTTACCTATAAGTCTAATCTCACCAGATTTGAACCCTAGTTATCTCGAATACAGTCGCGATAGACTAACAGGTCATAATCCAAAAGTGGGCAAAACTTAAGTTTATGAGTATCTATGTGTAGCTAATCTCTTTCTCATTCCATAAAGCACCTGATTGTTGAAAACAGACACTATTTGTGCTACTTACAAGCAAAACAAGCTCGAGGAAGGATCGATCGCGAACAGCTCGAAAATGTGAATGCATGGCGTGGGCGCGTAGCTCTTGGAGAGACTACCGCGATGGTGTAGTCACGTCGTAAATCCGGTGAGGGAGAAGCGCGTAGCGAAGAGGATAAGACACACTCACTCTCTCTCTCTCCCTCTCTCTGGCTCGTACGACACAGAATTAATATTCAAAAACGTTGTTCAAAAATGGTTCTAAGGTGACTTTTATACTTTAGTCACCTTAGCTCAAAATTGTACATGGGGTTCTCTTACTCATTATTACAAAGTGTGAACAAATCTGAGTCCTGACTAACTGATTAATCTTTATATAACCCAGACGAATGGATCAAAATGATAAGACGTCTTTGACATAAAATGGAAATTTGATATGCTTTACAAGATGGGCTCATTACAACAGTTGGACAAATGGGGCTCCAACAGGTTAGATTGCAACCCCATAGACGTATTCGCAGGCACCATGTTTTTTGGTGATGCACTAGTTGAGGTACAGGGAGGTTGAGACATGAGAGGGTGATTTGGGGGCTGTGCAGGAGGCGGAGAGGACGGGGCCGTCCTATAGCTTGATGCTGGAACAGGAGTGATTGAGAGAACTCACAACGTTTCATGAGTGCATTGAAGGACCCGCCCTTGCAGTTGTGGTAGATGAGTTCGCCTCCATTGTTGAACACCTTGTCATTGAGGACTTTCCTGCACTGCCCCATTGGAATTTCCGCAGTCACGGCCCTCAGCCACTCCCCGCCCACAGAGAGCCTTGCATTCTTACACGACCGTCTGAAGTTGCCACCTTCCCAATCGCACTGTGCATTTGCAACTCAATCATGTTAGCACTACTCCGAAACAAAGGCACCTCTCTCTCTCTCTCTCTCTCTCTCTCTCTCTCTCTCTCTCTCTCTCTCTCTCTCTCTCTCTCTCTCTCTCTCTCTCTCTCTCTCTCTCTCTCAGCACGACTGCACAAGCATAAATCACCTTTGCTGCAAGCTAGAGCTACACGAAACGCAAGCTAGGTTAGATTTAAGATTAGATTAGATTTAGATTTAGGTTAGATTTAGATTTAGCCTTGCGACCTTCAGCTGAAAAAGCTTTAAACGGCATGATGCTCATATTGGAGGCCAACATGTAATTTGCTAAGTCATCCCTCGAACAAGGATCCGTTGTGAAGAGATGTTAAGATGCTGCAAATTGCTATAGCTAGAGAAGAGGCAAAGGGGTTTTGTCCACTACATGCACTGTCATGTAGACGTGGGTGTGTAGATTTCTCATACACACAAATATAGGCATTGACCAATAAAGATGAGATTATAACCCGGTGGTTCTGATCTCCGTGCACCTCTAGACGGAGGTGTGCGGGGATAGGACACGACTCATAGAATGTGAGGTAGTTTACAGTGTGAACAAAGAGAGAGAGAGAGAGAGAGAGAGAGAGAGATAAAAGATGGAGGATGCCAATAGAAGATTAAATTTATGTCCAAGTTATAAAGTTTTTACATTCATTATGAGTAGTGACGACAATGTGGGGCCGTCCAACCGAAACACCTATCTCTCAACAAGATCTTATGTCCTTGTAATCAAACATGCTGTGCGACGGACAAGACTCGTTTCTTTGCAGCACGTTTACAAATTTGGTGAGTTTGATCCATCTATTATAGATCAAGTTGTTGCCAATTATAACGCGTCGGACTCTGATGTTGGCCAACAGGCAGCAATCTTGCAACCCAATAGACATGTTTGCAGGCTCTTTGGTCAAGCAGCATACGTTAGGCCACAAGATGTAGCCTGTGTGACAGCTCGGAGGATGATCATGCAGACCACATTCCCAACGAGGCTATGTTTGAGCCCGAGATCAATGAAATGATCGAGATGATCATGGATTCAAAAAGGCTTATCTATGATGGTATGAAAAGTGAAGCCGATACTCCATTATATGATGGAGCACGTGTGTCTAGATTGAAGGTGCTCTTGATTCTTCTCAACATGCAGGCAAAGTTTAAATGGAGTGACACTAGCATCATAGCGCTTTTTAGGTGATCTATTACAATGTGTTTACTTCACTAAAAAACTCTAGATGTGTTTACTTTTCAGGTGATTTATTACAATATAATGATTTGATAGATTACTTACACAAGTGTACCGCATTTTTTTCGCTGTGTAGATAGCTCAAAGAGCACATACTGCCAGCTGATAATGTGATGCCAGATTCTAAAGAGGAAGCAAGAAAGATCTTGCGAAACTTGGGGATGGATTACAATTCTATTCACGTTTGTCCTAACGACTGCATTCTTTTCAGAGGGGAATACATAGATATGGAGAAGTGTCCAAAATGCGATTCTGAAAGATATCGAGTAGATCTCCACAGACAAAAAATTCCATAAAAGGTTTTGCGACATTTTCCTCTGCTTCCTCGCATCAAGCATTTCTTCGAATGTAAGTCCATGGCCGCCCTAGCATCATGGCACGAGGAGAATATATCTTCGGATGGTGTGCTACAGATTCCTGCAGATTATGCAGCTTGGAAACATATTGACGATACATGGCCGGATTTCGCCAGGGAAGCTTGAAATTTGCACATAGGCCTGGCTATGGATGGCGTAAATCCATTTGGTCAAAGGTCCGTTGTCATCGTCAACTACAACATTCCTTCGTGGTTGACTACCAAGAAGGGGCACCTGTTTCTAAGCTTGATTGTGTCGGGACGGTATAAAGTGAAGAATATAGATGTGTATTTTCGTCCACTATTGGAAGAGCTACAACAATTGTGAATTGGCATAGAAGTGGTGCATATGAGCCGACACACAGGTCAACGAAATTCTTTGATCAGAGGCATTCTAATGTGGACCATGCATGACTATCCCGGACTAACAGAATGCTCAGGTGATTTATACTCAAACTCAAACACTATAAATCTTGGTTTTTCTCAAGCTTATCTATTGTCATGTGTATACATGCAGGGCTTCAAACAAGCGGATACAGATCATGTGTCACATGTGGACCTAGACTTAATGCACGTCAGGCACCCTCGTTGAAGAAGCAAATCTACGAAGGTCATCAAGCATATCTTCCAGTGAATCATGAGTTATGCGACCATTTTTTGGGAAGAGAGCCACCGAGCATGTCTGCACAAGCATGGCTAGAGCAGAAGGAGATGTGTGATGACGGTTTGCCCCTAGGAATGAAGAGACTCTCTCTATGGTACGAGTTGCCATATTGGCCTAGACTCATGATCAATCACTTGCTCGATCCAATGCACATATTCAAGAATGTGGGTAATCTGTTGTGGGACCATATGACTGGCAAGAAAGATACTTTGGGAGCTAGAGTTGACCTTAGAAATGTGGATCGTATGGAGCAATATTGGACGCAGACAGCACCCAATGGATCAATAAAACTCCCTAAAGCGCCATGGATTTTGACAGGAGTCCAAGAACGCAAAGTAAAAGAGACCATTCGATCTATGGGGAACCCCACTGGCGTAATGTACTCGCTCTGAACGTGTTTCACTAAAGAAGGGAAGCTTACTGGTTTGAAGTCACACGACTAGCATAAAATGTGTTAGGTATGTTTGAAGTGGAATATATCATAGTGGGAATTATGTAACAAATTCGTGTGTGGACTTTAATATCCTTGCTAGACGTGTTTTACAGTTTATTTTACCGGTGGCCATTGAGGGATGTTTGTCTCCTGACGTCCGTAACACAATCTACAAACTTACGAAGTTGGTGCAATAGATCTCACAAGCAGAGACACCCAGGTTCACGTGTCATAGGCAAGAGGGCTTGCTGTACTCGATCGACATCAGTGGCGGCATCATCTTGGATGACGAAGGCAAGAAGGTGATCTTGTGCATGCGCGGTCTTTGCTCTCAGGTGTTTCGACACTACATACTAAACACCTGGAGTGAAGTGCCAAATGAATTAAAAGATAGAGTCACAACATGCTGCATGACGAGTTTCCCGTGTCAAGTCGGAATGAGCGCTTCAATGAAGACATGATGAAGGTTCGAATGTGCGAATACTGCAAGCACAAGCGTTCTGAAGTACAAAAAGCAATAAAGCATGGGTGGAACAGATCAGATTGGCTGGCCAAAGAAGATTGAAAGAATACCAAGCGAGTCGCGCGCGAGAATCGTGACAAGTGGAAGCAACAAAAGGAGGCAGCCAAAGCGTGAGTAGAGGCAGGGAGCTCGCACCACTTGGGAAGCGGCAAGTGGGCATCATTTGAGGCCAATTTTGTAAGTGTTTTTGCATTACTCTTTAGGTTTGGTAGTTACGTCTATTTGTACTTTTAAATTTTAACATAATGTATTCTTTGTATGTTTTGAACAGTTATCGATGATGACAGGATGTGACCCCACACCATACGAGCGCGAGTACGCAAGCAGAAAGGGCTTAAACGCCCTGATGGACATTCTCAGTTGTCACGGTGGCATGGTTAGTATTTCACTTTACTCTTTTACATTTGTTGTATTTTAGTGATAAGCTAAGAAAATAGATTGTTTTGTAATTATATGTTTATACTTACAGAAAGTCTTATTGTTTTTTTCTACAGAATCCGACAGATACGCCGCTTAGACATGATGAGACGTCTGATTAGACAACGTCAGTCTATCCGTAGCCAGATAGCATTAGTTTTCTTTTGTCATAACATGTATAATGAGATGAAGTGTATATGTCTTTTTGTAACTATTGGAAAACCATGTATTTTCTCAATAATGACAAGTGTGTTTTAATTATTACATTTGCAAAGCTTAACAATCAAGTGATTTTGCCTATGATGTGTATAATTGTCATTGATTTACTTTCGTCAATTCACTTTCCTCCAATTACTTTTGTCAATTGTGTATCTTTATTCTGCAAACAATACTATGCATGATGGAGTTAATGGTTATATTGTCTTGTGGGTGACTACTTTGGGTCTATACCTTGCACTTTCTTTCAAAGGTGAGTCTTTGCTTATCTTGGATTCATTTAGGTATACTTTGTTCTAGAAACATTCAATATGGTTGATGGGTTGAATGTCCTGCCACCCAAAAATTTTTACTCTCAGACGTCGCTATAAGCGTCTCTATATAAGGTTCTGCAACGTCGCTATAAGCGTCGCGATAGAAGGACTGCAACCGTCGCTATATAGCGACGGTTATAGCGACGCTTTTAGCAACGTTCCCGTAGCAACGCTTTTAGCGACATTGGGGAGTTAAAAAACCTAATGTATTTTCGTCGCTAAAAGCGTCACAAGTGCACATAACCTCTTGTAGTGTCTTAGTGTCCCCGATCATATCGTATGTGCATTTTCTACATGTGCTGGAATCTTTGTGACCTGATCCATAAAGCTTACCTGTAGAACAGATTTCTACTAGACACTTGATTGAAGTAAATGACAAAAAATGGTTCTCCCCAACAGATAATATTTTCCATGTCTGCTGTTAAGTATGGAGCCTGATTTACCCTTGTAATTTTATGTGGTAAAAGCGCACATTTGTAAGGCCCCCATTATGAGGAGAAACCATCGTGCGTGAAGGAAAATCACTCACCGGAAACCAAAATTTTCACGGACAAGAATCAGGGGCAACTTTAAAGGCCCGCCCCCGAGACTTTTTTTCACCGGAATATTCTTTTTCGCCGGAATATTATGGTCAGACGGCGGCCAAAAAGTGGTCGGAAAACAACCGGTCGGTTGGCCGGTGGCCGGTAGTCAATGGCCGATGGCCGGTGGTCGGAAGTCAATGTCCGGTGGCCGGTGGTTGGAAGTCAATGGCCGGTGGCCGGTGGCCGAATTCAAAAGCGGACTTGTCTTCTCAAGGGCGGCCACACATGGGCGGATTGGAGGGTCCGATTTGGACTTATTCACACAAGGGCGGCTATACATGGTTGTCTCTCATAAGAGAGAGCAGCCCTTTTGGCCTATAAAAGGAGGCCATTTCTACACACATTTCATAGTGTGAAGTTGATGCAACAAGGTGAGTGTGAGGTGGTGAGAGTGAAGCAAGGCGGGAGCTCCATTAAGGGTATAATCTCTTTGTAAACTACTTCTTGTTTTGAAGTACTAAAGCCATTGAGTGGCTGCTTTCCCGTGGACGTAGCCCACATTGGGTGAACCACGTATATCGTGTGTACTCTCTCTCTCTCTCTCTCTCTCTCTCTCTCTCTCTCTCTCTCTCTCTCTCTCTCTCCCCTCTATAATCTCGTGTATGTAAATCTGTCTCTCTCCATTAAGTAATCTACTCAATTATCTATTTAGCTACGTCTTATTTCCTAACAACTGGTATCAGAGAAAGGTTTGCTCGTAGCTAAATTATCTCAAGGAAAGGATTCCTTGAATTGAGTGGGAGTTATGGCGGAGGAAGGGAAGCTCAAGATTGAGAAGTTCAACGGAAAAAACTACCAACATTGGAAGATGCAGATTGAAAACTATCTATACCAGAAGGACCTCTATTTGCCACTAGGCGGTATTGCGAAGAAGCCCGCAACAATGGCAGATGAAGCATGGATTGTCCTTGATCGAAAGGCACTGGGAACAATCCGGTTAAGCTTGGCGTCAACGGTGGCCTTCAATGTTTCGGAGATGAAGACCACGGAGAACTTGATGAAGTCACTTGACGACTTCTACGAGAAACCATCGGCATCCAATAAGGTATTTCTTATGAAGCGCTTGTTCAGTTGCAGAACACCTAAATGACTTTAACACAAACATAAGTCAACTTCGATCAGTAAAAATCAATTTCGATGACGAAGTGCGAGCTCTCCTTATACTATCATCTCTACCGGATAGTTGGGACAGCCTTGTGATGGCTGTAAGTAATTCTATCTCTGGCACAAATACTCTTAAGTTTGATGACGTTGTGGGTGTTCTCCTAAGCGAGGAAATGCGAAGGAGAAGAACAGGAGAATCATCAAGTGCTGCACTATCAGTGGAAACAAGAGGAAGGCTTAAGGAGAGGTTCAAAAATCAAAAGGGTCGTGATCGCTCAAGGCGGAGCAAGTCACGCACAAAGTCAGTTCTTGAATGTTGGAACTGCGGCAAGAAGGGCCGCGTCAAGAAGGATTGCTAGTCCAAGAAGAAGAAGGAGACAGAGTCTCAAGACAACAAGCCAACATCGGAGGCCAATGTGGCAGGTAAAGTAGAGCAAGATGCTCTAATTCTCTCATTAGACAATGTGTCTAATTCCTGGATAGTAGATTCCGGGGCTTCATTCCATGCGACACCACACAAGCAACATTTCCAAGACTACACCAAAGGTAATTTTGGGTATGTATACTTGGGAGATGATGAAGCTTGTGAGATTGTTGGCAAAGGTACAGTTTCTGTCAAAACTGCTAATGGAAATGAATGGAAGCTTAAAGATGTTAGGCATGTTCCTTCTCTTCGCAAAAATTTGATCTCTACAAGACAATTGGACGATGAAGGTCACAACATTGCATTCGGAAACAAACGGTGGAAGATCTCAAAGGGATCTTTGGTGGTTGCCAAGGGTGAAAAAGTCAGTACACTTTACTTGTGTACTGTTAGCACGCAACCTTCAGCTTGTGCAGCAACTACAGAATTTGACAGTGTGGTGTGGCACTACCGACTTGGGCATATGAGTGCCAAAGGAATGCAAATCCTTCAAACAAAGAAGCTTCTACCAGGTTTCAAAGAAGTGGACTTAGAGTTCTGTGAAGATTGTGTTTATGGTAAACAAAAGAGGGTAAAATTCCAAAAATCACGAAATGAAAGAAAAAATAAAAAACTTGAGTTGGTTCATTCTGATGTTTGGGGTTCTGCAAGTACACCATCACTTGGTGGCTCATTGTACTATGTAACATACATAGACGATGCAACTAGAAAAACATGGGTTTATGTCATGAAGAATAAATCCGATGTATTTTTCATATTTCAAAGGTGGAAAGCCTTTGTGGAGAATGAAACAGGTACCAAGGTTAAATGCCTCAGATCCGACAATGGAGGCGGATATTGCAGCCAAGCTTTTGAAAGCTTTTGTGCCAGCAATGGCATTCGGAGGCAAAGGACAACCCCAAGGACACCTCAACAAAATGGGATTTCGGAAAGGATGAACAGGACAATCATAGAACGAGCATGAAGCATGCGGCTACATGCAAGCCTACCGCTTGAGCTTTGGGCGGAAGCTGTAAGTACGTCTGTGTACTTAATCAATCAGTCACCCTCAACGGCATTGGATGGGGGAGTTCCAGAAGAGGCATGGACAGGTAAACCGGTGAATTATGCATTTCTCAAAGTGTTTGGGTGTGAGGCTTTCATGCACATAGATAGAAGCCTAAGATCAAAGTTAGATGCAAAGTCCAAAAAGTGTTTCTTCATTGGCTATGGAGAAGGAGACTTTGGGTATCGCCTATGGAATCCTGAAGATGGTAAAATCTTAAGGAGTAGGGATGTAATTTTTAACGAACAAAATATGTACAAAGATTACTTGGGAAGAAAACAAACAAAAGAAACAGGTGATGAGTACATGGAGCTTGAGGACGGTGAAGACTCAAGGACTGCAAACGGTGACAATGTGCAACAACGTCAACCAAATGAGGAGCCTCAACCTATTCCCCAAAGATCTACAAGACCAAGTAGACCTCCAGAAAGGTTTGTTCCTTCCTTCAACCATCTCTTGATCTCAGATTCTGGAGAGCCGGAATCATATGAAGAAGCTATGCAACATGAATCCAAAGAAGAATGGACGAAGAGCATGCAAGTGGAGATGGACTCACTACATCGCAACCAAACATGGGAGTTGGTTGAGTTGCCTAAAGGTAAGCGGACACTTCAAAACAAATGGGTGTACAAGCTAAAGGAAGAAGAATGTGGGAAGAAAAGGTACAAGTCTACGCTTGTGGTAAAAGGTTTTTCTCAAAAGAAAGGTATTGACTTCAATGAAATATTTTCTCCTGTTGTAAAAATGAACTCAATTAGGCTTGTCTTAAGCCTTGTGGCTGCTCATGATCTAAATCTCGAGCAAATGGATGTAAATACGGCATTCCCTCACGGTGACTTAGAGGAGGAAATCTACATGCTTCAACCAAAGGGGTATGAAGTAAAAGGTAAGGAGAAAATGGTTTGCAGATTAAAGAAGAGCTTGTATGGTTTAAAGCAAGCATCAAGACAATGGTACTTGAAGTTTGATCGATGGATGTTGGATCATGGATTCACAAGATGCAACTCGGATCACTACGTCTACACGAAGAATTTGGAAGATGGGAAATTCATCATCCTAATGTTGTATGTTGATGACATGTTGATTGCAAGTGCTAACATGCAGGACATCAAAGACCTAAAAGAGGAGTTGTCCAAATCTTTTTCAATGAAAGATTTAGGTGCTGCAAAGAGGATACTTGGTATGAAAATATCAAGGGACAGGACGAAGAAGACAATAAAGCTATCTCAAGAAGATTACATCAAGAAGGTACTAGAAAGGTTTGCAATGCAAAATGCAAAACCAATTTCTACACCTTTGGCTGGTCATTTTAAACTAACGAAGGATATGTGTCCAAAGACACAAGAGGAGATAGCCTATATGTCTAAAGTTCCATATGCTGCAGCGGTAGGTTCTCTAATGTATGCTATGGTCTGGACAAGGCCAGACATTGCACATGCAGTGGGAGTTGTGAGTAGGTTCATGGACAACCCAGGTAAAGAGCATTGGCAAGCTGTGAAGTGGATACTTAGGTATCTAAAAGGGAAAACAAAAAATGCTTTGTATTTTGAAGGAACTGATATTTTTCTAGAAGGGTATGCTAATGCAGATATGGCAGGTGACAAAGATACTCGAAGGAGCACTATTGGCTATGTGTTCACGGTTGGAGGCACAGCAGTAAGCTGGGCTTCAAAGTTGCAGAAAGTGGTTTCACTTTCTACCACGGAAGCAGAGTATGTAGCAATGACGGAGGCAAGCAAAGAAATTCTGTGGCTTCACAGATTCTTAGAAGAGCTTGGATTCAAACAAGACAATTATGTCTTGTACAGTGATAGCCAAAGCGCTATCCATCTTGCGAAGAACTCAGCCTTTCATTCAAGGACAAAGCACATTGAGGTGAGATATCACTTCATACGCACTCTTTTGGAAGAGGGACAACTAAAGCTAGGAAAGGTGCATACAAGTGAAAATCCTGCAGACATGTTTACAAAAGTGGTCAACAAGGAGAAGTTGAGCTTTTGCTCATCTTCAATCGGCATTCAAGGATAAGAAGCCAGAATGGAAAGCAGTCACAGTTTTGGTTTGGAGATCAGTCTCCAAGTGGGAGATTGTTAAGTATGGAGCCTGATTTACCCTTGTAATTTTATGTGGTAAAAGCGCACATTTGTAAGGCCCCCATTATGAGGAGAAGCCATCGTGCGTGAAGAAAAATCACTCACCGGAAACCAAAATTTTCACGGACAAAAATCAGGGGCAACTTTAAAGGCCTCGAGGGCGGAGGCCCCCAAGACTTTTTTTTCGTCGGAATATTCTTTTTCGCCGGAATATTATGGCCAGACGGCGGTCGAAAAGTGGTCAGAAAACAACCGGTCGGTTGGCCGGTGGTCGGAAGTCAATGGCCGGTGGCCGGTGGCCGAATTCAAAAGCGGACTTGTCTTCTCAAGGGCGGCCACACATGGGCGGATTGGAGGGTCCGATTTGGACTTATTCGCACAAGGGCGGCTACACATGGCTGTCTCTCATAAGAGAGGGCAGCCCTTTTGGCTTATAAAAGGAGACCATTTCTACACACATTTCATAGTGTGAAGTTGATGCAATAAGGTGAGTGTGAGGTGGTGAGAGTGAAGCAAGGCGGGAGCTCCATTAAGGGCATAATCCTTTTGTAAACTACTTCTTGTTTTGAAGTACTAAAGCCATTGAGTGGATGCTTTCCCGTGGACGTAGCCCACATTGGATGAACCACGTATATCGTGTGTACTCTCTCTCTCTCTCTCTCTCTCTCTCTCTCTACTCTATAATCTCGTGTATGTAAATCTGTTTCTTTCCATTAAGTAATCTACTCAATTATCTATTTAGCTACGTCTTATTTCTTAACATCTGCCACATATGTGTATTTGTACTCATACCCATTATTGACTACCAAAATAGGTTGTTTCCCATTTCAAACTGATAGATGACATATGCATCCTCTTGTGTACGTAAGCTCCAGTGGGTTCACGTCTTCTTTGATGTAATAGTTTTTCCCTTCTTTGACATCAACTTATATAATCCCACACGAGGATTATCAATAAACACTCTCTCAAACTCTTCCATGGCTATAAAGCACACGAACAAAATTTTATAAATTTTGGTGTAAGTACTGGCAAACGCTTTAAATTTTATAGTTTTTGGTGTAAATGCTTTAAATTTTGACCCGAAAAGAGGAAGAGTTTTCTTACTTTCTCGGGTTAGGAAACATGTTTTTTGTCTGGCTAACTTGCAAGGTCTATAACCGACGATGCCCTTGTATAGGTCACCGGTGACACATCGTCAAATGACAAAGAGAAAGCACATGCGTCTGTGCTTACACGGGCTTGCGAACTAGTAGTAGAACGCCACAATCGCACACGAGCACACCGCGCGCGCACTCTCTCTCTCACACACACCACGCACACATTCTCTCCTCTCTCTCTCTCTCTCTCTCTCCATGATTCTACGCAGCGCATCGGTGCCTACATTGGGCGCTCTCGTGGCAGAGAATGACCACCATGACTGCCTTCCTGTCAGCTATGGCGCTTATCGCAGCAATCGGACGCTTATGGGCATACACACAGCAAGCCAGGCCGGTCGTTCACGGAAACCCTCGTTTGCTATGCCCAGAGCTTGCTCGGACACAGATTTACAAGGCTTGTTTTGCGTAGCAGCTGATCATGCACGAGAAGAAGATCAGAACGCAGGACAGAAGTTTAAATGTGGCTGCGGCCTTGAGAAATTTTCGATAATCGAAGAGAGGGATCAACCTCCCACAGATAAAGGGAGGCCTACAGAAGAGGATTTCCAATCTGCGAGCCAGGTATGCTATGGCATGCTTGCGAGTGGGGGTTTCTGTAATGCCTCTGTGGAGATTGGAAGTGCCAGCGCCTTTGTCATGGCCTCTCGATTGAGTGCCTCTTCCAAAGCAGACTATCTTTCCGAGGGGAATTTGGGCTGTTGGGGTGGCAATGGGAGAGGCCATGATGGTCCAATAGTGAGCTCTCATGGTGAAGCAGACCCAAGTGACCTTTACTATAGAAAGCTTCTGCAATTGGACCCTCAGAACCCTCTTCTTCTCAGGAATTACGCACAGTATCTCTCTGAGGTATGTTGCAGCCTTTACATGACATTGTCTATGCTAAGGTTATTTGCGTTCTGAATGTGCTCATGGGGACATTGATACATGAATGTTGTGGGATTGTGTGTTTTTGCGCATGCATCATGCTGAAGCACACACTTGTTCATGGGTGCATTGACGAATGTTGTGGGATTGTGTGTGTTTGCTTACATATATTATAATATGGGGTGATTAACTCTGTTATGTGTGGCCCCAGACAAAGCATGACTATGAGAAATCTGAAGAGTACTATGAACGAGCAATATTGGCTTGCCCAAGCGATGGAGAGGTTCTCTCTACATATGCAAAGCACTTGTGGGATGTTCATAAGGATGTGGAAAGGGCTGCCGATTACTTTGATCAAGCTGTAAAGGCTGCTCCTGGTGACTGGTATTGAAGTTGATTGAGCAATGGAAGCATCCATAACAATTGAGGCATTGTGTGGGAGGGAGGCTAATGGTTTTCTTTTTGGTTGGTTTTGCAGTTATGTCTTGGCTTCTCATGCATCCTTCCTTTGGCAATCCGAAGAGGACGAAGAGTCCATAGATGTGTCGCAGCCAGTGTTCCCCACACCTTTGTCCTTAACAGCTTCAGCTTGATGAGTTTAGAAGGCATGGATAAAATGAAATCAGCATGACAGGGTCTTTTAACACATTTTCTCTTGTTGCTTCTTGTAGAGAGTAATCGACCGTTATAAGGGTTAAGGTATTAAAACAGCTGGTGCCAATGATGATAGTGTCTTATAGCCATTGGGAAATATTTCATGTACGCCCGTGCTTCCTTGGTATAGAGAAAATGTGTTTAAAGTATCGAAAGGTTCATAAGAGAGCAAGCATGAGAGTGTTTTTTGCAGAACCGCGAGAAGAAAATCTCTTGTGGATTTTGATGGTGATGCTGCCATGGTATTGCCTTGATACCCCACTTAGCTCATGGTAGAGCTTCTCTTGTAGACTTTGATTGTGATGCTGCCATGGTATTGCCTTGATACCCCAAGATTGAACACACCTTGCTCTCTCTCCATTTTGGTCATGCATGTATTCTCCCTAAGTGTGGCCTTCTCACTGTTCATCTTCGGTGTCACGCCAGTTTACAATCATCTTGATAAAGAACGGACCAGACCACTGTGTGTTGCCTGGGTTGATTACTCTTTGTGCTTCCTTGACTATCATGTGCATCTTCTCTACTTCAACTAGAGCTCCTCACCAATGACTACTTCGAATTATTTCAGGATCAATTGGTCAGTATTTTGGTGATCTAATGATAGTAGTGTAATAGTCCATGCAAGTTTTTTTCAAATTAGCATCTATGGTTAAGAGATTACTCAATGAGACAATTGAAATAAGCACACGATAAACTAGCTTTACATCAGAAGAGGGAATGTATAAGCTTAATCCTTATAGAGAGAGTTCTTTCTCCAATCCAAGAGAAAGAACTTACCTAAAACAATGTAAGCATGATACAGAGCAAGCTTACCTAGGCTATCCGACAAATTATGACTTCGCTTTAAGCGAAAACAAAATTACAAAAATGTCATCAAAAAATGTTACCTTCACTATCGATTGAATATATGCATGGTTGTTGTTGCATCCTTCTTCTTCTGCTATAACATGTTGCCCTTATTCTTAAAGTAACATTGGGCAGGAGGATGAACCTTATTCTCACAATGAATGTGTGGATAGTGGGAAAAGGTTTCTTTGCAATATCTGATCTCCATACTTGAAGGATGTTTTGACATTTAAGATCAAAGTGAATGTTCTAATACTCTTCCTCTTGAATTTGATTGTGCATCTTTTCCTTGGGTTTGCAAAGTGTTCACTACATCTTGAATATTCGGAGTCGAGTCTCTCTTCTAGGGCTGTAACTAGATTTTCAAAACAAGATGGTAAAGCTCCCAAAACCACTACAATCTTGTTCTCTTTAGGCACATAGCATTTTGTGTATGTGTGTATGCTTTGGAGCCTATTAACTAGGCTAGTTATATCCTTATTAGTTTCCATCATGAGCTTGTAAAGTGGTGGATGAAATGTTGGCAAACCTAGTAACTTCGTGTGGAAAACTCCATGAATGATACAAAAAAATGGACAGAGAGCCCCTTGGGTCACATATACAGTGAGCTAGGGTAAATTTATTCAAATATCTTTGTAAAATACCATAACCAAAATTAAATCCCTCATCCTAAAATTGATTAAATGGCCAAAACAAAGCTAAAATGGGCAAAGTGTTGGTGCAAACCCTAAATGTGCTTGAAATTCCTCTTTAGCAGATGTATGGGTATTCAAACGCACAACCAAAGGGCGCGTCGAGAAGACTGTTAGAATGAGGAAAAGCATTTGGAAGGTGAACATAGCGCTCTTAACACCCCCCAACAACGGATGTTGAGGCCTAACAAATCTGGATAAGAACAAAAACCCTTCATTCAGAACCAAACCCACAAAATGACAATCTATACAACATTAATATGACAATGGCCAACACTAAGATAACATTGATCAAGTCGCACAAGGGAGTTGAGGGAGTTGCCAGGTACAAAACGAGTGGCTCGGAAAGAGACCAAAAGGAGCATCAAAAAGCTCATCCGTAATGATCACCACTAAGATGGAGAAACCTAGTGTAGTAGCACAAGACGAGGCAAGATGGTATCCCCCCCCAACCTCTCCTTCTAAGAGGAGCACTATGACCAAAAGGAGAGAAGGTTGTGAAGGTGGATAACTGGCAACAAATCCAAGGTGAGGAGTCTCTAGGAAAGGAGAGATAAAGCCATCCTGAAGAAACATAAACTGCAAAATGATGTGCCCTTCCAAGACGGGCACATTATTGGACACTATAGGATCCTCGCTATGCCCACTTCAGAAAGCGCAACCATGTCCATGAGAGATGCCCCAAGTACAAATGTGTGAGACACACTATATAAGAGAACTTCTCAGACCATCTTGCCACAATTAGCAAGCACAAGGCAAGTGCAAAGGGAGACCTTACAAAAGGGAGAGAGAAATCATCACCAAATCAAGAATTATCGAGGAGTTCTTCTCCAGAGCAAGGTTGCATAGGTACATCCAAACTACAGAGATAGATGCCACAAGGCAAAGGGGAAGCAAGATAGAAGATCCATGTAAGAGAGGTAAGGCTAGACACACAAGAAGTTTTGGACAAACCCTCACAATAATTCCCACATTGTGACTTACCTCAACATCATGAGCTTCTGTTCAAGAGGCACCACATACCTAGCTAGGTACGATTGGGTGCAGGGGACCCCCGCCAACCCCCCCCCCCCCCCCCCCCCCCCCCCCCCACATTCTCACAATAATTCCCACATTGTGACTTACCTCAACATCATGAGCTTCTGTTCGAGAGGCACCACATACCTAGCTAGGTACGATTGGAGGCAGGGGACCACCGCCCCCCCCCCCCCCCAAAAAAATTCTCACAATAATTCCCACATTGTGACTTACCTCAACATCATGAGCTTCTGTTCGAGAGGCACCACATACCTAGCTAGGTACGATTGGGGGCAGGGGACCGCCGCCCCCCCCCCCCCCCCCCCCCAAACCGGGCCAACGGTACCCTCCTCCCAATCGTACCTAGCTAGGTATGTGGTGCCTCTCGAACAGAAGCTCATGATGTTATTCATTGTATGAAAAACACTGGAAAAGACTCCGTTTTCCTACATGAGAAAATTTCTGAATCTTTTTGTGACAACCACTAGGAATGAATGTAAAGGAGAACGCCAACAAGACATCCACAAGCCAAATGATGCTTAGCTCGAGAAGAAAATGTACAAAAGATGTATTTGATGAGCCAAGAGTAAGTATGGGTCCATCATGTAGAAAAAAAATCAAGAAACCGAACAAGGCAGTCCCGAGTGGAGAGCTAGGAGTCAAGGATGAGGGAGCAAATATCGCCGACAGAGAAGTAGCGCACCGAGCCACATCCACACTCCATCGACATAATAAGTTCCTGATGCAACACAGTAATCCACATCTTTTGAAGGTGGGAGAAGATATGCAATACCGAGGGACATTCGTCCATTGTGCCAGACCCTAAGTCCAAAAATCTCGTGTCTCAAGTGGAAGAGCAAGCAAAGGTCAAAGAAGATCTTAAAGCCACACCAGAGAAAGCATAAAAACCAATGCAAAAGGGGAGAAGTGGCTGGAAACCAATCACAAAAGAAGTTCAATGAGGAAAATTTTTCCTAGATATAGATGCAGAAATGTAGCAGGAGAGGGGACTAGTAGCATGGCAAAGGCGTGTGGTGTCAGAGATCCCTTGGTGGGTGTTGGCCAAGAGGTCACAAGAAGTTTTGGACAAATTCTCACAATAATTCCCACATTGTGACTTACCTCAACATCATGAGCTTCTGTGAGGGAGGCACCACATACCTAGCTAGGTACGATTGGCGGCAGGGGACCGTCGGCCCGGTGGGGGGGCTGGTGGTCCCTTGCCCCCAATCGTACCTAGTTAGGTATGCAGTGCCTCTCGAGCAGAAGCTCATGATGTTATTCATTGTATGAAAAACACTGGAAAAGACTCCGTTTTCCTACATGAGAAAATTTCTAAATCTTCTTGTGGGTGCTGAAAAGCAGAGAGGAAGATGCAAAGAAGCCAAATGATAATCGACAAATGCATAAATCCAATGATGAATAACGGGAGGAAGGCAGCAAATATAGGGCGAGTACACATTGAAGCCTAGTCGCGAAAGATCCGGCAAGAGGCTTAAACACCCACCAAGAGCGGCTGGAATGCTCCCAAAGATAAATTCCCTTCAAATTTTCCAAAATTCTCAAAATACCCCTGGTTGTGAGATTAGATTTCTCCAAAGATAAAAAAAATTTGTAGCTTTTGATAAGAAGATTGATCCTCTATCAATACAAGATGCTAAAACTAGAACTTGAGTTGGTTATGTAGGCTTTGGAGTTGAATTGTTTCATTACTTTTAGAAATAATTGTCCTTTTTCTGAGGTAATCTGTGACAAATTACATGCCAAGCACTCAAAAACGGATCTCAGCTATGAGAAAGGAATAAAGATTATAAAAACCAAAATAGTTACGAGGGTATTTTGGGACTTTCCATAAATTAGAGGGATATCTTGGTAAATTTTCCAAAAAAAATTCAATTAAAAAAAATCTTTAAAAATTTTAAGCTTCAAATTGAAGAATGTTCTAAGTGAAGTTTCTTACTTTAAGCTAATGCCACGACAACTTTAGAAGGAATAGAGCTTTCAAAGCATGAGATCATATACCTTCTCTAGGCCCAATGATTCAAAAAAAACATCATCACAAACTTGGTAATTTCCTAGTTAGTACTAAATGACATAGAATTTCATGCATCAACCACAATGTACATACCACAATTTCATGCATCAACCACAATGGATCTTGTCCAAACTTGAATATGACAAATTAAACACTTTATTTGCTTATGATATCTCTACATGGAAGGCGTTGTCCTTGAATTGTTTGAGTGCATTTGTACCCTTGTACTATTTGGGGGTTAGAATCTCCCACAGGAAACCTCAAGTTGGGGGTTAGAATCTCCCACAGGAAACCACAATGTACATACCATTCCTTTCTCAAAGAGAGGATCTTGTCCAAACTTGAATATGACAAATTAAACACTTTATTTGCTTATGATATCTCTACATGGAAGGCGTTGTCCTTGAATTGTTTGAGTGCATTTGCACCCTTGTACTATTTGGGGGTTAGAATCTCCCACAGGAAACCTCAAGTTGGCTCTCTACTTTATGTCTAAAGTGATTCTTGAACTAGCTTTGACGGGTTTGAATTCCACACTGACTCTTTTTTTAATGGGTAATTACAATATGCAAGTTGGACATGAAGGTATTGCAAACCAAAAAAGAAGACAAATATTGCACAAAAACATGGCACACCACTACAAGAGGTTCCGTGCACTTGTGATGGTTGTAGCGACAATTTTTTCCCTCGACGTCACTATAAACGTCGCTAAAAACATCGTAAAGAGAAAGTCGTTATATAGCGACAAATATAGTGACTCTGCACTTTTCAATTTGACGACGCTCATAGAGACGCTGCAGAACCTAAAATAGAGATGCCTATAATGACACTCTAGAATTTAAAAAAATGGGTAGCAAGGCATTCATTGCCCTACCACCCCATCAACCATATTGAACATAAAGCTTTGACCAAAATGTAACACTGACAACACATTGTCATTTTTGAGAAAATACATCATTGACCAATAGTTACAAAAATGACGTAGACACGTCATCTCATTATACATGCTATGAGAAAAAAAAACTAGTGCTATCTGGCAATGGCTAGATTGACGTCGTCTAATCTAACGTCTCATCGCGTCCAAGCGGCATATCCGTCAGATTCTGTAGAAAAGAACAATAAGACTTTCTGTAAGTATAAACATATAATTACAAAACAATCTATTTTTTAGCTTATTATTAAAATACAACAAATGTAAGAGAGTAAAGTTAAATACTAACCAATCCGGAGTGAGAACTGAGAATGCCATAAGGACGTTTAAGCCCTTTTTTCTCGCATACTCACTCTCGTACGGTGTGGGGTCACGTCCTGTCATCGACCACTGTTCAAAACATATAAAGAATATGTATGTTAGAATTTAAAAGTACAATTACCCATAACTACCAAACCTAAAGGGCAATGCGAAAACATCTACAAATTCGGCCTCAAATGATGCCCATTTGCCGCTCCCCAAGTGGTGCGAGCTCCCTGTCTCTACTCGCGCTCTGGCTGCCTCCTTTTGTTGCTTCCACTTGTCAGGATTCTCGTGTGTTGCTCGCTTTGCATTCTTCCAATCTTCTTTGGCTAGTCAATCTGGCTTGTTCCACCCATGATTTATTGCTATTTGCACTTCAGAACGTTTGTGCTTGCACTATTCACGCAACTGCACCTTCATCAGGTCTTCATTGAAGCGCTCATCTTGATTAGACACGGGAAACTCGTCATGCAGCATGCTGATGACTCTGTCTTTTTATTCATTTGGCACTTCACTCCAGGTGTTTAGTATGTAGTGTCGAAACACCTGAGAGCAAAGGCCGCACATGCGAGAGATCAACTTCTTGCCGTCGTCATCCAAGATGATGCTCTCGATGATGTCGACCAAGTACGACAAGCCCTCTCGCATGTGACGCGTGAACCTAGGTGTCTCGGTAGGGGTCTCAAGTGGCATCTCGATGGGGGTACTGACGACAGGTGTTTCCACTAGAGTTTGGGCCCCGAAGCGAGGAGTGTCGAGTGGGGTGACTCCCGGAGTAGTGAGTGGTTTGTGGCTAGGAACAGTCGATATCACGTAAAACCTGGAGTAGAGGCAATGTCGTGGCTGGTGTGGGGGCAGACAAAGAAGGGGAAGGTAAGGAGCTTCGACGACTACGAGGCGGTGTGGAAGCATCAGCGGCGGCTCCTCCACAGCAACCGTCGTGGCCGCTGCCACCACTAGAGCGTCGACGGCTAGAAGATTGTGTAGATCGTCTAGTTGACACCGAACTCTCAGAGCGCGTTGATCTCTCCGAAGCAGAGGGAGATGTTGAAGAAGTGGAACGACATGACGGTGCTCCACAGTGATGGCGATCCTTGTACCACCTTCTCTGCTTGGGATCCAAGGAAGAAAGAAACTGATTATCATCCATACCTGCATTAAATACACAAACATTAAATCTTAATGGGTGAATGGAGAAGAAAATATGAACAAGTTATAATTTGACTAAGCACATTTTAAATTTCACAAGTTTACCATAGAGACAAGAATAAAACTCCACGTGAATACAATATATATTATAAAACGAAGAAAATTGCTCAGATACAATGTCCATGGCTTTAAGAGGTCTCTCTCTCATCCTCGCATAACTCAGCATAACTCCCTATGTCTATATAGAGCTCTCCGTTTAGGCAGATGTCCTTCGTTTCATTTTGTAGGTCCTTCGCATGCATCCCATAGAGAGTAGCAGCGCCAGGCTCGTCTGGCACCACCTCAGTGGCTTTCGAATCAGCATCCTCTCCGATCTCCTCCGTTGATGCCACTGTGATTGGCACATTGTAGCCCTCATATGTTCACGCACTACAAGGGGCTACCTCTATGACATACCACCAGTTTGATGCAGATTTTGTAGAATGAAATACCACCCGCAAGAGCCACATAACTTACATGAGTGCTTCCAGACCACCAGTTCTCTAAAGTTTGATGTTAAATATTTACAGACTTACTTGTTATAATGCTCGGGTAGTACGAAAGTGTCTCGAAGGTCGGACCATTTTTTGGTCGAGTCCATCTCAAGGAAACCCGACTCTCCTCTGTGCATAGTAGCGTTACAACTCTCCATGTTTATTTTGAACCATTGCACGTCAAAAAAATCCACAAAAAATCATCTATAATCAATCCTCAAAATCTCTTGTAGCGTGCCGAATTAAGTGAGTTCCACCACCACAGGATCTGCCTCAAAGGATCATCGTCGACTAGATTGTTCAAATTTTGCCATGATTCCACAATCTTGTATAAAACGCTTTTTGTTGATCCGTTCCACCTTAAAATGTCGACCTTTACACCATGTTGTTGTGTATGACTTATACTACAACCAACAAAGATTATGAGTGGCCATCCAAACATCTAGAAAGCCACAAGTCGTACGTTGCAAACATACCTTGGTTACGCAACCCTTCGAGTACTTAGTCACCTGTTCGCTGCACTGTTGTGCGCTTTTCAATTGGTTGTGCAACCATGAAAGTCCTAAGTTATCCACTTTCCTCTTCCATCACTCAAGCTCAACAGAAGGAGAATGCTTTCAGCAGCTCATTATTTTAAGGTGGCAATCCTCAAAAGTGGAAGAAGGAAGGTTAGCAAGGTGGACCCAAGTTTCACTAAGGATGGGTGCATAAACGGCTTTGTTAGGTAAAATCCATAGGAAAACTTGGAATACTTTGATTTGTCTAATTGGAAGAAAGGGTAAGACTTTAAAAATATTTAGGAAGATTCTATTGCCATATACATGTGGTAATGATGTGTGTGAACATACTAGGACCGCCAGGGCATTTTTTCCCTCTTTAGGAGGTTTTTTTCCCCATGCATTGATATATACGCCCATCACTCTAGGGCTATCTATCTTTCCATTGCACACTAAGTAACACACTCTCTATTGTGTGCCTTGTGCTTCCTTCATCTTTTCGAAGATGTGTGCGTTTCTCTGCAACCCTAATTTCAATGATTGGTATCAGAGCAGGTTGCGTCCTCCCGAGCTTAGTCGCCAGCAGCTCCAGTACACACCTGCTCACTTTCTCCGATTTCTATGAGCTTTGACGAGCATTCCCAGGTTCATAAAATTTTTGGGTATCCTCGTAGAGCTTAGTCTGCTCAGATTTCTGTTTTGGGCTCATTTCGACCTCCGTTTCCACTACATGCAGGTCTGCATAGGCAATTTTGTCATTTAGTGTGAAAAATTTTTCAGTGCCATTTTCTGCATAACAGGTCCTATAAGTCTATTGCGGGTTGTGCTATATAGCACGTGTTAGTCTTACTCGGTCGCTCCTCATTTCGGGCAGTTTTCACATCACGTGTAGACATTTTCCATGGCTGACAACAACACAGATGTGTTCAAGATGTTTGCTATTGAGGACAGGTTGGATGAGGACAATTACCCTATGTGGGCTT
This sequence comes from Adiantum capillus-veneris, assembly GCF_014529385.1. NCBI lineage: Eukaryota > Viridiplantae > Streptophyta > Polypodiopsida > Polypodiales > Pteridaceae > Adiantum > Adiantum capillus-veneris. The sequence continues at coordinate 160,761,114 of NC_140939.1, read as the reverse complement.
ACATGATGCAACATGTTCTTGTGTCAAAGGGCGTCTGGAATATTGTGCAGGGCATTGATGTATGTCCTGGTTCTGAGGATGTAGGCGATGTTGAGGATGTTGCAGGTCTTGCTGCAAGGATTTCTGCTATTAGAGTTGTTTTGCCTACGATAGAACAAGCTCTTTGGGATGTAAAGGATGTGTAGTCTCATGCGTTGATTGCATTTTCTGTGAAGTGCACCATTACTCCTCACGTTCGTTCAGTGAAATCTGCAAAACAGGCTTGGGATATTCTAGCAGGTCTTTATGCAAGCCACAATGAGGCTAACATTGCTTTGCTGCGTAAAGAGTTGGAATCAAAGATTATGCATGAGGAAGATGATATCGACACTTTCCTTGCTGGTGTCAAGGATATCAATGAGCAACTTATTTCTGCAGGTGAAGTCATTTCAGACTGTTCCCTTTTGTAGACTATTCTTGATGACTTACCAGATTCTTACCAGACTTTTGCTAGTACTTGGAGACTTATGACCGAAGGAAATCCTGAAGTTGTCAAGTTTGATGCATTGTGCACATTGTTGTTACAAGAGTCACTTTCCAGAAAAAACAGGACTAGACAGCGTGCAGTTGAACGGGCTTTTATTGCTTCTCAAAGAAAGGGTGGTAACAGCAATGTAGCCACTTCTTATGGTTCTTCTACGAGTGGAAAAGCATCTGTTCCTAATGCTTCTGCCCGCATCAATTTGTCTAGAAATTCTAGTGATAAGGGCAAAAGGAAGATGTGTTGCCATTATTGTAAAGCTAATGATCGCTTGATCAAGCAGTGTCCTAAGTTGAAGGGGCAAAGAGGCTAAGAAGAAAGAGGGTGGTTCCACTGCAAATGCTAGTTCCACTACAAATGCAACCATTGTTGAGTCTTCTGTGAAAGGAGACCGTGATGCTGAGGTAGATGTAGAATGGGCTTTTAGTGCAGAATGCACTTACAATCCTGCTCTCCATGATGCATGCATGTCAGTTGTTGCTGCAGATTCACATGCGTGGTATTTCGATAGTGGTGCTACAATACCTCACATCGTGAATTGTTCACCTCTCTCGAGTCTGTCCCTCATGGGAATTTAGTCACTTGTGCCAACAATGCCTCTTATCCGGTTCAGGGGGTTGGAAAGATTGTGCTTACTGTTGCAAATGGTAGTTCTTTCACACTTGTTGATGCACTTTATGTACCTGGGATCAAGAAGAATCTTTTGTCTGTATCTGCACTTTCTAGACTTGGATTTGTAGTCAAATTTGTGGATGACAAATATACAGTTCATGATCTCAGTTTTGGTGATGAAATTGTTGCATCTGGCCTTTTGTGCCGTGGGCTGTATAAGCTCACTTTATATGACAAGTGTGCATAAAATTTTGCAAATACAGTTGCAGATTCAAGGGTATTGGATGAAAAACTGTGGCATGCACATTTTGGGCATCTGAATTTTGATAGTTTGCTGTGTTTGTAGAAATCGATATGGTTGCTTCTTTGCCGCCTCTTGAAGCACCTGTCAAACATGTTTGTGAAGGCTGTATTTTGGTTAAGATGCAGCGTTCGAAGTTTCCAAAGGATGGTTCAGTTAGAGCCACATGCAGGTTGCAGCTTGTGCTTAGTGATGTTTTTGGGCCCATGCAAACTCCATCCTTGAGAAATTACCTTTACTTTGTGACTCTGATTGATGATTACTCTAGACATGCATGGGTATTTTCGCTTAAAGAAAACTTCGAAGTTTTTATGTGCTTCAAACAATTTTGGCTATGACTGAAAATGTATCGAAATGTACTATGGGCACCCTCCGTTCCGATCGAGGGAGGGAGTATATGACTCATGAATTTAATGCATTTTTGGCTAGTCGTGGGATAAAGCACCAATGTACAGCACCTTATACACCTCAACAAAATGGTGTTACTGAGAGGAAAAACAGGTCACTTACGAAAATGGCACAATGTATGGTCAAAAGTCAAGCTTTGTCATATTCTTTTTGGCTTGAGGCCATCATGTGTGCCACTTATGTGCTTAACAGGTGTCCTACGAAATCTTTGCAGTCTATTACTCCATATGAAGCATGGCATGATAGAAAGCCTTCTATTGAACACATGCGTATTTTTGGCTGTTTGTCATATACTTTGGTGCCACAAACACAGCGCAAAAAATTGGATGATAAGTCAAATGTATTTTTGTTGGTTATAGTGCTGAAAGCAAAGGTTACAGGTTGTATCATCCGAAAACAAAGCATATTTTGGTTTCACGGGATGTAGTGTTTGTGGAAGATTCTGTTCAACCCTTGCTGTCATGTACTAGAGACAATAATGTAAGCTCACAGGACATTTATGACACTTTGTTGCCTTTTTTCAGTGGTGGAATTTAGAATGTAAATTCCAATGAGGCAAATGTACAACCTATGGGGGTTTTTGGAAATGTTACAGATCAGCCTATTACTAATGCAGATGTACATGATGTACTTGATGAGGAAAGGGCAGAAAATGAGCAGGCTAGGGCTGGTTGTTTTGACATGCGAGTGTCCACAAGTGGTTTTTGTTTCATGCTTGGTAGTTCATGTGTATCATGGTTGAGCAAGAAGCAACCTACTGTGGCCACTTCTAGTTGTAGGCTAAGTACATGGCAGTCTTCACATCTATGGTTGAGTGTGTATGGCTCAGACGCCTTATGGCTGATTTGGGTGTTGAACAGGACACTGCCAACACTATCTACACGGACAGTCAGAGCGCATTTGCAGTTGCGAGGAACCCAATTTTTCATGCTCGCACAAAGCACATTGAGGTGCATTACCACTATGTCAGGGAGAGGCTCTCAGCAGGAGAGATCAGCTTGGCTTATGTGTCATTGTCTTGTGAGAAGCTCGAAGCTTTTCGCAAAGCTTTGGGCTTACTCCCCTTTCTGGATTGATCATGTCCTTAGGGCATGGCACTTCCCTTTACTCATGTGCCAGCTCTCATTCACCGCATCACTTCAAGGGGGGATTTGTTACCATATACATGTGGTAGTGATGTGTGTGAACACACCAGGACCGCCGGGGCATTTTTTCCCCTCTTTAGGTGGTTTTTCCCCTATGCATTGATATATACGTCCATCACTCTAGGGCTATCTATCTTTCCATTTCACACTAAGTAACACACTCTCTATTGTGTGCCTCTTGAGCTTCCTTCGTCTTCTCCAAGCTGTGTGCATTTCTCTGCAACCCTAATTCCAATAGATTTCCAATAGAGTGGTTTCACTAAGTGTGCAGACATTATTTTGGAATTCTTTGACAGCTTCCAAGATATCCTTATCTCGACAGAATACCAAATTGAGACATAATAGGGATGGTAGGAGTAGTGACAAAGGCACAAATCAAGCCACAAAGTTTTTTAAAAAAGTTGGCAAGTTCAAGACTAGACAAAGAGAAGTGGGCCAATTCTTTATTATATTGTTGAGCCAAAATACAGAGCTAGGAGATTAATATAGAGATCAATGTACAACCTTCCTCAGGCTCTCTATTCAGAGGAGGGAGGATTTTAGTTTAATCATTGAAAGAAAGCATGTATAAAATAGAAAATTTCTTTTCTATTGATAAAGAAGAGTCATAAATTAGTTGTGACATATCCAAGTTGCTAATACATCGAAGTACAAGAGATCTAGCATCAGAAAGAAGTTTAGAAGCTATCTCAAGGAGACTTGGGAGAGATCCAAAGCCTATGCCAACAAAGTGGTAGATAAGTTAAAGAGAGACACTTAGTTTGAATATATAATTTTGTTGTTTTTAGCTTTCCTATCAAAAAAAGGCATCATCCTAGAGGGAGGGCTTTTGTGTGTGGGGTGTTCTTTTAAATATTGTAAGATGTTCTCCATGATTTTAGCATGTTTTTCAAGGTCGTAGGAGACCCTCATTCGAGAAGTTTGTCGTTCAAAGATAAACTATTCTTGAAATCAAGAGAATGACATTAGAAGAGATATCAAGCAAGGGTGACTATAAATGCAACCTAAAATTGGATAAGCTAAAGGACTACAACAGCCGTGAACAAGATCCCTGCCTATAATCCTAGACTAACAAACTATAACCTATTACAAACAATGGGCCAATTTGATCATACAAATAAGAAGTAAGTTAAAGCCAGCATCTTGGTCCACCAAGAAATATGAGAGAGCTTTGCATTTGGGATGTGTATGTTGTTGTATTATAACTCATACATACACATAAAAGAAGAAAGATAACTGGCATTAGACAACCAGAAGGTGTTTTGCACAAAAATGATTCATTTTTGTACGATATAGTCAAAATGAGCAATCATTCCAATATTACTAATCATAGGACTAGAGTTATACATGGCATCATAACTAAAATCAACCCTCATCTTCAGAGTCCAATAGTAGCTAACGAACAGCAACTAAGATAAACCATTTTAAACAAAGATAGAAGTCTCACCTACATCCATGTATACAAGACAACAGATTTTGTTAGACTTGGCTACATATGGAGGTGTCAAAGAACCTCTCAATTGTTATCCATGTAATACTTAATATTTATTAGTTTAGAAATTAAGTGTATGTGAAGCAAATTAAAAAACTCTTTCTAAAACACTATAACCCAACATGAGATCATCACTGCTTTTGTAGGTAAGGAACATAATACTCTTCTTTTAATGCAATATGTTTGATAAACCTTCCAAGTATTATCACAATATTGGCAAAAGAGGCTTTTCTTTGTTGAGCCCTATATCCATATTCAACTAACCAGTAGTAGCTGGTATTTTATGAAAGCTACTTTTAAAGGGTTAAGATGCATTTAGCATGAATTTTTAGAGTTTGTTTTAAATGCTGCCCTGAAAAGGTTCAAAATCTTTCCAAAATCATACTGTATGACAATTTTACCAAAATCAAATGTAGATTCCATTTTTATAGCTTGTAAAAGTAATAAAAGAAGCATCAAATACCAAAGATGACTTCCATTCTAACTGAATGCAAAGTTTTCAAAAAGCCTTACTATCTAGTGAACCATCTTTTGGAATTATCATCCATATGCGCTACCAATCAAAAACATGTAGTGCTGCAGGTAAAGCTATCCTTATCAAGCTTGAGAGAAACTTGTATAAAAATCAACAGTCTAATGCATCAAACGCATTGTCTCCTTTTAAATATAGAGTGAGCCCAAGGCATTTTTCAGTTTCCCAATTAACAAGTATCCAAGTGTAGGGTTACAATGAGGTAGAAAAGAATCCCATGCTTAGATCAGTATATTTTCCTCGATGGTGAACTAAAAGAATAAAACCAATAGTATTAGCTAAAGCAAGCCCACAAGCCAGTACCAATTTTAGTGTCAAAAAAGAACGAGAAGTGGAACCGGTTATCCAATTCATCTATGCCAGCTTAATCAACTAAAACAATGCCCCATGTAGACTATATGACAAACCTTTACCTATACAGGGCTAAGTATAAGTAGTAGGAATAACCAATCCAGGTACATGAATTAACAAAAACCACCGGATTTACATTAACGGCAAAAGTTTAAGCCACAAGCCAAAAGACGGTACATAGTCCTTAAGGTGGTACCAGTATTATTATAACACATAGCATTAATAGCACGCATACCAATCGGTGTATGCACACAAAAGGAGGAGAACCCATTCCCATAAAGGAGCCAAGATATATAGTATTGTCGTACCTACATCATTGATCGGCGAGCCAGAAGGAAGTATCAAAGCATGAGTTGACAAGGAAATGAGAGAGCCGCACGAGGTATGATAGGCAGACAAAAGGAAGGAGAGGAGGAGTCAAGGCATCAAGGGGGCTTCTCAAAAATTTATAAGGGTGGGCGAATTCTAAGGGAAGAGTCCCACAGTAAGTGGAAGGTACCAAAAAGGTGGAGCTTAAGGTTTTTATGATATGCCTTGAGGAAGCTCCCATAGGGAGTATAGAGAGTGCACGTTTTTTTAATAAAAATTTTGGGGTTTTAAAAAAAAACCAAGGGACAAGGTCATAATAGCTTCAAAAGGCAACCAAGATTTAAATTGTTACTAAGCAATCCCAATGGTAGGGCTAGATAAAATTGCCTCAGGAAGAAATTCTAGGTCTCATCTAGGGTTTGTGAGCCAGAATATCAGTATTAGGGTATTCCAAAAGTAGGCTTAGCAAACAACACCACTAGGTGTGTATGTGTATGTATGTGTGTGTCACACAAGGAATTCAAGTAGGCTCAAAAAACACCACTAGTTGGGGGGGGGGGGGGGGTTGTTGTTTGTTTATACAAAGTCCAAGTGCCAAATTTGTGCTCTTTCTTCATTTGTTTGAACCTCTAATGAGCTGCTTTGGACAAGTGGTTGCGTCCTCATCTGTGTGAGGGCGCCTTGACTGAAAATGGAAGCTTTGGGGCTGCCATGCACCTGCATGATTGAATTGTCCTTCACTAGGATTGTTTGATTCCTGGTATGCTTGAGCTAGCCCTCACTATGATCTTCTGCTGCATGTTATTCTTGAACTACAGCCTCGCATGCATGCACTCTAGTTGTCTTGCAGGGACTGCTATTTGCCATGCATGGACTCTAGAGTTGACTTTCATGGATTCCAACCTTCCATGCATGGACTCTAATTGACTTGCATGGATTGTTACCTACCATGCATGGACTCCAGTTAGCTTGCATGAGCTATTCAAGAGTCCACCTGCCCTGCATGCTTTGTAAGATGCTAGGCACCAGTAGCCTTCCTCCTTTCATTGCATCCTTTGCTAGGCTATGGGTCACCCTACATGCTCTGCCAGCTTCTCTTCCATAGGGCGCCCTATGGAGGTCAAGCACCTAGATCTTCAGAGGCAATAGAACCTCTTGCAGCTATCGTACAACTTCTCAAGTGGTTCCTCCAAAATCAACAAGCACATTGGTGAATTCAACACTTGTAGACATTCATCCCTATCCATGGATATGGGCCACATCGGTGACAAGTGGAGATCAGCCCTACAATGGCCAAAATCAGTGGCATTCCCTCCCCTTAAAATAAAAGTAATTGTCCTTGATTACACCATGAAACAATATAGAATTTTAGTAACCATGTCTTACAAGCATCATCGTAGCAATGCATCTATACAGAGTATGTCATGCATTGCATAATGCATTCATCAAGATAGATACTATCAACATAGATATTGGTTCAACATTTCACATTCATGTTGGTCCAACATTTTGCATTGGACTTTGCATTGTGATTAGTATTTCACATTGGATTTTTCACCTCCTGGTCCAAGCTTTCACATTGGAGTTCACCGCTTGGTCCAACCTTTCATATTAGACTCATCCACTAATAAGTCATCACATCTTACGCAACAAAATGTATAAAATGCACTAAATAGCAAAGATCCTACGTTGCAAATGATGCAAACATTCATTTTTGATTCTCAATCAAACAAACAAACAAGTTTGTCATGACTAATAGTTGAAGAACCTACACATGCCACATGCATACATATAGCATACACAAACAAGGATATTTGGTCAACATTTTGCATTGAACATTTGATCATAATCTTGCCTCTTTAGAAGCAAGAGGTTCCATGAGAGAGTATCAGCTTCTAAGGATGGTGTCAGCCACATAGATGCAAAAACTTGCTTGAATTCACCGCATGTTTTGGTAACTTGGCCTTGCAATGGGAGTGTTGACTACCACGGTTGAGCATTCCCCTTGAAGAAAAAGGAAAACTTCCTAATCTTGGAGGCTTGTTTGAGATTTCCTCTGAGAAAAGCTTTTTGTTCATTCTTGGAACCATGCACAATGTCGAAGTTAACACTCTGTCCTTCCTCCTTGTAATCTTTGTGCGCATTCCATAATGTAAGATGTGCCAACAAGATATCTGCTTTTGCCTCTCTCTCATCTTTCTATCAAGAGACTTTTCATGTTCGTCTTTATCACTTTCTTGGACCTCGACCTCCACTTCCTCATACTTCTCCTCTTGCTCATTGACGTTAATCTCCCTTGAATATTCCATTACTCAAAATAAGTTGTCCAATGTAAGACTACCTATAGAAGAGCGATCAATTATGCTTTGATACCACTATAACCAACTGGACCATTGCCTAGGCGATGCGAGATGGTAAAACATTAATTTTTATTTTTCGAAACCATAATTTTAGCACATAGATAACTAAATACTGGACAAAGTAATTTAGAGATAGAGAGACAAAGAGGTAGAGATGGGATCAAAAGAGATGGAGAGGTGGAGTTCCTCCCCTACACACTGCTTTCCCCTGAATAGGCACCCCTTTTGGTTTTTCTTTCATTTATCTAAAGAGTTACAATACAATGCTCATGAGAGATGACACCTTGCTTCTGTGAGAGCAAGCAAATAGAGATAAAGTGTCCTCATTACATCTAAGAAGTAAAAATGGAATACCAGCAGTAGAAGTTCCTCTGCAAAATTTGGTCGAATGGCATTTGAATTCAAAGATAAAGAAGTCGGAATCCTTGCCTGCAGCCATCATGTAAACAAAAAAATTGTTAGCAATTTTGTTTAGACATGGAATGTAGATATAGAGTGGATCCGACAGTTGTCATCTATGTCCCTTTCTTAATGCATTCTGATGAGTGCACGTGTGGGAGGATGCGTGCATGCATGCGGGGAAGGGGGAAGAGCACAAGCAGGTGTGGGTGGAGCAGCCTCACAAGACTCGAGATGAGGAGCTCCTTATTCTCATATGTAATGAAGAATAAGGGTATGTACACACCTGGGTGGGCGGCCAAACACTCGACGTCCAGGCGGAGCACCTTTACCCCAACAATCTCCCACTTAAAGGCAATGCGCTGATAAGTGAAACCTACTAGCTAAACTACCAGTATGTACAAGAAACTAGGTAAGAGACTCTCTCAACCTACATCCACTGGCTCACTCTGTCCATCTACACGCAGTCGTATCGGCTCTGGTGATAGGCGAGTGTGCGTACCCACGCTAGAGCCTGCATGTAAATCCTGTAGACAACTCTGTATGGTCTGCAAATCTCCACAAAGTGTCATGCTAGTGTCATCCACCGTACGTCTGATAATCCCTGCTGCAAATGCTCCCACTGCACCTGCTAGGTCGGGCCTCGACATAGTAACAAGTCGAACATGAGATGCCCAAACGCTGACAAAATCTACACAAGACTAGTTGTACTTGCCTCCCTTGTGTTATCTGCAATCACTGTATCCTTGGGACTACCCATCATGTATAGATGTGTCAACTCCGACAATGGGGAAGCTATGTCCCTCTCACCCCCGCAGGCAAAATTGTGCATCCTGGCACCAACTTATCAGCCTCTAACATGAGCATGTCAAAAAACTCCATATCTATCAGCTTTTTCTGTGTCTCTAGGGAGCATGCCTGCTCTACCTCTGCCTGCATAAAATCTGACAACACCTGATGTGTCTCACTAGAGCACTGTCGCTCGATCTCTGTCTCTATAGAGTTTACTAGCACGTCCTGCACAGCTGAATGCTCTGTCTCCTGAGCATGATGGAGATCACTGGCAAAAAAGACTCGTCTCATCTCTCGCTCAAAGCATGCTAGCAACAAAATTGAGACTACGCCGTCTCGAACCTTAGACACATGCATAGGATGTACCATGCCGTTGGGGCTCCTCTGGCAATCACTAGTGAACCGCAATGCATCTGGAAAGACTGCTCTCTAAGCAATACCTAACAACCAAAAGCTACCAACTGTCTCACTGAGATCATGCTCTATCTCAGTTGAGGAACATAACGCACATGTCGTAGTGTGTATGGCGTACCACTGGGCAATGGCAAACAAACATCTTCTACACCCTCTATGTCAAACGCCGAACCATCGGCCAAGTGCACACAACCAAGTCTCGCACTAGAAAATGTGCTAAACCACTCACGACATGGTGTGATGTGGAAAACTGCATCCCTATCTAGTAGCCACTGTGGAGAAAGTGTACTAACCATAGACAAATCTGCAAGAGGTACACTGGAGACAAGCATGACATCACTGTCACTGGCATAGATTGCCACTGGAACTGCCTCTCTAACATCTGTCAAAGTTGTATCTGCATCTCTCATACATCTCTGATGTTGTCTCATATGTTTGAAACAACAGCTTCTAATGTGCCATATGTGACCACAATGCCAACAACGCATGTATTGGCAAGAATGAGACCGTCGTCTCTCAATGTCACACATGTCTGCTGCCATAAGTGAATGCCAAAATGGTAACAAAGTGGGGGATCACTCGACCACTATGCTAATCAATCATAAATAGCTTGAAACTACACCGAACTGTGCTAAAAATTTTGTCTAGTGCTCCACACAAGTTGCTCGCAACCTGTAAGCAAAAACCTCTGAAGAATTAGGAACTACTACCTCATCGATCGGTAAACAAGTCGATCAAAAAAACCTGTCAAGAGCTATGTGCGCTCAAGGGAAATCCTCTCTAGAATGGTCCGTGAGAACCGTATCTGTCGGTATGTGCTGTCGAAGCCGAAACTGGAGATGATCGTCGAAGTCGTAAAGCCGAGGATAGCCGTCGGAGCCGTCTTCCGTCACCGAGCGAAAGTGCCAATGATATGGCCGCCTGTGCTCAAAGTCGAGAAAACGCTCAATGTCGGCTTTCGCCGTCGATCGGCGGGTGAAAGCTCGCTAGACGAATAGCCGGAAATCGGTGTCAAAACCGATGCGCCAAGCCAAGCCGTCAATGCTCGAGCTCGTAGACGATGCTAGAAGACTGAACTAGGTCCGATGCTAGATAACGTCGGGCTTACTCGCCCGCACGTAGCCAGTGTGTTCTCAAACAGTTCGCTTTCTCTCAATCTCCTTTCACTCTCCTAGCAGTTGTACACCAAACTGTCTTGAAAAACATAGTCTATGTGTTTTGGATTTTTGACCCGCCTGCACTCCAAATCAGAAAACAATTTCTTCTACAAAGTTGTAGATCTTGAAGAGATTATGTTTTGGTAAAAAAAGGTTTTGAAATCGGAGCTTCCTAGCTCAATTTATGGCCAAAATATTGAACATCTGTCAAGCTGCCAAACCTGAACGACCTGCTTCTCACTATCCCTAGCTCACAAAAAAATTGATCTCTCTCTCTCCCCTTTTTCCTGGTGGAGTATAAGCTCCTATTACCTTGATATTTGAGATCTACTTTCCAAATCCGTGTTGAACCACCTCTGATCTGATGCTGCCAAGCATCAAACTCCGTCGCCACCAGCCGTAGCTCTGATACCAGTTGAAGGTCATGGGGGCAACAACTTCCCAAGAGGTCACCCATCCCATTACAATTCCTGCGCCTACGCGCTTAATTGTGACGTTCCACAAATTGGTCTAGCCATCTAGACCCCAAAATCTTAAGGTGTTAGGGACCTCCGGTCTAGCCAATTTATGTAAGCATCATTCTAGACACCACTTTGTCACCACAAGTTGGGCTTACCCCTACAATCGCCCTCTTAAGCCAAACTTGGGACTTTCCCATCCCCTTGAGTACCAACATGTTCCGCCTTTTCTAGGCTCAGAGGTTGAGAGCTTCAACGTGGCCGGGGGCTAGCTTAGAGGTTGAAGTCAACATCAAGATGTCCCGTTCCACGGACTCAGAGGTTGGACTTTGAACCATGGCTCTGATACGAGTTGTGAGTGCATGAATGCAGTGCACGTACAAAGAGTGCAAAGAGGAGAGAGGGGGGGGGGGAGAGAGAGAGAGAGAGAGAGAGAGAGAGAGAGAGAGAGAGAGAGAGAGAGAGAGAGAGAGATCACGACACGGATGTGGGGTGGAGCTCCCAAATCTCATTGTATGAGCATAATGTGAGAATGAGTGTGAGCTCCTTATTCTTTGTATGTATAAAGAATAAGGAGATAAATGTGGGCGATTGGACACTGGGTGGCAGACACGGGCAAAGCACGGTGAGGCACACCGCCTTTACCTAACACATTCAAAACTATTCAATGATAACCGTGTATCCAAAGTAATAACTCAAGATTAGTTCATAAGTGAAAGAGGGGAATTGTTTTTGTACAAATAAAGCTTGGTAAAGTGCACGGATAGGTTTTTAAAAACTCATGCTACTTAACTAGCTGAAGAGCAGGAATAGAATTAAGCTCTTATGAAAGACCCAAGCAAAGATTTTAGTTAAGTAGGAATTCAAATTTGATAAAACTTACTATCATTAAAAAAAAATTTAAAAATTAGTTGATATGCTCAAGGGAATAAGTACCCTTCTATGTACATCTGTATTTTTTTTTAAAACAAGATCCATTTGAACCACTATAAGTATAGTCTTATATGGTTAATGAGTTATTTTTAACAGTCTATGGCTATTCCCACGACAGAAAGTAGTAAAATTAATGTTTCTATTATCGAAGATGATACCGTATTGGTAAGAAAATGAAAAACTCTTTATTCTGCCAAGCTAGTTATGCCTATCTGTGGATGAAAAAAGAAGTAATGCCTACTTACTTTCCATGTCAAGATGTAGATATTTATATATTTAACAAGCTTAAATGTAAAATTCCAAGTAGAGATTAAAACTAAGATTATATGTGGTTCCCTAAGAAGGAAAAAAGCAAAAACAATGTGAGGAAAGAATCCACCTGAGAGGGGGAGGACGAGTCCACAACTTCATTATTCATCCATTTTTCCGCCATTAGAGCGGTAGTATTGCAAGTTTAGTTTATAGAAGGTGCAGAGAGAGAGAGAGAGAGAGAGAGAGAGTTGTCGTTGATTTGGCCTTCGTCTTGACCTTTTGAGATTTTGAACAACAACAAGGAGATGAAATTGACCACTGCCATATGGCCAAGTGCAAAAGTATGGCAAATTGAAGACAATTTGATTACATTGCTAGGTTTTTAAATTAGGAATAATACACAAGGTAATTAGTTTTTTTAAAAAAATTAATAAAAGAAACCAGTTGTAAAATTATACATGTGTGTGTGTGTGTGTGTGTGTGTGTGTGTGTGTGTGTGTGTGTGTGTGTGTGTGCGCGCGCGCGCGCGCTTAGAGAGAGAGAGAGAGAGAGAGAGAGAGAGAGAGAGAGAGAGAGAGAGAGAGAGAGAGAGAGAGAGAGAGAGAGAGAGAAAGATGATGAAGTCTGTTTTGCAAGGCTCCAAGCACTTTGCAGCTCCAGCTACCTCCCTTGCATGTGTGTGTAGCTGTTTAAATCTTAACTAATAAGACATAATTGAATTTTTACATTCAAAAGACAGCTGGCCAAGGAATGATGAACTGATATGTACAAAAATAACTCAGTATCAGAATTATTTAGGTACAATGATTGTAGGAAAGAGATCTTCTTTCAGTAAGATTGGTAGTAAAAGAACTTCCCCATTCCTCAGTGGGTATTTCATCACAGTAAGGTTGCTTGCCAAAGAAAAGAAAACCCTCCAAGATAAGATAGAGTTCTTACCTGCATCCATCCAAACAAGACAACAATTCAGTTAGCCTTGGATGTGTTTTACAGGTATCAATGGACCATATCACTTGTTATCCATGTCCATCGTATAGAATTTAATTACTTTAGACAAGCTAGGTTTTTTTATTAGAATTTGTATTTTTAGCAGTCTTTACATATTCCTTCCAAAATCAGTGGTACAATCTACCTTCTAATCTGAGTGATGAAGTCCACCAAGAATCAAGATTTTAAAGAATAGTGAGGTTTACTTGTTGAGCCATAGCTTGGTAGCTATGCTTGAGCCCATATTAGCAACCATATACTTACTAATCAATAGAGTATCGTAAAACTCCATCTTTACCAAGTGGGACCTCATTTCTCGAGCCATATCTCGGTATTTATGCCAAGTTTGAGAGTACCAGCCATATACTTACCTTCAACCTCCCAAGATCTCTTCATAGCTCGGTAGCTATGTTTAAACTAACAGTAGCAACCATATACTTACCAATCAAAATTTAAAAAAACCCCTTTTTTTCCTGGAACTTTATGTCATGAGCCAACGGCCAGTTTTTTACGCCAAAGCTAAGAGTAATCCCCATATACTTACCTTCAAAACTTCAAGTTTCTCATTAAGTCCTTAGTATTCCATACAGTTCAGCAGTGTTCAACCCTGTTTTAGCCACGATACTTTCAAGTTTCCATCGTCATGGTGCTAGATGGGTTAAGATAACCCCAACACCTTCTCCTCATATGAAATCATGAGGGAAGGTATTATGCCGAAGTCCAAGTGTTGCCATATTTCATAAAACAGAAAAGCCAGACGTATCTGTGCAGGTGTCGGATAGAAATTCATCACCAAAAAAACAAGTTTTCAAAAACCCAAGGTTCCATTCATATCCAGTATGGTTATAGATCACCAACCTTAGCTTCAGGCCAAAGCTAAAATGCATTAGCTATATACTTACCTTTTTTATCCCAAGTGATTAGTCATCATACACAAAAATTGTAATTTACTGTTAGGCCTGCAAAAAAGACCTGTGTCGGCTAAAATAGATCCCAAAGAAAGCCTGTATCAACTAAAACAGAGCCCTCTCTTTTTTGAAAAAGACCTTAGTTAGGTCGGCAAATGTCAAGACCTGCAGCGGTTTGAGCCAAGCCAAGAGAACCCATGATGCACAGTTTTTTTCAAAAAGACCAGTTGGCAGTAAATCCCCCCAATCTTCTAATAAGTCCAAAAAAATTGCCTTGCTACAATATCTAAAGGCTACAGCAGTTTTCTATCAAAAAACCAGTCTACGCAGAGTACTGCCGAAACAAACTAGTAAAGTAGAACCCCCTAAGAAAATGATTGTTATACAGTTTAGCGCTATGCTATGAGAGCTACTGCAAGCAGTACCAACCAATGTTTTACTACTAGAAGCAACAGATAACCAAAGTTCAAAGATTTTTTCTCAAGCACAGGCATGAGGTAAAAAGGCCTAGAAAAAAACCTGAGTAGTTTGAGCACTGAGCTCCATAGCTCGAACAGTGAAGCAAACGGTACACCGCCTTTAGTCAGAACAACAAAAAATACACACAGGCTAAGTGAGGGGCAAGGTGCGCCCTCACCTTATTTATAGAGGTTGGACTGCATGTTCCTGAGCGTGATCGATGAGAGAGGCAAGCCGCCCTGCTGTGTAGCGTCATCAAGCGATGCACGGAAAGCGCAGGCCGTCTACCACTTGTAATGAGAGCCCGACTTTTTCACTCATGCCCACTATTCAAGGAGAGAATTGTTATGCAAGGGCATAGTCCCATAGCCCATAAGTGGAATGTTATGAGACAGTATCACATGAGTGCTAAGAGAAAGGGGGGGGGGGGGGGGGGGGGGGGGGGGGGGATTTTATATAGAAGGAGGAAAAAAAGAACTAAAGTATTTATAGTACCACAGTGTGTGTGTGTGTGAGTGTGTGTGTGTGTGTGTGTGTGTGTGTGTGTGTGTGTGTGTGTGTGTGTGTGTGGGTGTGTGGCTTTTTGTGTTGGTTATAGACAAGCCAGAAACGGCATGGCAGTAGAAAATACATTATTACATAAGTGTTTTTCAACCCATGAATATCTAACTAGGGTTGTGTTCTAGCCGAAAAACATATCTTATATCGTACCTTGTAACCAATAAAATAATTCCCAAATACTAAGGTGTTTCCTCCTGTCTAGTGTAGGAGTGTTTACCCAATCCTACTTCTCGGCAAAACAAAGTTAGCATTGAGAGACAGAAGCAAAAAAAGCATTTTCGAGTAAACAATGACAAGAAAGTGAATATGTGTGTGTTCTCTGGCAAGGTGAATTTCTAAGTGGGCCAAAATATAATAACCTTATTCGGTGAAAGGGAGCAAAAGAACTCCTAATTTTCATATCAAAATTTTGAAATTTTTTCCAGTTGTACCCTAAGGTGTGTGTAAACTTCTCGGTTTTTTATACACAATTTCAAGAGTTAACCTGGATTTTGAAACTTTAGCAGGTTTAAGCACAACTTGTTCCTAGTTAAAGTAATAGTTCAAGGTAACTATGCATTTCCATTTTTTAAAGGTTTGAAATTGATAGACTAAGTAAGTTCGTATTTTTACCTCTTAATATGTGTGTGTGTGTGTGTGTGTGTGTGTGTGTGTGTGTGTGTGTGTGTGTGTGTGTGTGTGTGTGTGTGTGTTCGTTCCCGCCCAAACCCAGGCACTCTCACTCTATGAAGCAGTAGACCCATAGAGTGGGGCCTACTACCTCATCAGAGTGATGATAGTATTTGTGTTGGCCTTAGTTTCAGGCCATACATTTTTATTAAGAGATTGAACAATGGTATTAATTATATTAGGTTTTAGAAACCCATTGTGCATAAATTTGTTTACCATTTTAGATATTTTTTTTAATGCAATGAAGGAGTCACTGGGAGAGTACATAATAAGGTAGAGAATTCCTAAGGAAGTATAAATCACATTTTTATTCCGGCGATTAGTTTTTTCTTTGATAAATTCAATAGTAGTAAATTGAAATTTATCTCTTTTACAACTATATCTTGTTGTAAAGTCCCCTGTATATGGTTCGAGTAACGTGATTTTAATCATGAGATAAGTTGTACTAGTTGTCGTAACGGGTTCTCCCTTTAATGAAATGTTGGAGTCATAAGTATTTTCAGAGTTATGTAATTGTTTGATATACCATTTGTTTTCAAAGTACGCCAAGTAGAGATTAAAAAGTACTAGTGAACATGAGAATCCCATAGGAATCCCTTTTTGTTGTTTAAACCAGTTTGCTCCAAGTTGGATAAATCTATTGTTGAGTAGGCAATGGAGGTAAATTATTAATCCCATTTGGTTAAAGTGAAGAGGGGCAGTGTGCGCATAAGTTTTAACCCATGTTGGTTCTTTGATAAGGGAAATAGTAAAGCAATCTTTTTTTGCTCTATTTTTAAATGCAAGATCTATCAGTTCTTCTAAGACAGAGTTCAAACCATAAGGTCCAAAAATGGAAATGTTTTTGTTGCATTGTGTAATGTCTTCAGTATAGACATGTGTAATATGTTTTATGAGGTTTAAAAATAGTTCGATAATTTTCTTAATTATCCAAAATGGATTGTAATTGATCTCGAGAAACTCGCGAGTGGTTTTTTCTTTAGTTGCACAGTGGAGTTTTAGTTCAATTAGGATTAAATTAAGACATTTGGTCATATAGTCTGTAATTTTCATATAGATTCCATTGGAGGCATTTGAGATCCATCTAAATTTATCTTTATGTGCTTTGTAAGTGGAAAAAAGTACATGTAGTTTTTTGTTCGCAGGATTGTAACCTATTTCTTGAAGTTGACATGAAAGAAGATTCCCAGTATCAATTGAGTTAAGGTAAAAAATGGAGAATTCCTCTCTCCATTCAATCTTTCAAGTGCAGCTAAATGCACCAATTGTTTACAGATAATTGATGTTGTATTTCTAGCCTTGTCAAGTCTCACAATAAAGACTTTAGATGCTAGATCTCTGATTTTTATGAGAGTATCAAAAGAAACCAAGTAGTGTCCATACTAAGCCATTGCGGGTTTAGATTTACTAATTTGTTCAAATTATAGTGAAAAAGGATTTGAGAAAGGGTGTGGATCACCTCTAACTCCAGTTGGAGTTTATTAACTAGGTCGATTAAGCAGTTAAGAAGGGCAGCAAAAGCTAAGTGAGGATTAAGGGGTGGGAGGGGAATACAATTTAATCCTTTGTTCAGTAATGTGCGAATCTCATGATCCTCACAAATGTCTAAGTTTGAAGTACAAATGTGTGAGCCAAATTTATCAAATTGTGATGTAATCTCTGTAAAATTAGTGCAATTACAGGTAGTAGTGATGTGTAATCTTAAGAATTCAATATTGTAAAACCAATGTTCTAGTTGATATGTGTATTTCCAGCCAAATATAACAAAATTAAGTAGTGAAGTATTACCAAAATATTGATGAAAGATTTCCATAAAAATAGACTTAGCTGGGTACAATCCTAGATTTTTGTTAACAAAATGACAATGCACAAAAATCTTGTTCTGAGCCTCCTTCTTTTTATTCAAGAACTTCTTGCCCCCCAGATTGGTAGTCACCTAAAAATATTACAATCACATTACCTCTGCCAAAGTTAGAACCCAAAGTAATAGAGGTAGTCAAAAAAGAAGTGAGAGAATTAGGAGTGTTGGTTGAAGAAATAGGTCTTTTTAGGGATGGGGTAGATTCTTAGACTAAGAAGAGTGTTCACTCCTTTGTAATTTCCATAGGATGTCAGAAAAGTGACAGGCTCATCTTCTTTAAACACTTTGAGAACTTCAAGCATCATGTTGCGGAAGTGAATGAATGCAATTTGAGCTAAAACCAAGTTACAAGCTTTTCTATCCAATCACGAACCTATTAATGATAAATGAAACCTTGCAGCTTTGTCTGGGAATAATAATTCCAAGTGATTAAGAATGTACCAGACTGCATCATCAAACCAAATGATGCTAGACTCGCATGCCGCTTTGTTGTCAAGGAACTTGCAGGCACATTTGATATAAGGCCTGCAAATATTCTAGATAGAATCTGAATAGTAGTCTGCATTTAGCTTAGAGAAAGCCATAATACCCTTTCTGCATCCGTAAATCCTAGTATTAGTTGAGCATTTGGCAGGATTCAAAAAATTCATGGCAAAGGGATCATTGATTAGTTCTCCTTCATCCAAGAATTGAGTGCCTTCAAGAATATGAACCCTACATTCATCCATGCAGGTAGTAGGCAAGTTGGCTAAGAAAATCCAAGATTCAAGTGAGATAGGTGCCCAAAAACCTTTGTTGGGAAGGGTCCAAAGTTGATTGTCCACACTTGCCCCTTCTACCTCAACTTGTTTTGGAGGAAGAAATGGGAAACATTTTAACACTTTAGGGACCATTTCCAAAAGAGTGGACTCACTAAGCGAGCTAATTTTGGAATTAGGGTTGCAAGAAAACACACACAGCTTGGAGAAGACAAAGGAAGCTCAAGGCACACAACAAAGAGTGTATTATTTAGTGTGCAATGGAAAGATATAAGCCCTAGAATGATGGGTGTATGTACAATCCACGGGGGAAAAAACCTCCTAAAGAGGAAAAAAAAATACCATGGCAGTCCTAAGTGTGTTTACACACATCACTACCGCATGTATATGGGAACAAATCCCCCCTGGAGTGATGCGGTGAACGAGAGCTGGCACATAGAGTAAAGGGAAGTGCCATGCCCTAAGGACATGATCAGTCCACAAAGGGGAGTAAGCCCAAAGCTTTGCAAAAAGTTTCAAACTTCTCACGAGACAATGCCTTTTTGAAAAGATCTGCAAGGTAGTCATGTGTTGGCACATAAGCCAAGATGATCTCTCTTGCTAAGAGCCTCTCCTTGACATAGTGGTAATACACCTCAATGTGCTTTGTGCGAGCATGAAAAACTCGGTTCCTTGCAACTGCCAATGCACTTTGACTATCAGTGTAAATAGTGTTGGCAGTTTCCTATCCAACACCCAAATCAGCCATAAGGCGTCTGAGCCATATACACTCAATCGTAGCTGTGAAGACTGCCATGTACTCAGTCTCACAACTAGAAGTTGCCACATTAGGTTTCTTCTTGCTCAACCATGATATGCATGAGCTGCCAAGCATGAAACAAAAACCACTTGTGGACACTCATGTGTCAAAACAACCATCCCAATCTGAGTCCAAAAAAACATGTAAGTGTGGTGGCAATGATCCCCCTTGGGATAAAACAAGCCAAGATGTAAAGTGCCACTCAAGTAGCGAAATCCTCTTGACAGCTTGCTAATGCTTAAACTCTGAGCTATGCATAAATCTGCTGACTTGTGAGAGTGCAAACTGAATATCCGGCCTCATGTTGCATACATAAATGAGGCATGTAGTTTGGTAAAGAGTGACATTTGCAGGATCACCAACATCATGAAGACTCAATTTCAAACCTATTTCCATGGGAGTGGCAATAGGTTCGCAATCCTCAAGTCCAAACTTACATAGCAATGTCTTTATGTGACTTTTTTGGCACAAGGCAATATTACCATCACACTGCTTAAACTAAATACCCAAGTAATGATGCAACAGGCCCAAATCTTTCATCTTGAAAGTAGCAATCAAATCAGCCTTAAATTCAACAATATGTCTCTCATTTGGTCCAATGATCAGCAAATCATCCACATAAAGAACCACAATGAGAAGTACATCACCCTCACGCTTTACATACAATGTGCTTTTTGTTGGACCGTTATTACAAAAGCCTCATTCGACCAAGTGAGTGTCAACCTTCTCATACCAAGCACGAGGAGATTGCTTCAACCCATACAAAGCTTTGTTACATTTGCACACCTTATCCTCTTGTACTTTCTTGACAAAACCGCGAGGTTGCGTTACATAAACTTCCTCAAATATGTCACCATTCAAGAAAGCAGTAACAATGTCTGACTGATGTACATCCCAACCAAAATGAGTTGCCAATTCACATAGAAAACGCACAGTAGTCATACGACAAGTGGGAGCAAAAGTCTCTTCATAATTTATGCCTTTTTGCTCTGCATAACCCTTTGGAACAAGTCGAGCCTTATAGCGATCAATCTTACCATCCGGCTTGCGTTCCAACTTGTAAACCCACTTTGTATACCAATGGGCTTTTTGCCAAGAGGCAAATCACATAAAGTCTACGTGTCATTTTCTATAAATGCATCATATTCAGATTGCATGGCAGCCATCCAATTTTTTGAATTATATGCTTCATCCAAAGATAGAGGTCCTCAATATCATGTAAGCTAGACACAACCAAACCATAACAATCTGATGCATAAGATGCATGGCAAGAACGTGAACAAGTACGACTAGACAAAGGTGCATGGCAAGAACGTGAACGAGTACGACTAGACAAAGGTGCATGCAATTTATTGTCACGCAAAGTATGCACCAGTCTTTTAGGCATACCTCTAGCATGCTCATTCTCAACCCTTTCCTCATCAAGTACATCATGTACATCTGCATCAGTAAATAGGCTGATCTGTAACATTTTCAAGTACCCCCATAGGCTGTACATTTGCTTCATTGGAATTTACATTTGAACTTCCATCACTGAAAAGAGGCAACAAAGTGTCATAAATGTCCAGTGAGCTAACATTAGTGTCTCTAGTACATGACAGCAAAGGCTGAACAAAATCTTCCACAAACACAACATCCCGTGAAACCAGAATACGCTGTGTTTGTGGATGATACAACCTATATCCTTTGCTTTCAGCAATATAACCAACAAAAATATATTTGACAGCCTTATTATCCAATTTTTTGTGTTGTGTTTGTGGCACCAAAGCATATGTCAAACAGCCAAAAACAAGCAGGTGCTCAATAGAAGGCTTTCTATCATGCCATGCTTCATATGGTACTAGTAATAGACTGCAAAGCTTTTGTAGGACACATGTTAAGTACATAAGTGGCACACATGATTTCCTCAAGCCAGAAAGAATGCAGAAAAGCTTGAATTTTGACCATACATCATGCCATTTTTGGCAACAATGCACTTTTAGCCTCATTACGACTTGCATAAAGACCAGCCAGAATATCCCAAGCCTGTTTTGCAGATTTTGTTGAACGAATGTGAGGGGTAATAGTGCGCTTCACAGACAACACAATCAATGCATGAGCCTGCGCATCTTTTACATCCCAACGAGCTTGTTCTATCGTAGGCAAAACAACTCTAACAGCAGCAATCCTTGCAGCAAGACCTACAACATCCTCAATATTGCCTACATCCTCAGAACCACGACGTACATCAATGCCCTACACAATATTCCAGACGCCCTTCGATACAAGAACATGTTGCATCATATAAGCCCACATATGGTAATTGCCCCCATCCAATCTGTCCTCAGCAGCAAACATCTTGAACACGTCTGTGTTGTTGTTAGCCATGGTAAATGTTATACGTAATGTGATAACTGTCCAAAAAGAGGAGAAATGAAGCGGAAACAAAACGTGCTATATAGCACAAATTGTAGAAGATTGTAAGGACCTGTTATGCACAAAACGGCACTGACAAAAATTCTGCACAAAATGACAAAATAGCTTGCGCAGTACTGCCTGTAGTGGAAACGTTCACCAAAGCTCACAAAAATCGGAGAAAGTGAGCAGGCGTGTGTTGAAGATGCTGGCAACTAAGCCCGGGAGGACGCAATCTGATCTGGTACCAAATGTTGAGATTAGGGTTGTAGGAAAACACACACTGCTTGGAGAAGACGAAGGAATCTCAAGGCACACAACAGAAAGTGTATTACTTAAAGTGCAATGGAAAGATAGATAGCCCTAGAATGATGGACGTATGTACAATGCACAGGGGGCATAACCTCCTAAAGAGGGGAAAAATGCCCTGGCGGTCCTTAAGTGTGTTCACACACATCACTACCACATGTATATGGTAACACATAAGTCGTGTTGAAAATTCTTAACTGCTTCAAGCACTGTTGGAGTGCAACTAAAGATACTGCTTGTCATGTTGACTGAAGGAGTAGCTAGTGTAGTAATGAAAACCGGGTTAAGACCAGATAACTTTTTAAGAAAATTGGTTAGCTCTGCACCTGAGGAGGAAAAGGTAGCCAGTGACTGTGTGTGTTTTTTGAAGCAAAGAAATTTGTTTTAATTCCTCTTCTACGAATTTAAGTCCTTCTTTCTTGTTTTTTACCAGAGCAGCCAAGAGCTTGATCCAATCATTAAAAGAAAGAAGTTGCAGTAAAGAACCATGAGGATAATTCTCTAAATTTGTTGATCCAGTAATAAGTTTAGATGCAGTTGCATCCTCAATGCAATGTAAAACATAGACGCTAGCTTTAGACAAAGTAAGGTTGACAAGGAATTCCATCCTGAGGGCAAAGGAGTCAATCAGAAAATAAAGAGATTAACATACATTAGAAAAAGGGAACTACAACCAAAAAAAAAGTTTTTTGGTAGTTCTAGCAAGGAAAGGTCTGTATCTATTTGAGTACATCAAGGGACGTTTTAGGGTATGTTTGTATAATATGGCATGAGCCATTCTCAATTTTTTATTGATAGCTTCTATATTTTTGGGGGATTTAAGGATCCATATTTGAGTAGTGTACTTATAGTGTTGAGAATCCTGACAAAAAGTGAACAAAAAAAATTAAGATGGTAATACATACAACCTTGAAACCAGTCAATCCGAAGATATTATGATTGTGTGTATGTATTCCAATTAGACAACTAGGTCAAAACCTAATACTCTAATTTTTATATATCTTTGTCATTGTTCTAGTCATAAATTAACAAATCAATTTACGCCCTTGTGCCTATGTGTGTGTGTTGGAGCATTAAACAATATACCTTATTCACAATTTGAACATACATTCAAAAAGAGAAATGACAAAGATGAATAAAAGTGACTACATACAATTTTTTCTTTGAACATATGTACATTGAAATAAAATGTTGATGTTTTATTACATCTAAGAAGTAAAAATGGAATAGCATCAGTAGAAGTTTCTTTGCAAAATTTGGTTGAACAACATTTGAATTCAAAGATAAAAGAAGTCGGAATCCTTACATGCAACCACCATGTAAACAAAAAAATCGTTAGCAATTTTATTTAGACATGGAATGCAGGTATAGAGCTGATCCGACAATCGTCATCCATGTCCCTTTTTTCCATGCATTCAAAACTGCTCAATGATAGCCATGTATCCAAGAGAGTAATTACTGAAGATTAGTTTGTAAGTGAAAGAGGGGATGTATTTTAGTACAAATAAAGCTTGGTAAAGTGCAGGGATAGGTTTTTTTTCAAAACCATGCTACTTAACTAGCTTAAGAGCAGGAATAGACTTAAGCTCTTATGAAAGACCCAAGCAAAGATTTTAGTTAAGTAGGCATTCAGAATTGAAAAAACTTACTAGCGTTAAAAAAGTGTTTTTTTTTAACTTTAGTTGATATGTTCAACGGAATAAGTACCCTTCTATATACATCTGTGTTTTCCTTGAAAACAAGATCCATTTGAACCACTATAAGTATAGTCTTATATGGTTAATGAGTTATTTTTAACAATCTATGGCTCTTCCCACGACAGAAAGCAGTAAAATTATTGTTTCTATTATCAAAGATGTACCATGCCAGTAAGAAAATGAAAAACTCTTTAGTCTGCCAAGCTGGTTATGCCTATCTGTGGATGAAAAAAGAAGTAATGCCTACTTACTTTCCATGTCAAGATGTAAATATTTATGAATTTAACAAGCTTAAATGTAAAAATCCAAGTAGAGATTAAAACAAGATTATATGTGGTTCCCTAAGAAGGAAAAAAACAAAAATGTGAGGAAATAATCCACCTGAGAGGGGGAGGACGAGTCCACAACTTCATTATTCATCCGTTTTTCCGCCATTAGAGCAGTAGTATTGCAAGTTTAGTTTATAGAAGGCACCGAGAGCGTGTGTTGTAGCTGATTTACCCTTTGTCTTGACCTTTTGAGATTTCGAACAACAACAGGGAGATGAACTCGACCACTGCCTTATGGCCAAGTGCAAAAGTATTGCAAATTGAAGACAATCTAATTACACTGCCTATGCAATCAACTTAAGCGATATATATTTTTGTTGCATTCTATTGTCGTAGGGAGAGAGTAAGCAAAGGGTTGTGTATGAGAGCAACCACTTCGGATTTTTGTTATGAGTGTGCTCTTTAAGTACTATGTAGCGAGTGTGTGTGTGTGTGTGTGTGTGTGTGTGTGTGTGTGCGTGCACGCACGCGCGCACGCACGCGCACATGCGTGCACATGCACGCGCGTGCTTAGAGAGAGAGAGAGAGAGAGAGACGACGAAGTCCATTTTGTAAGGCTCCAAGCACTATGCAACTCCAGCTACCTCCCTCGCGTATATGTGTGTGTGTGGCGTCATGGCTTTTTGCATTGGTTACAGACAAGCCAGAAACGGCATGGCAATAAAAAATACATTATAAAATAAGTGTTTTTCAACCCATGAATATCTAACTAGGGTTGTGTTCTTGCCGAAAAACATATCTTCCGTATATTGTACCTTGTAACCAATAAAATTATTCCCAAACACTAAGGTGTTTCCTTCTGTCTAGTATAGGAGTGTTTACCCTATCCTACTTCTCGGAAAAACAAAGTTAACATTGAGAGACAGAAGCGAAAAAAGTATTTTCGAGTAAAAAATGACGAGAAAGTGTATATGAGTGTGTTCTCTGGCAAGGTGAATCTCTAAGTGGGCCATAATATAATAACCTTATTCGTGAAAGGGAGCAAAAAACTCCTAATTTTTAAAAATTTTAAAGTTTTTTCCGGTAGAACTTTGAGGTGTGTGTAAACTTCCCGGTTTTTTATACACAAGTTCAAAAGTTAACCTGGATTTTGAAACTTTAGCAAGTTTAAACACAACTTGTTCCTGATTAAAGTAATAGTTCAAGGTAACTACGCATTTCCAGTTTTTAAAGGTTTGAAAGTGACCAACTAGGTAAGTTCGCATTTTTAGCGCTTAGGCTCAAAGTTCAAAGCCATGTGTGGCAGTAGGAACTACTACAATATTTAATCAAAGACTAATATGTGTGTGTGTGTGTGTGTGTGTGTGTGTGTGTGTGTGTGTGTGTGTGTGTGTATACATAGTCCAAGTGCCAAATGTATGCACTTTCTTCTTCTATCTAGACCTCTGACGGGCTCTTTTGGACGAGTGGTTGGTTCCTCATTGTGTGGGTGCTTGACTGAAAATGGCAACTTTTGGGACCACCATGCTACCCTTCACTAGGTTCGTTTAGTTCTTGCAATGCTTGAACTAGCCATCACTAGGGTCATCTATTTCCTAATATGCTCAAATTGCAACCTCATGCATGCACTCCATATGCTTTGCATAAACTACCACTTGGACTCCAGTTAACGTGTGTGGATTGCTACCTGCCATGCATGGACTCTAGTTGCATGGACTCCTACCTACCACACATGGACTCCAATTAACTTGCATGAGCCATCCGAGTGTCCACCTGTCCTACATGCTTTGCCAAAAATTAGGCATCAATAGCCTTCCTTTCTATGTATCCTTTGCTAGGCGACCAGCAATGCTTTGCCAAGTTCCTTTGTCCAAGGCACCCTGCACAAGTCAAGCTCATGTAGCTTCAAAGGCAATAGAATCTCTTGGAGCTCTCCTACATTTTCTCAAGTTGCAAAATCAACAAGCATATCATCGCATTCAACACTTGCAAATATTCAACCCTATCAATGGCTATGGGCCAAATCAGTGACAATTGCAAATCAACACAGTAATGCCCAAAATCAATGACATTGCAATAGCTAATTCTGGCTATAAAGCAAAAGTTTTACTTGCAGTCGACAGCAAAAAACTTGAAAAATCGTGCTGCTACTGTTGTGTTCACCTCACAATGGATAATAGCAATGAAGGATGCTACAATTGAGCACACTGCTATTTTTTACCATCCATTTATATCTCTCAGCTTTTGATCATAGAATTGAGTGTGACAAACTAACTTCAAATAGATGTTAAGGTTTAGTGCAAGTTTGCATAGTTTCTCTATATCAATTATGTGGAAAGGATTTTTTGTGTGCCATACAGAGTGGGTTGCATTGTAGAAAATATGCTGATTTTTTTTAGTTTGAGCATGATGTACAGATCCGCACGACTTTGTATGGCTCCTTACGGTAGCACAAGGCAACCCTTCTCTACCATAAAAGTGAAACCTTTGAATCTCTCTTCCCGTCTCTTTTCTTTGGTTTGTCACTCCCTCTCTTAAAAAGTATTGATCAAGTATATACATTAGCCAAAAAAAACTATGGCAGAAAAACTCGCACACCTCGTAAAGAAAGAAAGAAATTTTCACACAACTAACATAACCAAGAGAAACTTTTAAGGAAAAATTTGGACAAAACAAATAGCCAATGATCAGAATTAGGTAAGAAAGCAGCAAAACGGATAACTTGACCTTCTATTGTTCCACCCATTTTACTCTTAACTTGAAACCACATATCAAAAACAGAACAAAACAAAACATATTCTTTTGAAAGACACTGCTGTCACAGGCATATAAACATTGAAGCAAAGGAAAGAAAAAGAAAAAACACCTGCTTATACCAGCCAAGTATAAGAGGGTGCATTAGATACAAGGTGTTTAGGGTAAAAGAGCTAAGCTAAGGATGCTCCTAACATAGGGGCTATGGGGCTAATAGAGGGAAATTCAAACTCGGGTAATTCAATCTTCTACCCTAGTGCTGATTTTGAGTGAAATTGAAGAAAGCCCTTGTCAAAATCTCCAAATATCCCATGCTAACCCCATCATGACGCTCGCTTATTACTTTAAAAATAGAGTAGAGTCAAACCAAAGGTGTCCTTTTTTTGGGACCTTTACCCTAATACCAATTATAACAGCGGCCGATATTAAGTACATCAATGGAACGGGGTAGATGTGAAAACTCTGTTGAAAATTTTCATGGAAGAGGCTTAAGCATCATACTCCTCGAGCCTCAAAGGCAAAGGCAAAACTTGAAATGCTTCGTGTTTTTCTCCAGTGCTCTAGTGCTGCATACACTTTGTTACGAGACATCACATGCTGTAAGTTATAAAAGTATGCGTATTTTGGCTGCTTGGACTTCCATCCTTTACATGCAGCATCAACCATATGGAGGAAAAGGTTTTTCTTATGAAGACCTTTTGCCTCAAGTATATTTTTCAGCCCACTTTCTCCAAGTCCAAAAAACTGCTGCCTTTCACAAAATTGGTTTGGTTCTAATGTGATGGGCATTGTCTGTTGGTGAAAACAAGAGGAGTGTTACTGATAGATCAACTTAAAATTGCCGGAAGGTAAGGTTCAATCGCCCAGGCCGCAAATTGGTCCTTTCGATGAGCCACGATGGAGCAGTTTGGGGTAGGATAGACAGAATCCCATGGTAAATCATACGAGAAGGACCGCCAAATATAAGAACATCACCTGACTCCAAAATTACAGTGTCAGCTAAGTCTACATCTCTCTCAATTCCATAAATGAACTCAGCTGAGTCCCCAATAGAGAAGGAAACCACAGGTATTCCTTGTTGACGGCTTTCTAAACTTTCATCTCTATCCTGTAAAGACAAAGTTAAAATTGGTACAAAATTGGTACACTCAAATCATTTTCCTACAACTTGCCCTAGAACAACAGCTTGTATTTATTTATCAAAACAAGCAATCAAGATTTGGTTTACCTGATGTAGTCCCAGCTTGCCGCTCCTTTCATAAAAGTTCACTAGGCAAATATTTGGATGCATTTCAGGAATTGTTTCCAAGATATTGCTGCAAGAATCTTCAACTGCATATGCATGTCGTACATCACGTAGACATTGAGCTACTAGGCTTTCAAACAGTGGAGGAATGCCTGGCGGTGAGGCATCATCCACTGAGCGTTTCTTTTCATATGATTTTGTCGTTGGCTCCCATTGCATTCCTAGACACATCATGTACAAATGCATTTTGCTCTCAGCTCCATAGCTTGGTTGATAAAATCCACCAGGTCCAATGCCCAGATATCTACACCTTTCAACGATTTCTACCTGTTCGCCAAGCTAGCTCCTCTCTCTCTCTCTCTCTCTCTCTCTCTCTCTCTCTCTCTCTCTCTCTCTCTCTCTCTCTCTCTCTCTCTCTCTCTCTATCCAATAAAAGTGGGGCTTTGACCTTTTGCATTACATAAGAATCGACCATCGGTCCAAATACAAGAAATATGGGAATAAACAGGACGGATGTACAATGAAATCGTGGGCACATGAAACATCTGGGGATAAAGATACTTTAATTAGGTCATGAAGTGTAGCAATCTGGAAAGTGATCAAGTCTACACAAATCTGCCCAAAGCTCTCCACCTCTTGCACTTTAGCGAAAATCACAAAGTCCATTGCATGTTACATGACTAATATAAAGCATCCGCTATAAAAACCTCCTGTAGCAGCTCACAAAAGCCAAGGGACTGTGAAACTCCTAGGCTGTGCCTCCAAAATCATCCGCATCCATTCTAACATTTCCTGATGATGTACCCAAAAAAGGATGCGGATCTACAACCCAACCAAACTGTAAGAGAGGCAAGCGGGACCCACTCACTATCCACCTCAAAAGCCAAGGGAAGGTACCAAGATGCACATCTATCTGACCAAACAAACTTCCCTAAGGCCTCTCTAAACTGGCTCTCAAACAAATCTGCATACTATTTGATATCCATAAAGTAGTTGGCCTCAACCATTGTCTACTCATGTATGGTATCATAGACAGCCCCCCTTGTCCAAAAGGAGTCATCATGTAAACCTGCACTCTAAATCTGATCACAGGAGCTCTCTCGGACCAAATGAAAATGTGGTGTGTTCTTAACAACTACAAAAGCATGTGGAGACATAGTGGCCCACTCCTCAGAGAAACATCTAGAGATCTCCATGGAACAATCGCGAAGAAGTGAGCTGGCCAGATCTCAGAAAGTAGGACATCTACTGAGATGCGAAGCCTGCTGAATGGTCAAAATCCTCTGCAAACTATGAAGACTCACTCTCCTCCTCCCCCCTCAACAGTGCCTACTATGAGAGGCACCTACGACTAAATCTCCAAGAGATCCAAAGTCTGCTAGACTTGCCTATCCTGGGTCAACTTAGACTGCTTTTGAATTGCCATCAATTGTTGATCGTCCTCTATCTCTCTATCCAACTCCCCTGGTACCTCCTCTCGATCTTGGTCTAGTAATCTCTCCTCTAGAGGTCTTTTTGGGGACTGCTCTGCCTCTACCAACCTCTATCTCACTACCCTTCTGTAAACAAGGATAGGCTATCAAGTGCAATGGAAGGGTTTAAGGATTTTAACTCGGATCTAGTACTTCCCGCAAACACAAGGTCACTTTACTTTAATGGAGAGGACTGAACTGAATAAAATGAGCGGAAGAGAAGCATCGAGAGAGAGAGAGAGAGAGAGAGAGAACGCCGCATGTCAAGTCCCAACCACCCTCAAGGGCCCCCTTGCTGTCTTGCCAGAGCAAGTACTTGCTTTAATTACTTGCACAAATGCTAATACAGTGGCTCTAGATGGTGAGATGTTGATGGGATCTTGCTGTAGATGCTTGGGTCTGCAACGCTTAGGGCTGAAAATGCAAAACGCTACAGATGTTGAATGGGATTCGCAATTGCGACGAGGCTATGGGCTGATCTGTTGTCGCCGATGTCGGCAATGGGCTTAAAACTGAACAACGTTGGCTCATCTGAGGGCTGAATCTGGAAACGCTGGCTGATCTGCTGTTAGGGCTAAAAACTGAAAACGCTAGCACTGATGGCTGGATTTGCAATAGTGCGGAGAGGTTATGGCTGAAAACTGAAAACATTGATGCTGATGGGCTGATCTGGTGCAGGTACTTGGTGTTGGTACTGAGGGTATTGACTTATGCTGAGGGCTGATCTGAGGGCTGAATCTGGAAATGCTGGCTGATCTGCTGTCTAGGGCTGAAAACTGAAAACGCTAGTATTAATGGCTAGATTGGCAATGGTGCGGAGAGGTTATGGCTGAAAACTGAAAACATTGATGCTGATGGGCTGATCTGGTGCAGGTACTTTGTGTTGTTATTGAGCAGGTGCTTGGTGTTGGTATTGAGCGTAATGACTTATGCTTGAAAAGTGGGGATTAAAGCTGGGTCGGGCAATGCCAATCAAAATCCCACGATTTCTAAAAATGTTACTTATTAAATGAGTTAATAAACTCACTCATAAGAGGTGCTTCACATGCAGATAAATATCTAGGCTGGGTACTCAAGATTCCTTTACTCAATGAGAGAGTTCCTTTTACTTCATGAAGATGTTCTTTGGGTTCTTTTCTTGAGTGGTGATACCGAACACTGCCAAGGAGCTCTGATACCAATGTCACATGCTTTTAAGGATTTTAACTCGGATCTAGTACTTCTCACAAACGCATGGTTGCTTTACTTCAATGGAGAGAGCTGAACTGAACAAAATAAAAGAGAGAGGTATAGCGAGAGAGAGAGAGAGAGAGAGAGAGAGAGAGAGAGAGAGACGACGCCGCATGTCGGGTCCCAACCACCCTCAAGCGTCCCCTTTCTCTGTTACTAGAGCAAGTACTTGCTTCAATTACTTGCACAAATGCTGATACAATGGCTCTAGATCGTGAGTGTTGATGGGATCTTGCTGTAGATACTTGGGTCTGCAAGGCTAAGGGCTGAAAATGCAAAATGCTAGGGATGTTGAATGGGATCTGCAACTGCAACAAGGTTATGGGCTGATCTGTTGTCACCGATGTCGGCAGTGGGCTGAAAATTGAAAAACGCTGGCTGATCTAAGGGCTGAATCTTACAACGCTGGCTGATCCACTGTCCTAGATGAAAATTGAAAATGCTAGTATTGATGGCTTAGATCTGCAACGGTGCGGCGAGGTTATGGCTGAAAACTGAAAACGCTGATGTTGATGGACTGGTCTGGTGCAAAGAAGCCAAAGATGTTGAGGTACTACAGGTACTTGGTGCTGATACTGAGGGTACTTACTTATGCTTGAAAAGTGACCCCTAGTATCACTTATATTTGGGATTAAAGTTGGGTCGGGCAATGCCAATAAAAATCCCATTATTTCTACAAATGTCGCTTATTAACGAGTTAATAAACTCACTTATAAGAGGTGATTCACATGCAGATAAATGTTAGATTTACACCACTCTGCTGCTTCACAGGTCTAGGGCATACATGTACGGCTAGTGTGCCTCCGGGCTGGCCACCCTTTGCATATGCATATAGGCTACATTATCCGGCCGCCCATCTTGTCCGAGCGCCCTCACATTTCATTTATTTCTCGTTGGGTCGCGGGGGAATTTCCCAAGCATTGCCCTACCTCCCCTTGGGCACCTATTTATGGGGCCAGGGTTATTGTGTATTGAGTCTTCTGCTCATGGTAGTCATGAGGGGTTGATCGCTCCCTCTTCACCATATCTTGCGTTTGTGGTCTACTCTCTCTCTCTCTCTCTCTCTCTCTCTCTCTCTCTCTCTCTCTCTCTCTCTCTCTCTCTCTCTCTCTCTCTCTCTCTCTCTCTCTCTCTCTCTCCCGCACACGGGCACTCTCACACGGTATCAGTCGCCAGCAAGTGAAGACCATTGCGATCCAGCAAACCAAGGCTAGCGCTAGCATTTCTACACACTTTCGTCGCGGGAAAACTGCAAGTTGCCTAGCGTTTTCAAAAACCATCAGTGTTTTTACACCTCAGCCTTGCGTTTTTGCATCTACAGGCATCGATCACATCCTCTCTCTCTTGGCGCCCCCTCCCTGTAGCAAAACGCAGCATATCGGCAACAAATCAGCCCTGCGTTTTTGGACCAGATCTGCCTTTTTCAGCCCTTGCTGCGTTTTTTTGCAAAACGCTGAGCCCTTGCACACACGGGAGCGGCCAAGACCTCCACAGGAGATTCTTCTACCGCCTGGCACCAACAAATACACTCTTTCATTAGGTATCTTCGACATCGCTTGATCATCTACAGGCGTACGATCCTTGGGATATCCATTCATTCCAGCCATCATTCGGCGGTTGCGCACTCCAGAGGGGGTGGTGACTTGTGGTTTGCTATGGACACACCTATGCACTCATCAAAGGAGTTCACACGAGATATGGCCATGCTCATGGCATATGGGATTTCGACATTCTCAGAGAGGACACCACCATCTTGGGTGGACAAACACTTACCACTTGACCTCGACACATCAGATCACTTGCTTACACAGGAGCATCTACATGGACTTAGGGAGAGGATCTTGGATCTTCTCAGACAGGTTCATTGCTTGGATCTACAAACTAGTGGGACTTCTGTGCTTTGGACTCTCTTGGAGAGTTTACCCGCCCGATGCGGGAGATCAGGCATCATTACACAACTACATTCGGAGTCACCCGGAGCTTGGCTTGGATGGTAGTGCAGTTGTTCTTCTACACTCCTGATCATTTGGATTGCTACCTTTAGACCCTCGGTAACTTTACAATTGACTTATCCCACGACCTGGGCAGTAGGCCACTCCCAGCTCATTCACATTGAGAGCCACACCGAGATGCGGTTTGGTTGCATTGTTGGCGCGGATTTTGTTTTGGTTGACACCGAAGGATTGGAGACAAGAGATACAAGCAAGACGGCGCAGACAAATTAGTCTGGCCTTTCCTCTTCTCAGAGATTATTCACAGCGCAGACTGCTCTGGCTTCTCTTCTTCATACAGGATGATCACGGTGCAGATAGCTTGGTCTGACCACACCTCTTCTCAGAGGCCATTGACAGCATAGATTGTTGAGTCTGGCTTTCCCCTCATCTTGGATTACCCTACCTTCTGACAGGATACCATCCGGTGGTGGTCTATAACCAACCAATACCCAATAAAGGGCGGTATCAAATCTACAACCTGTTAATTACACACAGACTATTGATGGAAAAGAGAGAGACTCGACACTTACGTCCACCGGCTAGAATGCCATGTGCAATGATGACCAACACCCTGTTGGCCCCAAAAATTGGCGCCCCTTGCGGTATTTCTTTATTTGATTGAGATGGGAAATCCCCAAGCAACTTTACAAGCTGTCCAAACCTGTCTAGGGCTGTAATTTCAGAATTTGACCCAATTTTGACAACATAACAGCTGTATAACCTATATAGACCGAAAGTACAAGTCAAGGGTGACTTCCCATGCAATTCTGGAGCTTTTTGTGGGCTGGCGAGAAAACACAGAGCGCTGTTTTCCACTGTTACAGCCCCTAAAAAGTTCCCGAACTCCTATACAACCACACTCTAGCTTCTCCGAACCTCCTGTGAAGTTCTAGTGCTAGGAGGAAAACCCTAAACCTGCAATTTTACACAACAGGCTGTATTTCTCTGTTTTGGGTCATTTCGGACGGAGCTGACACATCAACACGCTCCTCAAGACCTCCCGCACGCAATGGGATAGTTGCCCTGTGATTTGGAGGAGTTTTCACGCGAGAAAACTCTCCAAATTCGCGTTCCTTCGCGATGGGGCTGTGCGTACCTGTGGGGATTAGTAATTAGCTAATCCGGTTCTTGTTCAGAAGGCTCTTGCCTTAGCAAACGCGCATAAAACCCAAAGAACTGTACATGATCATTTGAATAGCCCAACTAGTGGGGCATTACAATATGTGCAAAGGGGAGAGAGAGTCGCACGAGAGAAAATCGTGGTGCTACATAGAGCAAAGGAGAAGGCAAGCTTTCCATTAAAGTTGTAAACCTGCACCCACTACTCACACACACACTATAAGTTCACTTCCAACAAAAATCAGCCTCCTCTCTCAAATTGGGCGTCCCCTCTTCATACTAGAAGTGGCAAATCTACCTGGAGCCGGCATGTGTCCAGTTTGCCCCTTTTGAGTTAATTCTCTAGTTCCCACTACGTAGGCTTTATGCACATCAGAGCCAGTATACACAGTGGAGGAGATCACATCTATGCTAACAGTGACATTACATGGGGCAGCGACAAAGGCATACCCACACACTCAGCCTGGTCAGAGACGTCGTTCTGGGCACATGCCTCAGAACAGCTGGTATGATGAGGAGTGTCGACAGAGGAGAGCTCACATATAGCGGGAGCTTGCATTGGGAGTGATCACCTATAGACAAGTTGGGCAAAGATTATGGGCATACGGGCACCTGAGCAGGCTGGTTTCAGGAGGGGTTCTCCACACTGGATCATGTCTTTACACTCAGAGCTATCATTGAGGAGGGTCGAGCACATGGTAGACGAATATATTGCAGCTTTGTGGACTTCCGCAAAGCTTTTGACACAGTACCGAGGGCCAGAATTGATGCGCCAACTTATGGAATTGGGGGTACCTACAGAGCTGATATGGGGGATTATGGCATTGTACAGTTCAGTGATGGGTCATGTACGCACATCAGAGGGGATATCTGACATAGTTCACTCCACTATCAAAGTGAAACAGGGATGCCCATTGTCCTCTACTTTATTTGGTATGTATATTGATGAGGTCTCTCATTATATTGACAGAGGAGGAGATAGAGGTGCTCAGCTTGCAGGGACATGGATCCCTCTTTTATTGTATGCTGACGATATCGTGTTGATATCAGACTCACCAAAGGGTATGCAGAGACATTTGGACGTATTGCATAATTTTGCAGGGGATAGTGGATTGTCTGTCAACCTTGGTAAAACCAAGGTCATGGTATTTAATACCACGCCACAGTGGGTTAGGAGATCAGCACCTACATTCACATATGGTCAGGACAGTATGGAGTACATTGATGCATACACATATATTGGGGTGGTCTTTAGTGGACCGAGGGTTCACACTGAAAGTGGTAGCAGACACTAGATTGACTCGTGCCTATGCAGCCCTAGGCGGTTTAGAGAGGAGTTGTTCGCAGGTTCAGTTCCAGGAACCTCGAACAAAGCTCTGGCTCTTCGACACTTTGGTCGCTTCAGTTATGCACTACGGGGTTCAGGTTTGGGGACCGTCTGTTGACAATGCTGGATAGAGTAATATGGAGAGGCCCTTGGTATCTATGATTTCTAGGCTGATTAGAGCCAAGGCCTCAGTTCCACATGACATCGTACAAGGAGCTGGCTGCCCCACCTATGGAGGTTGAGGCACTTACCAGATCAATATCATTTGTACACAGCTTATGGGACACCACCAGGGACAGATATGCTAGGCTTGCTCTTGAGTCATCCAGACAACTGGCATTACAGGGAGATACATCATGTTGGTATGCACAGATGAGCTCATGGTTTCAGAGGCATGGTTTCAGCATGGACAGGCTGCCCCCTTTCCAGTATTCTCTTGATGCACCATCTTTGGCTCTTACACGGATGGAGATTACTAGACTCATCCGGCAGGATCTTATCCAGCTTGATAGTAGGAGGACATGGATAGAGCCATCACGGGAGTTGGGTACGAAGAGTGCTTTCTATAGAGAGCATCTTCTCCAACTCACGACAGACGGATTTGTCACACGGCCCAGCTACATGGACACACATCTATCTCATGGGTTACGATGTGCCATAGGCCAGATTCGCACATCTTCACACCAGCTTGGGATTGAGACAGGTAGATTCAAAGGCATACGAGCAGACAGTAGGATATGTCAGTTATGCCATGCAGAGCCAGAGACAGAGTTTCACTACATATGTCACTGCACAGTCTACTATGAGATACGGGGACGCTTTCATTGTTTATTCAGAGACTCGTTAGATAGAGTCATGAGATATCAGGATCAAAGATGTCTCGGATTATTTCTACTTGAGATACAGAGACATAGAGACTCTCTATTAAGAGGGCATAGACAGAGGCAGCCCCAGAGACACATCTCAGATTTCTTCAGTCCGAGTACCACAGAGGCAGAGGGAACACCACCATCACAGAGCTCGGTTCCCACCCATACACACACCAGCGGTACTCTCATTGACCGAGCTATAGAGTTGGGGAGATCGAGACGACCGCGACTAAGGAGGGGAGCCACGCAGCACCGGCGG
Source organism: Adiantum capillus-veneris (assembly GCF_014529385.1). Taxonomy (NCBI): domain Eukaryota; kingdom Viridiplantae; phylum Streptophyta; class Polypodiopsida; order Polypodiales; family Pteridaceae; genus Adiantum; species Adiantum capillus-veneris. The sequence goes on along the minus strand of NC_140939.1, from coordinate 160,724,738 downwards.
AGATTACGGCAGAGGATCCACAGGATTCTGCACGACACTCAAAGTGTCGATCAGGATAGGCTTCATGCTACTGCTATATTGTATCATGGTGACACTTATCCCCACTTAGTACCTTTGTGGCATGATACCATTGCTCAGCCTACCAGCCACCCATAGAAGTCGGTAGCACTCCTATCTCAGTTTTTAGTTTGTAGTTTTCTTTGTTTGGACCCAGACTTGGTACTAGACTCATCATTGTAATCAGTTGGTCTCATAGGTCATTTTGGCCTTTTGTAGACGTTAATATATCATTTCATCTCTCTCTCTCTCTCTCTCTCTCTCTCTCTCTCTCTCTCTCTCTCTCTCTCTCTCTCTCTCTCTCTCTCTCTCTCTCGCACACGTGCACTCTCACAATAAATACCTAGACTGGGTACTAATGCAACTATATGGGAACACTCCCCAGTGCCTACACAATGCACATAGGAGACACTAGCTATGCTCATATGCAATCAGAGGGTATGCAACTAATCTAAAGTGCCTAGACATGCAGGTCCTGCGAACAGGCTCACAAGGATGCCAGAACACTTTGTAGGCTGTCTTAAACCCTAGAAATAGGAGCTACAGCTTATCCACATGCACATAGGGTTAGATGTGCACGCGACATAGGCTGTGCTTGTACATGTCTACCTGACTATCTGTGTCTCTGTTGGCGCTTCATCTTACTACATATTGATAGGGCTCCATATTGTCCTCAGTGTATGCAGGATTGGCTTGATCGGAGTATTTCACATGCTTTCCTTTCACAGTCGGAGTATTTCACATGCATTTGGGAATTGTGCATCAACAGGCGCATTTCTTGCTTCATGTGGATGTTCGTTCATAAGGGACTCCCTATTGATACTTGGGCCTATACGACTAAAAAATATACCTAGATGAATCCAGGATAAGCCCAAATTCACCAAAAATAAGAACCTTCCCTAAATTTTAGGAGTTGAATCTTTTGTGTTTCAATGCTTGAAAAATACATGTAAGCTCCAATAAAGTCTTCGATTGTCGTACATGGATATGGATACTCCCCCCATTCTCAAAGCTTGGACCTTCTTTCCAAGTGGACATCCAAAGCTTGTATTCTTGCTCGTGACATTCTCCCCGTCTTCTTAAAAATTGACTCAACTTTTGAGAAAATAAAAAGTTGACATTAAGATACTATTATAAAGCTACAAAATCTAACTATATCCCAATCATACAAAGTCATGAAACCACATATCCAAAAAATGAAAAAAAATGTCTCAAATAAAGAGAGAACAAGATCAAGACGTCTTAAAGAAGTCAAAACCATGCATCCATGATACATTCGTAGAAAGAAAATACTCTAAAGGCTTCTATTGTATGCTACACTTTCACAAAGTGATGACATGGCATGACCTAAAGGACGGACTCTGGACAAAGAGGGGTCAGAACACTACTGGAAGATGCAGAAGAAGTTGTACCAACTTGCAAGACCTATGCGAGAGGCCTAAAACTTAAAGGTCGTCAATTTTATTAGGGGCCCTGTCCGATGGGGCCTAAGGGACACAAGGCTAAAAAGTAGTGTGGATGGCTGGTGATGTGGCGGCTGTACGCACGTCCGCGAATCCCACTGATGATGTGGCAAGCCATACGGGCCTCCGCGATTTATGTTGCTGACGTGGCACCTGTACGGATTTCCGCAATTTACGTTGGTTGCCCCTAGCACTAGCTTTTGGGCCAAGATGCTTTTGAACTTGAAGTTTTTCATGTGTACTACTTTTGGAAGGCCTAGCTAGGGCCTATAAATTGAGTGTCAAGGCATCAGTCTCATGCAGATGAGCTTGAGGGCATTGCTAAGAAGAGGACCCACAGACATTGTACTCTATGAAGCATTAATAATAAAGAAGTACCGAAAGGGGCTAATCTTTGGGGCCAATCTACGGAACTATGCCGTGTTGTGTCGTCTTTCTCAGTTTTGTTCAGTTTTTTCAGTTTTCTCACAAGTTGTGGTAGATTCTCGACTTGGAGTGTCCAAGTCTGTTACAGTGGTATCAGAGCTCAGTCGATTCTTCTCCTACAAAGGATCCGATCCCTTTACTCACACCACTATGGTACCTGACCACTCTGGTTCGGGAGATAATAATGAAGATTCCAACGGACATCGTCCATCTTCGAAAGATTGGGAAGAGTACAGGCCGTCTCCACCTACTCGTACGGAAGGATGGAAATGCAATGACAATAGCAAGTTGACGCTTGTGCCCAGCAGGTGCTTCAGTACTCCAAGGATCTTCAGTCTGCAAAATTTTGGTCAAGCACCCGCTTGACGAGATGCATTCCATAAGGCGCACTGCCATCCGATCACCTCTGAAATCAGCCTTGAAGAAGACGACTACACCAAGGACTCCCGCTCAGAAGGTGTACTCAAAGGATGAATTAGAGAAAGCAATAGAACGGCGGTCAACAGGCTCATGAAGACCAAGAAGTGGCAAGGGAGTAGCAGACTATCCATGCTACTTGGGTCAAAGACCTACTTTTGAGAATGCCAAGAAGGCAAAGAAATGTGTGAGGTTCAAGGATGTTTCCAGTTCATCCTCATCCTCTTCTGACAGCTCGGACAGTTTGTCTACCTCTGAGTCCAATGACGAGGGAAGAAAGAGCAAGAAGAGAAGAAAGATCCAAAGACATAGCAAAGGCAAGAAGAAGGCGAAGAAGAGCCGATTCCATGGAAGATCTCAGAAGTATTTTGACGGTTTAGACAAGGAATTCTTCTTCCTCGGACAGTTCGGATTTTGATGAGCCGATGTTTTCAAAAAAGAAGCACTTTTACAAGTCCAACAAGTATGATTTTCTAGAGGACAAGGGCAAGACGCCCAAGGATTTCAAAAAGGGTGGGCAAGCCATAAAGTTCGATACTTTTTATGGTTTTAAGGATACCCACAAGGCCCACTTTTATCCAATAGTTTGACATCGCATACTCCGGAGGACGCTATTCAGAGCATTCCAAGGTCCGGAGGGCGGCATCTTATCTCAAGGGGGACGTACAAACCTGGTGGTTTACCCTCCTCCTACCGAGGGAGACACCAACAAAGTGACTTCAGTTCAAGCGAGTTTTTACTTCCTCATGGCTCACTCAAGAATATGAACGCGATGTGATTACAGCTTGGAATCATCTCAGGATGACCAAGGAAGAGATTTTGGGACACTTTCTTACCGGCCTCTTCCTTTTAAGAAAATCACGTTCAAGTAGCACATAGAGCGATTGTGTTGTGGTCTACCTACAGAGATACGGGATTATTGTCTGTTGCAGAAGTCCGAGTCCTTGCACAAAAGCAAGGGTTTGCAATGCATGGGGGCACTCTTAAGTACCCTACAGATAGATTGGTCATTGTTCACACCGGACAAGATACAAACAACAATAACAAAAGGAAGAGAAAGCAACAGGACAAGAAACCTTCAGGCCCTCGATTATCAACAAAGCAACGCGCCAAATACTTCAAAGAGGTAAAATGTTGTGGGTTTTCCTCATCTTGAGGTTGCCCATTTGTAAATCAATCCCAAACATTTACAAAAAGTGTATGCGCACGCACGCGCACATAGGGAAACAAAAGGGGATGAAGGCAGGCTGCTACTAAAGAGCAGTCTCAATGTACCAATGGCCTGACAATAACATCAACAGCAGGTGTGTATTCAACAAATTAATGGGCCACCAAACTACGTTTCAGGCCTGAAAAGCAGCAGCCATTGTGAAATGCTGAACTTCTATCCTAGGCTTGATCCTCACTACAACAGCCTTTACATGTGCCTACAGGATGTTCACCTGTTTTTAAGACAAGAATATACACAGATTTTGAAAAAATCTAGGAGGATTTATGAGTGTGTGTGAATGTGCAATACCTGAATGTCTTTGCTTAACCAACGCTTTAATAACACTACTCCTGGCATAAGTATGGATGTCGCTGAGCTGGTTTCAATTCTCTGGCTCCTCTGTGCTTGTTTTTCAGCTAAAAGGGAAGGAGAGAGGGAAAACTTTTTCCCTTGCTGTGGAGCACAGATATCAAATGCAGAAGCTTCACTTTCCTTGACTTCAAAATCCAGCATGCACTCTGTGTCTTCGTTTGAGAATAGATTTAATCTCTCCTTGGTCTTTGGTGTTTTCCATGCGGTGTTGATCATACCTTCATTGTCTCTCTCAGCCATATTTGTATTGAGAACATATACAAAAGGATCATCATGTTGCACTCTCCCTGTCTTAATGAATGCCTCATTACGATGTAAGTTACTGGGTCCTCTAGCTGAGCGGCGGCTCTTACTTGCAGGGCCAAACTCATTATGTTGTTGAGGAATCACAAAGACTGGATTCTCCAAAATGTAAGGATTAGGTTTGATCCGTGCAGCAGCAGTAGATCTCTCAGCTACAGTTCCGCCATCCAAAATGCTGGTGTTGATGCAAACGTCATTTTCTGTGTCATTAGCCATCACAACCTGCAAATTATTGTTGAGTTTAGCAGCTCATCAAAACCACAAACTGCAAAGTTTAGGCCTCTCCTTTCTTATGTTGTAATTAACAAGACAAATGCTTGATGTCAAAACACTTACCAGAAACAGCACATTATACTTACGTCATGAGTACCTCCAAGTCCTCCCAAACAGAACAGAAGGAAACAACAGGACTGGAACTTCTTGTGGATCAACACAAGAAACAAAAACGGAAAAACCGAGTTTCAAAGTTTTGGCCAAGGCTAAACTGGTTAAGAAACGGAGTTTCTTTTGATTATAAATTCGCCTAAATGTACAAACTATTATAGGACTTAAACATAATCAATATAACAAAGAGCCTAGGTAGTACTAAAAGCATAGATCAATACTGATGACATTAAATTGAAAGACAATGATCAGAAAGCTACAAGTAAAAAGTTACGATGCCAAAGGTTGACTCCAAAGTTCAAGCCAACTACCACGATACATCATTCATACTGTAAAAAAACATGAGTCATGACTGTGCATAAGCTTCAAGGAGTCATACCATCCATAATCCAATGTCATGAACCAACTACCAAGCAAAAAGTTACCGAGTCATAACTCGCAACCCGTAGTGATGATATATCATGTCCCAAATACATAAGTCACCCAAATACAAAAAACGTGGTCCATAATCATAATCTACTAGCAACAACACCAACATGCTCAAGACTCGAGCATAAGAGTCCTGAAAATCATCCCCTTCCCCATCCGCCACCTCCTCCCGGCTGTCCTCACTAGATCCAGAGGAAGAGCCAGCCACATAGGAAATGCCTAATGACTTGGTCCACTTTAAATACCACAGAGTCCGAAGAGCGTGCTGCAAATGTGACTTGGCGGGTCTTTGCATGAAAGAGCTGACAAGTTCCAACGGGAAACTTACATCAAGCCGAGTGTTGAATACCCGAATAAGAGAACCGACCAGCTTCCGATACTTTGTAGCATCTGCTACATCTAAGAGGTCATACTGTGACAACTTACTGGGATCCATAGGAGATGAGATAGGTTTACGCTCAGTCATACCAAATGCTTCCAACAACTCTTGGACATAGCGCTGCTTAGAGAGAAAGATGTCCCCCTCTGTCTTCCGTATCTCCAATCCAAAAAAGTAGTGAAGCAAGCCAAGATCTGTCATTTCAAAATTCAAACTCCTTAGCCAAGGTCTCCATAGTACTACGGATGTGCTTAACATGGCTACCTGATCACAAGATCGTCCACATAGAGGATAATAAGAGTCACCAATACTACCTCAATGTAAATATATAAATTTGGGTCTGCAGAACAATGACAAAAGGAGTGTCGTAGGAAGAAAGAGTCTATCTTTTGGTACCAGGCTCGAGAGGCTTGCGTCAGGCCATAGAGAGCCTTCCACAACCTACAAACCATGTCACTGAGATCACGATCCAAGGACCCTGGAGGTTGCTCCACATACACCTCCTCTAAGTTGCCGTTGAGAAAAGCTGAGACGACGTACATCTGAAAAATGGGCCACCCGAAGAGGGCAAAAACTGTCTGAATGGTCGCCATCTTCACAGTAGGTGCAAAGGTCTCGTCGTAGTCAACACCATGTCTCTAAGAGAAGCCCTGGCAACAAGTCGTGCCTTGTGCGTATCCAAAGAACCATCAGATTTGTACTTGGTCTTGTAAACCCCTTTTCTCTCAGCTTCTTGCTCTTGAACCCACTTAAGAACCATACTCGGGGGTACATGCAACTGCTTAGTCAGAGGGATGTTCATACGGTAGTGCCACGTTAGCAGCTCTACGCAAATTTGGGTCTTTGCTTTATTTTGTACATTGTGTAGGGTTAGGTTTTTATCATAGAACAAGCTAGCTAAGTCACAACCACCAAACGAAAGAACCTACTAAATTAATTACCTCTCAACCGGGTTCTGTACTTTGTGTAGGGTTAGGTTTTCAACCCTAACCCCCAAGTGTCCTCTTAGCCAACATCTTCCATTCGGGCATGCCACGTCATCAGTTTGTGACAGCAACCTCCAGGATTCCTAAATCTAGAATTCAATGACATGGTTTACATGTTGTAGAAGGCACTGTATGTAAATCTAGCCTCTCAAGCATGGTACCACAAGATAGACTCTTTCTTCCTACGTCATTTCCTTTTGTCGTTCTTCTGCAGACCCAAATTTGTATATTTTCAATGAGGGAGGATTCTTGAATCTTGTTATTTTCTATGTGGACGATCTTGTGATTACAATTAGCCATGAGTAGCACATATGCAATACTATGGAGACCTTGGCAAAGGAATTTGAGACGACAGATCCGGGCTTGCTTCACTACTTTCTTGGATTGGAAATATGGCAGACGAAGGGGGGCATCTCTCTCTCTCAGAAGCACTATGTCCAGAGCGTTGTTGGAAGCATTTGGTATGACCAAGTGCAAACATATCTCTTCTCCTTTGGATCCCAACTAGAAGTTGTCACAATATGACCTCTCACATGTAGCCGATGCTACAAAGTACCATAAGCTAGTTTAACATCAGTTTCTCGGTGGGACTTCTAAGTTCGTTTATGCACAGACTCACCAAGTCATATATGGAGCAGGCTCTTCAGACCTTGAGGTATTTGAAGCATTTGGTATGCAGTTGGAGGTACAGACTCCAAGATCATTCTCTGTAAGTTCAAATTGAGACGGTGATTCAAATGGATGACGGTCGACTACAACTTACACCTTTTCATTTGGCTCGAGTGACTTCATGGAGTAGCAAGAAGCAGCCTATGGTTGCATTATCATCCACAGAAGCCGAGCATCAGACTCTTTGCAGTGCTACATGCGAGTCAATGTGGTTACAAAGGCTACTATTGGAGATTGCCTTGCCATAGCATACGACCACAATCTACTCCGACAATCAAAGTTGTATAGCCATTGCGAGGAACCCACTTTTTCATGCCTAAACCAAGCATATAGAGATACCATACCATTTTGTTCATGAGAAGACAATGAATTGCTCTATTGGACTCGGCGACATTATCCCTTCATGCCAGCTCCCTTCGATTGGAGGCCTAACTTTGAAAAGCAAAAACTATGAGCCCAAGACCACCCTACCCATCGAAAAATCAGCACTGGAAACTCCCACAATCACCCATCCGACTCAAGAGCATGCCGTGGCTCTGATACCATGTCAAAGATGCAATAGAAAAGGTGAATTGAATCATGATCAAGTATGCAACTGCGAGCATAACTCCTCTCAATCACAGGCAAACACCGGATCTCTGATCTACCGCGATGAAACGCCCCCAAATCAGCCTCCATCTGTGGACAACCCTCCGTACACAGCCTAGGGAAGCCAAGGGAACCACCACCTGCAAGGAAATACTGCAGAGGACAAGAGAAGAGTGAGATTGCAGATGGAGAGAGAAAACGCTGCAAGAAGAAAACACCAGAGAGAGGTGCGATCTCAAAACACTAGAGGGAGGCAAGAGAAAACCTTGAAGTAGAGAGACAATAGTGATCCCAAAAACATTGGCACTGTCTGCTGAATGAACTCTATATAAAGCGCGCGGGGGGTAGGGACTCACCTTCAATGCCCGACTCACAGCAAAAATACCCATTACCCAACAATATGGGGGCACCCTCTCAAATAAAGTGACACAGCCTAAAAACACAGACATGGCATAAATGCATCAAGGTGGCACAATAATGTCCGTCGTCATGATATGACACAAGGCTCACACTGCAAAAATACCCAATACCCAACAATATGGGGGCACCCTCTCAAATGAAGTGACAGCCTAAAAACATAGACATGGCATAAATGCATCAAGGTGGCACGATAATGTCCGTCGTCATGATATGACACAAGGCTCACCCTTGACCCCCCAAGATCAAGGGTCCCACCTCATGCCAACCTACCGGGTGGGCATGCATGGCTTGTCCCATCGGAAAAGGTACGGCTACCTCAAATACAGCTGGGCACAGCCACAAAACAGCCTCACTCCCTAATTTCTCCTGGGAGATACCAAAACCACCAATCGATAGAAGATAAAACTCAATAAGACCTTAATCTTGTTGAAACTTGGCTTGCAGTCCACGATTGTGTGTCAATTGATTGAATGAATTTGAAAACTTTAATGGTGTGCCCAATGAAAATAATAATTATAAAGGGACGTGAATTAAGCTATCTCATTCCCATATCACAACAAAAACAACCTTTCAGATTTCTATATTTTTGTTGATTGTTTCTACCCTTGTCCACACCAAGCTTGCTCAAAGACTGCAAAGCAACAAGAGAAGGACCAGGAGTAGACAATGACACTTTGCCTGAAACCTGCTTTGAATCTCAATGTTCTGGCCATTAAGGCCATTAAGGCCAAGATTGCATGATGTGACAAGTGTGCAGTTCTTGAGAAACTAAAACAAAGGATAAGTTGCTACCCACTCTGATACCATACATATACTGTTTTTATACAAAATGACTACTGTTTTGATAAAATTACTGGCTTTGTCCAGTTGACAACACTGTTGTCGATGAGTGTGTTATGTTGTAGTTGTTTGAGAAGACTCTCAGCATAATATAACTCAGAGCTGAAAAGCTTTTTGGCATTATCAAATCAAAATCTTCTTTCAGTAATACTGAGACTCAATTCACTCGTATTGCACACCGGTGAAATTCATCAGAGCTTGTAGGTGTGAAAGACTCTTTAGACTACTACCATGATGTGCAGAGAAAAATAAAAGAATGGGCTCTGGGTGGTGAGAGGCTCAACATTCATTCAGAAACCCAATTTGATACCTTGCGGCCGAGTAAATCAATGGATACAACCACTTTCTTCTTGCGAGCTTCTTCTGCTAATTGAGCCTCCTCTTGGCGTTTTAGAATGGCACGCTTCTCCTGTCAAAGAGATGCTTTTCATTCTAAAAGTAAAGACATGACTTGAGCTGTGGAGGAGAAATAGAGTTAAAAGGAAGATTTACCTCCTCAGATAGCCAGGCATTTTCATCAACCTGAAAGTAATCGCTTTGATCATCAATGACAGTTGTGCGCTGAGAAGATGTGCGCCCATATTCAACAAGTCTGTCCTTGAAGGCTTGCGCTGCAGCCTCAGAATCAGACCTTGGAACAATTGAACCTTCAAGCCCAGCATAAGTACTTCCTTCCTTGAGGACAAGAGCTCCACAAAAGTTGCAGGGTCCCTCGCCTTCCTGTGCACACACAATCCTGCCGCACGAAAGGCAGTTGGTCACCAATTTGTGCCTGGTAGCTTGGCATTGGCATGGAGCCCCCCTAGCCATAATTATCTTGCCCTCTGTGGCCTCTGCAAGAGAAATTCCTTTCCCTGTTTTCTTGCCTTTGCCAGGTCCACTCTTACTTTTGGGAGGTATTTCAGTTGTTTCACCTCCAATAGAGGCATCAATGACAGAGGAGTCAGAAGAACTATCCAAGACTCGTGTTTGGGAGTTTCTCATATTTCTCTTGCTTCCGGCAGACCAAACTTCATTCGTTTGAGGTTTAACATAAATTTGCATGCCATTGTGAGGACCATCTTCCACACCTCTATCTCCCTGAGCTTCACGCCTTTGAAGGTAGCCTGCAATGATGTCTTCACAGTTTCTCTCCCCTATCATATTCTGCATCAAGCAAAACCTAGATATGAATGCAAAAGTACTAGAGACACTGCACTACTAGAGGTGCCCAAGCAATTTTCACAGAAAACTATCGCGTATCATAGAACTTAAAGTGAGTCAAGAAATTCACACATTTGCAAAATCCTGCTTACATGAAATCTGCTGTTACTATTGTGAGAATCATGGCACAATATTAGTAGAAAACAGTATCGTTACAAAAGTAAAAAGACATCATGAACTGTTTAGCAAAAGATGGCTGAGGTAAGTGAGTCACTTCAGTAGAAATCTCCTATACACAAAAACCAAATATGTAAGAAGGTTTACAAGACAATTTTCTTCTGTGGAAACCACATCCCTGATACAGAGGTCTTCAAGTTCGAAAAGTGACGGCTTTTGAAAACATGAAACATTTAAGAGGAGCTCAGGACTTGCGATAAGAGTCATGATTTCATCATGCTGAAAAATCTAACAAAGTGGGAGAGCAATTTAAAGCAGAGAAGGAGATATTAACAACAGTACCCAAGTGCTTTAAAAACTCTTGCCAAACTCGCTTGACTGATGCTTAATACAGATCTCACTCTACAGCAGCATTGTAAGGCACTACAAGGCACCATACATTTAGACACACACAGCATGAGCAAGCTGGTCAAGTAATATCTTGTTGCATGTAAACTGTAACTTAGTTAACAGCAGCAACAGCTAGAATAACTTCAACAGATTCCAGAAAGAGGGAGTGATAGGGAAGGATATTTGCCACAGGCCCACAAAGAATCTACAACGGTCCTGCATGTAAAAGGCCAGTAGCACCACCACAATCAACACCCACATAAGTATAGCACCATACTACAGGTGTTAAGGATTTCATCCCCCACTCCTCCATCGCTTTTGGCATTCTTGCATGGCTAGTGATTGTTCCGGGCTGGCCACCCACTGAATTGCATGTAGATTGCATGGTCGGAGCCTTCTAGGGAGCTCCGTCCGGTTATTTCGGGCCAAATGGTGGGGTTTTCTATTTTGACCCATATTTATTTGGTTTATAAGTTTTTCCTCCATTTGTATTTTTGTTGGATGATTCCCCTACTGCACTTGATATGTGACTTGGGGACTAGCATTCACTCGTGGTTTTGTAGTAGTGCAGAGTTTGCTCACACTCTCTCTAGCATTTTGTTTCTATCGCACTCTCGCACACCTCCACACTCTCACTCTCACAGGGTATCAGACTTCAAGTTTCAAGGCTAATCTATTAGCCTTTTCTCTTTCAGAGGGGGGAGCGTTGATGTTTGGACAATTTTGTTGTGGACACCTGCTCCTAGACCACCCCATCTGCAACATATTTCTTGTCACCGCTAAGGGCTGTCCTCTGCTAGCAATCTCAAACACCCCCCCATTCCCGCCCCCCCCCCCCCCCCCCCCCCCCCCTCCCCCCAAGGCCAAATTCACCCTTTTCTCCCTAGCGTTTTTTCTACTCCAGCATTTGGTTATATATAAATACCTTCATGGTTCAGAATATTTGGTTCTCTGGAGGCCTTGCGTTTTTTGTGGAGACCTTGGTTGCTTGCAGAATGAGGGCAGCGCACGGTGCATCGTCCCGGATCTTGCCGCTATCCTCTTCTCCGGTCCAGTTAGGCATCTAATGCCTTGACCAGACGAGGTATTTGGCACGTTGTTAGAGGTACTAACCTGCTATTTTTTGTCTAATTTCAGCCTCACAGAGGTTGAGAACCGTGGGATCTACCCCCTACATACCTCTTGCAGCATATCAGCACCTTGCCTCGATGCAGGAGCACACTGAAATTCATTAGCAGCAACGTTCTGAGCCCCTCTTAGGAGGTTTTCTTAGTGGACAGAGGACTGAAAGTTCCCTTTAGTAAAAATTTTCGTCTACCTATTGACAAGATACCATCCAGTGGTAGTCCGTGCCGTCTATCGATGAATGTTGCAACATATGGTAGCCTTCACTTCCCTTAGTACATATTTAAAGGCCCTTGGCCAACCCAAAAGCAATTACATGAGAAGAAATAGATTCTACAAGCATCCGGTTCAAGAGCGAAGCGCCCATTGGTTGTCCGCAATTCACGCTGCCACGTCATTAGCTTCCCGTGATTTCCGCATGTTGTGCCACGTCATCATCTTTACGCAAGTGCTTGTGTGTGGGTGTCCTACTTTATTTTAAGGTTTTAGACCCCTCGGCCGGTTCGTGTAAGTTGTTGGGGGTTCAAATTTTTAATCCTAACCCATCTTTAAATTTGGGCCACTCTACCAAACTCATAAGTTGGAAATCTTTTGTCTTCTTCTTTTTCTTTTGCTAGAGTTTAGGCCCCTCAGCCGAGATCTACAGGTTGGCTAGGGTTAGGCTCAGGGAGTCCTAACCCCCTTGGTCTTCAGTGGTTGACACATCAACAGTTCGTGACATCCCCCCTTCTTGAAAGAAGAGTAATTGTTTATGATTATATCTGCAAAACAACCAACATATCTTGGAATCGAACGTGCAGCCTGCAGCGGGAAAAAAAAAAGGCCTCTCTCTCTGGAATTGAACGCACGTCGTTTCATGGTGTTGCAACGTTTCAATTTGGCCCCCGTGCCCATTTCAACATTTCAGCACTTTGGAACCGTAGTTCCCTATTTCTATGCTTTGAATGCTTATATGTTTTCACAAGCATCTTGGATTTATGTTTTGAAGCTAGAATCGTGATCTACACGAAAACAGATTTCATTTGATACCCATATTGATGTTTGTTTTATCAACAATTGTCCGCCAAAGAAGAAAGCTTCCAGAAGATTCTAGAAGGAACATTCTAGAAGGTCCTAGAAGGAAGGTTCTAAGACAAGGACAAATGGCAAAGACACTTGTCAACACACTTTTCGCCTAGTGCTTCAACAAGAGGGACACGTGTAAAGGACACTTGACACACATGCATCAACCTCTTGACATGTGGCTGGACACTTATCTCCATGCTATCTAGCTTAAACCCTTTTTGTTCATAAAACAATCCCACCTGTAAATTTAGCCCTTTCATCTTCATTTTAACATCATCTAATTTTCATTCTCCGTTAGCCCAAAAAGAGTCTACACTACCGCCATCATCTCCCTCTACATCTACCCTCAAATCCTCTTCAAGTAGACATCTCTCTCTCTCTCTCTCTCTCTCTCTCTCTCTCTCTCTCTCTCTCTCTCTCTCTCTCTAGCTTGTTGATTTCAGGGCAGCAGACCTGCAAAATAGAGAATGCAACCCTACTCTTGGAACCTTGAGCTTTTTCTCTTGCCATGTATATAGCCAAGAAGATGGACTATTGAATTTCCTCTTGTACATATGTTGGAAACGTATATTATGTTGTTTGTTTTCATGCATGTACACATATGCATCTAGCATGATCTACGATCATGAGTCCTCTTTGACTTGCGTTCGCGTTGATTTAACTGAGCCCAAATCCTAAGGGACTCAATTGGACAGAAATACATTTCCTTCGAGGAGCATTGCCCATCTTCAACCCTCAATCTGTCTCTTGCCTCTTTCTTGTGTTGTGCGCATTTGTCCCTCTTGTTTATTCGTGCAATTTGTCACAAGTGTCAAGTCGTGAAATAAGCACTCCTAAGTTGCACGAGGCTCTTACAATGGTATTAGAGCTTTGGCTTGATCAGCATCCCTACACTAGTAGTGCTTATAGACATTTGCTTGTGTGCACATTTGCTTGAGCATATTTACAAATGGAAGAAACAAATACTGCAATCTTGGAAGCTCTTCATAGTCTTCAAGAGGAAAACCGCTCCATTCTCAAACCGCTCAATTCAAGAATAGCTTCTCAAACTTGAGAAGGGTGAGAAGTCGAATGAAGCTAAGGAGAAGAGCTCTTCAAAACCCAATGAAGCAAAGGAGAAGAGTCCGGCAAAGCAAAGTGGATCAAGCAAAAGAGAATGCTCAATTTCGAAGTCGAGAAAGAGAGCTAAGCATCGAAGTCCAAAGTTCTTCTTTTTCAAAATCGTTTGCTGCATACTCTGATGGATCGTCAAGTGGTAAGTGGTCACCTCAAGCTCGTGGACGACGTCATCGAAGGCAAAGATGTCGTTATTTCTCACCGTCCTTATCATTCTCAGCGACTAGTTCGTCATCAACCTTTCCAAGATCTTCGAGGGGACGACAGCACCACGAGAAAGAAAAACTCTCTTTTACAACTCGAGAAGAAGATAGTTCACTACGTATGATGGTTCTCGAAACCTTAATCTTCTTTTAAAATTTGTTCGTCAATTTCAAATAATGTATAGTCATGAAAAGTATAAAGAAAAGGAAAAGATCAAGGTCGTAGCTTTATATTAAACTAACTTAGCTCACATTAGTGAACCAGATTGGCGTATGATCATGTTGCTCCAAGATCACAGAGATCTTTTGTTCACATGTTACAGGCCCAATTTTTGCCTATTCAATTTAAGAGAGATGAGAAAATGGAATGGGATCGACTATGGCAAAGGGAGAACAAGATACTCAAAGATAACACAAAGAGATTTTGAGAGTTGTTGAAGTTTCGACACTTCAAGAAGATCGGACACTCAGAAAAACTTAGGAAGTATCAAGGAGGTTTGCACTTTAAGATTGTTCTTGCTCTACTTTTAGGGAACTTATAGACTATGCAGAAACATGGGAGATAGAGTATAACCAAGGAGAATCTTTTCCAAAAAAGGATAAGAAGAGACCATTCAACTCAACAAAGTTCTTCGAAAGGAGAAAATTAGCATCAAAGGCAACCTCCAAATCAAAAGAAGATGAAGCCCTATTCCTCCTCTAATGCACCTCAGTTTCGCTCCACCTGAAGCATTTCTCCGAAGAAGAAAAGCAACAATACACGAAAGAAGATAAGTGCTTCAAAGCAGTCAAACAGAACATACAACAAAACAATGTCCTAGGACCCAACAAAGGCTCTCCTAACGAAAAAACCAAGTAGCCAATCCCAATGAATGCTATATGCGATGTGGTGGACAACACAGAACACACTACGGAGATGCACTGATTATTGAAGGCCTGGGGACAATTTCAAAACAAGCCTTGTTCTTGATAGATCCTACAGCTAGCAAAAATCTGAATTCTTGCAATTTGGCAAGGGACCTTTCTACGTGGGAAAGTCTCAAGTAGAAGCCTCTATCTGATTGTCTGTGAAGGTCTTTGCATAAATCTGCTCTCTGTAATCGTAACAGGTCCCGCGTGCGTCCCAAAGTTTTAAGCCTTGGCACACACTTCAATAGAGCCCAAACTACACAAAAGGATCACCAAAACTGTCCACCAAAATCCATACGCTCAGCGCTGATTTCCCCCAAAAAAAAAATTAAGCTGGCCATACAGTACTGTATTGTACGTACAGTACCGTACTATACTGTATTGAATGGTTCCGTACATATGTACGGATGCAACCTTAGGGTCGACTCAACCATCTATTCTCAAAAGAAGAAAGTGGAGTTTACCCACAAAGACAAAGAAGTTCGAGATTCAAGCAGGAGTGAACAGAGACGTCATACCAAATTCTCTAGAGCAATTAACGATAGTCTCCAACATTGTTTGCTTATGTCTATGATGTTAAGGTCCAAGGATAAGATAAATGATCTTTAACAAAGTGCAACTTAAAACTCTTGGAAAGTATAAGAATTGTTTTTCAAAAGATCTTCCTTATCAACTTCCTTCTGAAAGACCTCCTAGCAATGCACCTTATCAAGTAAGCCGCCCTAAGCAAGAAGAAATAAGGAAGCAAGTGGAGAATCTACTTAGCCGTGGATTTATTAAACCAAGTAGCTCACCTTTTTGCTCTCCAGTCCTCCTTGTTCAAAAGAAGAATGGCACTTTTAGAATGTGCATCGACTATTGAGCACTCAACAAGATCACAATGAAGAACAGATTTCCAATTTCCAAAATTGATGACATTTTGGATAGACTCGAAGTGCCAAGATTTTCAAATGTAGTGATTTAAGGAGCGAGTATTAGCAAATTAGGGTAATTCCACAAGATAAAAGACTACATTTCGTACTTCTTTTGGTTTATACGAATTCTTGGTAGTTCCTTTTGGATTCACCAATGCATCAACCACCTTCAACTACACGATAGAGCGCATTTTTAGAGAACATCATCAGTATGTAGGTACTTGCTTTGATGATATTCTTGTATTTAGCAAGAATGAAAAGGAGCATCATCAACACCGTGGGGCAATTTTGCAACTTCTTTAGCAAAACCAACTTCTTATAAATGGTAAGAAAAGTAAGTTCTTCATGCATAAAATAAATTACCTTGCACGTGTGATCTCTTCAAAAGGCATTCAAATGAATCATTCAAAGCATTTAGCCCACGAATGCACAACAAGAAATTTTTCATGATCATGGCATCTTATTGATTGTAACTGTCGTTTTTGGCAAATCTAGCCCACATTCCAAGGCATCACTCCTTTCTATGTGCAAGTATGACCCCTATATGCATGAGCTACATGTCACATGCGTCCTTTCAAGTTATCTTGGTGGGAGTGTGCATTATCAATGTTTAAACGCACTGCATGGATCTACCTTAATCTGTGACTACTCGTCGGTGGCCATCCTAAATACACTATTCTACATATCTTGAATTCTTTGAGACTAAAAATTATGAATAACACTTAGAAAAGGATACAAGGTTTGTTTCAATTGAGTTATGATAGCCCATTGGCTCTTATTCGATTGTCCTGAGTTGAAAGGCTTCTTCATACTACCAGAAGATGTTGGGATATTCCTTCATGAACTCTTTATCCACCCACTTTGCATTTGTTGTGGATAGGTCTTTGATCTGAGCAAAAACTTACGCTCTACAAGACCACATCTTGTAGTTCGAAAATTCGACACTTATGAAATAGAATCTGTTGCAGTTCAATAATTTGCTTTGTTTCTTCAACGTCTAGAGAATCTTCGATAATGGATTCTTCTGGTATTGGTCCCACATAAGGCTTTAACAAGCTTACATGAAATGTATTATGTATCTTCCAATGAGTAGGAAGCTTAAGCTTGTAGCACACTCCATTGATTTTCTCGATCACTTTGAAGGGCTCGTCATTTTGTCTTGTGGGTCTATACCTTGCACTTTCCTATGAGGGTGAATCTAGGCTTATCCTGGATTCATCTTAGTGTGTGTGTGCGTGTGTGTGTGTGTGTGTGTATATTGTAAGGTGCAGCGGAAGTGAATGTTGAACTTTGCTCAAGATGAGTGCTCCGAACTGTGCTCAAGGGTTCCTTTTACTTACGGAAGGGAGAGCCTTCGGTTCCTTTAGTGAGACAGTGCAAATGATCACAAACAAAGTGAATGACACTGTGAATGAAGGTGTTGAGAGAGAGAGAGAGAGAGAGAGAGAGAGAGAGAGAGAGAAGAGGATACGAATTGCACAAATCTGGTACAATGTTCTAGATGCAATGGACTTGCCGACGATGTCGACGACAATGATGACGACGACGGGCTGAAATCTGAAAACGCTAGGGGCTGAAATCTGCTATCTGCTAAATTCTGACTCTATGTCGGCGATGACGACGACGCGACGACAATGCGTTAAAAAAACGCAAATGCTGAAAGCTGCAAATAGCGGGTTGAATCTAGAAACGCTGGCTGATCTGACCGTGCGGCGAGGATTTGTTGCGGGAAGGTGAGATCTGCGAGGTTTGGGGACTGTTGTGCGGAGTCTAACTGCTGAAAACTGAAAACATTGATGCTAGGGACGGTTCTCTCACCGGGAATCTGCAAAACGCTGATGTAAATCTGCAATTGCAAAAACGCTAGGCTGATCTGTGGTCTGCAAAAACGCCAAGGCTGATCTGCTGTCTGCAAAACCCCAGGGCTGATCTGCTGAAAAACGCTAGGCTGGTCCTGAGCCAAACGTTGGTCTTGCTGAGAAGGTGCACTGTGAGTTGGTGGACTCCTGCTGCCTCTTCTGCCAGATAATGCTAGCGCTAGCTTTCTTATATAGTCACTTATCAAAAAAGCCCTACCCAGTTTCCCAACAAAGTCACTTATTAATAATAAGTGAAAAATGGCTAAAATAGGGAAAATGGGTTCTGTGCACTGTAAAATGCTCATGATGGCTATTGATTGTAATTTTGATGATCATGTTGTGTGCAACCAGAGGATATGCAACTACTCTAAGTGCCTGGACATGCACGGCCTGCGCACAGGCTCACAAAGGTGCCAGAACACTTCCTAAGCTAACCTGAACCCTAGACCCGAAGTAGCTTGTCCACATGCACATGGGTTAGATGTGCACGTGACATCCCCTCCTTTTTAAAATGAGGTACTTGTACCAAACTGTATGGCGTCGAGGGAGATTGCCAACAACGTCTGGAATCATGGGAAGGACTCTTCGCCGGCCTACTATGATGCGTGGGTCGTGCGATACTTGAACTTCATAAAGGTCTGCAACGCTTGCTTCTGTGAGCCGCGCTGTCACAAACCTGTGACAAGGCATAGCCATTTGGGCAGGAGAAACACACACACACCCCGGCTGGCTGTGGCTGCAGAATTCTGAGAATCCCGCAAGCTGCTAACGTGGCATTTCTGAAAATCGCGGCGCGTTTTGCAGCAGCTGTACGAATGCTTTTTCTCTACGCAAGGTTGTAAGGTACGTAGTATTCGGTACGTGTTCGGTACGTACTGTACGTTGTACCGTATGGATTGGGCCATAAGGTACGTAAAATTCGTAGTATATTTTTTAAAAGCTAAAAATACAAAGAATTTCAAATTTATATACAACCTATCTAGTTTAAAAACACTGCACAATACTTAAACATAGCCACAACTTTCAAAAAACACTTAAAATCACCCCACAAGTTAAGTAACCGCTAGATAACTCTGCAACACAATTAACGCACACTTCCAAGTTGAATACAAAACTTACAATCTTTCGCGAGGTCAGGACTCTAGAGTGCCTCCTTGCAGACTCCAAACACAAAGAGAGGGAGGGAGGGCGGGAGAAAGAACCTTATCGGTGGCGGCAAATCCTTCCTTGGTCTCTGTGCAGAGACTCTGTTCTACTCTCTGATTCTCTGTTGTGATAATAACCAGTATAGGATAGGTGGACTTATTAAAGGCCTCGCCCACCTAATCCGACCACGGGGAACAGGCACTGTTGGCGATTTTTTTTTTTCCAGAGGTTTATTTTTTCTTTTTTTTTTTGGGGTACGTACGGTGCGTACGGATACCGTATGGACGTACCGTACGGTACGGAACCATACCGTACGTACGTACGAAAACAACCTTGTCTCTACGCAAAAGCTGGGCAGCTCCTACGCAATGCTGATTTTTGGCAGTTTTGAAGCTTTTGGGGCTATTTGCTTTAAGCCCCAACCAAGGCTTGTGAGATAACTTGCTTTATTTTTAATGCTTTTAAAAATATGGCAGCTTTTGGGGCTCTTCTTTTAACATCCCTTATAAACCTTTATATACGTGGGCAGGGCTCCCACTCTTTAGAGCATCTAGACGCAAAGTCTGAGAGTGAGACCCTCTCACTCCCTTGTACTTTGAGCAACAGATTTAATACAAAAAGAAATACCAAAAGGGGCGCCAGTCTTTAGGGCCAATATCTCTAGGCACGGAACTCCGCCGGGCCGTGTCGAATCAGTTGTGAACTATGAACTGTTTTGAAGTGAATCTCTGCTGTGTTGTGGTAATATCTTGACTTGGAGTGTCCAAGTTTGTTACAGTGGTATCAGAGCGCAGCTGATTTCTTTTCTACCGGGAAATCCGATCCTTTTCTCGCAACACTTATGGATTCAAATAGAGATCAGTTGACTTCCTCTGCATCTGGGGATGCGGGAAGAGATCACGAAGAAGATTCTCACGAGGAGTACGGCCCGCCTCGGCCTACTCAGGCGGAGATTGAAGAGATGAAACGTCGACAGTTGGTTGACGATGCGACAAAGATGATGATCAACATTGCGAAGGATCCCGAATTTGCAAAAATTTTGACGCAGACATCCTCGACGAAGTGCACTCTCAGTGGCGGAAAGCCACAGAACCACCCCTCAAACCGGCACTCAAGAAACCTCCTACTCCGAGGATGTTTACAGAGCAAGAATTAAAAGACGTGGTGATACACAGATTACCCAGCTTTTTGACGCAATCAACAAAGCCAAAAGGCACGGCAAAAAGTAGAAGAAAGGAACTGACTTCCCGGGTTATTTGGGTCGTCAATCTGCTTTTGCCTCGGCAAGAAAGCTAAAAAAGCATGTCAGATTTGAAGGAGTATCTAGTCCTTCTTCTTCTTCTTCTTCTTCTTCTTCTTCTTCTTTTGACAGTCCTTCTAGCTTTTCTGACTCGAGCGAAGAAGACATGAAAGAAAAAAAGCGAAGCAAAAAGCAAAGCTTCGGAAAGGGCAAGAAAAAGGCAAAGAAGCCTAAGTTTCGCCAAGTTTCTCACAGTTCTACAGAGGACTCCTCTTCGGATAGTTCTGACTCCGATGATCACAGATTTTATGCAAAGAAGAAGAATTTCTATTAAGCCAGCCAGTATGACTTTCTGGAGGATAAAAACAAGAAAATTCGAGAATTTAAAGAAGGTGGACAGTCAATTAAATTTGACACTTTTTCTGGATGCAGAGATGCTTCGAGGGCTTTGGCCTTCATACAGCAATTTGATATAGCTTTCTCTAGAGGACATTACTTAGAGCACTCCAAGATTCGGAGGGCTACCTCTTACGTCAAGGGAAATGCTCGAACATGGTGGTCCACTCTTCTATTAAATAAGAAAGTGCAAGTTAAATGGCTGAAATTTAAAAGGCTTTTTATTTCTTCTTGGTTGACTCGGGAGTACGAACGCCACATACAAGCTGCTTGGAACCATCTTCGGATGACCAAGAAAGATACCTTGGACGCATATAGCGAGAGATTTTGGAGCTCTTTTCTACCCGCTTCTTCGTTTAAGAAGATCTCGCTTAAAGAACAGATTGAGCGGTTTACCTTGGGACTTCCTACGGAGATCCGAGATCACTGCTTGGAGCAATAGTCAGATTCTATCCAAGAACTGATGAGTCATGCGAAACGGGGCTTTGCTATTCACTCAGGCAGTTTGACTTACCCTACACATGAGATCATGACACAAAAAATAGAACAGACTTCTAAAAATGAAAGTAGAAAGAAGAAGAGCCCTCGAGATCAGAAAGATAAGGATGCACGACCCCGGTTCACTCCGCGGGAGAGAGCCAACTACATCAAAGAGGGGAAGTGTTTTGGATGCGGGGAACAAGGACACATCTCCGCGAAGTGCCCTCAGAAAGATCAAGATGAAGAAAGGCCAGAGAGTTCAAAAGCAAATGAGGAACTTGGACGGAAAGGCAAGATGAAAGCAGGACTGGTTCTAGATTACATGGGTACTGACCCTAGCACGATTGATGAGAGTACAGAACTTTGTCGAGCTTGGGGCAAAGTGAAAGATCAAGAAGCCCTGATTTTCTTTAATGGAGGAGCCAAGGCCAACTTCATTCCACCTGAATTGGCGGTGCGGCTCGAGATTACACCCGATCGGATGGGACCACTAGCAAAGGCAGTTCTAGCGGCACCCGGTAGGGACGTAGCCATAACACCTGTCATTGGCAAACTTCGCTTGCATTGTCAGGGGTATTTGGGGCACGAGGACTTCTACATAATGCCCTTGGAAGGTTGTGATGTCCTCCTGGGAATTCCCTGGTACCATAAGAACAACGCCGTGGTCGACTATCGGGCGAGAAAAGCGACTTTGACTACAGAAAAGGGCCGAACCATTGTACTTGATGTAAAACATAAGGGCGAGTCTATCCCTATTGTATCGGCTTCGGCCGTTTCAAAATAAATGAAATCCCGTCTATTTGTGTACTCGATCTTTTTGAAAGAGTTGAATGATGATCATAGGATAAATATGTCTGATCTAGAAAAAGAACGCCAAGATTTTCTCCACACTCATGCCGATTGCTTTTCAGAGGGCCTGCCAGGCGAGTTACCACTAGCTCATTTTGAGGATCACACCAATGATTTGACACTTGCAAGCACACCACCGAATCGGCCACCTTACCGAGCGAGCCGAGCTCAGAATAAAGAAATTATGAACCAAGTGAAAGACCTCTTGGAAAAGGGTCTTATCCAGCCGAGTACTTCACCTTACTGCTCTCCGGTGTTGTTGGTTTTGAAGAAAGACGGATCTTGGGGAATGTGCATCGACTATAGAGCTCTCAACAAAATCACCATCAAGAATAGATTTCCGATTCCCAGGATCGATGATACTCTAGACCGACTACAGGGATCCTCTTGTTTCAGCCGGATCGATTTGAAGAGCGGATATCATCAGATCCGAATCGCGCCGGGAGATGTCTACAAGACAGCTTTTCGGACGACTTTTGGTTTATTTGAGTTTTTGGTGATGCCTTTTGGCCTAACCAATGCTCCAGCGACATTTAACCAAATGATGGACAGGATTTTTCGAGAGTACAGACTATTTGTTGGCACTTTCTTTGACGACATCATTGTTTTCTCCAAGGATGAGGCAGAACATAGAGAACATCTGCTACAAGTCTTTCAGGTATTACGAGATCACAAGTTGGTGAATAATGCAAAGGAAAGTGAATTTTCCTACCCGAGATACACTTTTTGAGACACGTCGTCTCAGGAGCAGCAAGAGTGCAGATGGACCCGGCCAAGATAGAAACTATCCGTGATTGGCCCGATCTGAAGAATGTCCATGCAGTTAGAAGCTTCTTGGGCTTATGTTCTTACTACCGGCAGTTCATTAGAAAATTTACATATCTTGACTCAGAAAGGAGTCCCTTTCTCGCGGGGACCCACAGAGGTGACTACCTTTCAGACATTGAAAGAGAAATTGACTACAGGACCAGTTTTGACTTTGCCGGATTTGCAGAAGTCATTTGAAGTGTATTGTGATGCTTGCGGTCGTAGTCTGGGTGCGGTCTTAATGCAAGAAGGCCATGTCATTGCCTACGAGAGCCAATTGTTCTCAAGGCCGGAATTGACAGCACAGATATATGAGAAAGAGCTTTTGGCGGTTATCCATGCTCTTACTCAGTGGCGATATTACCTACTCGGAGCCGATTTTACGGTCTTCATAGATCATCAGAGTTTACGCTACTTCTTGTCACAGAAGCAGCTATCGTAAAAGCAGATGCGGTGGGCAAACATCTTGTCACAGTTTCACTTCCAAATTGTCCATGTGCAAGGACAAAAGAACTTAATCGCAAATGCTTTGTCTCAGAAGCCGTTGATTCTGGTTATTTCCACGATACATCATAGGAGCTTCGAGGATATGGTCGATCAATATGCCACAGATACGATTTTGCAGATATTTTCACTTGGATACGGAATGGGGAGGTAGTAGCGGGATATTCCATTGGGGATGGCTACTTGATAAAGAAAACCATGTTGTGCGTTACGCAGCTGTTCAGGGAAAAGGGTCTAACCGAATGCCATTGTCCACCTTTTACGGGTCACCGCGGCATTGCTACAACCTTGAAAGATGTGGAGAGATACTTCTTTTGGTCGGGACTCAAGAAGGACGTGGACGATTTTGTACGCAGTTGCTTGGTATGCCACAAGGTCAAGTTTGACAAGCATAAAGCACAAGGATTGTTACAACCTTTACCCACCCGACCCTGGGAAAGTATTGCAATGGATTTCATTTTTGATCCCTCGAGAACACAGAGTGGGCATGATGGTATCTGGACTGTTATTGACAGATTTAGCAAGCAAGCTCATTTCATTCCAGTGAAGAAAATAGTTAAGCCGGATCACTTAGCGAGACTGTTTGTGGCCCAGATCTTCAGATTACATGGCATGCCTGAGACAATTGTCTCCGACAGAGGACCCAGATTCACGAGTTTGTTTTGGAAGGCTATTTGGGACATGCGGTTGAAGTTCTCATCATTGTTCCACCCGTAGACTGACGGACAATCAAAGATTGCTAATTCAGTGGGTACTAGATTTATTGAAGTCTTACATCTCTAATCAGAAGACTCGATGGGAAAAGTATTTACCTTTGGTGGATTGCCTACAATAACACGATTCACTGTTCGACGGGAAAGGCGCCATTTGAGATTATTGAAGGTGCTACGAAGGTTCCACCCTTCCTAAGCACGAAAGATAAGATTTTTGAAGCCGACGAGTATACACGGGACTTGGACACGGCTTTTGCCAAGGTCCGGGAGGCTTTGCAGAAATCTCAAGAAAGACACAAAAAGGCAGCAGATTGACATCGTCGCGATTTGAAATTAAAGGAGAACGATTGGGTGCTCTTACGTTTTAAGAAGGCAATTGTGACTGAGCCTCCGCTCAACTCAGTAGCCCACCTAGTAGCCCACCTTGAATCTGATTCCAAACAAATATCTGGCTCAGCTATAAAAGGAACACCTGAAAATGGCCCAGTTGCATGAAGAACTAGCTGACAAGTGGCACACCAACTTTAGCAACTCAAATAAACTTATGTAAAGGATTACAATCAGTTGTACAGGGAGTAGACATCATGGTGCCAGCTCTCTGTTTGAGCACGCATTATATCTGCTGATTATTAACTAAGAAAATAAATGGCACCTACTTAGGAGCCATCTCTCTTCTTCTCTCATCCTCCACCTCTATTGAACTATGATATTTGCTGAATTCCATCTTTTTTGTGCTAAAGATGGAAGTTTGTTGTCTTTCATCCTGTGGTCAATAGATCTAACCGGTTACATCAGCTGTGAAACGCTAAGACACTCGGCTCAATACTATTCTCTCTGGATACGTCTCTGACTGCCAATCCTGCATGCTCACATTCCAGTTAAAAAGGTGGACCCCTGAGTCGCATGCCAATAGGAAAGTCTTAAGAATGGTACACATTCTTTGGATGGCTGGCCAAGTCTAGTAAGATTGCCCAGAAGTATAAGCCTGTTTCTCTAAGTGCAATGTGTGCCCAGCATATCTTTCAGAATGCCCACAGAAGAGCAAGGTGCATATATGTAAATCAGAAGCAGTACTATCAAGACTGCCAGGAAATGTGTGAGGCTCCCAATGCACAGTACTATCAAAACCAGATAAAAGAGATACTGTCAAAACAAGATTATCTTTAACAAGAAATTGCTTGCTTCTTGACGCTTGTCTCAGAAAACAATCCGACAATTGTGAAAGGGGAGGCCATTTTTTACACGTGATGTAAAAAGGACCATGTCTGTGCCCCTCTCCTAACATGAGGAAGCAAGTTTGCGGAGATGAAAAAGGACTTACACTTAGATACTCTTTGGCATCTGAGGGAGGTGCACGTTCGCAGTAGGAGACAAGACTATTAACGACATCCGCATCGAACTGGATAGTGCCATTGCGACACTCGTCAAGCAATGATTTCTGCAGCCATGTTCCTGCTCCTGATAATATGATCATCTCGCTGTGTGTGTGTGTGTGTGTGTGTGTGTGTGTGTGTGTGTGTGAGAGAGAGAGAGAGGGAGAGAGAGAGAGAGGAGCAAGCAATTCTTTTGTTCGTTTGTCCAAAGGAATGGCTGTCGGGGAGAAGTTTGTGTGATCTCTCAGCTCTGGATTCACATTGAGGAAACGGAAGAACCGCTCCAAAAAGTGCTTTTTCAGGTGGAAGAGTTACACAATGCACACTTCCGCCACCCATTTGTTCACCTATTTTCTTCCGACGGGTCTCGCTCGCTTTTACCAAAGGTTTAAAATGGATAGAGAGAGAGAGAGAGAGAGAGAGAGAGAGAGAGAGAAAGGGTGAGTAAAATGGCATACCATGAGGAGAGAGAGAGAGAGAGAGAGGACCTTATGCCATTTTACTCACCCTTTCTCTCTCTCTCTCTCTCTTTCCATCCATTTTAAACCTTTGGTAAAATGGTGTGCCATTTTACTCTCTCTCTCTCTCTCTCTCTCTCTCTCTCTCTCTCTCTATATATATATATATATATATATATATATATATATATATATATATATATATATATATATATATATATATATATATATATATATCTTTTGTCCTCTCCTTTTAAATTTACAAAGACCATGATCAATTTCCTAGGTCAAGCATGATGCCCTAGAATAAACATCTGCAATGGATTGTGACACAGAAGTACTTGTTGCCACCGCGGGCATGCATTCCTAATTTGCAAAGAAGGTGAACTAGTGCCTCCATGACTCCACTTGATTGGATGTTGGCTCATGCTCCTCTGTAGTTGTGTAAGAGCACTCATTTTGAGGCAAGGCAAGCACCTATATTTTCTCTTGAGCATGCAATGGTCTCAAGAATATTGATTTCATACTACGTTAGCTCCTTAATGATTCGACAATATAGACTAGTAAAACTTATATGATGATGAAGCATGTTATTTGGCAGCAGTGGCAAATGAACAAATTAGCCACAGGCAAGGGCTAAGAAGGCAATAGAGATGAAGGGAGACAAAAGAGAAGCTAAGTGTATGATTGCCATTGTCCATGCTTGCGATGTGTATAACAAAGAGAATCTAGCATGTAATTAAGTACTGTGTTGCTTGACATTCATAAAAATAGTGACAATATCCATAATTGCAAGGATAGGCATTGAAGGTGCTCTTGCCGTCCAAATCAGCTACAATCCTCTTTGATTTGCACAATCCTGAATGCCCAACATTGTTCGCTAGTGCAAGAAGCACTCAAGCTATAGCTTCAATCTGCTAAATGATCATGCGGGGATGTAGACAAAAGGATGGTTTGGCATGAGACGACTTTTGGGCTGCCATTGTAGATTGCCTCAGGTGAAAGAGTGCTTGGAAGCTGGAACTTCGGAGGCTTAAGGTACATTGTTCATGTCTCTTTGGCTTCCCAAATGCAAAGAAACAAGGTCAATTTTTTTTGTGCCTTCAAATTAGTCATTCTTCTAAAGAATGTGCATGCCAACGCTCGCTATGTTGATGTTTACAACATATTGAAAAGCCTTTATAGATCTTGTGACTTGTAAGTGAAGCCTTTCATAATATACTCCATGTATCGTGCTCATTGTATCTATTGGTCCTCATGTCATACCTAGATAGACCATCTCATGTAGCTAAGACCAGCATGGTAGTTGCCTTTGTTGTTGCACTCGTGGACACTCAAAGTGTAGAGGTACCAAATAACATGGGGGATAATGTCGTACCTACTGTAAGAGCATGTTGTACGATGCCATACCCCTTGCTAGTGGCACATCTCCTGCAGCTTCAATAGAGCCACCTTATGTCAGGGAATCTCTCTCTCTCTCTCTCTCTCTCTCTCTCTCTCTCTCTCTCTCTCTCTCTCTCTCTCTCTCTCTCTCTCTCTCTCTCTCTCTCTCTCTCTCCACCAAGCTGAGAGTCTCATCATCAATCACTAGTTCTGACTCGTTGCTTGTGTCTCTTCTTGATTCTCCTAGCACAAAAAATGGTACGTACTCACAACATTACCATCCTTGTGCCGTGCAATTTCTTCTCAGACTGCAACATTGATCTTGATTTTTGTCGCTTCTTACTTGAGCCTAGAAACATTGATTCTCTACGGAAGCTTCTATGCTTTCATGTCATCCCTCATAGGAACTGTGCTTCATAGTGGACTAATGGTTCCGTTGTTATGCTTGCAACAAATAGACTTGAGCAATGTGGTCGCTCTCCATGCAATACTATGCAAGAATGGATTAGTTGTGCATTGGATTGATTGCTTGCTCATATGAAGGTTTGTGAAGAATGCTTATAAGTTATAACCGTTGGGAAGGAGGGAAAATTTGCGGCTACAATGCTAGCAATATTACCTAAGGAGTCTGTCATGGCAGAAACCTATTGTGAAATGAAAGCAAAAGCTATTGTTGCCTCTTTGCCTCCCATCCTCACCAGTCCAAGTGGCTATTCACCTCTAGTTGTGCACAACATCCCTCCGCTTGCTCTCGACAACAACCCCGTCTCGGCCTCTAGAGCGATGGCCAATAGCTATGTCTTTGCCTCAATTACACCACAGTCAGTATGCAAAATTGAATGCGATTGGTGTCCTTTCACCCTTTGACCTATGGGGATGTCCCCAATTATGTTTTGCTCACTGCAATGTTGAGCATAGAGCTGATGTGGTTATAAAGCATGGCTTTCATACTATCCTAATATAAGTGTATAGGGTCATCATGAGAAGTGAAGGGAGCGGGCGAGAGAGAGAGAGAGAGAGAGAGAGAGAGAGAGAGAGAGAGAGAGAGAGAGAGAGAGAGAGAGAGAGAGAGAGAGAGAGAGAGAGAGAGAGAGAGAGAGAGGCTACTCTGAGCGCATCCTCACGATCACTTGTGGATAGTATATCCGTTGTAGGCCTACACCACCCCTTCTCTAGTCCCTGCATATGGTCATGCTAAGCCTTTTCCTGAGCTATCAACTACTAGGCTACCTTTGATGCTTGGTGAGAATGAAGCATGCTTGCTTCCTCAACATGCAACAATCCTAGCTATAGCTCCTGTGACAAAACACTGAAGTGAAAACCATAGTTTTCTTTGAGGAGGTAATTGAAAGATGCAATGAGAGCAGCACCTTGAATTGCTTCAGTTACCTATGGGCAGTCATGCGCCAGACTTACAAAAGGTCATGCGTGTGTGTGTATGTGTGTGTGTGTGTGTGTGTGTGTGTGTGTGTGTGTGTGTGTGTGTGTGTGTGTGTGTGTGTGTGTGTGTGTGTGTGTGTGTGTGTGTGTGTGTGAGAGAGAGAGAGAGAGAGAGAGAGAGAGAGAGAGAGAGAGAGAGAGAGAGAGATGGTTGGGGGAGAGCAAGGGGGGGGGGGGGGGGGGGGGGGGAGCCTGATGCGGCTGCTTTGCAGTCTTCCAGAGAGAGTGGTAATATGGCAGCTGAGAAGCTTTGGTCCCGATTCCCAATGGGCCTTTTGGGCGTTGGCAGCAATTAGGGGCCTCTTGGA
Organism: Adiantum capillus-veneris; assembly: GCF_014529385.1. Lineage (NCBI taxonomy): Eukaryota > Viridiplantae > Streptophyta > Polypodiopsida > Polypodiales > Pteridaceae > Adiantum > Adiantum capillus-veneris. The sequence goes on along the minus strand of NC_140939.1, from coordinate 160,695,797 downwards.
CTTTCGGGATAGGTGGCTGGCATCATTTCTCTTCGTGCTACATGAAGCATCCAATCGAACGGGCATCATTGCTTTGCGTGCTATAGGAAGCATCTGTTATTCCGATTGGATCTGGCTAGAGTGAGCATTAAGTCCATCCTAGCAGCCCTCATTGTGCCACATGGCAAGCCGAAATCCTTGGCTGCTTAATAGAGTAGTATAGATTAGGTTGGGTTCACATTGAGGAAGCGGAAGAAACGCTCCAAAAAGTGATTTTTCGGGTGGAAGAGTTACAGAATGCACACTTCCGCCACCCATTTGTTCACATAGAGGGTGGAAGAAAAAGTGACTCTATTTTCTTCCGCCGTCTAGTATGAACATTGGGCGGCAGAACAAAGAGTAAAAGGAAGAAGCATTTACCAATGCATCAATAAACCATAGCATAAAATTTTTTTAAATTGAGGCAAGTATATCTAAAAATTATGAAGTAATTTATCTTTAATTTTTTAATTTTTGAAAATATTTAATCTCACAATTAGAGGTGCTTTGAGAATTTTGAAAAATTTGAAGGGCATTTTGGGAATTTCTGAGAAAATATTGAGGGTATTTTTTAAAAAAATTAAAATATTTAATCTCACAACTAGAGGTGTTTGGGAATTTTGAAAAATTTTAAGGCATTTTGGGAATTTATGAGAAAATATTGAGGGTATTTTGGGAGGGGTTATATGCTTTTTTTTTCCAACGTTAAGGATTAAGGCTGGGTGGTGAAAATGGAAGGGTGGGTTGCCAACGTGGAGGGCGGAAGTGGTATTGCGGGGGGGGCGGGAGGGGGGTCAGAAGCAAAGCATGGTTTTTCTTCCATGCACTGGCAGCTTGCAAGAAACTTTTCCGCCGTGCACTATGAACGGGTCATCTGACGTGCGCTTCTGCGATTGGTTGCCGGCAACGTCCCGTTTGCTACCGCCGCCCACTGTGAACCCAGCCTTAGTAGGTGTTACACATTTTGAAAAGCCACGGAAGGTAGGGAAAGCAAGCGAGAGGGATCTACTTTGGCTGCGTGAAGGGTGAGAGAGAGAGAGAGAGAGAGAGAGAGAGAGAGAGAGAGAGAGAGAGAGAGAGAGAGAGAGAGAGAGAGAGAGAGAGAGAGAGAGAGAGAGAGAGAGAGAGAGAGAGAGAGAGAGACAGAGAGAGATCTCGTTTTTCTGTGTCAGGACTCAGGGGTGAGAGAGGGAGGAGGAAGGCAAAGCAGAGGGAGGGGAAGCAAGAGGTAAAGGCACAAGAGAAGTAGAAGGGCGAAGGCATGTGGCAGCATAAGGCAAGGTGCATAAGACAATGGTCATCGAGACGGGGTGAGAGAATATTCGCTTGTAATTGATTTTCTTTTAGATAGAGCAAGTAGAGCGAGTAGAGTGAGAATATGTCCTACACATTTTAGAAAATAGTGAATAGCAAGAATCTTTTGAAGATGCTATGTTTGATCAACTAGCAAAGGCAATGGCGATGAGGTGACAAGCAAAAAGGAGTGGGCGTGTAGCAATAAAGGTGGGAGCAAGGGGCGATTCCCAGCTCTTGTGCGATGCAGGTCGGGGAGGGACGCAAGCCAGGTGGCAGAGGAGGGGTTCATGATGCGTGAGCAAGATGAAAAGCCTTTTTTTATAATGTAGATCGCTCGAACAAATTGCACGTGAGCCTTCACGATGGGTCGGTTTAGCTCAGAGAGCTCTATTCCATGCTAGAGGTGATGAGCTTGATCTTGCTATGCATGAGAATTTTGGAGACATGCTGGCCCTACATTGTTCAGAACATATCAAGGGAAATCGTGGAAGATTCCAACTAATAAAATTAGAAACAACAAGTACGTGGTACCCAATATGTGATCTTAGTTAATTTACCTCTAAGTTTCAAAATACTCTTGTTTCAAACTAGTCTTGCTCTGGTTACCTCAATTGTGTAAAAGATATTTTCCAAACGGTGCAAAAGAGTTAACGCCACTTGGTAGCAACCGATTCGCTTGAGCATCACCACTTCATGTGGCAACTGATTAGCTCCATCTATTCAAGGGTAAAAAAAAGCATCTCAAAGTGAGGACAAAGCGGCAGCATAGGGGGGGGAGAGCACGTTTATTGCACGTCTATTGGAATAGATGTTTGTAGTATTAAATGGGGATGATCGAACTCTCGGTTTGCAGTAAGACGAGGAAGATGAAGAAGACAGGAGAGGGTTTGGTGCCATGACTGGCAAACTTCACGAGCGTGAAAAACAACTCGAAGGGGGAGGTGAGGCAACGAGGCGGAGGTCATGGGGAAGAGCAGCATCGTCCTCAACCACAAGAGGGCATCCATAATACTGATGTTTGCATCCATATTCATCAAAACAAGCCCTTTATCACGGATGCGAGCTCTTCTAAGAATTCTAGAAGAATCTAAAAGGTTCTTAAAAGTTCTAGGAAGTCTAAGAAGATTCTAGAGGGTTTTGGAAACATTTAGAATCTAAAAGGTTATAGAAACATCTAAAAGAATTTAGAAGGATCTAGTACATTCTAGAAGGTTCTAGAAGTATCAAGAAGATTCTAGAGGAATCCCAAAAGTTCTAGAATCTTGAGGATGAACCTAGAAGGTACTAGAAGAGCTAGAATATTCTAAAAGGAAGAACCTATAAGTTTCTTAACCTCCTTAGATTCTAAAAGGAAGAACTGATAAGTTTCTTAACCTCCTTAGTCTTTAGTATAAATAGAGGTCTTGGGGCTACAAGCACCTCAGTCTTGCCAACACCAGTTGTGTGGCTCTTGCAAGGTAATCCCTCTTCTAGTTCTTGTCTTGTGTTTGAGTTTTGTTCTTGTAATCAAGTCTTGTCTTGTACTCTGGCATTGTAATGCAAGTATTGTAATCGAGTTCTCTTCATCAAGTATCAAGTCTTGTAATCAAGATTAAAGTCGTGATCAAGTTTCAAACTCTTGTATATTGTGAGTGCCTCCTCTCGTCGTCTTCTAGCTTCAGAAGCGCTCATAACAGCTTGAGTCCACTTCTTAATCTTGTCGAGACATTGAATTTGTATTGAAAGGTGTAGTGTCTGCCTTACAAAACTTACAACAAATTGAAGAGAGGTACATGAGAGTAATGCATGACTACAAGTGGAGCAGCCACACTCCTTAAGTCCAGTGGTGCAAGAGATTCAACATCAAGTCCCAAGAGCTACACGAAGCTAACCATGGCCATCATAAAACCATGCCTTCAATAAAACTACTATGAAATAGAAAGGAGCCCAAGGTCATCCTACCTAAAAAGTTTGACACGGCGAGATCAAGGTGTAGAGGCTTCCTCCAACAAGTAAAGATGCTCATACACACGCAGCCTGAGCGCTACCCTCATGGTGTTGCTCAAGTTGGTCTCATCGGCACACTCCTCTCAGGTACGGCCTTCTCTTGGTTTGCACCCCCACTTGAAAGGGACTCTCCTCTACTCTATGTCTTCAAGGCCTTTGTAAGAGAGTTTTCAACAACCTTTTGGGAAAGTAGCTAGGCCAAGAGTTGCCAAAACCAAGCTTCACAAGTTACAAGAGGGTCCTCACCCTACATAGGTCTATGCATCTAAATTTAGGTAGCTCACATGTAATTTAACCTGGGTTGAGGATTATTTTATCAGTCAATTTCAGTGGGGTCTAGGAGATGATGTAAAAGATCTCTTGCTTACTATGACAAAGGTTCAAACCCTAAATAAATTCATGTCTCAAGCCATAGAGTGTGATAATAGGCTTTGAAAGATGGCAATGGAAGAGACACAACAAAGAAGAATATATAGGCTATTCATGTATTGAGGGGCAGTTGGGCATATTGATCAAATCTGTCCAAAAAAAAAACCTAAGATATAGAACATTACAACTCCATCAAGTTCGAGAAACATGGACGTCCAACCTTAATAGAGACCGTGCGGTTGGACCATGTGCAAGCTAAGACTCCACAAGGTCTCTTCCTACTTGTTGATGCAGCATCCAATTTCACCATACTAATAAGGATTCGTGTAATAGAAGATCAAGTGGAGGTGAATTCTCTATTGGATGGCGACACCACGGCTTGTTTCATCAATGAAGAATTTGCTAAGTAGCAAGGATTAATGCTTGTGGAAAAATCGACTCCAACATCTACAGAGGTGATTGATGACTGGCCACTTGCTTCAAGAAACATTAGGTATGAAACCCAACTTTTGGAGGTGGCAATAAATGAGCAGGTCTCTAAGAAAACGTTCAATGTCATACGTTGCCCATCAAATCCAGGCATTATTGGCTTGTCTTGGCTAGAGTTACACAATCCAAATGTTGATTGGAGGTCTCAAAGGGTTGAGAAAAGATGGCCACAACATGACAAAACCGAGCATGTCAAACCACTCTATGTTGGAGCCGGGGTCTTCATGTGTGTAGCCAAGAGAAACCCGTCCTTCTTGATTTATGCAATACCAATTGACTCTTTCATAGACCGTAGTCACATGTACTTTTCAAACCTGAAAAAACAAGCAGTAGAAACTGGTACTCTGGGTGTTGCCTTTGCAAATCAAACCCCTTGGTTAGCTTTGGCAATGTCAAACCGCTTGGTTAGACTTTGCACGAAATTTGCTCATTTTAGTAGCCAAGAATGAGAACATAGTCTACTGTGGTCAAAAGTGTGGAATCAACTGAAAAAGTTGAATTTTTCCACTACCCCTTGGTAGATTGCGGACTTCTTTTCTTGAAAGTACAATTGTGATGAGCTCAAATCATGACTCTAAACACATATGTAGTGATTGTGTATTAGCTGGGTCATAACCCTGAAAAAACCACCCTGAGAAACATAATCAATGTTGCAACTAAGCAACAGATCTTTGCAATTGGAATCTTATTGGAAACTCAGTCATGAGAGCATCTTCTTCCCCCTGCGTGGAGGCTCTCGTAATGTATTCATGTCGTGTCATGAATCAGTTGCTTGATAGCTAAGACATGCCCCAGGGAGTTCACTATGTAAAAATTGCATATAGCATGTGCGAACAAGAGGTATTTAAATAATCTTTTACTCGTATATTTTCAAGTTTTATATGGACCCCTTATGTATGCGTTTTTGTAATGAAAAGTAGCCCTTATGTATGAAACTTTTCACTTTCTCAATTAAAAACACCATTTATGTAAGTACATTTTTTTGTAAATGTACCTAATTATAAATCCCTTATTTTGTTCGCACATGCTATCTTACATATTTCCTAGTGGATGCCCCGGGGGACATGCCTACTTGCTACCCATATATGAATCAGTTGCTTGATAGTTAGGCCATGCATACTTGTTACCCATAATAATCGTCATTTAGATTGGTTGCACCTTGTGCATAGAGCCAATAATGTGAAGTGCTCATCGTTGTATACATATACATTGATTGGAAGCCCATCTGCCAGCCTCAATTCTTCTTGGAAGAGTAGTTGATGTTATTGCAGAAGCGTATACAATGATGGGGTGTCTTACGTCCATCTTATTCGCACGCCATGCATGCATCTTAGAAAAATAGATTGATAAGCCCTTGGCTTCAATGACAGCCTCAACCTTGTGAGCTACGGCTATGTGTGCCTTTCAGGATTACACGGGCATGGATACATCACAGTGTGTCGTTGCCAAATGCAAACTATGAGCTTATATCCACTCAGTACAAAATATGCGTACCATTATCCTTGATCTGAAGTCAATGGATAGTATTGTGGTACAGGATAGAAGCCTTGCTTTCCATGAAGGTTGGCAAAGCACTTTGCTTTGCTCATCAATAGATAAATCTTTTGCAAAGAAAAGATTAAATTACAAAAAAAAAACAAGTATAACGTGAAATGTACTAACCTTGTTGTCTCTCTAAGAGCGGTTGTCTTCGCTTAAAGCTGGCTCATAGCTTTGTATGCTGAGAAATTTAGAGCTACCAAATGTACCCTATATGCCATCGTGACTTGGGTCATACCGACCTCCAAGAGAAAATCAGAGACATTGTGCCAAGTTTCTCAAATTATGTATGCTAAAAGCATATTCCAAACTTTGGAAACTTCAATGCAAGATGCCTTGAAGTGAAGCTTTGCTTCACATAAGTTCATCAAAAAGATGAGATAGAATTGACCTTGTCAAAAGTTCATAGAGAATCGGCCTTGACGAATGGTGCAGCTTATTGGGAATCATGAGATTTCCCAATATTGATAAGACAGCATTTACAACTTAGCTATCCAACGTCATCTATTGCCAAACAATGCTTGATCAAAGCAACATTTGCTTGACAAGTTGGCATCATGAAAATTCCTGAAAAAGTGAATAAGTTCCAAAGTGAAACTTAAAGTTAACATACTTACCAACTACCCTTGGCATTCAAAGTCATAGCATCTCGTACATGTGGTGGGTGGTTGACATTGGATTCAACTCATAGATGTGGATGTCAATGTGATTTCCAATGTGCTTCGTGTACTTATGTTGCCTGCTCTCTAGCAAGCTACAATGGCTTTGAAGTGATTATGCATCCAATGCATGGAGCCATGATCCTGAAAGCCTTGCTTTCCCCCTTCTCTAGGTAGCACAAGGAGGAGATATCAAAGATATAATAGCCAACATAATACACAAGTCAGTTTCTTGAGTGTCGATAGATGGATCCTTGCTCCCGTAATGTATCTTATGGAAATGGCAGATTAAACAAAGCTAAAAGAAAATTAACCTCATCAATTATCGACCTTGTTGAATAGTATACCGAACAGTAAGTGCATAAACAAAGTATATGTGCCCAATATCGTACCGTATGTACCCATGAAACTTGTCGAATCATGCTTGCCAAAAATGGGTGGACCATATCCTTGTCTGAGTGCATCACATGCAAAAAAACCTAGGAGTCAGGCCCTAGCAACTTGCTTGAGAGCTTTGTGGAATTGTAGTGAATGGTCGGCCTTGCCGAGTACCTTGACCATACTAGTCACACAGGTTTACCGTTCAAGCCACATGCCTTGCATGTACTTTCATTTACTACTAAGCAACCTTGTTTAAATTTGAGGAGCGTCATAGAACCACGTGTCGGTCTTAGCCTTGCTATAATTCAAACCTAGTGACGCATTTAGGGACACTGTGTGCTCCCTTTGCTTGAGAGGAGCTCTGAAAGTGGTTGAATTTCCTTGAAATCCACAATTGCTTAATACATATTCCATGCAGAGAAATGAAATTGGCTAGGACAATCAAGCCATGCGTGATGAAGGCCGACATACCCCTTGGGTGGCAATCATTGCACAAGTCAAAATTCACAACCCTAAAAAACATGCAGATGATTGCACAATCAATGTGAAATTGAAGCAAAAACATGAGTACATAGACGCTTGTTGGATGTACCAATATGCCTTCTTGCAACATGTCGAAGGTTCTTCGATTGATACAAAATTCCATCAGGAATCTTTGAGTACTATATCCCTTGGATAGTCGTGCATGCATGTGGAAAGAATTCCACACGATTGTATCCTACACATTCTTCAATCCTTCCCCAAAGCTTGATGTGTATCTTGGTTGGATAACATGTTCCTTGGCGCAGTCGTATGACCATTCCTTGGTCAACTGGCCTTGTCTGCCAACGAGAAGATGCATATAATTTTTGTGTATTTGAAAATTTTGAAATTTCTATGTTGTGTCATTGTTTGCTTCCTCCAACACGACGGCTTTCCGAGCTCTGAGGCGGACTCAAGGACCGCCGACCAAATGAGGGGGGGGGGGGGGGGGGGGAACCTTGTCCGTGGATACCCTCTCTTATGCAACTTAATTGTCCTAAGGCCTTATGGCCTTGGGTGTTTTAGTATAAAACCTGAGCTTCAAAGCCATGGTGACAGGGACACACACACACACACACACACACACACACAGAAGACATTAGCGTCCTCTGCGGAGCTCTCCGGGCTTCTCTAATGAAACGTGAATGCTTAGTATGCCAGGCGACCCCGCGAAGACTGAGAGTGCCCGATTTGATGGAGGTGGAGCTTGTCTCCCTCCTCGCCTCTAGGGCTGTTGCACACGGTGCTTCTTGGCTACGACTTTCCCGCCTCTCAACAGTGCTTCTCCATGGACCTCTCCTTTTGCATGAACATGCAAGAAAATCTTCATGCACCACGACTTGCTGCCCTCCTCCCCTAAGCTATGATACCACTGTGAGACTGAGGGAACTGCAATGAGGTTTCATCGACCCTACGACCCTTTATATAGGCCCTTGGCCATCCGTATTTAGAAGCCCCTATCCACATCTAGCAGTAGGCCCTTGTCCTAGGTCTATGACCCCCCTGGGTTTTCCCTTGTCCTTACAGTCTATATGCTGAGGTGGAAAATCTTGAGTGCAGTGGCCTCTATCACCACCCTCAAGCTCCTCTCACTAGGCAACAAAGACCAATACAAAGGAGCACCACCTAGTCAATATGGCAGAGTAGGACGCATTACACGAGTAAGCATTAACAAACCAGGCCCTCACAAACACACACATCAACGCATAGATAGCATACATGTTTCCCCAAAAGCACTCTTTTCCAATGTCTCTCTCTTGCCACACACACACAATCTCTAATCTTAGGAGCGTTCTTCTCCACTAAGATTGAGAACAATAACCACAAAAAAAATCACAAGAAATCAATGAGACAAGAGACAACACAATAGAAAATAAACGCTTCAATTGAGAGGAGAAGATGCACACAAAGTAGTGTAATGGGGTCGTTTAGGTTAGGCAAGTTATGGCAGCCTTGTGAAGTGCTCTATCCATCTTCCCCGATAGGTGGAAAGGAGGGGTATATATGAAAATTTGGCGAGGGTTGGGGCTTCTCTTAACCATGGTCGGGTTAGCATTTTCCATTATTTAAAATATGTACAATTTCAGCTTCTACACTCTTCCTCTTGACCAAAATGACTAAGAGAGAAGGTGAGAACGGGGAGAAGGTGAGGTAAACATTGGAGGTGATCAAAAGCTGAAATTATCCACTTCTATATTGCACATATTGAAGGGGATAGGGTGCAGTGATTTTAGTTCTTGGAGGTAACTCGTAGAGTAGAGTTTGCATCTCCTCTTACCATGCCGTCGGTGTAGGTGAGAGTAGCATGTTGTTGTATATTTGTGATGGAGGGGGTGAACACTTTGAACCATGATTTGTTGAGTTGAATATCCACCATTTTGCTATAATCTCCTCCAAATCTCCACTTGAGCTCATTATTATTTGTGAATATGAGAATAGATGATGGTAAATGGTAGGTAGTGTAGGAGGAGTAGCTAGTAAGATACAGAAGAGGGAGAGAGAGAGAGATGGAGAGAGCCATGAGAAGGGGATGATGCAAGTGCGTGGAGAGTAGAGAGAGTTACTATTGAAGTGAAGAGTGACTAAGAATGGAGAATTTTCAATATATGGTGACAAAGAGGGTCAAAAGTGGGTGGCTCCACAGAAAAAACAGCTTTATCTGAAATCACTATTTTGGTCATAACTTTCAATCCGTAACTCCATTTGGTGCATTCTTTATATGTACAAAGATGGCCAAGCATTCCCCACATTACTTGAGGGAGTCCTTGAACTGAAAATGTGGTGGAAAGGCTCCAAAAGAGGCATCGAGAAAGTGGGTGTCTTCATACATAGGTGGAGAGTGTGGGTGAGTAAGAGCCAGACGAAAAAATCTTTCCTTTGGGTCCCAATGATTTCAGCCCCATCACCAACTTTTTAGTAGGGGGAATTAAGTGCCAAGGAGGTGATGCAAGAGAATCAAATCTCCTATGGTGTGCATGCATCCTCTCTCCAATCCTCCTTAGAGTGTAGTGTGAAAACAGGGAGTCTGCGAGGTCCAGGTCACATGGCATTGTCTAAAGATTTTTCATGTGTAACTAAAAAGGTGTAAAAAGGATAAAACCATGGATAAAGATGAGTGATTGACTTGGTGAATTATTACAAAGTATTATTTAGGCAAATATTTATGTAAATAGAGTATAAAAGTGAATGATATGTGAGGCATACTAGGTTTTCACATGCATAAGAGTGTTTTTCCTTTTCTACAAGAGTGTGAGAATGAAAGGATGAAGATAAAGAGGTAGGTTAAGATAAAGATAAAGTAAAAGTTGAAAGTAAAAAGTAAAATTAAAATATGAGCGGTAAAAGTGAAACGTGAAAATGACAAGAGTAATTATTCTATATACAAGTTGGGGTAGAATATGCAATTGTGGACTATGTAAAGTGTGTATATATATACAAATGGTATTATGGTTTTCAAAGGAGGTTTCAAAAATTCTGCACTCAATGCATGTGTGTGGATTATAGAGGCTTGAACAAGATGACAATCAAGAATCCCTACCCTCCGCCATTAATTCATGAACTCCTCCATGAAGCCACTGTTGTCTCTAGCTTCAGTTGTGAAGCAACATAGACATGTTGCACCTTCGCAAGCTGCTTTCCGTCTTGTATTTGCTTGAACTCCATGATTCTTCCATTCCAATGGTATGCTTGAGAAGTCATGTGTCTCCCAAAAATATAAGGTATTCGTCACGATTGACCTTCGTGGTGCTTATAACCTTGTACAAATAAAGAAAGGAGATGAATGGAAGACATCCTTCCGAACCAAGTGTGGTCACTTTGATATGTTGTCATGCCATTTGGACTTACAAATGCTCCATCAACACTTGATGAATGATATTTTTCATGAGTATTCGGATGATTTTGTGGTAATATGCTTAGATAATATTATGATATTTTCAAGAAATCAAGAAGAACACAAGCATCATGTTCATATTGTGTTACCATATACATGTGGTAGTGATGTGTGTGAACACATTTAGGGCATTTTTTCCCTCACTAGGAGGTTCCCCCCCCGTGCATTGTATATACGTCCATCACTCTGAGCTATCTTATCTTTCCATTGCACACTAGGTAATACTACTCTCTATTGTGTGCCTTGAGCTTCCTTCATCTTCTTCAAGCTGTGAGTGTTTCCCTACAATCCTATTTCCAACAATTGGTATCAGAGCAGATTGCATCCTCTCGAGCTTAGTCACCATCATCACCAACACATGCCTTCTCACTTTCTCTGATTTTAATAAGTTTTGGTGAGTGTCAGCAGGTCAACAAATACTTCGGGTCCACTCATAGTGCTAAGTCCTCTCAGATTTTTCATTTGGGCTCATTTTGGCCTTTGTTTCCACTACATGCAGTATTGTGCATGCAATTTCGTCATTTTGTGCAAAATTTTTGTCAGTGTTGTTTTTTGCATAACAGGTCCTTACAGTCTTCTTCAAGTTGGGTCTATATAGCACGTGTTAGTCTCACTTTGTTTCTCCTCTTTTTGGGCAATTTTCACATCAGGTGCATGCATTCACAGGTCCTTACAGTCTTCTTCAAGTTGGGTCTATATAGCACGTGTTAGTCCTGCTTTGTTTCTCCTCTTTTTGGGCAATTTTCACATCAGGTGCATGCATTCACCATGGCTGATGACAACATAGATATGTTCAAGAATGCTAAGGATAGATTGGATGAGGACAATTACCCAATGTGGGCTTACATGATGCAACATGTTCTTGTATCAAAGGGTGTTTGGAATCTTGTGCAGGGCATTGATGTACGTCCTGGTTCTATGGATACATGCGATAATGAGGATGTTGCAGGTTTTGGTGGCAGAATTGCTGCTACTAGAGTTGTTTTGCCTATGGTTGAGCAGGCTGGTTCGGATGTAAGAGATGCACAAGTTCATGCAATGATTTCATTATCTGTGATGCGCACTATTAGTTCTCACATTTGTTCAGCTAAATTTGCAAAACAGGCTTGGGATATTGTGGTTGGTCTTTATGCAAGTCGCAATGAGCCTAAAATTGCATTATTGTGTAAAGAGCTGGAATCGAAGATTCTGCATGAGGAAGATGAAATGGACACTTTCCTTGCCAGTATCAAGGATATTAATGAGCAACTTATTTATGCAGGCAAACTCATTTTTGGCAGTTTTCTTGTGCAGACTATTCTTGATGCTTTTCCAGGTTCTTACTAGACTTTTGTTAGTACTTGGAGTCTTATGACCCAAGGAAATCCTAAAGTTGTCAAGTTTGATGCATTATGCATATTGCTATTGCAAGAGTCACTTTCCATAAAAAAATAGGGCTAAATAGTGTGCAGTTGAACAAGCCTTTATTGCTGCTCAACGATAAAGTGGTAACAGCAATGTAGCCACTCTCATTTTCCTTTTGCGAGTGGAAAGGCACCTATTCCTAATGCTTCTTCTACGAGCACCTTGTCTAGAAATTCTACAAGTGCAGCTATTGTAGAGTCTTCTGTGAAAGGAGATTGTGACAACCTCGTAGATCTTTTCACAAAGGCATTGTGTTGTGGGAAGTTTGAAGCTCTTCTCAAAGCTTTGGGCTTATTCCCCTTTGTGGACTGATCATTTTCTCAAGGCATGGAACTTCCCTATACTCTATGTGCCAGCTCTCGTTCACCGCATCTCTCCCAAGGAGGATTTGTTACCATATACATGTGGTAGTGATGTGAGTGAACACACTTAGGATCGTCGGGGCATTTTCTCCTCACTAGGAGGTTTTCTCCCCCGTGCATTGCATATACACCCATCACTCTAGGGCTATCTTATCTTTCCATTGCACACTTAGTAATACCGCTCTCTGTTGTGTGACATGAGATTCCTTTAACTTCTCCAAGCTATGTGTGTTTCCTTGCAACCCTATTTTCAACATATTGTTCTTCAAAAATTACGAGAGGTAGGCTTGTATGTAAGATTAGAGAAATGTTTTTTCCACCAAACAGAGGAGTTTTTGGGTTATCTCATCTTGTAGAATGGAATTCCAATGGATCCAAAGACGGTTAAGACCATTCTCTAGTGGGAAACTCCCACCTCTATACAAGATGTTTAGTACTTCTTGGGGTTTGCCAATTTTAAACAGATCTTTATCAAAGACTACTCCAAGATTGATGCTCCTCTAACAAGCTTGAATGGGAAAAATAACTTTGTGTTAATTTTAGAAGCGGAACAAATATTTCAAGCACTTAAGAAGGCCTTTTCACAATGGCACCAATTTTGATACATGTAGATCCAACAAAACCATTCTTCTTGGAGATAGATGCCTCAGATTTTGCACTTGGAGTTGTATTATCCCAGAATGGCAATGATGCTTGAGAGCATCCTGTTGCTTTTCACTCAAAAATTCTCAACAGCTGAAATTAATTATGAAATTCATGACAAGGATTTTTTGGCTATTGTTAACTCTTTTGAGATGTGGAAGCATCTTCTTTTGAAGGAGATCCCCACAAAGTCACGATATACATAGATCACAAGAACTTGGAATACTTCACGACCTCTGGAGTCCTTAATTGTTGTTAAGCTAGATGGAGTAACTTCTTATGCACATTTGGCTTTGTCATTTGCTATTGGCCTCATAATAAACAGGAAAAACCATATGATTTATCACAAAGATATTATCTTGCACCTAAGAAGGGAGAACATGTGTATGTGTTAACATGAAGTGTTATTGGGAGTTTTACTAAGGTTATACCTTACACGTTTTCAGGTGATATGCAGTTTTTCAGGCACTTGAATGGGAAAACCGATCACATCTTCATAGGAAGAGACTCGACCTTTGGGAATCTCGTGTTGAAAATGGTCAAGGGAAGGTGAAGGAATGGATTTCTAGGGCGTTCTTCATGCATTCTTGCGATTCAGTCAAGTAGGTTTCTGAGTCATACCTGAACTTTTTCTCGATGCTTGTAACTCAATATTGGAACGAGCAATGGAATCATTACGTGTATTTCTCTTTGTGTTTCTTTCTCGCAACCTTATTTCTCCTTATCTTTGTCTGAACATGTAGAGGGTGAGCCTCTACACTTGGCGATCCTATGTTGTGGTCTCATGTCCATGAGCATGATCAAGAGCAAGCCTAGAAGAGGCACAAGTAAGTTATGATGGTAGGGCCATGTTGATAAAGTAGAAGGAGCACAAAGAATGGTTGAAACAAGAGTTTCAAGGTTTTGAAAAAAATTTCATGCAGATTCAAGTATTTGCAAGTTCCTGATAGTTTCTATGCAGTCAGTTATGTTTTAGTTCACAACAATTGGAGTTTGCTATTGTAGGCAATTTTTGTTTCTTGAAAGTATGCAGTTTATGAGTACACACCTTTAAGTAGTCTTTTGAAGGTTATTTTAATATGCAGTCATTATTGCTTTTATATTTTCTTTATGATGACAAAAAAGAAGAAGAAAAAGTGCTATATTTGTCAAAAACATGGGCACTATACAAAAAGCGATGTCCTTATATGTGTAAGCGTTGTCAAAAAGAGGAGGTTTATGTCAAATATTGCATGCCAAATTTGTCCAAGGAGTTGTATTGGATTATGAAATGTTTTCAAGATGCATCATGTAATCAAGACGTGTGATGCTCAAAGAGGATTTAGATTGGTTTTTTGATGCTCTTGATGAAGAGGAAGAAGAGGAAGTTATGCTCCTACAGCATGACAAATATCAAGTTTGTAAGAAGTAGTTGAAGATATTCATAGCAAAATGAAGATGAGTTTGATGATTACCTCAATGATGATGGATCTCAGTGGTGTTCTCAAGATCCTGTTATTGGTTTTAATACAATCTAATGTTATCAATTTTCAATTGCCAATAGATTTTCAAGCACCTGTGGTTTTAAAACCTCAAATTTCATCCATAACCTGATTTTTTGGAACCTGAAGTTTTTGAACCTAATTTTGATGTTCTTAAGTTGGAGGTCAATCTTAACACATGAATATTCATGGTGAAATAAAGGTTTTCAACAAGGAGATGTTCTTCAAAGCAGGCTAGAAGGAGTCCAAAAGATGATGATGGACGAAGGAGGAAGTCAAGAGCAACTCGAGAGCAAAGAGGATTGCCAACTACCCCCAAAACTCACATCGAAGAGACTCACAACTTCACAAATAGCCAACATTCTCCAAGTAACCTATTCTATGTTGATAATAAAGATGTAGTGATAAATCAGTTTTTGATGTGTCTTGATGAGGATTATGTCATCAAGAGATATTAGGAGGGTGTTTTTTTTGGAGTCTTGAAGGTTGAAAATTGGTCTCCAAGATTGTTTATGCAATATTCAAATTATAAAGGTAAGGATCTTGAATTTCAGGTCCTTGAATTACAAATTTTTAGAATGCAGATCCTTGATCCATAGATTACTAATTTGCAAAGAAGTTTTGTATATGAATTTTATGAACTCCAAATTCTTATTGTTTCTCAAGTTGAGATGATCCATAGTCTTTCTTTGGACTTGGATAATGAGGGGTATTTGAATATGGTTACAAAAAATGAAGAGGTTTTCAAGATTAGTCACCTTCTAAAAGAGACGGCATCATTGGTGGTGGAGTATTCTCAGGTTCAAGCTAGAGCCAATTTGCATATTTCTTATTGTTCTGAAGTTCATGATGCTCTTAAGCAAGTTGTTTTGGACAAGGATAATCAAATTGGGGATTTGAATCTTCAACTTACTCAAATCATGAATATGGAGTTTTATTCAAACCTTGATGTTATGCAAGGTGTCTTGAATGATGATGTTGTCCTAAATGATCGTTACAATGTCGATGCTTTTACAAATTCAGTCAAGGAGATTATGTGGTCAAGATGGTATCTCAATGTTGTGAATGGTGTTTATGATGTCGAGGAGATAGTTTTGACCAATGATGATGCAAGTATTTTGTAATGGAAATGGCCTATGAACTTTGAGAATAACGGAATTAAGAGAATTAGAGTGAGCATTTTTGTGAGACTACTTTGAGAACATAGATGGTGAACTTAACTAGCAATAACAACATAACCATTATACTCAATTCACATGGCATGAACAATACTTTTGTAAGAGATATACTTTAGAGAACTTGACAATAGTTGAGGACCGAATTTACTTGGAGCCGGTTCCCTCTTCAAAAGAATTTTTTATTATAGATTCTCCGATAAAGAGAGACTTGGTACAAAACAATCTTTGTGTTCCTTGTGACCTAGGTGATTCTATGAAGATGGAAAGTTTCATGCATCACGAGCATAACATAAACTTTGTAAAAGCATTAACCATCCTCGGCCTCAGTTCCAAGGCCTCAAACACCTTCAAAGGTGGAGAGAACTAGCGAGGAATGAGGGTAGGGAAGAGGAAGAAGAATCATTCATAGGAGAAAGAAATAGTACCTTACTTATCATCACTCTTCTTGCTTAGCATAGCATAATATCAAAAAAATTAAAAGGCATTCCTAATGGCTTCCAAAAAATCAAAAGGTATGCTTAATTTAAAGATTCCCTCAACAGCAATAAAAACGATGCACTAGTCTATAATACATAGCAATAGGCAATGATGAGGCACGTAGATTTGCAACAGTATTAGCTAGGAAGGACGGATACAACATTGGGGAGAGAGAGAGAGAGAGAGAGAGAGGACACTTAAAAGAGAAGTAACGCTAAAGGAAATATAAAAAAGAAAAAAACACAAATATAGCAATGGGCACTTGATCACTTCTTTATATGGACACAAAAGGTCTTTTGAATTTCCACCTTCATATGTCTTTTGACTTTTCGCCTTCAACTGTCTTTTGATTTTCCACCTTTATTTGTCTTTTCATTTCTTAAACTCACCCTTCACTTAGGCACTTAATATGTTTTGAATTTTATTTTTATGTTTTTGAGATTGGGGAGACCTAATAGCATAGTAATGAACATGAAGAAGATGGAAAGCTTAAGTATTGAAGCATGGCTCTTGGTTGGATTTGCATTCCGTAGCCAAGAGTGTTGGTGTAGGCTCTCAACTTCTCAACAAGCTTGGAGAAGGAGATGGAGCTCTTGCACTTTGCACTTTACACAATGAGTGTGTGTGTGTGTGTGTGTGGGAGAGTATACCCCTCTCATGCTTGGTCCACCCCTCCCTCTCTCTCTCTCTTATGTATTATTTAATTATATCATTTGGACAAGTGTCCTCTTTTCCCTCTTTGAGAGAAAGAGCTTAATTATTTATTTAAATGCATCTAAATTCTCATTGGACCCCTTTAAAGCTTATCCAATAGGATTCAAGCAAATTATGAGGAAAAATGTGGAGGATCTTGACATGTGGCTTTTATGCACCTTAGTCAGCAAGCACGACAAGCATCTCAAGCTTGGATAGGTGTTAGCGGCTGGACACACCCAACGGAGGATGATTGCCCAGCGGGATACTAATTTCTTTTGTAATTATTCCTTAATTGAGAAGAAACCGTCATTTCACCTTTGTAAATAGTGGGGCTTGCAGAAGCTTCCAAATTGTATCCCATTTTTGACATTTAAACTGAGTAAATGGTTAAATTGGAACATTAGGGTTTGAGATTGTAAGGTATTTATACCACTTTTGACCTTAATGCAAAGGACCTTTTGTCATTTTTATAAGTTTTTGTTTGTGTGAGTTGAGCATACTCTGTGTATGAGAGAGAGAGAGAGAGAGAGAGAGAGAGAGAGAGAGAGAGAGAGAGAGAGAGAGAGAGAGAGAGAGAGAGAGAGAGTTTTATCTTGACGCTACGCACGCACTGGTGGTCGAAATCGAGTGCGGAGAAGTGCAACGTGTTTCCCCCGAAGAGAGCTACGCGCCAACACCTACATTGCAGGTGTACGGCCCAATTTTGCGAGATCAACCCACGAGCTACATCTGGTGATTCGGTGAGCATACGTTGTCTGTTTTTGCATTTCAACATATCCACGCGTTCGCAATGAGTATAACTACACATTAGGCACTTTAGTTTTCAGAAACGTCGACCTGTAAATTTCGACCAGACATCCTACGTGATTTTGCACTAGGTGTTTAGGGTTGGAGTTTTGGTTCACGGACCTTAGGGAGAGTGACCTATTGGTGTTAATAGGGTTTCCTTCAAGTTCCATAGTGTTTTGAGAACGTTTGATGGGTATTTGGCTCTGGAAAGCGTTGTAGGAAATCTCCTCTTGTGTACTCTTGAAGGCTGCAACTTAGACATTGGGTAGAGACCTCTGGAGGAAGTAGTCAATAGTCGGTCGAGTGTAGGTTAACACCCTATGCTTGCTTCCACGCGCCTACGGTTCGAGCTTCGTCCTTAGCTGACAAATCTTGTTAGGTGAGTTCTCGCTGTGCTGACGTCCGTCGCGGCCGTATCCGCCAACATTGGCGCCGCTGTCGGGGATGAAAATCCTAGGTAGGTGGCCGAGACTAGTCCTTGAGGATAGGGATTGTCTGGCTTGATAGAGTCTTGTTTTACATTTAGATAGAATCAGAGGGTGGGGGACTCTCTAGGTCTTAGGAGGAGTCTAGGGAGCGAGTTTCTGGCCTGAATCCTTCGACTTAGGTAGACTTAGGTATTAGTTAAGTTGTGGTGTAGAGAGTAGGAGTTTGAGTGGTAGAGGCGGTGAAAGGATAGCTTGAGAGTGCGGAGAGGCCAAGAAGCAACCGAGACACCAAAATCACCATCTCACATGATGAGTAGGAGTAGGGTAATTAGGACATCATGATTTATGATCTGGAGCACTTCATGCATGTTATATTTGCGGTTAGGCTCATCAAAGAGCTGTAAAAAACGGAAAAGAGTGTTTAGAAGCTGAATTGAAGTTCAAAAGTTTCTGTGAGTATTTCTGAGAGAGCTGCAGAGCAAAGGGAGTACTTCTGTCAGAAAAAAATTAAAATTTAAGACAGTAGACATCCTACGCGTAGCATGTCTCCAGGGTGTTCTGGTGAGAAATTTGAAAATTTGAGTTGACCAGTGTGTTTAGAATGTAGGCTTTACCCTATTTTCACCTGGAAAGTGGAAGATTGACCATATCTTGACAGGATAAGGCCAAAAGAAAGGAAATTGCCAGACATCCTACCCAAATTGTGCCAAGGCATTATTTTAAGACCAAAACCATAGGATGGCTTCATGAGCATGATCTACATGATTTAGTGATTGCATGAGAAAGGTTTCATCTCAAGTGGGTGAGAAAATTGGGTTTTAAGCAGACTTTAGCATTTTTGACTGAAAAAAGGCTAGAATAGCTAAAATTGGGGTCTTTTGAAATCCAAACTAAAATCTAAGCATAGCATTGGGTTTCTGACATCAAGGGGAAGCTGTGGCTCAAGTTTGGAGTGAAACATAGCAATTAGACATCCTACACGTAGGATGTGTTCACAGTGATTTAGCACTCCAAATCCAATTGTGAGTATACCAGAGTGATTAGAACCTTGAGAGGAGTTTGTGCTTTTCATTTGGATCAATTTTGAGCAGTTAGACATGCTACGCATAGGATGTCTATTGCATGATATTGAAGTCAAAATCTGAGTGTAGGCATAGCAGGCTGTTGTATAGCCTTATGCAAGCCTCCTAGTCAATTTTGGTCCAAATTTGAGTTGATTTGACTGATTAGACCAACATCAGGCTGTTGGAACACATTTCTGATCATTTGACCAGCTTATAGGTGTCCAAATCAAAAAGTGAGAACAGCTGTGGACTCAGCACATCAAGGGGAATTTATAGTGCAAATTTCACCCAAAATAGAGCACTTAGACATGCTACGTGTAGGATGTCTATAGTGTTTTATTGAAGTCAAAATCTGACTGTGGACATAGAGTGATGTTCCAATTGACCTAAGAGTTCCAAAACTTCTTTCAGAAGTGAAATTGGACCTTGTTTGACCTTTTGACGGAGCAAAGACGGAATTAAGACTTTATCTCTAGACTGATAAACACTTGGGTGGTGTACAGTTCCAGATTAGCAGACCTAATAAAGAACATCCGATGTGTAAAGAGTACAGTAGTGGTTGAGGTTAACCCTTCAGTTATACCAATCATTACTAAGACCACCTCTAGCGGTTAAATGCTTTGATTCGATTGCCGAAATTAAACGCTTGTGTACAGGTATATTCAGCGGCAAGACAAGAAGTTGTGCGAAAACTGATCCCTTGCCAGGTGAGTGGTTGGATTTGTGATAAATTGCATTGCTAAGTTTGATGAATTTAAGATCAGGAAGACACATTCCTAGAGACCAAAAAGTGGCAGGTGATCAGGGTAGCTTAGTGTCCACTGAGGAGAGTGTAACTCAGGCAAGGCTAGATCCATTAGCACCGATCATTGAGGGGGGTAGTTATACTGACAATTCATCAGATAAGTCCTTCTTCATGATGGGTAGTCAACAGCCAAGAGGTTTCTCCGGTGAAGGACCAATGCTAGGAGGAAGTACCTCCCAAAACCCTTTGAACGATGCCAAGTTCACTATAATCTTCTTAGAAGGAACAAACTCTAGGGGAGCCCTAGTTTATTCTGACTATCGGGGACGCAAGTGTATTTGTATAGAAGAAAGACCTTCTCAGAGACTGGAGATAATTCGAGTCTATGATGATGGAAATAGATTCCGAGACGAAAAGGGGAACCACTATCTGATATTTAGTAACCCTGAGGATTACAACAAATAAGGAGATAATGTGGCAAAAGGAAAAATGTTCTCAGAGGCTCAAGAGCCGCCTCCAAAAATTGATCGACCTGGAGCTCTTTTTATGTATGATAAAAAAACAACCAGGGTCCTTACCTATAATGAGAATGTGGGAATTTACAAGCATGAGAGCGAGGGATTAGTCTCTTATTTTCGATGCAAAGAACCCTACCCAAACGAACTAAGCAAAGACAAGGTTCTTTACTTATTCTCTTATGAAATTGTTATGGGGAAGGATATCATTTTTGTTGACAGGTACGGGCGAGAATACAAACGAATTCTCCCAGAGGAGGTAGAAAAGGCAACAAGTCCAGAAACATCAATATATGTCCGCAAAGAAGTACCAAGGTCCACCTATACCCCTAGCAAGTCAAACAAATCCATTTTCAGAAGAGTACGAGACAACATCACATTCTAACCGACAACAGATGTTCAACTACCAGAGCCAACAAGCAACCCAACCATCATTGCAGGCATGGCTTCAACAAAGTGCGACATTAGAACATGACCAAAATAGAGATGGTTATCCAGCCGCATGAGGGCTAAGAGATTTACAAGAACCACCACTCTATTCACAATATCAAGGCGAGAGTAAGCCAAAAACTCAAGAGTCGACAGAGCCTGGAAGACAACCCATAGAAAGAGTCCGAAGAGATGAACCACCTCTTGCAAGAACCATCAGAAATTATGGCTTAGGGGCACCTCTGGGAGAGGAACCCTCCCACTACCGAAGGCTAGAGGAGGTATATTGAGTAGGACGAGGAGAACCAATGATGAGATTTGTAGACCATCGTAGAATTAGACCTTCCCAGGTGCAAAAATGGGTAAACAAGAAATACACGGGAAACAGACATCTCAGGGATCATGTAGCAGCCTTTGTGCGTGTAATTAGAGCTGAAGAAGTGTTGGACTTCCCTACTCAATTTGCAGGGTTTGGGCTTACCCTAGAAGAAGATGCCGCTACTTGGTTTGACTCTGTGGAGCGTAGAGACTTTGAGTCTATGGAGGAGGTGTTTGACGAGTTATAGAGGAATTCTCACAAAGGGGGATAGCTCATAATACAGTCTCACAAATCCATAAATTCAAACAAAAAGAAGGGGAATTTTTGCGAAAAGCAGCCCTACGACTAAAAAGACATGTGAAGTTCTGTTCTGTGGAAGAACTGCCAACTCAGTCCAGACTTATGCTTATATTTATTCAAGGACTAAGGAACGCAGATCTCTAGAAGGACTTATATATGAAGAGAAGCACGACGTTAAATGAGTTAACTAAGGAAGCTCTTTACCTTGTAGACAATTGTGTGGTCTACAAGGAGGGTGAATTCAAGGATCTTGATGACGATTCATCCTCACAACAAAGTGGAAGCAAGTCCGCTAAGACAGCACCAAAAGGAGAAGTAGTTGTAAGCCGGGAGCAGCTTGTAGAGAAAGTGCTAAAAAAATTTAATATGTATGCCAAGCCTCAGGCTAAACAACCGAAGTGGTGTGCTATTGAACAAAAATAGACAAACCACGTGATGGAGGAATGTTATTATAACAAGGGATATGTGAGAGAGCGACCATATGCTACCCAAGCTCAGGTAGCATCTCCTCAACCTCCACCGATCCCTAGGTATCAAGCAAGCAACCTACCAGGACCTGTAGGTGTAGAAAGACCACAACCAGTATTGGGGCAACAACGACCCCTACCAGAATTACGACCAGTCGGCATAAGATACACACCAACAGTAAACGAACCAGAAGAGAAGGCTTTGGTACCTATGCATACATATTATGAAGACTCCAATGGATGTTCAGCAAATCCTGTCTATTATCCACGTGAAAAACCCCCAACGCCAGAACCTTGGAGCATGATTGGAAGTACAGGACCACCAACAGCTGCACAGGCAGCCGGAGAAGGAAGATACAGCTTGGATGAACGAACACTGTTATTCATAGCCAACGGAGGCATGGGAGGACAGAGGCATGCATACCAACAAAGAGGAGCTCAAGGAGCACCTCAACAGCCTAAGGGACCCTGCTACAAGTGTGGTGGAGACCATTGGCTAAGAGACTGTCCTCATGATGAAATCATTAGAGTCAATGCGTATTGCACTGAGTGTGGAATTACTCACTTGATTCCTGATTGCCTTAAGAACCCAAGCAAAGGAGCAAAAACTACTTTGAACATGCTGGAAGCAGTGCCTTCCAGTGGAGGGTCAGAAAACGAGACAGTAATACCTATTCAGGCAGTGACACGAGCACAAGCTCAACGAATGACAAACAAACCCATAATTGAAGAGCCAAAGACCGATGCCTCAAGTGCAGAAATGAAAAATTAGAGAAGCACTTGGAAAGCTAGAAAGGCGCGTATGAAAGCCAGGAGAGAACGAGAGAAAACGGCTCTATCCGAGGAGTTAAAACACACAAAGGATAGATTAGAGCGGTTAAAGGATCTAACTAGTTTAAGCTCACACACTGCGGCAACAATAGGGCCTAAGGAAGTAAAGAAACCCCAAAGTGCAGGATCAAGAGGATCAGTGTTGGTAGAAAAAGTAAATGAGCAGCTGGATGCACTTTTAAAAGCATATGAAGCCAAACTCAAAACAACCAAACCCAAGAGCAAAGATGGATGACTTATCCATATGCATAAATAGAAAAAAAGAGGTTGGAAATGTGTCGAAAGATGATTGAAACAACCCAATCCTTGATAGAAAATCCGTTTGGTAAACTTGCAAGTTGGCACAAAGTACCAGCTCCAACCAACTCTAGAGAAACAAGTAGACACAAAGGCGAGACTCACGACTGCCTCTGAGTCTAGGAGAGAACCTATCATAGTGCCAAATACCACAGATGAGACAATTGATGGTTTCTAACCTAAAACATTGGTAGAAATGGGTAAGGATTGTAACAATCTAGATGACCTGTGGAAGCAAATCCAAGAAGCAAATGAAGCTAACAAGGTGAACCACCAAATAAATAGCATGATAAAGGAGGAAAATGAGATCTTACCTCCCATTGAAGAGTTTGAGGCAAGATCACAAATGAACTTAAAAAAAACATTCTCAAGGGGAGACCAAGGTTCAATTAGTTTGGGGCACGGCCAACCAGACTCGCTAAAAATTCTACCCTCTTACCTAGGGGAGTATGAAGCTAAGTCTGAGGTGAGAGCAATCCCATCTCAAAGACTTTCTTCCAACAAAGTGATGGATTCATAAGGGTTGATTGAGTTATTGTCCACCCCTGTGGCATGCACAATCACGTTAGCCGAACTCCTCAGGTTACGACCAAACATGTGGACCGCCGTAGGCAAATGCTTAGAAAAGTTTGGAGTAAAAGACTCTACTTCGAAGCTTAAAGAAGGGATCAGAGAATTGGACAAGCCTCAACTAAACACTAGGCCAGTACCTTTAAACAAAGTTGGAGAATATTGCGAGGCAGAAGATGGAAATACCACACTATCAGTAGAATTCCAAGGAGTAGTTTCCAAAGCTATTCTTGACAGTGGAGCAGGAGTCGCTATCGCCACCAAAGAAATCTGGAAAAAATGGGAAAAACCAGCTTTGAGGGCTACCAGAATGAAATTGCAACTGGCAGATGAGTTCATGGAAAAGCCTCTAGGACTTTTAGAAAAAGTATTTGTCACCTCTTGCGGAATCGAGTATGAGCATACCTTTGCAATAGTTTATTTCGACAAAAAGAACAATTACGAGATCATCTTGGGAGACCATTCATGAGACAATTAAAAATGGTCCAGGATTGGGGTTACGACCACATATACCTCACACATGGGGAGACTACAACCAAAATATACCTAAAAGACCATAGTTACAAGGATGTAAACCAGACACCAGTGGAAGAGTCTGATTCAGCTACATTGGGAGTATTCTGGCTCAACCTGGAGACGGAACAATGGATTTTCCAGTTTGTTATGCGAGCCAACAGCTAAATAGTGCAGAAAAGAACTACACCACCACTGAAAGACACGGATTAGGAATGATTTATGCTGTAAAGAAATTTTAGCATTACTTGCTTGCAAACAAATTTGTGTTCTTCACAGATCATCAAGCTCTTTTGTATCTAGTAAATAAACCATGCAATACTGGGAGAATTGTACGCTGGTTTATTATATTGCTAGAGTTTGACTTCACAGTGGTAGTAAAAAAGGGTAAAACTCATCTACGGGCGCATCATCTTTCAAGGCTGCAAAACGGAGAAGCTCCTGAAGGAGTAGACGATGACATACCTGATGCTTAACTTTTCAATTTTGAAATGATACCCAAATGGTCTCAGGATATTGTTAGCATTCTTTCCTTTGGAGGTAGATTTGATAACAATGAAGACAGATCCAAACAACAAACTTTTCGACAAACAAAAAACTTTCAATTGATTGCAGGACGACTGTACCATCTAGGCTCGGACCAAATTCTACGATTATGTATAAATCTAGAGGAATTCGAGTGTTATCTTGAAGAAGCACACATCCAGGATTGTGCATTTCATTGTTCAACAATGAAAACACACCAAAGATTGAAAAACTTAGGAGTTTATTGGTCAACTATGTATGCTGACACACATGCTTATGGTAACAATTGTACTATATGTAGTGCCAAACGGCCGGTGGATCACGCGACATTGTTTCAGGTAAACATTGCACCTGCATGGAGTCAATATATCATTGATTTCTTAACAACAAGGACATTTCCTAAAAACATAACAAAAGCATAAAAAAGGGCTATAGAGTTGGAGGCTCGAGAGTTTAATTTAATTGGAAATCAACTCTACAAGAGAGGAAAGGACAATCAACTTAGAATCTGTGCAAGTGAAAGTGAATATGTGCTGATTCTAGAACACGCACATGGAGGAATAAGTGGGCCATTTTTCAGCGACGGCAAAAATTGTCTTAACCGTAGGAATATGGTGGCCTACATTGCACATGGATGTTGAGGAGTTTATAAAGCGTTGTGAGGCATGTCAGCGCACTAAGGTGCCGATAAAGAGAGATGAGATGCCACTACATCCAATGATGGGAGCACGTGCATTTGCAAAATGGGGAATTGATTTTGTGGGACCTATTTCACCCCCTGCATATCGCACCCATACCCAATATATCATTGTTGCTACAGACTATCTCACAAAATGGATTGAAGCCAAAGCAACACAAAAAGCAGATGCAAGAACCACTGAACAATTTTTGTATGAAGATGTCTTTGTACGATACGGGTTACCAATAGAAATTGTCAGTGATCGAGGAACACATTTTCTTAATGAAGTCATTGAATACCTGTTAGAGGAATTCATGGTCATACATAGAAAATCTGCTCCATATCATCCACTGGCAAATGGACAAGCTGAGGCCACAAATAAAACACTATGCACTGTTTTGACTAAAATTGTATCAGAGTCAAGGACAGACTGGGATCAACAATTACATTCAACACTATGGGCATACAAGGTAGCTTACAAAACATCAATCGAAACAACCGTACAACATGGTGTTTGGTCTAAACGCTATATTACCCATAGAGTTTTTAGTTCCAACTCTACGAGTAGCGAAACGCTTAGAATGGACAGGGCATGAGCTCTCTTCAAGAATAGATGATCTTGAAAAGCTAGATGAACTTCGACTGAGAGCTGTAGCTTTAATCTATGCTAAAAAGAGAAGACAAAAAGAGTTTTTTGACAAGCATGTGCATACGAAAGTGTTCAAAACAGGTGATTATGTACTTGTTTATACTTTGAAGCAACATGCCAAAAAAACTTAAAAAGCGAGGGATGGGATCCTTTGTGATTAGTGACTTATCACAAAGTGGAGCTGTCAAACTTGCTACATTGGCAGGAGAAGAAATGTCAAATTGGATTAGTGGGTGTCGGTTAAAAAAGTATCATTTATCACTAACACAGGATATGCTTCAACAAATCCATCAAGAAAAACAACGGATGAAGGAGAAATAGAGGGTACGAGAAGAAGCACAAGCAGAAGCAAAAGAACGCTTTGCAAAAAGAAGGCTTCTACGACAACAACAACAAAGTGGATCACCATTGCGAATAAATGCTATTCGATTAACAAATTTTGGTGAAGACACAATGGAACCAATAATTGCAGTCAAAGTGGGTAGCAATCAAGTTGAATCGACGGCATTGCTTGATTTTGGAGCTTAAGCAAATCTGATCTCTTACAAATTATATCAACAGCTCAAGCTCGAGATCAACTACATCCTGCTCAACAAGTGCTGGAAAGTAGTACATCACATTCACTAGGAACATTGGGCTGGACAATATTGCATGTACAAATACATCAATATGTTTACCCCCACAAGTTTTATGTGGTTGAGGATGTGAGCACACTACACCCCATGTTGTTGGGACAACCTTGGCAGAAAGAGTATAATGTGCAGATAGATTGGAATTCGGATACAGTCAAACTTCAACATGCATAACAACAACAGGTGGTAGCCTTTGCTCAGACAACCTGGAGGAACCAGATCATAGCACCACCATCACTGGATAAAGAACAAAAAGGATGGGTGCCACTAAAGCACAACACGATACCCATGGAGAACAACCAGGGAACTGCCAACCATGTTCACTACAAAAATAAGACAAAACAGACAACAGTGAATAGATCAAGGTTAGCAACACACGAAAAACAAGTATGGGTACGAAAGGATAGAGGCGACATGGCATACAAACCACAATACAACAGCAGAAGTCAACAGAAGAACACTGTTAAAACCAACAACCAAGGGAATAAAAAAGATATGGATCCCAAAGAGAATGCTCAGTAACCACTTAATTGCGACACACATTTGGATCCCCAAACCAAAGCAACAGGAACTCCCTTCAGTACAAGCAACACCAGCAAGCAGACACTCACTACATATGAAACCGACAAACCGATCTATGTGGGTGCCGATCAGCAGAACAACAATGACGACCAAGGACGAGGCAATAAACCTACAAAAGCCTCCAGAACAAAACTCCAAAGGGCAATTAACAGAGAACAAGATTATAGCTACAACGAAAATGACACTTCCATCCACGGAAACAACCACGGACATATCGACAGTAGCGGCAACCCAAGCAACTTTTGCAAAAAAGACGATTAATCAAAGAGCTGTAGAGTTACAAATTTTACTTGCAAAGAAAATTCGCCAACCAAATCAACAACAAACAGAAAACCTCGACGTCGAATTCCAATAAGCATCTTGCTTATTCCCTCCTCTCGCACAACATTAATTTTTCCATGCATCGACTGAGTATGCATCAAATAGGGGCCAGATTACAAGGCCGCCCATTAACACAATTTTTAACCCATGCACTGCACATACCCCGAGCAATACCTTGTCGTCAGGGAGGACTCCAATTAGGAGGGGGGGAGGCATTCTCAATGCGGACCCAATGAAGGTGAAAAGAGCAAAAAAAGGGCATGTTTTTCGACTATTTTGAAGGGTTTTCGTTTGATTGCGAAATTTTTTGAACTAACCTAAGTACATATGCACTTATACGGCACGAATCTACAAGTATGTGGGGCCAAATGCCAAATTAAGCCTCTAGTTGTGTGTATATATGTAAAAATAGCCATTTTCGGACAAAATATTGGTAAAACGGAGAAATCCGGCCATAAAAATTGCATGTGAGTGTACATAGTGTTTTGCGGTGATGTTTTTGAGTTATTGTGATTTTTGGGGATTTTTTGGGTTTATTTTGTTATTTTCTTTTTAATTTTACTAATTATCGGCAGAAAAACTTCAAAAATACAAAAAGTAGGTGAAATACGATCGTAATGAAAAACAAAAAATATGAGGATAATATGTGACTATAGGACAACCTATGGTAC
This sequence comes from Adiantum capillus-veneris, assembly GCF_014529385.1. NCBI lineage: Eukaryota > Viridiplantae > Streptophyta > Polypodiopsida > Polypodiales > Pteridaceae > Adiantum > Adiantum capillus-veneris. The sequence continues at coordinate 160,667,581 of NC_140939.1, read as the reverse complement.
GATGGGGGTGCAATTATGTGAATGAAGCGGGAGGCGTGTTTTGGCCAGATTTCGACCGAAGCGTCAAATTTCTCGGAAACTGGGCAAACGAAGTCCAAATCAGGAAATTTTCGAGCCTAAACCGCATCTCGCAAGAAGTTAGGAGCACATGTGAAATTTCATAGAAAGTGGTCCGGGAACCCCATTATAAGATTTTTTCACTTCACTTAGAGCTCATTTCTACTACTTCCTTCTTGAGAGAGAGCTCTTGCCACCTAGAACGAACCAGACTTCCAGCTGCTTCTACAACGCGCACGACCCCCCGACAGGCTCCAGACATGAGAGGTAGGCTCACCACCTTGAGCTTTTTGCGTATGTTTGATGTTTTGTCGCGAAAACTAGTGTAGGGTTCACACCGGGAACGGGCAGTAGAGACCTACAGGTAGAGGTAGCCACCTAACGGCTAACCCAAAAGTAATAAGGCTTCATAGGGGGTTTACCCTAGCATAGGAGACCACTCTTGAATGCACAAAGGTGGCAAAAAACCATTGGAAAAAACCCTAACTTCTAGAGCCCTGCAAGAGGCCACCAAGTGGTAAATTGGTGGAAAGTCGCCCAAATGCTACCAAAACTCATGGGTAGGAGCATCTCAACATGCTCTACAAGGCTATATAGCCCACATGATCATAAGGCGACCCGAAGCGGGACTAAGCTTTAGAAATGGCATCAGACACACAAAGCGTCAACTGGCTCTCACGAACCAACAAAAACCATATGGCAAGGATCCCCAAGGAACCATGAAGCTATGGAGACTAACATCAAGAAATTTCATCACCGAAAAGCACTCCAAGAGTCAGAAAATGACTCAGAGGCTCGGAAAGCCAAACAAGGAGTTTTTATCTATCTTTTTGACTTTTTTATTGCAATAAGGCTTAAAGGGGACTCGGGGGGGCTCAGGGCATATACTAGTAGCACTTCTCATAAAAAATTCATCAGGAGACATCCAACGCGTAGGATGTCTCAAGGCCATGTTTGGGCACCAAACTCAATATCTCACCTCATACACAGCTTCTACATAGCTTATACATGCTAGCCATCAAGTTTAATCACATTTGGACAAGAGTTGACCTCATATGCATAAAAAAACGGAAAGTCAGAGCATAGAGGCAATAATGGGTCATAGACCTACCAAAACTAGTCCAAATCACATGAAACTTGCACAATATACTCATTAGCACATTGCCAAGCTAACTGTGGGGTCACATATAAAAAATAATGAAATAGACATCCTACGTGTAGGATGTCTAAAGGCTCTACTTGACCTCCAACTGGTGTTTTTGAGTTCCAGATATCTTTATAACATCTTCACAAGCTCTTATAACAAATTTCAAGCCAGACCCATTACATTTGGCCCCCAAAACCTCAAAGATGCACTTTTTTGAGCCTAAAAACACTACACATGCTCCTAACAACACCAATGCTTATCCAAATCAAAATCTAAGAGCAGAGCCATGTTCTACATGCTAAGGGCTACCCAGAGAACCAAAATCAAGTTATTCTGAGAAAGTAGACACCCTACGCATAGAATGTCTCTAGGGTCATATTGACCTTTTGTGCAAGAATTGACATCATGGGAGTCTTTTACATGATATAAGAAGCCTATATATCAAATTTCAATCCAATTGTATATCATTTGCCCATCCATATAGGACATCCTACCCATTTTGTGAGCCAAAAGCCTAAATCTGCTCAAAATTGCACTTTTTGATGTCCAAACCAAATTCCAAGTACATAGCCATGTTACACAAGTCAAGGGCCACAACCCTGTCAAGTTTCATCAAAATCAGAGAAGGTAGACATTCTACGCGTAGGATGTCTACATGCTTATTTTTCAGCCAAAACTCTACTGTGGGCACATGCATGGTGAAGGAGTACGAGCGGAAGTGCGACGCGAGAGAGAGTGTGAGAAGAAGAGCACGACGATATGGTGAACTCGCTCTACTATATTGTGTAGAGCATAGTGAGTTCTTATTAGGTTTTTACAAAAGAATATGTGTACATACCTAGCGGCACGCCCACTTACTGTTGGGATCGGAGAGCACACACACAGAGAGCCAACACGAAGAAGGAGATAGACACAGTGTGTGGCGGGGCAGTACTCACACTACAATGTGTAGTTATGAGTATAGTTATTATGAATGAGTAAATGAATGGCTGTACATGGGCGGTTGAACAACGGGCAACCGGGCACACGGGCCTTTAACCCAACAATCTCCCACTTAAAGGCAGTGTGCCTTGAAAGTGGCCAAAGTACAGCAAAAGAAGTCAAGCCATACCCATCAGCGATCTACAGTGTGCAAACCGCTGTGAGGGTAACGACTTCGTGAGTAGATCAACAGGTTATCGTCAGTGTGTACCTTGACAAGCTCTATGCGCTTGTTCCACTAGCACCTCTTGTATGAAGTGATACCTCACCTCACCTCAATGTGCTTTGTCTTCGCATGGAAGACAGGATTCCGTGCCAACGCTATGGCACTCTGGCTATCACAATGTAGAATCGGAGCATCACCAGCTATACCAAGATCTCCCACTAGTCGTGAGAGCCATACGGCCTCCTTGGCAGCCTCAGTGGCAGCCATATATTCAGCCTTTGTAGTGCTCAAAGCAACGCATGGCTGTAAACGTGATGCTCATGAAACCGGTCCACCTGCAACTGTGAACACATAGCCGCTAGTAGACTTCCTCGAGTCCACTGACCCTGCATAGTCTGAATCTGTATATCCGCAAACATACATATCCTTCTCACCATAACATAGGGACAACTCTGAAGTCCCTCTCAAGTATCTGAGAATACCTCTCACTGCATCCCAATGACGCTTGCCCTGGTTAGACATGTACCTGCTAACCACACCAACTGCATGAGCAAGATCTGGACGCGTAGCCACCATGGCATACATCAAGGAACCAACAGCTGACGCATAGGGAATCTGAGACATCTCTGTAGTCTCCAAATCTGTCTGAGGGCAGTCATCATGGCTGAGTTTTACATATGGAGGCAACGGGGTACTAATGGCCTTCCCCCCTTCCATATGAAAACGCTCAAGCACCCTGTCAATGTACTCTTTCTGACTAAGAAAGAGCATCTTGCGAGCACGATCACGAGTGATCCGCATACCAAAAATATGACTGGCATCCCCAAGATCCTTCATGGAAAAGGTCTCATGTAGCCTATGTTTCAAGGCATCCACATCAGAAATACACTTCCCTGCGATCAACATGTCATCCACATACAAAACCAAAACAATAAGACTACCATCTGCAGCCTTGCGAGTATAGAGGCATGGGTCCTCATAACTGCGTACATAGCCCAATGAACTCATGAATGCATCAAACTTACGATACCATTCACGAGATGATTGCTTCAGCCCATACAAGGTCTTAAGAAGCCGGCATACCATCTTCTTTGAACCATGAATAACAAACCCACTTGGTTGCTCCATGTACAAATCCTTGTGCAAGTCCGGATGTAAGAAAGCTGTCTTTACATCCATTTGCTTCAATTCCATGTCTTCTGTAGCTACCAAAGCAAACAACATACGCAAAGTAGACATCTTCACCACTGGGGAGAAGATCTCGTCAAAATCAATGCCCTTCTGTTGCTTGAATCCTTTAGCCACAAGCCTTGCTTTGTACCTAGGCTTTGCATCCATTGAACACAATTTTATCTTGTAAACCCACTTGCATGGTAGTGCCTCTTACCCTTTGGCAAAGGAGTAAGCTCCCACGTTTCATTTTGGATCAACGAATCCATCTCTGACTGCATAGCCTGCTCCCACTTGAGCTTGTCAACACTAGACATGGCCTCATCATAACATGATGGCTCCCCGCAATCAGTCAACAATACATAATCCATAGAAGGCACAAACGCTGAGGCTGTCTTGCACGCCGCTCTGAACGCCTCAAAGACTGTGCAGGAGGTGCATTTGGCTGTCCCACATCTACATGATCTCCCAACAAAAAAGGGCTGATCTCCCACTTGAGGGTCAATGGGCTGCCCACGAGCAGCCATGGGACCATCATACCGATGACCATCCTCCTCAAATATCACACGCCGAACCTCAACAGTTCGCGGTGATGCTCTATACATAGAGTCCTCATGAAAAACAACATCATGGCTGCGCACAATCTTCCTGTCAATAGGATCCCACAATCGATAACCCATCTCACCAGAGCTACCATAACCCAAGAAGATACATCTCTTGCTCTTTGGATCCAATTTGCTGCGTTTTGCCTTAGGTACATGTACATAAGCTTCACAGCCAAAAACACGAAGGTGACCATACAAGGTGGAAAACCTGTCCATACCTCTTCAGGCACTTTGAAGCCCAAAGGAACACTAGGTGAACGATTTATCAAATGCACAGAAGTGGCAACAGCTTCAGCCCAAAATCCATTTGACAAACCAGCCATAGAAAGCATACTACGGACTTTTTCCTGTATAGTCCTGTTCATGCGCTCTGCCACACCATTTTGAGGAGGTGTATAGGGAGCACTAAGCTCGCGCCATATACCATACTCAACACATAATGTTGTGAAAGCATGAGACATAAATTCACCCCCATTGTCCGTACGTAAGCACTTCAACTTACAACCTGATTGGTTCTCGACAAGAGCCAACCATTGCTTAAATATATCAAACACCATATCCTTCTTACGAATGGGGTATGCCCATACCTTCCGGCTAGCATCATCAATGAACGTAACAAAGTACATAGCACCTCCAAGAGAAGCATTGGGCATCGGCCCACATACATCACTATGCACCAAAGCTAGCTTTTCCAAAGATCTGTGTGGAACACTTTTCTTATGAGAAGACTGAGCATGTCGACCATAAAGACAATGCTCACAAAACTCAAAACCACCAAAATCTGAAACGGGAATGTAATCCGCACGTGCCAACAACTTCAAACCTTTTAGTGACATATGCCCCAAACGCTGATGCCATAAAGAAGCAGGAGGTTGCTCAGTGATCCCCACAATGTGATCAGCCACACTAGCTACACAAATGGAATACAACGTATTCCTCTTAGCACCTTTAACCAAAACAAGGCTGCCCTTAGTGATCTTCCAACCTCCATCACCAAAAGATACATTGAAACCAAGTGAATCCAACTGACCCACACTAATCAAGCTTTTTGCAAGAGCCGGCACATGACGCACACGCTGCAAGACAAACGTAGTAGAGTTTGGCATAGCCAAATGAATATCCCCAATGCCATGAATCTGCATAGAACGCCCATCGGCAATCCTGACAGTACCTGTGCTCGAAGCATCATAGTCATGAAACCACGACCTATGAGGCGTAACGTGAAAAGAAGCACCACTGTCAATGACCCAATCCATAGGCATACTACGCTCATGAGTGAGAAGAAAAGCGTCATCAAAATAGGATGCAAGCAACACATCACCAAGCTCTTCACTAGTAGCACTAGTCGGAGCACATACATGGTCATCTTGAGAGCTACACTCTCCCTGTGTTGCATTTAACTCCTCAATCTTGACATTGGATTTAGGCTTGTCCTTAGCATCATGGTCTTTCTTCTTACCATCTCCATTTTCCCTTTTCCACTTGTAGCAATCCTTTTTGAAATGGCCTTTTCTACCACAATGAAAACATTCCACATCCTTTTTACTTGTGCCTGCACGGGACTTGCTTCTAGATTTACCCCTGTTGGACTTATACTTGTCCATAGTCCTGCCTCTGACAACCATTGCACTAGAAGACTTACTACCTGCATTATTCTTTCGATTAATCTCTTCCGTGAGAAGACTAGACTCCACATTAGTACTTGTCAACTCATCCGCAGGAACCGAGTTACTTATGGCTGTCCTAAATGTGTCCCATGATTCAGGCAACGTGACAAGTAAAAACATAGCTTTTACATTGTCCTCAAACGTAATTTTCTGCGTAGCAAGTTGGCTGAAAATTGTATTGAACTCATTCAAATGCGCATTCATGGAAGCGCCTTCCTCCATTCGCAAATCAATAAGTTTTTCAATCCAATACACCATAGAAGCAGCCGAATGCTTATCATACATGTCGCAAATCCGCTGCCATAGCTCATAAGCTCCACCCTGTGCATCTTTCACATTGTAATAAACAGACTTTGAAAGGGAAAGCCTAATGGTAGACCTGCACATCTCATGCAACTCCTCCCAATCATCCCTTTCCATGTTCTCTGGCTTAACTCCCTGCAACTTTAGAGGTCGAATCTGTTTCTTCTGCACCAAGACATCCCAAATCTGATCTTTCCAATATGAGAAGTTAGCACCATCCAACTTCTCAATATTGAAAATTGTGTCCTCTTTAGTGCCCATTACAACAAGAATACAACAATGAGAAACCTGTAACCAACCAACAAATTGCCACAACAAAGTAGTGTTGCAAATATGACAACACCTGCTGCTCAATCAAAGAGCAAACGCATAGAGTATAAATCAGCCCATAATATGGTCAAAAAACGTACGTAGAAATCCACAAACAAATGCATAAACCCGTGACACCTGTAACTCAACCGGCCTAGGCAAACTGTGCCACAAAATGCATCAACAATGAGCTGTCATAGAGGCATAAACATACTCCATGTCTGAATAACCACAATAGAGACATAAGCTGACCAAGCTTACACAAATCCGTGAGCATATAACCAATGCACAAGCTCAACGAAGTCCAATCTCTACTGTCAACCAAGTACCTATCTGTACTCAAACCGCAACACTGCAAGCAAGAGCAAACCCGCTCTATGTATAAGTGAACCAAATCTCCACAATATCATGCATAAAGAGTGTCTGTCAAACTTCCATATCCACATCCATCAACATACATAGATGATGTAAACTTGTAGCTCAAGAACACGCATAAACAGACTGCCCAGAAGAGTAGAAGCTCCCACTCAAACCACAACCATATACATGGCTGTCCCACAGTCAAAATACATGTTTTGTAACCACAGAAGAAACCTGTATCCAAAGCTCCCTGTAACCTGTAACCTGTACCCGTACCTGTACCTGTACTTGCACCTGTACCTGTACCTGTAGTCGAAGAAGACAATGTCGCCAAACTCCCACTCTATCTGTGTGTGTGAGGCCACTCCAAGAAGAGGCTACACACTCTCAAATGAGCTGTGGGCTCACGTAAGTGGAAGACACTACAACAATGGCACCTGTAATGGCTATGGAAGCTCTGGCAGCAGAAAACTACCAAAGAGAGCTGAAAAACGCAGCTCCTAGTCTGTAGCTCGGATGGGATTTCTAATGCCACGAATAGCTCCGAAAGGGGGGTTAAACTGCAGGACACCTGCTGAAAATACTCGCGGAGTGCTGAAGCTTCCAATGCCAAGTTCAGAAAAACCTTCTGCTCTTTAGAAATACGCGCGTGTGCGAAACCAAAAAACGGCAATGAAACAGCAGGAAGTTTCAACACACTCAACAATGATGATGAAGCTCTCAATGCTCTCACTACCAAGCTCTGATACCACTTGTTGGGATCGGAGAGCACACACACACAGAGCCAACACGAAGAAGGAGATAGACACAGTGTGTGGCGGGGCGGTACTCACACTACAATGTGTAGTTATGAGTATAGTTATTATGAATGAGTAAATGAATGGCTGTACATGGGCGGCTGAACAACGGGCAGCCGGGCACACGGGCCTTTAACCCAACACTTACCTGGGCGACCACATTGGGCTTTATACCCCAACAACCTCCCACTTAAAGTCCAATGTGGTACTTTAAGTGTGAGAGAAGCTACTATACAAGCTAATATACAAGAGATGTAGAGAAGTGATGTACTACCCTACACCTAACTGCTTGCGAAAATGCGCAAAGCTCTCTAAGGGAAGTCCTTTTGTAACTAGATCAGTAGGATTTTCTGTGGTGTGAACTTTGACAAGCTGAATTTGCTTATCCTCGAGCATTTCCCTGATGAAATGATACTTCACATCCACATGCTTTGTCTTTGAGTGATAAACTGGATTGCGAGCCAATTGTATAGCACTCTGACTATCACAATATAACACATGCATCTCTTCTTTGATTCCCAAATCTGTTACTAGTCGATTAAGCCAAATTGACTCTTTGCATGCCTCTGATGCTGCAACATATTCAGCCTCTGTAGTAGACTGAGTAACACAATCTTGTAATCTAGAACGCCATGATATTGCTCCACCAGCCAATGTAAAGACATACCCTGACGTAGACCTTTGGTTGTCTAAGTCACTTGCATAATCTGAGTCTGTAAAACCCTTTACACTTAGCTCCTGACTCTCATAGCATATACGCATACTCTTTGTAGCTTTCAGGTATCTCAATATTCCTTTCACTGCCTCCCAATGTTTCTTGCTTGGGTTTGACATGTATCGACTTACTACTCCCACTGCAAATGCAATGTCTGGGCGAGTAGCAATCATTGTATACATCAAACTACCCACTGCAGACGCATATGGAATCTTATCCATTTCAGCCTGTTCTTCCTCAGAAACGGGACAATCTTGTTTGCTAAGTTTCACATATGGTGGCAATGGAACACTCAATGCCTTTCCCTTCTCCATATTGAAACGTTGCAAAACCTTGTCAATATACTCTGTTTGACATAACCAAATCAACTTCTTTGATCTATCTCTCTCAATGCGCATACCAAGTATATGACTTGCCTCACCCATGTATTTCATGTCAAACGATTTTGCCATCTTTGACTTCAAAGCTGAAATTTCTTCCAAGTGCTTGCCAGCAATCAACATGTCATCCACATACAAAATAAGGATCAGCCAACTGCCATCCTTAGCCTTCTTTGTATATAGACAGTAATCGAACTCACTACGTTTGTAGCCTTGAGAAAGCATAAACTTGTGGAACTTATGGTACCATGCCCTCGGTGATTTTTTAAAGCCATAAAGACTCTTTAACAACTGGCATACCAAATCTTCCTTGCCTTTCTCAACAAACCCTTCTGGCTGCTGCATGTAAATTTCCACATCTAAATCACCATGCAAGAACACTGTCTTGACATCCATTTGGTGCAACACCAAATCTAATATGGCAACCAATGCAAGAAAGCATCTCAATGTAGTCATCTTGACCACCGGAGAGAAGACTTCATCAAATTCAATGCCTTGTTCTTGCTTAAAGCCCTTGGCAACAAGCCTTGCTTTGTACTTTGGCTGACTATCATGAGCGGTGATCTTATACCTGTAAACCCATTTACAAGGTAGAGCCTTTTTGCCCTATGGTAATTTAACTAGCTTCAATGTCTGGTTTTTATGCAGAGCTGTCATCTCTGACTGCATGGACAATTGCCCATTCCCGGAGTCCTTCATTTGCACTAATTCCTTGTAACATGAAGGCTCATTGCAATCAGTCAACATGACATAGTTCATAGATGGAACAAACCTATCAGGAGGTCGCGTGATACGTCTAGATCTACGCACAATAGGTGGCTCAAGCTCAGCCACAACCTGTGGTTCCACTCTATCCTGTCCTTGCTCCTCTTGAGCCCTGACATTTTGTCTTGCACGTGCAGGTCCATCTTCTTGGAAGACAACTCTTCTAATCTCCTCAACCCTCTCTGGTTTAGAATGATATGTGGCTTCATTAAAGTGAACATCATTGCTACGGATAACCTTTCTGGATTTGGGATCCCAAAGTCTGTACCCCATCTCACCAGAATTACCATAGCCTAGAAAGATGCACTTTCTACTCTTTGGCTCAAGTTTGTTCCTAAATTCCTTTGGAACATGAATATATGCCTCACAGCCAAAGACTCTGAGATGCTTGTATGAGGGCATTTTGCCTGACCATACCATCTCTGCCATTGAATCCTTCTGCAAAACCTTGCTAGGAGATCTATTTATAAGATGAACAACTGTTGATACAGCTTCAGCCCAAAACCCATTTGGCAGTTGTGCATTAGACAACATACTGCTTACCTTCTCTTGTATGGTCCTATTCATCCTCTCAGCAACACCATTTTGAGGAGGATTGTAAGGAGTAGTAAGTTCACGTTTTATACCTTTTGACTCACAAAAGTCCTGAAAGGCCTTTGAAACATACTCTCCACCATTGTCAGTGCCTAAGCATTTAAGCTTCTTGCCACTCTGATTCTCCACAAGTGTCACAAACGTTTTGAAAACACTAAACGCTTCATCCTTGTGCTTGAGAAAGTAAGCCCATACTTTCCTGGAGTAATCATCTATAAATGTCATAAAGTAAGAAGCTCCCCCTAGAGATAGGTTAGGCATAGGTCCACACAAATCACTATGAACAAGTGCCAACTGTGTATCTCTTCTATTGCTTCTATGCTTATGTGGCTACTGTGTTTGCTTACCATACAGACAATGTTCACAGAATTCAAAATCATTAAATGACAAGCCAGGCAAATAACCAGAACGAGACAAGATTTCCATTCCCTTCTTGGACATATGTCCTAACCGCCTATGCCACAAAGAAACGTTCGGCTGCTCGGTTACATTGATTACATTTTTAGAGACATTTGATACATAAATCATGTAAAGTCCTCCAGACTTTACTCCATGTGCTACTGTCATAGAACCCTTGGATATCTTCCACATGTTCTGTCCAAAAGTGGTGACGTAGCCAGCATCATCAAGTAAACGTATGCTGATCAAGCTCTTTGTAATTGCGGGAACATGTCTCACATTCTTCAGCGTGAAAGAAGAGCCATTCTGAAACTTCAATTGAACATCGCCAACACCTAAGATCTCACATGTCTGCCCATTGCCTGGCCGAACATGATCTTTAGTGGTCACATAAGAGGTAAACCACTCTTTGTTTGGAGACACATGAAGTGATGCCCCTGAGTCTATAATCCAGTCACTCAGTGCATTTCCATCAGATGTTGTAAGAAGAGCTGAGTCCATTGTATTTTTCAAGAAGTAGATATCTCCTGACACTAGGCTGTCATCCTCTGCAATAGTGTTTGTCACATTTATTTCTTGAATCTTCACTGAGGACTTGTTCTTCTCACCATGCTCTTCTACTTTCTCTCTTGCCTTTTTCTTCCATTTTGTGCAGTCTCTTTTGATGTGACCCTTCTTGCCACAATGGTAGCATTCTATGTCACTCTTGCCTTTAGCACTGCGGGACTTGCTACGAGACTGATCCCTCTTTCCACCTTTGTACTTTTCTTTGGTCCTTCCCCTGACAACTAAGGCTGTTCCTTTGCCTTTTTCCATTGTCTTTCTGTTGGTTTCTTCAGTAAGTAGAGTGCCTTCTACACCTGTTATGGTCAAACCATCTGGAGGTGCAGAATTACTCAAAGCTGTGCGAAAAGTGTCCCAACTTTCCGGCAATGTGATCAACAGGAACATGGCTCTAACAGGTTCATCAAACTTGACACCTTGAGCTGACAACTGACTGTAGATGGTGTTGAATTCATTCAGATGATTGGACATAGGGGTCCCTTCTTTCATCTTCAAGTCAACAAGCTTCTTAAGCCAGTATACCTGTGAAGCTGCATTGTGCTTCTCATAAAGATCACTCAGCTTTGTCCATGCTTCATAAGCCGACATCTCGTCTGCTACATTGAAGTAAACGCTTTCTGCCAAATTCAGCATAATGGTAGAAAGTGCCAATTCATCCATTTCGCTCCATTCATCTTCGTCCATATCTTCTGGTTTTATCCCCTTGAGCTTTATAGGTTTTATCTGCTTCTTTTGTACCAACACGTGCCAAATCTGCTTCTTCCACACTGGGAAATTGGTTCCATCCAGCTTCTTGATATTGTAAAGAGCAGTGTCCTGTGATCCAGCCATAGTTACGCTTCATAGTAGTTTACTTTCCTGGGAAAAATTCGGCAGAGTTTCCCCTGTAAATTGACCTCTGAACCAATATCAACCTGTCAAATGAACCAAGAAAGCTTCACATTCTGCAGAAATTTCGGCAGAGTCTCCGTTGTAAAATGGCTCTGGTGTACTCAAAAACAGACCAAAAAACAGCTCAAAAAACCACTGTCTCTCTAACACTGTAAGCTGTGGGTAAACCTGTCCTGCACCTGTACTGTCTCTCACTGTCCTGTCACTGTTCTGTAAGCATAGACTACGACAATGCCTCAACGGCAGTAAAGCAAAGATGCAATCCCAACTGTCTAACTCACAGTCAATACATCCTAGCTGCCTATCTAAGGGTGCTCGAGGGATCGCTCCAAGACCTGTATCACCGAAAGGATCTCAACATCCAAGAATCCCCCAGCTCAATAAAACCTCACTCGACCCTCAAGAAAGGCTGCAGTAAATCTGACAGTACATAGACTTCCCACAAAGTCATACATCCACAAATTTCCGACTGTATGCTGTTACCGCTGCGGCGGTTGTTTGCTGCGTGATTCACAGCCAGCAAACTCTCAACAAACATACATCATCTCTGACAATACATCCCATGTGGAGGTACCTGCAATGTCAGGATGAAATTGGGAATATCAAGCAACAAACACAAGCTACCTGATGAACTAGTGGATGTCGCCTACAGTTTGTGTGTAGGTGCGTCCGTGTCGTATGTGACACGCCTCCAAGAACTGTGAGCCGTCCTTCGTTGTGTAGACAGCCACAAATCGGCATTGTGGAAGTGCAGATATCCTCAGCACCTGCAGTCGTAGGCCGAAACCCCAAATTTGCAGAGTCAGATCTGCACCCGCCGAGACCACCTAGTCGAAAATGGCATGCGCAGAACTTTGTCGAAGCCGAACAGTGGCCGAGATGACCTCAGAATGAAATTCTGAGAACACCAAGCCCTTCGGGCTTGCCACGGGATTTTGGGCACTATCTTCGCCTGTCGAATCTGACTCCAATCTGAGTTGGTGACTCTAGCCTCCTGCAGTGCTGCCCCGAGCCTCGATCTGAGCTCTCTGATACCAGTTGAAGGAGTACGAGCGGAAGTGCGACGCGAGAGAGAGTGCGAGAAGAAGAGCACGACGATATGGTGAACTCGCTCTACTATATTGTGTAGAGCATAGTGAGTTCTTATTAGGTTTTTACAAAAGAATATGTGCACATACTTGGCGGCCCGCCCACTTACCTGGGCAACCACATTGGGCTTTATACCCCAACACATGGAATCTACTGTGGGCACATGCATGGTTTCCCTAGTCCCTTTTGAGTTCTTATTTCAATTTTCAAGTCATTTGGGTAGTCAGAACTCAGTTTATGAGCTAATCTGTAAAAAACACTAACTTTGGGCTACTAAGTGCAACAGGATCCATGGTAGCCACAAAGTCACCTGCAAAGAAGAAGAGGATGACTATCAAGGACTACTTAGAAGAAGTGGAGCCTTTTGTTATCCCAGAGGGAACCCTGAAGCCCACAAGCACGTGGATTCAAGATGACCTACTAGAAACCAATGATCTGAGAATCTACCAAGGAGTGTTTAAAGATCCAGAGGGAAATGCAGTTGAGCTACTCATGATCCTTCAAGAGCTCAATGAATTTGTCAGGAGCAAGATGGGGGAATACTTGGAGAAACTGGATCTCCACAATTTCTTTGAAGCATTGCTAGCAGGGATTGATGTTAAAAGAGTGTAGGAATTTGTCACCACAATCAAAGAGGATGGCATAGCCAGAGTTACAGATCTGCAAGGCAAGCCTAATACAATGATTTTCATCATAGAGAAGGTGGTGGTAGCAGCACTTGACCTCTCTAACAAAGGAGATAGTGTGACTAAGAGGCGAGATGACATTATGGTCTACTCAGAAAAGAAAAATAACTATACATTTGAAGATATTGAAAACCCGAAGGTGGCCATCATGAGCCAACTATACAATCAGTACTTCCACATGTGTACCAAGCGGCCACAAAAATACAGGATGCCACCTGGAGCTATTGCCACCACTTTCACCTGGGCGATGCAGAAGAGCAAATCGAGGGAGATAAACTATGCTGCTTACATTCACGACAACCTTGTGAAGATGGGGACCAAAAATCCCACTTATATTGTGCCTGGTGAGTTGATAACCAAAGTCATCTATGGAGCATTGCATGCCAAGGGAAATTGGCCTCTACCTCCCTCCCAAAATGATTGGCTCAAGCTGAAGGAAAACAAAGAAGAAGAGCCTCCTAAGGCTCCAAGGGTAGCCACAAGGTTGAAGCGTCGTTTAGAGACAGTGCTAGAAGAGCCGCCATAGCCCAAGAAGGGAAAGAAAGAAACTCTACATGTGCGAGTAAAGGAAACAAAGTCACAGAAAGCAGCAAGGCTGGAAAGACTAATGGAAAGTTTCAGAGCTGAGAGAGCGCTAAAAGGGAATCTAAGCGAATTATGGAAGCCCTCACTTGAGGCTATGTCTGGATCATCTCAAAGGACTCAAAGGGATCGGTTTGAAGATTATATCAAGAATTTCGAGATCTTAGATGCCACAGCTGAGAATATCCCAAACATACCTTTTACCAAAGAAGAAGTTGATGATGTGAGATGGCAGCTGCTAGAAGAGCAGGAAGGCCAAGAAAGAGAGAGGAAAACAAAGGCTGATTGGGACTTCAAGAAGAAGCAACCAAACCCACCATCAAGTCAAGAATCCAGCCCTCCACCATCACCACCTCCTCCTAGTCCTCCTCAAACCCAACAAACTGAGGAGTTGAACAAATCTGATGGGCAACAAGACTCCAAGGAAGAGAAGAACAAAGAGGAAGAGCAGAAGGCAGAAGTTGAACCAAAAGATGAGAAGCCACATCCAGAAGAAAAAAACTATAGAATATTTCTTGATCTATTAGTTGCTGGATACTCTCGAGAAGAGGCAGTTAATGCAGCTTTTGAGTTTCTAGCACCAGGCCCAAAGAATATATGTTGAGCCCTCGATTGGTGGAGTTGAAGGAAATGCCCACAAATACAGTGGATTTACAGCCACAAGCAAATGATTGGGATGAAGTGATGCAAAGACTCACTAGGCTCAGAGCAAGGTCTATGGCCACTAAGATTGAAATTGATAATCTCAAAGCAAATGAAGTTCAAATCAAATCTGAGGTGGACTCGCTGCAAAAGCAGGACCTATTGGGGTATAAAGCCCAATGTGGTCGCCCAGGTAAGTGGGCGGGCCGCCAGGTATGTACACATATTCTTTTGTAAAAACCTAATAAGAACTCACTATGCTCTACACATTACATTAGAGCGAGTTCACCATATCGTCGTGCTCTTCTTCTCGCACTCTCTCTCTCTCTCGTCGCACTTCCGCTCGTACTCCATCAACTGGTATCAGAGAGCTCAGATCGAGGCTCGGGGCAGCACTGCAGGAGGCTAGAGTCACCAACTCAGATTGGAGTAAAATTCGACAAGCGAAGACACGGCCCCAAATCTTGTGGGAAAGCACAAAGGGCTTGGTGTTCTCAGAATTTCATTTTGAGGTCATGTCGGCCACCGTTCGGCTTCGACAAAGGCCTGCGCAGGCCATTTTCGACTACGTGGTCTCGGCGGGTGCAAATCCGACTCTGCAAATTTGGGGTTTTCGGCCTACGACTGCAGGTGCTGAGGATATCAACACTCCCAGAGTGTTGATTTGTGGCTGTCTACACATCGAAGGACGGCTCACAGTTCTTGGAGGCGTGTCACATACAACACGGACGCATCTACACACAGACTGTAGGCGACATCCACTAGTTCATCAGGTAGCTTGTGTTTGCTGCTTAATATTCCAGATTTCATCCTGACATTGCAGGTACTTCCACATGGGATGTATTGTCAGAGATGATGTATGTTTGTTGAGGGTTTGCTGGCTGTGAGTCACGCAGCAAACAACCGCCACAGCGGTTACAGCATATAGTGGGAAATTTGTGGATGTATGATTTTGTGGGAAGTCTATGTACTGTCAGATTTACTGCAGCCTTTGTTGAGGGTCGAGTGAGGTTTTATTGAGCTGGGGGATTCTCGAATGTTGAGATCCTTTCGGTGATACAGGTCTTGGAGCGATCCCTCGAGCACCCTTAGATAGGCAGCTAGGATGTATTGACTGTGAGATAGACAGTTGGGATTGCATCTTTGCTTTACTGCCGTTGAGGCATTGTCACAGTCTATGCTTACAAGACAGTGACAGGATAGTGAGAGACAGTATAGGTGCAGGACAGGTTTACCCGTAGCTTACAGTGTTAGAGAGACAATGTTTTTTGAGCTGTTTTTTGGTCTGTTTTTGAGTACACCAGAGCCATTTTACAAAGGAGACTCTGTCGAAATTTATGCAGAATCTGAAGCTTTCTTGGTTCATTTACAGGTTGATATTGGTTCAGAGACCAGTTTACAGGGGAAACTCTGCCGAATTTTTCCCAGGAAAGTAAACCATTGTGAAGGGTAGCTATGGCTGGATCACAGGACACTGCTCTTTACAATATCAAGAAGCTGGATGGAACCAATTTCCCATTGTGGAAGAAGCAGATTTCGCACGTGTTGGTACAAAAGAAGCAAATAAAACCTATAAAGCTCAAGGGGATAAAACCAGAAGATATGGACAAAGATGAATGGAGCGAAATGGATGAATTGGCACTTTCTACCATTATGCTGACTTTGGCAGAAAGTGTTTACTTCAATGTAGCAGACGAGATGTCGGCTTCTCAAGCATGGATAAAGTTGAGTGATCTTTATGAGAAGCAGAGTGCAGCTTCACAGGTATATTGGCTTAAGAAGCTTGTTGACTTGAAGATGAAAGAAGGGACCCCTATGTCCAATCATCTGAATGAATTCAACACAATCTATAGTCAGTTGTCAGCTCAAGGTGTCAAGTTTGATGAACCTGTTAGAGCTATGTTCCTGTTGATCACATTGCCGGAAAGTTGGGACACTTGTCGCACAGCTTTGAGTAATTCTGCACCTCCAGATGGTTTGAACACAGCAGGTGTAGAAGGAAGTCTGCTTACTGAAGAAACCAATAGAAAGACAATGGACAAAGGCAAAGGAACAGTCTTAGTTGTCAGGGGAAGGACCAAAGAAAAGTACAAAGGTGGAAAGAGGAATCAGTCTCGTAGCAAGTCCCGCAGTGCTAAAGGAAAGAGTTACATAGAATGCTACCATTGTGGCAAGAACGGTCACATGAAAAGAGACTGCAGAGAATGGAAAGCAGAAAAAGGCAAAGAGAAAGCTGAAGACCATGGTGAGAAGAACAAGTCCTCAATGAAGATTCAAGAAATAAATGCGACAAACACTGTTGCAGAGGATGACAGTCTAGTGTCAGGAGACATCTACTTCTTGAAGAATACAATGGACTCAGCTCTTCTTACAGCATCTGATGGAAATGCACTAAGTGACTGGATTATAGACTCAGGGGCATCACTTCATGTGTCTCCAAACAAAGAGTGGTTTACCTCTTATGTGACCACTAAAGATCATGTTCGGCTAGGAAATGGGCAGACATGTGAGATCTTAGGTGTTGGAGATGTTCAATTGAAGTTTCAGAATGGCTCTTCTTTCACGCTGAAGAATGTGAGACATGTTCCGGCAATTACAAAGAGCTTGATCAACACAGGTTTACTTGATGATGCTGGCTACGTCACCACTTTTGGACAGAACATGTGGAAGATATCCAAGGGTTCTATGATAGTAGCACATGGAGTAAAGTCTGGAGGACTTTACATGATTTATGTATTAAATGTCTCTAAAAATGTAATCAATGTAACCGAGCAGCCGAACGTTTCTTTGTGGCATAGCCGGTTAGGACATATGTCCAAGAAGGGAATGGAAATCTTGTCTCGTTCTGGTTATTTGCCTGGTTTTTTATTTAATGATTTTGAATTCTGTGAACATTGTCTGTATGGTAAGCAAACACAGCAGCCACATAAGCATAGAAGCAGTAGAAGAGATACACAGTTGGCACTTGTTCATAGTGATTTGTGTGGACCTATGCCTAGCCTATCTCTAGGGGGAGCTTCTTACTTTATGACATTTATAGATGATTACTCGAGAAAGGGGTGGGTTTACTTTCTCAAGCACAAGGATGAAGCGTTTATTGTTTTCAAAACGTTTGTGACACTTGTGGAGAATCAGAGTGGCAAGAAGCTTAAATGCTTACGCACTAACAATGGTGGAGAGTATGTTTCAAAGGCCTTTCAGGACTTTTGTGAGTCAAAAGGTATAAAACGTGAACTTACTACTCCTTATAATCCTCCTAAAAATGGTGTTGCTGAGAGGATGAATAGGACCATGCAAGAGAAGGTCAAAAGTATGTTGTGTAATGCACAGTTGCCAAATGGGTTTTGGGCTGAAGCTGTATCAACAACTGTTCATCTTGTAAATAGATCTCCTAGCAAGGTTTTGTGGAAGGATTCAGTGCCATAGATGGTATGGTCAGGAAAAATGCCCTCATACAAGCATCTCAGAGTCTTTGGTTGTGAGGCATATACTCACGTTCCAAAGGAATTTAGGAACAAACTTGAGCCAAAGAGGAGAAAGTGCATCTTTCCAGGGTATGGTAATTCTGGTGAGATGGGGTACATACTTTGGGATCCCGAATCCAGAAAGGTTGTCCGCAACAATGATGTTCACTTTAATGAATCCAAATATCATTCTACACCAGAGAGGGTTGAGGAGATTAGAAGAGTTGTCTTCCAAGACGATGGACCTGCACGTGCAAGACAAAATGTCAGGGCTCAAGAGGAGCAAGGACAGGATAGAGTGGAACCACAGGTTGTGGTTGAGCCTGAGCCACCTATTGTGCATAGATCTGGACGTGTCACGCGACCTCCTGATAGGTTTGTTCCATCTATGAACTATGTCATGTTAACTGATTGCAATGAGCCTTCATGTTACAAGGAAGCAGTGCAAATGAAGGACTCCGGCAATTGGCAATTAGCCATGCAGTGAGAGATGACAGCTCTGCATAAAAACAAGACATGGAAGCTAGTTAAATTACCATAGGGCAAAAAGGCTCTACCTTGTAAATGGGTTTACAGGTATAAGATCACCGCTCATGATAGTCAGCCAAAGTACAAAGCAAGGCTTGTTGCCAAGGGCTTTAAGCAAGAACAAGGCATTGACTTTGATGAAGTCTTCTCTCCGGTGGTCAAAATGACTACATTGAGATGCTTTCTTGCATTGGTTGCCATATTAGATTTGGTGTTGCACCAAATGGATGTCAAGACAGCGTTCTTGCATGGTGATTTAGATGTGGAAATTTACATGCAGCAGTCAGAAGGGTTTGTTGAGAAAGGCAAGGAAGATTGGGTATGCCAGTTGTTAAAGAGTCTTTATGGCTTAAAACAATCACCGAGGGCATGGTACCATAAATTCCACAAGTTTATGCTTTCTCAAGGCTACAAACGTAGTGAGTTCGATCACTGTCTATATTTAAAGAAGGCTAAGGATGGTAGTTGGCTGATCCTTATTTTGTATGTGGATGACATGTTGATTGCTGGCAAGCACTTGGAAGAAATTTCAGCTTTGAAGTCAAAGATGGCAAAATCGTTTGACATGAAATACATGGGTGAGGCAAGTCATATACTTGGTATGCGCACTGAGAGAGACAGATCAAAGAAGTTGATTTGGTTATCTCAAACAGAGTATATTGACAAGGTTTTGCAACGTTTCAATATGGAGAAGGGAAAGCATTGAGTGTTCCATTGCCACCATATGTGAAACTTAGCAAACAAGATTGTCCTGTGTGTGAGGAAGAACAGGCTGAAATGGATAAGATTCCATATGCGTCGGCAGTGGGTAGTTTGATGTATGCAATGATCGCTACTCGCCCAGACATTGCATTTGCAGTGGGAGTAGTAAGTCGATACATGTCAAACCCAGGCAAGAAACATTGGGAGGCAGTGAAAGGAATATTGAGATACCTGAAAGCTACAAAGAGTATGCGTATATGCTATGGGAGTCAGGAGCTAAGTGTAAAGGGTTTTACAGACTCAGATTATGCAGGTGACTTAGACAACCGAAGGTCTACGTCAGGGTATGTCTTTACATTGGTTGGTGGAGCAGTATCATGGCGTTCTAGATTACAAGATTGTGTTACTCAGTCTACTACAGAGGTTGAATATGTTGCAGCATCAGAGGCATGCAAAGAATCAATTTGGCTTAATCGACTAGTAACAGATTTGGGAATCAAAGAAGAGATGCCTGTGTTATATTGTGATAGTCAAAGTGCTATACAATTGGCTCGCAATCCAGTTTATCACTCAAAGACAAAGCATGTGGATGTGAAGTATCATTTCATCAGGGAAATGCTCGAGGATAAGCAACTTCAGCTTGTCAAAGTTCACACCACAGAAAATCCTGCTGATCTACTTACAAAAGGACTTCCCTCAGAGAGCTTTGCGCATTTTCGCAAGCAGTTAGGTGTAGGGTAGTACATCACTTCTCTACATCTCTTGTATATTAGCTTGTATAGTAGCTTCTCTCACACTTAAAGTACCACATTGGACTTTAAATGGGAGGTTTTTGGGGTATAAAGCCCAATGTGGTCGCCCAGGTAAGTGGGCGGGCCGCCAGGTATGTACACATATTCTTTTGTAAAAACCTAATAAGAACTCACTATGCTCTACACATTACAGAAGAGCGAGTTCACCATATCGTCGTGCTCTTCTTCTCGCACTCTCTCTCTCATCGCACTTCCGCTCGTACTCCTTCTGGACCAAGAGAACACACAGAAGCAAGCCAAGCTGCAAGTTGATCTGGACGCGGCACTAAAAAGATGCCAAGAGATGGAGTACAAGAAAATCAGAAAATCCCTGACTGATGCGGAGAAAGAGAGGGACAACTTGACGCTCCAACTTGCTGATGAGTCCAAAGAAGTGGAAACTTTGAGGAATAATAAGGAAAAAGCTGAGCTAGAACATGAGTCAAGCCAGGACGAAGTTATAGAGCTAAAAGATCAAATGAAAGTGAAAGATCAGACCATCCAGAGGCTAAGGGCATCTCTGGGCAGAGTCAGAGCTACTACCTCAACTAGCACTGCTTCAGAGAAGGATATATATGAAGAACAGATGAAGGAACTCCAAAAGGAGTTGACACTAGAGAAGAGAAAAAGATTGATGCTGGCGGAGGGCTCCCTAGTGATGCAAAGCCGTTTGGAGGATGAGAACAAGGCCATGAAAGATGAGCTAGCAGCCTTGAAAACGAGGATGGACGAGGATCTAAAGAGGATGCAAACAGAAAATGAAGACACCAAGACGAAGCTAGAAGAGGCTGAAAAAGCCAATGCTGAATTGAACGACCTCTTAGTGAACATGGGGGATCAAGCTGAACAGGAAAGGAAAGCATATCAGAAGCAGATTGATGAGTTGAAAGGCCAACAGCACACTGAAGAGCCACACTTGAGCACATGGCCAAAAACAATGGAAGGAATTGACATAGACAATGTGTCAGATCTAGTGGACACCACAATGCAAGAGGACATCCTTGTGGGACCATCCCAAGAGCCCCAGGATCTGACACAAGAAGAAGAAGAAAATCTACAAAAGGCAATAGAAGCGGCAACAAAAGACACCGCCAAAGAAGCAATCGAGTGGGAGGAAAGGGTATTTAAGTCTATGACCATTCAGAAGTTAGATGCAAATGTCGTTCGACATGAATGGCTACAACCCTCCCTTCCATATCCTCTTCTCAAGTATGAAGCTGCTACAATAAACAAGAGGAGTAAAGAGGAGCCGATAGTGCCACTATACGAAGAAGATATCTCCAAACCAAAAGGTATTAAGCTTATTGTGGACTCTCAACCAAAATGGAGAAAGGCATGGCTAACTAAATACCCACAGTATTTAGTTCATCTGGTAGAGGCGCCTAAAATAATCAGAGACAACCTTAGCTTTTTCCCTCTACCAAGGATGCGGACATGGAAAGAATAAGAGCTGCTGAAGAAAAGCCACCCCACGTGGCTCAACTACCCAAAGCTGCCAGGCTTGAAGGCAAGCAAGAGAATGAGTGAGCAATACATGGTGAAAACCCTAAGGGGCGCCATTAAATTGTTCACTGGCTCGCCTGACCTCTCTTGCATCATGCTAAGGAAAATCTGTAAAACCCTTCTGGTAGTTTTTGAGATCTTTAAACCCGGACAGGCAATAGAGAGCATATTCTTCTTCCAAGACACATATAGATGTGCTTATGAACTTTCTGCTCAACCTTCCCATGAGGTGATACATGCCCTCTATCAGCGAATAATGTTTTTGCCCTCGTACCATCTCTAGGCATTTGAAGAAGCCTTCTATACCGGTTTCTTCACCACCATCGATACAGAAATATTCGGCCCTACATTACTGGCCCAACATGCACGTATGAGTCTCTTCTGAAGATGCACGAAATCCTCCACTAAAGAAGAAGCTCTATTGTCATGTCGGGGATGACATGATCTAGGAGGAGGGGAGTGTTAGCGGCTGGACACACCCAACAGAGGATGATGCCCGGCGGGATACTAATTTCTTTTGTAATTATTCCTTAATTGAGAAGAAACCGTCATTTCACCTTTGTAAATAGTGGGGCTTACAGAAGCTTCCAAATTGTATCCCATTTTTGACATTTAGACTGAGTAAAGGTTAAATTGGAACATAAGGGTTTGAGATTGTAAGGTATTTATACCACTTTTGACCTTAATGCAAAGGACCTTTTGTCATTTTTATAAGTTTCTGTCTGTGTGAGTTGAGCATACTCTCTGTACGAGAGAGAGTAAAAGTCTTATCTTGATGCTACGCACGCACTGGTGGTCGGAATCGAGTGCGGAGAAGTGTAGCGTGTTGCCCCCAAAGAGAGCTACGCGCCAACACCTACATTGTAGGTGTACGGTGTTGGGGTGTAGGCCAGGTGGCCGTGGGAAACCACCCTTGTACACTTAAGTTCACCTATTCAATATAGGGAGAAAAAGAGGAAGTGTTGACTTCACTCTTTCTTCTCCACTAACCCACACAGTGGCTGCCTGTGCATCTTCCCCTTCCCCATTTCTCTTCTTCCCCTCTCTTGCACACACTCTGTACGCGCACACGCGTACTCATCAATTGGTATCAGAGCTATGGCTAGGCGGCAACGGTGATCTCTCGATGGAGGCGGAGCTTGATTGAAGCTCGACGCTTCACGACACGGATCAGAGAGATCGAGCAAGGTTGACGGTTCCTCACTACCCGACGCGTGCAACCCCTCTTGGCTTGGAGGGAGATCTTGGAGATTCTAAGGAATCAAAGCAAGAAAGGAAGAGTCTAGGAAGCTCTACAGACAGACAATCAAATTTTTTCATTATGAGCAAGAATTGCAAGCTTTGGAAGCTCGGGAGCAAAACAGTAGCTCAAATCGAAGGCTTGAAGGGAATTCAACAAGTGAATCGAGGCAGCTCGGAGGTCTACTCATGAAGCATTCAAAGGCTTGAAGCCTTGACAGCCAGAGCATTCAAGGGGGAAGCATCGGATAGAGCGCAGCAAAGAAGCATTGCAATCCTTGAAGGCATCAAGTCCCGAAGTAAGGCCACACCAGTGTGATTCGAGCAGACAATCGAGCTTGATACTCGGAGCTGCCAACATATAGGACTTGGCACCGAAACCAAAAGCTCGTGGTCTCTTGAGCTTTATAAAGCTTGGTTCCGTAGGAACAACAACAGCCGATGTCGAGCATTGAAGCCTTGAAGGCTTGTATCGGAATCTACAATTAGACTTGAAGCTTGATGCAAAAGAGCAAGCTCAAGCAACATGGCCCTCACACACACACAAGCTTGCAATAGGCAACGATGTAGCAGGTGCAATTTTGAGCAGTAGCGTCAGGGAACCAGCATGAGACCAAGCTTGGTAGCGCTGAGAACACGATTTCTTGTTAAGCTAGCTGATGTGAGGCGAGCTGTAGAAGTCGACACACACACACACACACACACACACACACACACACACACACACACACTCGAGTGGAGATTCGGGCGGCTTGCAGTGCATCTGGAAGCGCTGTTCAATACAAGCCGGTAGCGTGTGCAGACATTGGGAGCTTGGGAGTGTGTTGACAAGCAGCAAATTGGGGCCGCCAGAGATCACTGAGAACAAGAGTCCTGCTATGCACTCTCTCTCTCTCACACACACACACACTCACCCACAGTCGTCGACTGCAGTCAGGTTTCGACAAAAAGACAACGTTTTTTTTTTAATTACACCCTCCCACAATAGTGTGTGTGCAAGGGCTCGTTCCCACTGAGCCTGCGATCGAATTCCTCGACTCCTCTCCTCGAGCTCGTGAAAAGAAAGTCTCTTAGAAATTTGCACTTGTGAAATAGAGAGAGAGAGAGAGAGAGAGAGAGAGAGAGAGAGAGAGAGAGAGAGAGAGAGAGAGAGAGAGAGAGAGAGAGAGAGAGAGAGAGAGAGAGAGAGAGAGAGAGAGAGAGAGAGAGAGAGAGAGAGAGAGAGAGAGAGAGAGAGAGAGAGAGAGAGCTTGACACCGTGCTTGGGAGCGAGCACAAGCCACCGAGTCCAACAAGTGGAGAGCAATCTTCACAGATCGAGCAAGATCAGCGATCGTTACCGAACCGACTCGGTATTGACCGCTCGAGCATTGGTGTTTTACGGCTACTCGGCTAGCCACTTCCGCCCGGCGGCGGAAGGCGACATCAACATCGACACCACTCATGCGCACCGGCTCGACACTGCTCATTCGGTGGATCTCCGACATCCGACCCAGACACCGGGCGCTTCCCCACACGAGCGCGTTCCCGCGATCGATGACCGTTCTTGCGACATGCGCGGGTGAGGTACCTCTATCATAGAGGAGTGACACTCGACATCGGCACCGAGCACACCGATCGCCCTGTACTACACAGTTTACGGATACGACACCTTTGGTGGCTATTCGACTAGCATATTTCTGCCCGGCGGCAGAAATCGGCACATAGAGACACCGACACGCAGGTTACAGGCTACAGGGGGGTTTTTCAGCGCATTCACTCACAGATTCTCCAGGTTACCAGACACAACGCTTTCACAGGCGATTTGGCAGTCATTTTGACAGCAGATATCCCCGGAGGGATCACTTTCACTGCATGCAGCAGTTCTTGGCACCTGTTTGAGCGCGATTTTACTCATGTACGTTGAGTTGCGGACACTGCCCACTGTACTACGTGTGGAGCCATTTTTGGCTATTTTGGCGGTTTTTCCCGGCCGTTTCTGAGACTCGGACTGAAAGAGCCGTTTCTGAGACTGTGGCTAGTCCATTTGTGTCTGCATTAGCCTTTTGGAGGGTCGATAGCGTGAGGTTTTCTTTGAGCTGGGGTGTGCTCGAATGTTGAGAAACTTTTGGTGATACAGGTAGCTGGAGTTCCCCTTTACGGTACCCTCGCCAAAGGATATGTATCTGGACGATTATTTATGCTTTTAACACCAAGTTGGCACTCACATAACAGTTGTTTTGTGCAGCAGATACCCAGTTAGTGCAGTTGGCACATTTATATGCATTTTGAGTTGAGTTTTCACTCCTCATACAAAGGAAACTCTGCCGGATTTACTTCCCGCGAGTTGTGACTTCCATTGTTGGCACTTTCGAGTCTATTTCATTTGAGATTTTACTCCCGATGCAAAGGTTACTCTGTCCAAATTTCTACAGCTTCTCGCCATAGTGTGGCACCTCTCAAACCCTCTTATCAGCGATGGCTTCTTCTTCAGAAAAGGAGGAGTATTTCATTCGGAAGTTCGATGGCAGCAACTTCACCATGTGGAAAGAGCGCATGAAAGATGTTTTGATAAACAAAGGCCTCTCAGAACCGTTGAAAGAGCGCGCAGAGGATGATGATTATACACAAGCTCAATGGGAGCTTTTGGATGCAAAAGCCATGGCTACGATACGTCTACATCTAGCCGAGTCAGTCTTCTTCACTATCATAGGGAAGAAAACAACCAAGGAACTTTGGGATAGCTTATGTTCAGCATGGGAGAGCAAAAGTGCATCCAACAAAGTTTTTCTCATGAAAAAGCTTATGAAGCTCAACATGAAAGAAGGTAGCACAGTTTCTAGTCATTTAAATGAGTTCAACTCCTTGTTCAGTCAGCTGACATCTCAGGGCTTTAAGGAGTTTGACGATGAACTCAAGTCTATCTTCTTATTATGCTCTACCCAGTTCATGGGATATATTTTGCATAGCCATTAGCAATTCGGCCCCGAATGGCAAGTTAGAATTCAATGCTGTCACAGATGCGTTGCTCACTGAAGAGATTCGTCGTAAATCTCTCGATAATGCTAGTCATGGAGATGCATATATGGCTGGCAGTTCAACAAAGCCAAGAGGCCGTGACAGGAACAAATACAAAAGCAAAAGTAGAGAGCAAAATCCTCGTAGTCCTAGTAGACACAGGAACCAAAGTAGAGACCGCAATGCCAAAAATGTCGAGTGTTACTATTGCCACAAGAAGGGTCATTACAAAAAGGATTGTCGCAGTTTCCTAAGAGATCAAAAAAACATGCAGAAGGATAATTCTGGCAAAGGCAAAAGTACAGTAAAGATTGAGGAGCTCAATATCGTTGAGTCTCCCATGCCTACCACTGCAGTAGAGGATGCTCCTCCTCCAGTGATGCTCATTATGCCCACAGAGATTCATCCCGAGGTGACAGCAGATGCCTCCGATGTTCTCATTTTCACTTCAGATCTCACTCCAGATGCTTTGGTTGCACATGATGAGGGTTATGCATAGAATTGGATCCTTGATTCTGGTGCAAGTTTTCAGGTCACACCGCATAGAGAGTGGTTTTCCTCTTATGCACCCATGCATGGAATAGTCAAGCTTGGTGATTCCTATGAGCTTGACATTATTGGCATTGGTGATGTGAAACTTCAGATGCATAATGGCACTACTTTTGTGCTGCAGAATGTCAGACATGTGCCCAAGCTTACGAAAAGCTTGCTTTCTATAGGGCAATTGGATGATCTTGGCTACACTACAGTTTTTGGTAATCGTTCTTGGATGATCCGCAAGAACAACCTTATCATGATGAAAGGCAATAAAAACGGATCCCTGTACTCTTTGTTTGTTTCAAGTGTCGACGAACACTCTATCTATGTTGCCGAGCTACCGTCTCTTGAGTTGTGGCATAGCCGGCTAGGGCATATTAGCCAAAAGGGAATGAAAACACTTCAGCGTTTTGGCTACTTACCTATGTTAGATTACACGGACTTTCCATTGTGTGAGCATTGTCTATATGGCAAACATACTAGATTGACATCTTCGCCATTGAATAAGAAACTAGGCGAACCTCTAGACTTGGTGCACAGTGATTTGTGTGGTCCAATGCCACATAAAACTCTAGGGGGAGCGAACTACTTTCTCACGTTCATAGATGATTCCACCAGAAAGGTGTGGGTGTATCTCCTTAAGCGTAAGGAAGAAGTATTTTCGACATTCCAAAAATTCCTCGCCATGGTTGAGAACCAATCAGGAACAAAGCTCAAAGCTTTTTGCACGGACAATGGTGGAGAATACGTCTCCACAGAGTTCAAGGATTTTTGCAATAGAAGAGGCATTCGGCGGCAATTTACTGCTCCATACACACCTACACAAAATGGGATAGCTGAAATAATGAATCGTACGATTCAAGAGCGAGTTGTCTCTATGATGTCTATGGCGAAGCTTACTCTCGAATTTTGGGGGGAAGCTGTTTTGACAGCAGTGCACATCATCAACAGGTCACCTAGTTCTCCTTTGAATTTCAAAATTCCAGAGGAATTATGGATTGGCAAAAGGCCAAGCTATGAGCATCTACGTGTATTTGGATGTGAGGCATATGCACATGTGCCCAAAGAACTTCGTCAGAAGTTAGATCCCAAATCACACAAATGCATCTTTATTGGCTATGGTGGAAACGGAGAGATGGGATATCGTCTCTGGCACCCAGAATCAAACAAAGTCATTCGTAGCTCACATGTGATTTTCAATGAATCAAAAATGCACAAAAATCCCATCAAAGATGTTGAGTACAGACGTGTTCGTTTTGAGGATGTAGCCTCCGAACCAACTCAGTTCAGTAGTGTTGCACCTACTCCTCAAGTGCAAGATACTACTATTGCTCCGGAGAGAGCAGAATCCAGCAGTCAGGCACTTAGACGCTCTGAAAGAGTATCACGTGCGCCCGAGCGGTTTGAGCCGGGTATACACCACATTTTGGTCACTGACAGTGGAGAGCCAACCTGCTACAAAGAAGCTATACAAATGGAGGATAGTGTTAAGTGGGAGCGGGCTATGCAATCAGAATACAATTCGATTGTGGCTAATGAGACATGGGATTTGGTTGAATTACCAAAAGGCAAAAATGCTTTACCTTGCAAGTGGGTATACAAGAAGAAGTATTGTTAACCCTCACGACTCACGGACACCCCATCACCTACGACGAACGTGTATTATGTATTTGGTAGAGTCAGGTACCGGGCTTGTCGGACCAATAGGAAAAGGGTAAGAGTGATCGCCGATGAGAGGCGCACTCTAACTGGGACATTCAAGGGATTAGTTGGCTAAGCATGGGGGCGCCCAAGTGTGAATGGGGTGAGCTCATATAAAAGCCAACTAAACCTAAAATTCATTCATTCTCTCATTTGTGCAATAGAAGAGTGCTCTTGCTCCATCTCCATCTCCATCTTCTTCTTCTTCACCTCCTTGTGTGTGTGTGTGTATGTGAGAGCGAGAGAGAGAGAGAGAGAGAGTGTGCGATCGAGCATTGCGATGACGGCACGACGGCGGCGAAGCGGTTGAGCGCGGCAAAGTGGCGGCTCCTTCTTCTTCGCGGCGAGGAATCCTCCACGAAGCAAGCGTAGAGCGGTGAGTGACACACCATCGCTTTCTTTGAGCTTACTAGTTAAGCTAGTTGTGTGCTTGGAGCCGTCTGTGGCTCGCACACAGTGTTAGGCAAGTCCCTTGCTTCGACAATGCGGCAAGGAGCGCACATTTTTGGCGCCGTTGCCGAGAAAATGCCCAACACTAAGCTCGGTTAAGCACCTTACGCTTTCTTGTGATGCAATTTCAATTGAAGGATTTGTGAAGAAGGAAGGTGTGTGGTTGTGTGGAGAAGATTTTTGTTACACTGTACTGTCTTTTTTGTTTTCTGTAAAGAAGGAGTTACAATTTTTTTTGCAATGCATTGTTAGAATTAAGGTATTAGCTATGGAATGTTAGTTCTGTAAGGTTAGTTTTGTAGATCTGTTAGCTACTGTAGTACTGTGTAAACAGTGTTAGAGTGTTTGTGGCAGTATCTCTATTAGCTGTAAGTAGATAAGTTAGGTGTAGGTTAAGTGTGTATGTGTGTGCGCGAGTGCGCGGCGCGGCCGCGGTGACTTTTTTTTTTTAAAAAAAAAAATCTTAAAAAAATAAAAATAAAAGAAGGATCGAGCTGGGGATCATTCCCCAAGCCCAAGCTCAAACCCAGACCTCAGTCCTTAGTTTTAAAATATAGTTTATACACCTTTTTATATTTAAAAACAATTTTTAGGATTTCGAGGACTATAAAGACTATTTTTAGGATTTCGAGGGCTTCACGTAGCCAAATAGGGAGCTGTAAAGCACGGCACATTCCTTTAGCCAAAACGCTCGTCTTGAGCTATTACACGCCATATTTTGTGGCTTGGTTACAAAAAATAACCAAGAATAACGAAAAACTTGGGTTATAAACACCTTTAAAAAAAAAAAAAAAAAACTAAGTGAGCGGCCTTCACGGGCACTCACCAATGCGTTTAGAGTGTGGAGGTCACATGTACCTACGCTTTGGACGAGTGTTAGAGCACGAGCATATTGGTAGTGCCTCCATTTACGCGGGCACCTATTATTCCTCCACCCTAGGTTCTGGACCTTCGGCCGGGACTCAAGGTAGCGCGAACCAAGATCCTCATATCGCCTCTAGTGATTCTTCCTCTAACTACAAAGTCATGGAGGGGTATCCTACACCAAACCCTGATAGTTCAAGTCAAGACATGCATGCCATGGGCCCACGGCCCGAATCCAGCGTGTTTAGCCGCTTAAAAGAGACCCTTAGTAGAGCTACTCGCTCCGAACATGCGGTTAATGAAATAAATGAAGGGAGTGGGGAAGTAAATTTGTCATTCATGTCTAAAATAGACCCTATGCTTCTTGAGAGTGTGCATGTGAATGTTCCATCCATTGCACCTCCTGATCCTTTAGGACTATCTCCCTCTGAGGTTCTACTACCCGATGGTAGGAGTCTTGCCGAAGTGCAAGAGATCGAACTCTATATGCAAGCAACAAGGGAGAGCGAAATTGAGAACCTACGAAGGCTAGAACAAAGTCGAGCCCTGAAATCAAAGGCTCCTATGACAGCAATCATGCCAGCCGAGCAACCGAGTGCTCCCAAGGTAGCAGTCACGGAGGGGCAAGCGATGGGGAGCAATAATGCTTCCACCTTGAGGGAAACCTCCAGCACGCCAGGCTTAGATGGGATATTCCTAAACAAAAATTGGGAGTATGACCTACAAGCGGAAGCTTTAACTGATCGGTACACAGGACACACCTATCATGTGGGTTGGTTAGATGTTCTACAATCCACATCGGGTGCTTCTAGCATAGATGAGCAACAACAGAAAGTCTGTGATGTCCTCCATAGGATTGTCAAGCTAGAAAGACAGAACACAGGGATCAACATGCCTTCAACAGGCCTAATGAAATTCTTGGATACGGGAAAGGCCAACCAACCAACCCTATCACAAATGGAGACTCCCTCAGTGAGCCCCATTGATCCTCCATATGTTGTTTCGCCAGGAGCCTCAGTACAATCTGAGCCCACAAGTGGCAGCTTTACCTTCCCAGATCTAGCTCATCTTTCTCTTAATGACACTATGGCTACCATGCATATCCCAGTGGTGAGCGTGACAAGAAGTACACCATGGAGTTCATTTGTTAATATTGCACCGATGCCTAGTAGCACAGTGCCCCCAACTATACCTACATGTATGTATCAATCATGTGCACCTGTCGTACCTCACCCTCATGTAGCTCCTACACCTCCGATTATTCCAAGAGCTTAAAATCCACAATGGCATTATCCAAGCTCTTATACAAGTGGAGCCATGCCATTTAATAATAACATGCCATATCATGCACCCCCTATGCCTAGGGCCACGCCTGTAAACTTTGGACCACCGTCTGGTACACCACCATACGAAATATGGGACCCAAGAGCCGCGCGTATGCCAAGGCCAAGGCCAACTCCCATCTCACCTGTGGTTCCAGGAGCACAGACACCCATTATACCTGCTCAAATAGGAGATTTGGTAGCATTTGCTCAAACTATCGGTCGCTCTATTGTGGAAAACATGCGTAGTGCACCTGATAGAGAGCCTAGGAGCAAGGCAGTTCAAGTAGCTAAGCTCACACAGAAATTCAGTGGAGACGGAGATGCTAGAAAGCATATGGAAGTCTTCGAACATGCGTGCAATTCCTTGGAAGAGCACAATGAGCTACATAAGTGTAAGGCTTTGAGTTTGACCCTAAGCGGAAAGGCTGGAGATTGGTATAGAACCTTAAGAGTAGAAGAGAAAACGATCTACTCTACTCTTAGGAGACTGTTCTTAAAAGAATACATACGAGAGGGAGTACTTTGGGGTGTAGCCTCTCACCTCCAGAAAGCCCAATGAGAAGAAGGTGAATCCGTGAGAGACTTCATTAGTCGCCTAAAGAATTTGTTTTCTCGATGCAATCCAAACGAGCGATTCAACAACAACCAATTGCTCGATAGATTCATTAGGGGACTATGACATGAAAGTATCTTTAATGGCCTAGTCATTAGAGGTATCACTACTTGGGAAGCAGTCACCATGAATGCAATCCAATTGGAGGATAATTTAATGATTGCAGGAGAAAGAGTGTCTGCCGAGCCGAAGTCTAGTAGCTCGCAAGCGTCAGGGCATGAGCCAATGAAGATAAAGCCAATCGTGAAAGAGCAAACGATATCTGAGATGACTTTGGCAGATCTCACCAAGGCCATCCAAGAAAGCCTTAGGGGTAATCATGCTCCACAAAACACTTATATGTATCCAAGAAGGGAGCAACAATGGTGCTCAATTTGCTTGGGCCCACATACTACGAGTGAATGCCCTACTTTCAGAGTAAAGTTTAACGGGACTTGTAACCCGTGTGGTAGGTATGGCCATCAAGCGAAGGATTGCCTAATGCTTAAACGCATCATGGAAAATAGACCGCCTATAGCTTGGGCAGGCTCACCTCGAGTTCCTGCATTGATGCCTACCCCACCCATGGAGCAACAGGTGCCATTACAGCACATGGTCCCTAGAACCCAAAATGTGGTCCAAACCACACCGTTGCCACCTCCAGTGCTAGGACCGCAACCCCCTCATCCAAGAGTTACACCTATGAACCAAATAGGTTGTGAGTCATCTAGTACTTATGTAGATTGCGAAGAGGACATAGACTCTAGTATCACCTATGGAGTCGACATGCTTGAGGAGTGTCCCATGTACTATATGGAAGACCATTGGGGACAAATCAAACCTGTATATCAAACTACTGCGCTAGCAACAAGAGGCCAAAACATTAATAGTTTTGCCCGGAGACCACCTCTTCAGTGCTACGAATGTGGTGGACCACATCGAGTAGCTGAGTGCCCCATTAGAATGCAAAAGAATGCCGCACTAATGCAAACAAGTCAAGGGAGTGCATTGGGAATGCCAATACTCACTTGTAATCATTGTGGCATAGATCATTTGATCGCACAGTGTCGTAACAATCCAAACGCAACGAAAATCACACCATTGAACATAATAGAGATTGTTGATGGGACACCACCAACTATAAACATAGCACCAAAGAATGCACTCACACGGTCGATGCTCCAAAAGCAAAATTACATCCTCGAAGAGAGAGATGCTGCATCCATTGGCCGAGCGAGAAAGAAGAAAACACGAAGAAAGAAATCCCTTAATGCTTGTAGCTCAAAACCTAGTTCAAAGACTAACATGGGGACAGGAGAGGATTCCGTGTATATGAATGACCCTGAGGATGACTCAGATTCGATAGAGACCACGGAGACCAAAACTGTTACTACAAAGGAAAAAGCCAGTGAGGAGGATCACGAGAGGGAATTACGACGAACACCAAAAGAGTATTCAAAGTT
This sequence comes from Adiantum capillus-veneris, assembly GCF_014529385.1. Lineage (NCBI taxonomy): Eukaryota > Viridiplantae > Streptophyta > Polypodiopsida > Polypodiales > Pteridaceae > Adiantum > Adiantum capillus-veneris. Next base: position 160,634,556 of record NC_140939.1, on the reverse strand, counting down.
AAACCACCCAGTTGCGAACCCCCAAGATAAGCCACGAGAGACAAAAAATGAGGATTGCAAGAGAAAGATTGGAACCTATCCAAACCCAACAGTGGAAATTGAACAAGTCCAACAACTGAGGGGTTTGGTGGAAGAAACTCAACGAAAATTAGAACCTGAACCCAAACATTTCCAGATGTCGGACACAGTGTTTCCCACACAAGTTCAACCTCACAAGAACTACAGGCCGTTAGCTATACCCAGTATCATTCGGGAAGAGAGTGAGGGTAGGACATTTGAAAGTGGACACACACCTTTCCTACTAGAGAGAATGTTCAATGAGGGAATGCCCGACCCCCTTGAGGAAGTGGAGATTCCATCTTCACCATTCTCTTGTCAGGGTCCTACGTCCCACAAGATGCCATTAAATGTTGCCAAGCTGATGGATTTCATGTCCTCAGAAACACGTACGACTATCATATCTAAGTTATACGGAGATCCAGAATTATTCCTAGCACTGCGAGCGCTTCTCAATGGAGAATTACAGGCCGGATTACCACAGTTTGCACATATGAACAAACCTGATTCGGTGATGAATGATGAGGAACATTTAGCACCACCATCTGACCTAGCGGGACATGAATCTGTAATTGAAATACCCGTTAACAAGTTGGGGCAATACTTTGAAAGTGATGAATCTAATGCTACTCTACCAATCACTACTAAAGGTTAACTGTAAAGGGGGTCCTTGACGGTGGTGCGGGAGTCAGCATGGTGACAAAGAGTTGTTGGGAGTCTATGGGGCAACCTCACCTTGAATCCACAAGCGTAGTGGTAAAAATGGCTAATGGATCTATTGTTATGCCTATTGGAATGCTAAAGGATCTCAGGATCAAGGTCTTGGGACACAAGGTAAGGCAGACTTTCATTGTTATGGATTTTTCCAAGCATCCTATGTCATTTGAGATGATCTTAGGGCGTCCATTTATGAGGGAAGCAAAAATGGTGCATGACTGGTCCAAAAACCATGTCTACTTACACTTCCAAGACTCTGTCATTCGAGTTGATCTTTTAAGTGGTCGAACGCATCCTCTAGGAAATAAATTCATCATTGATAATCGATCAGACACAACAATTCACTCAGCTCCATTACAATATTGTTACACGTGTAACGAAGACACGGATATTGGGGAGAACTCTCCTTATATGGATATCCTACCCGGAATGGCTGAGTCAGACAATGTCGATTGGGTACACCTAGCGGAAACTATAGATACATGGGGAGCTAGAGGAACAACCTGGGTAACACCAGATGGGGAAGAGATACCACACATTGCACCAGTAAACATGTTAGGTGTAGCGCATGTAACATCCGATGATAAGAAAGAGGCACACCTATCTGAGAGTGAAATTGATGATTCCTCAAAGGCTTCAGGCCAATACACATTAGAAACGGAATCTCAGGGAGAAATGGATTCGGAACCTAAGGAAACATCGAGTGAGCCAAGTATAGAACCTAAACACTCAAGGCCTAGTACGACCATCTATGGTAATTTATATGAGAGTGAAGAAGATACAAGCGAAGACCTATCAGGCGAGTCGAGTTCAAACATTTACCAAAATCAAAACCTTAACAAGAAACAAAGGTCATATAAGAGACAACGATATCGAGCAAATTTGAGAGCTAGGATAAACAAGGAAAGATCTACTGCATAATGGCTTAGCTATCTAGGGGCATGTGATGCTCATCGAAAGCTAGTAGACAATTGGGGTGAACATCTCCATAGTGTCATATGGTGCAGCCCACGACCCATTGACCTCGCTCAATTGGAGGTTACAGAGCCGAAATTGAGTCGAACTATAAGAAGACGTCAAAACCCAGAGTTAGCTCAACAACAAAAGGAGGCAGAACTAAAAGAAAGGTCTCTGTCAGGACAAGAGCCTGCTGACTTACATACGGCTCCTAAACATTTTAAATCTTACACCACGGGGGAGTGAAAGATTGTGTATGCCAAAGCCCAACGAATACCTACCAATGGAAGCAGTGGAGTCTATGATGGTCCAGCGGTAGTTAAAGAGATAGAATTAGTAGAACCAGGTGAGGAGTCTAAACCAGTCTTTATTGCTCAAGACCTTACTAAAACTGAAGAGGTTGTACTTAAGGAGCTCCTCAAGGAATACAAGGATATCTTTGCTTGGACATATCATGACATGAAGGGCGTTCCACCTTCTATGGTGCAACATACAATTCCCATGATCAACACTGCTAAACCCGTCCAGCAACGCCCCTATCCAATGAATCCTAAGTACGCCAAAATTGTACAAGAGGAGATTGAAAAACTTATCCAATGTGGATTCATATACCCTATTGAGCACTGAGAATGGGTTTCTCCAATAGTCATTGTGCCAAAAAAGAATGGTAAACTAAGAGTGTGAGTGGACCTGAAGAAAGTTAATGCAGCCACTAGGAGAGATCATTATCCCTTGCCATATTCAGAACATGTGCTTGAAAGAGTTGCGGGCAAGGAAGCTTATAGCTTTTTAGATGGGTACTCTGGTTACAATCAAATCACAATTGCATTAGAGGACCAAGCTAAAACTGCTTTTATCACAGAGTTTGGAGTGTTTGCATTTCGTGTTATGGATTTTGGCTTAACAAATGGCCCTGCTACATTCCAACGATTAATAAACACTGCGTTTAAAGAAGTTCTAAGGGAGTTTTGTGAAGCTTTCCTAGACGAACTTTGTGTTTATTCTTCTTGGGAGAAGCATTTGTTATATCTACGAAAAATATTTGAAAGGTGCAGATTTTATCGCATCTCATTGAACCCTTTCAAATGCCAATTTTGGGTTAAGCATGGAGTCATTCTAGGGCATATAGTGTCCAAGAACGGGATATCCACAGATGAGAGTAAGATTAAAGCCATTGCCGATTTGCCACCACCTACGAACTATAAAGGAGTTCAAAGATTTATGGGCCATGTTGGTTATTATCGAAGGTTTATTTTAAACTTTTCTGAGATAGCGCGTCCATTGTACAAGCTTCTTATCGAGTTTCACTGGACGGAAGAATGTCATCAATCTTATGAGTTATTAAAGAAGGCCCTAACAAGTGCTCCAATCCTGCGAACACCTGATTGGAATGTACCTTTTTATGTGCATATTGATGCATCAAATTTTGCTATTGGGTGTGTTCTAACTCAACCAGGAGAACATAAATTGGACTACCCTATTAGCTTTGCAAGTCGCCAATTAAATGATGCCGAGATGAACTACACTACTACAGAGCGCGAAGGTTTAGCTATGATTTACGCAGTAAAGAAATTTCGCTATTACCTTCTTGCTACCAAGTTTGTGTTTTATGTTGATCATCAAGCATTGCTATATTTGGTAAACAAGCCGTGTTCCACAGGTCAAATTACACGATGGTTGTTAATACTTCTTGAGTTTGACTTCACCGTTGTTGTGAGGCCTGGGAGGAAACATGTCATGGCGGATCATTTATCTCGTATCCCTAATGGCAAAGCTCCTACGGGGGTTGATGATGAATTTCCTGATACTCCTTTGTTCATTGTTGAGACAATGCCTGAATGGAGTGAAAAGATTGTTAACTTCTTAGTTAATGGTTTTCCACCCAAAGAGCTGCGAAAAGATATAGCTCGAAAATTAATCAAGGAATGCGAACCCTATTGCTTACTGGCTGGAACTCTCTATAAGAGAGAAAAAGATGATGTTCTTAGACGCTGTGCCCGCGAGGATGAGTATTTATATATTCTACAAGAGGCACACATGGGCGTAGCTGGTGGTCACTTTTCAGGAAAGTTGACTGCCTGAAAGATCTTACAGTCAGGCTATTGGTGGCCCACTTTGTTTAAGGATGCATCACTTTTTGCAAAGGGATGTGATGAATGCCAACGCTTCAACAAGCCACAAAGAAGGGATAGGATGCCTCTACATCCCATCAAGGTAACCCAACCATTTGAAAAGTGGGGCTTAGACTTTGTAGGACCGATTAGTCCGGCTGCACGTAACACGCAATCACGATATATCATTGTGGCTACCGACTATGTAACCAAATGAACTGAAGCAAAAGCAACACGAAAGGCGGATGCAAAAACAACAGCTAAGTTCCTCTTTGAGAACATTATCGCACGTTTTGGATGCCCCTTTGAACTTGTGAGTGACAATGGAACTCATTTTATAAATGAAGTAATAAAAGAACTCACATCAAACTTCATGATATCTCACCACAAGTCTACACCCTATTATCCCCAAGCAAATGGCCAAGCTGAGAGTACCAACAAAACTCTCATCTCCATTTTGACAAAGACAGTTGAGGCTAATCGCACTGATTGGGACCTAAAGCTTACATCAGCTTTATGGGCTTATCGTACTGCGTATAAAGTTGCTATTAATTGCACACCGTTTAAGATGGTGTATGGCCAAGAAGCAGTTATGCCATGGGAGTTTGTCATTCCTAGTCTTCGAGTAGCTTCTCAAGAAGGTTGGGATGGTAACCCCTTAGTGGAGCAATTATATATCCTGGAAAGGCTAGATGAAGAAAGGCAATTAGCTGTGCGAAATGCTCTAGTGGAGAAGGATAGAAGAAAGAAGTGGTTTGATAGCCATTTAAAGGATAAATGCATCAAGGTTGGTGATAAAGTTCTTATGTACGGGGTACGTAATGAAAAGAAGAAATTGAAATACGCTGGTAAGGGACCATATCGAGTGTGTGAAATTACCCCGCAAGGGACCATTCGTGTGGAGACTCTAGATGGAGTTGAAACCATTGGATTCCTTAATGGGAGTAAATTCAAAAGATATTATGATCCTCTAAGCCAGGAAGAGTTGCAAGCTATCCATCAAAAGAAGGCTGCCAAGGAACAAGCAGAGCTTAGAAAAATCCAAGCAAGAGTTGAGGCTCGAGAACGACAACAACGTCTTAGACGCCAACGAGAGGCTAATCTGGGAATCACGCAAGCATTTTTCGAGGACACAGATGACGACTCATTAGAATCTGAGCCACCACTACGATACCCAATTGAGCTAAATAGCCCCTATGAGAAAGTACTATACAATGCCTTATTAGATGCGGGAGCTAAACACAATTTGTTATCCTATGGAGTTTGGTGTCAATTAGGGAAACCGACCCTATCCCCGAGTACGATGCAAGTCAAGGGCATTAATAAAAAGAAAACTGCTATTCTTGGAGTCCTTCAGACCCCTATTGTCTATGACAATGGAAGCATAGTGTAGAGGTTTCTAGTCATGCCCGCGGGAGCTATGTAAGGCAACGTAAACCTGGGACGCACGTGGATGTTGGCAACTAAATGCACTATTGATTGGGATATTGGTAGTGTCACGACGCGACCACCGACTCTTACCCCTATCATTCAAGCAAAGTCACCTACGTTGCAAACTCTAGCAAAGTTGAAGGATAGCCAACATTCACAAGCCAAGGTGGTTAACTCGTCTTTGCCGGCTACCCATGAACCTAGCACTTCAACAGTTGTAGTTGCAGCAAGCAGTAATATTGCAAGTACTCAACCTGCACGACCTAAGAGTACATATCAATGGGTCCCCAAGGCCTTACTTCTAACTACCTCAACCCTCCGATCCATTTCAAGAAAAATTTTCCCTGGAGAACCAAGAGGGCGCTCTAGGAGATTCAAGACCAAATCACAATGGATTCCAAAACGACTATTAGAAGCCCAAGGCTACTATGATGGAAATGAGCAAATTTGGGTACCTAAACGTAAAATGTGTCCTTCCCTATCGACAACAAACCCATATGAGTCAAACAGTGTAACGCTAAATCCAATGACAGACCGTGGGAAGGAAAAGATCACAGAATGCTACACACCTAGTCCAGAGCTAGTTTGGGCTCCAAGGCAAAACCAATTTATTCCACCTAGCTCAGGAAGGGGGGAGTTTCATGAAGCTTCTAGCTCCTCATGTAATACATCCATAGAGGTAAAAGCTTCTACACAGCCTCCATCTATAGTAGTGGACCTCCATGAAGCTACAAAAGAATCCACACCTCCCAGTGTTCAAGAATCACCTGATGAACCACTTCAAGTTCGATTCTGGGAGAGTACCTTACCACCCTTGCAACTTGACGAGGCACCTAGGGTAATAGAAAACTACTGGCAAAAATCCTCACCTATTACCAACTGGAACAATTGGTTTCAAAGGGTGATGAGCTCATTTCAAACGGTATGATCTACCCAAGGAAAGGGGGAGTGTTTGCTGACAATCATCACTCACTCACTTTCCTCTCAACCTTTCCCCCTGACCCCTTAATCTCCAATCTTAGGGAATGTATATATAAAGCCTTATACTCACGAAAACAAGATAAAAAAGTAAAAGAGCAAGAGCCATAACACAAAATCATAAAAACAAATTATGCACAAGAACACGACCCTTGTAATATTTGCACTCTAACCATCATCTATTTGCGTGTACAGATATGGCTAGTATGCTAGAGTCATCCACTCCTGCCTTGGGTGAGAGGTACCCTCGTTACTTTTCACAAATATTTCACATGGTCTTTCCAGTGCTTGCATGTGAATGGGATTTGATAGGTACGCTAACATGTGAGAGGAATTTTGAGGAGTTAGAATGGCTGGTACGTATCTTGACCACGTCTGATCCATACTTAGCAGAGAGCGTTTCTCCCATTGCACAAGCCTACCCTTTTGACCAAAATGACTATAGGCATCTAGTGACCTTCTTAGTAAACATGGGCACCTATGATGAAGAAGAAAATTTACAGGACTACACGGATGGCACATATGGTCTCATGGATGATGACTTTTTTTATCTCGAAGACAAGGATAGGGGTTTAGCCTTAGGGTTTCCCCCCAACCTCTACAATATCCTATTCCCTTGACTCTCTAGGGGAAGTGCAACTAATTAGGTTAGGGTTCCTTATATTTTTTGTTGTGTTCAATAAGTGTCGGTACCTTTTCCCACTAATGTGCCTCCTGGAGGTATTCCTTTTGTTTCCTAGTGTGTACAGGAGCGTGTTGCTATTGATAGGATTTGGACCTTCATGGAACCTTTCTCTCGTTCACACTTCAGATCAAGCACCACCATCAACACAAACAAGTGTTTCTTGTCCATTAGCATTGTCCCTTATCTTTTTTGCATCTATGATTGTTTGCTTTGATTGTGATTGGTAGCATAATATCCAGCACATTTGCTTAGTATCAAACATTTGATTCAAGGTCTTTTTTGTCATAATCCCTTGTCTAGGTTTAAACATCAAGCAAGTCCGACTAAGCTAGTTTGACCAAGTTAGGTGTTAGAGATCTTCTCTTAATACCATGGGGAATGCCTTCCTAATAATTAATGGTTACTTAGGTACTTAATCCGATTTAGGCAGCATTGTGTGAAATGTACTAGGGCTTTCTAGTGGGCTTGACCCTATTGACCTTTAGCTTAAGTATTATAAAGGGAGTTTACTAGTGTGATGAGCCTGGGGAGGTGTATCAGTGTTATATGACCCCCCAAAGTTACAAAATTAAAATGATGAAAATGAACAAACAAAAAATCAAAGTGCCACATTGTAAAATCTTAAGCTGGAAGAGAAATCTCAGCTTGATTGGGTACTTCACTCACATGTATTGCCTATGGTACTAGAGCCCTAGAGGTTCCCAGTATGGGCGCTTTTCCTTGAAAAGCAAAAAACCCAAGGCATACAAAATAAGCACACACATCAAAATTGAATCACTGTGAAAAGAATTTGGGGGGTCAAAGAAAAAGTAATCAATCAAGCGATGATTTCATGAGAAATTCCTTTTATGGTAGCTTAACTACAAGGTCTTCTAGATATAGCCTCTAGTCAGCCCTCGAACATGAATACTTGGCTCTCGCGATTAAACAACTTAATTGACCACAGAAAATTAAGAAGCTTACCCATGGTATTGATGGAGATGGAGCAAGAGCACTCTTCTATTGCACAAATGTGAGAATGAATGAATTTTAGGTTTAGTTGGCTTTTAATGAGTTTACTCCATTCTTTTGTACACTGCCTCTGGTAAAATATTCACCCCAGAGCCTCCATCCAATAACACATCATCAAAATTTTCTCCAAGAAAGTGTACTTTAATAACTGGTACCACAAAGTCCACATCTGCTGGATCAATTCTATTTGCTGCTGCTGGAGAAAACTGCTTGTCCATTGTGCCAAGTCCATTCAGGTTCTGCAGCTTTCTGAACAATCTGTCTTTGAAAGCTGGAACCAATTGCAACAACTGATCCAAAGATAATTGAAGAGGTGAGCTAATAAGTATTTCAAACCAATCCTTATCCTGTTTATTCTCCACCTCCTTGCTCCCATTATTCTGCTCTTCCTTCTCTTTTGGGTCATCCTCAATATCCACCTGCTTTGCCTGGTGTTTGGCAATCTTTTTTGTAACCTGGTCTCTTACCCCTTTTTGCTCCTTCCAATCCAAAGGTGCTTTATCCTTAGACCTAGTCACTGCTAGAACTTCAACATGATCCTCCTGCACACATTGGTTGCAGTCACAAGCCCATTGATGTTCCTCTTCATTCCCTTGTTGCTCCTGTTTTTGGTCAGTATCTTGAATCTGCTCATCCTGAGAAAACACATCAAACAAGATTACATTTGCATGAGCTGCTGGCTGGTTTTGCTGCTGCTGCTGCTGCTGTTGCTGATTTCCAGGTTGATTGGGCTGATTGTACCTTACAATGGGCATTCCCCTTTCTTCCCTATGCTTCACCCATAAAGCACAATTGGGACCTACCCAGTGATTTGGTGCACCACAGTACACACAGGATCTCCTATTATTATTGTTCTCCTGCTCTCTCCAAGGAGGTCTAGGAGGTCTTGCCCTCTGAAATGGTGGTCTTCCCCTAAATGGTACTGCTTGATTTGCTCCAATTTCTGGTCTTCCTCTTCCTATGTTAGGTGCTGTCTGCCCTCTATTCTTTGGATTATACAAACAGCTAGCAGTGCTATGTCCATCCCTTTCACAAATGTGACAATACACTTTTTCTTTAGGTGCTACAACAGAATAACCAAACTTTTTAAGTTTGCCTACCAAATCTTGCTCAATGCTCTGCTTTTGCTTGACTTTCTTCTTCTTACTGCTCTGTTTCTTCTTTCTTTTTTCTGTTTCCTCCTCACTGTCTGATGGTGAGTCTGAATCTGAGTTCCCACTGGAATCTGTGTCTTCAGATGCTTCATCTGAATATGAGTCACTGTCTTCTTTTCCTTTTGCCTTGGTCATGCCAAGTCTCTTCTCCACCCTTGCAGCAGCAGTAACAAGGTCATCCAAACCTCCAGCAATATCAATGCTAGCTACTGCTCCCTTTAAGCTACTTCTCAATCCTTTCAAAAAATAACCTGCTAACATTTCATTAGTGGGTCTTTCATTCCCCTGCAATCTTTCTACTAAAATTCTGAACTTTTGTGCATAGTCTTCAACCAGCATCTTATTTTGCTTAATGTCTCTGAGTTTTCTCAGGACATCAGTCGGAGTCTTCTCCTTTCTAAATCTCTGCAGAAATGCCTGCTTCAAAGCATTATAAGTAGCAAAATGTGCAATGCCATATTGGCTGAACCAACTCATGGCCTTTCCTTCCAATGTGGCAGCAAACTGTTCCATCTTAACTCCATCAGCATACATCACCTGATAGCCACTTGCCTGCCACTTAGTTTCAAACTGTGCCACATGACAGTCAGCATCTTCCTTACTCCCTGCTCTAAACTTGGCTGCCTTGACCTTTGGGTTGGGTGGTGGTTGAGCCATTGGAATGGGTTGTGGTGGTCTCCTAGGTCTTTGCCTGGTAGCCCCCTGAAGTGGGTCAAACTGGATCCTTCTCCTGGTGGTTCTTCCTGCCAGGAATAAAGCTCCAATAAATTGCCTCACTCTCCCTTCTCCTGCTGCTCCTGATCCTACCCCTCCTTGGTCTACAGGTTGCTGCTCCTGAGCATCGGGTGATTGCTGATTGTCATGATCATAGTTAAATGGATCAATGTTTCCAGTTTGTGCTTGAGCCCTTGTGTAGTACACTCTTCCTACTCTCCTGTCTCCCTCTGACATGCATCATTACTTGAAAATAAACGTTAACCCAGCGGGATCGCCAAATGTGTTGTGGGTTAGGTCAACACATGAACATCATGCACAACAAGAATGACAATCTACTCCACCATGCTTCATCAACAACAATTCAGACACAGTAAACATAACTACTCAAAGAATATCAGAGTAAGCAGAGACAATACACTGAATAGTTACTGCACTGCACCATCATCATCACATTCATATCAGAGAACAGATACATCGTGCGCAGATACATTCCCCACTTATATAGATAAATCCGACTTAACTACCCAGTCACAAGACATTCAGCAGACTGCAACTGAAAGACAGTTACATCCGACTTGGCAAAATACAGCTCAGTAAATATCCGATAAGTCAAAATCCAACTTAGCTATTCAGAGTCAGTTTCTAACATGTGCCTCTCAACAGTGTGTGTGTATGAGAGAGAGAGAGAGAGAGAGAGAGAGAGAGAGAGAGAGAGAGAGAGAGAGAGCGATCGAGCATTGCGACGACGGCACGGCGGCGGCGAAGAGGTTGAGCGCGGCGAAGCGGCGGCTCCTTCTTCTTCGTGGCGAGGAATCCTCCACGAAGCAAGCGTAGAGCGGTGAGTGACACACCATCGCTTTCTTTGAGCTTACTAGTTAAGCTAGTTGTGTGCTTGGAGCCGTCTGTGGCTCGCACACAGTGTTAGGCAAGTCCCTTGCTTCGACAGTGTGGCAAGGAGCGCACAAGTATACAGCGGAAGATCCCGAGCCTAGATACAAGGCTTGTCTAGTTGCCAAGGGTTTCAAGCAGCAAAAAGGTGTGGATTTTGATGAGATTTTCTCTCCAGTCGTCAAGATGACTACACTTCGCACCGTGCTTGGCTTGGTTGCTATCCAGGACATGGAACTTGTCCAAATGGATGTGAACACATCATTTCTTCACGGGGATCTAGATGAAGATGTCTACATGAAACAACCAGAGGGATTCGTATGTGAAACCCAAAAACCAACGAGGACAGAATTGGTTTGTAGACTTAAAAAGGCACTCTATGGCCTCAAGCAAGGTTCAAGGCAATGGTATCAAAAATTTGACAAATTCATGCAGTCTCAGGGTTACATAAGAAGTCAAGAGGATCACTGCTTATACACAAAAACATTGAACGATTGTTCTTTAATCATCTTGATCTTGTATGTAGATGATATGCTTATCGCAGGCAAATCAATTGATGAAATCAATCAGTTGAAAAAGATGCTAAGCACTCAGTTTTCCATGAAGGATTTGGGAGATGCCAATCACTTTCTTGGTATGCACATCAAGAGAGACAGGCAACGTGGAATTCTTGAATTATCTCAAGAAAAGTACATTCACATAGTTTGCAACGTTTTAGTATGCAGGGGGGGAATTCATTGAGTACCCCAATGCAAGCATACTCCAAACTTAGCAAGGAAGACTCTCCCAAGACAGTGGTTGAGAAAGAGGAAATGGCGAAAGTACCATATTCTTCAGCAGTTGGCAGTGTTATGTACGCTATGGTAGCCACAAGACCAGACATTGCACATGCAGTGGGAGTGGTTAGTAGGTACATGACAAACCCTGGCAAGAAGCATTGGGAAGCAATGAAGAAAATCCTCAGATATTTGAAAGGTACAGCTAGCAAGTGTTTACGCTTCGAAAACAGTGATGCATCTATTGTAGGTTACACGGATGCGGATTATGCGGGTTGCGTGGATTGTAGAAGATCCACATCTGGTTATGTGTTCATGTTTGCTGGAGCAGCTATCTCTTGGAGATCGTGTCTCCAAGATTGCACGTCTTCATCTACCACTGAGGCAGAATATGTTGCTGCATCTGACGCCAGCAAGGAAGCCATATGGTTGGCTCGTCTAGTGGGAGATTTGGGCATTCACGAGGTTCCAGTCCTACATTGTGATAGTCAGAGTGCCATTGCTTTGGCAAAGAATCCAGTGTTTCGATGACAACCCCGCAGATGCTCTCACAAAGAGCATAACTTCGGAGTGATTTACACATTGTATAGAACTTATGGGTGTAGGATGAAGCCTCGGCAATGCTTCATCAATTTTGTATAGACTAACTATACTAATGCCACTATTGGCCACCATGACCTTCAAGTGGGAGGTTGTTGGGGTGTAGGCCAGGTGGCCGTGGGAAACCACCCTTGTACACTTAAGTTCACCTATTCAAGTTAGGGAGAAAAAGAGGAAGTGTTGACTTCACTCTTTCTTCTCCACTAACCCACACAGTGGCTGCCTGTGCATCTTCCCCTTCCCCATTTCTCTTCTTCCCCTCTCTTGCACACACTCTGTACGCACACACGCGTACTCATCATACGGCCCAGTTTTGCGAGATCAACCCACGAGCTATATCTAGTGATTTGGTGAGCATACGTTGTCTGTTTTTGCATTTCAACATATCCACGCGTTCGCAATGAGTAGAGCTACGCATTAGGCACTTTAGTTTTAAAAAACGTCGACCTGTAAATTTCGACCAGACATCCTACGTGATTTTGCACCGGGTGTTTAGGGTTGGAGTTTTGGTTCACAGACCTTAGGGAGAGCAACCTATTGATGTTAATAGGGTTTCCTTCAAGTTCCGTAGTGTTTCGAGAACGATTGATGGATATTTGGCTCTGGAAATTGTTGTAGAAAATCTCCTCTTGTGTACTCTTGAAGGCTGTAACTTAGACATTGGGTAAAGACCTCTGTAGGAAGTAGTCAATAGTCGGTTGAGTGTAGGTTGACACCCTATGCTTGCTTCCACGCGCCTGCGGGTTCAGCTTTGTCCTTAGCTGACAAATCTTGTTAGGTGAGTTCTCGCTGTGTTGACGTCCCGTCGCGGCGTATCTGTCAACAATAGGGTTCCCACCTCAAGGTCAGCCCCAACTTGCTTATGGTCCTAGGTCTAAGGAATTTAACACTAACCTTTGGAGTTCTTTAATGAACCTAACCCTAAGGTCTTTAAGCTCCATTAGGTAGCATTGCTCTTTGATAGACCATCTCTCATTTGGACCCTTTTACCTTGGCCCCATCTTGAGATAGATTCATAAGCACATGTCTATATCCTACCGCTTGTTCCCGTTTATTCTCCCACATTAAATGATTAGTTTAATATGAGAAAATCATTTGGGTTGGTTAGATATTAGATTTTATGACATTACCTCTCTCTTGAAACCATAGTCGTCTTCGCCTACTATGAGGTAGAAGAGATAAAGTCTTAGTCATTAGTCTACGTTTCTTAGTGGGTAGAGGATCCCTTTTTACCCTACGACATCATTCCATAATGGATGACTAGTCCATTTGGTGCTTGGGAGACGTAGCTGCTGCAAGCATGTCTGCTCTTTAGTCCATGTCATACTGCCAAAGTAAAGTGACAAATTCTACTTGGTGTTTGAGTGCTGTCGTCATCACAAACATGATTCTAAGCATGCATACTATTTAAATTTATGCACAAAAGAGGATTAGTCTTATAAGACAAAAACATTGATCATTTAGAAAGTATTTACATTTGCTTACTCTAGTGTAGCATTGTAAGCATTGACAAGGTTCATACTATCCTTAAGCTGTGCTCCTTCCATCCATCTAGCATCTTCAAAATGATAGTTTTTAAAATTTAATAACCATGTCTTAGTTGTGTTCATGTCAAAGAATCAATTTGGGTTGCAACCCTCTTCTTCATCTTCGATCTTTGCAATTATTGGTTCTTTTGGTGGCTTGCCTTTGTAAGGCTTGAGTAGGCTCATATGAAAAGATTTGTGAATGAGCCAATGGTTGGGCAACTTGAGTTGATAGTCCATCTTGCTGATTGGTTTTAAGATTTGGAAAGGACCATAGTATCTTTTTGATAACTTAGCATAATACTTTTGGTGGCGTGTAGAATTTTTGCCCCCAAGCATAGGAAAGGAAGGAGCCTTTGCAATGAGTATCCTCTTTCGGAGCTTCAACCATAAAAGCTCTAGGAGTGTCATTGCGTACATTTCTTTTGGGGCAAGAACGATAACCATGTCCTTGCTCCCCACACTTAAAGCATTTATGGTCTTTACAAAAGGCCTTTAATTCTTTGGGAGAGAGCTTAGTTTTACCTTTGTGAGCTCCTTTCTCCTTGGCCTTGTTGTTGTTGCCTTGGAAAGAGTTTTGAGGATCGCTCTTTCCTTTAGCTTCATTTCAATCCTTGTTTTCCATAGGCTGGAAATTTCTTCTCGCCCCTTGTTGGAAATTGATCCTTGAAGCAACCATAGTGTGGTGGATGACTTCGGTGATAGTGCTAGGCCGTTGTAAGTTGACGTACTCAGCCATTTCTTCAAGTAATCTCACACAAAATTGTTGCTTTTGTTCAACGAAGTCTATCTTTTGAAAGACAATAGCCTTAAGATGTAAATCCCAAAACTTGTTCACATATTTGTCGATAGACTCGTTGGAGATCAGCTTTAAACTCCACCATTCGGTAAGCACTTTTTCATTGCTTGCAAGGAATTGCTTCATGATGGAAACTCGTAGAGTTTTCCATGTCTTTGGAGCTTTGTAGTTTCCACAGAGGCTAGCCCACCATTGACGAGCAAATGCTACATGGCAAGCTTGGAGGACTCCGTGAAGCCCTCGTTTCCAAAGGTCGCATCAAATTGTTGGATGAAGGCCAATCATTTATTGGTGGCACCAAAGGTGTCATCATAGGTGAGAAAATTCCTCCCTCTTTGAATTTCTTGAGGTTTTGGGACCTTCTCCATGCAGGGTAAGTTTTGTGATGTACTCTCCTCTTGTATTCTCTAGGAGAATAACTATTGCTTTGGTCAGAAGAGGAGGACGGTGAAGAAGAAGGAGAAGAAGGTGACCTCTTCTTGCCTTTTTCTTTCTTTGTTTCCTCTCTTCCCTTTTGAAGTGACAAGGAGAAGGACTATGGGTTGACAGCTTCCTCTTGGGAGGAGTTGGCGACCGTCTAGACTGCCGTTTTAGTGGAGCCACATCTTCGGAGGAACATAAGGATTCGCTTCTTTCTCAATCTTTGGATTCCTCCTCTCTTATGGGAGAGAGTCTTCTTTTGAGGGTCTCATCAAGAGGCCTCCTAAGCTCTCTCACCTCTTGGAGAGAAAAGGAAATCCCATAAGCACGAAGTTGTTAAGTAACTTCGTCTTGCAAAGCGGGGTTTCCCATAGCTTGTTGCAACCTCGTGACAAGATAAACAAACACGAGGGCATCATCATTGGCACCTTCATGTGCAAAATCAAAGTTATCAATGTTCATTCTACTCTCTTGGTTATTGTCAGCCATGCTAATTAAACTTATGTATAGATTTACTTTGTGCTTTGGTACCCTCAAAAGTTGCTACTCTTCTTACCTTTGAAAATTAGTTCTCAAGCAGCCACACCCGTGGTTTAGGCACCGTTGATTGCAAAGACTAGTGGAGAGGGTCTAACATAGCTCGGTTGATTATGGTTCCTATTGAGCTTGCTCATAGCTCAATAATGATTAAGCCAAAGGCAAACTCCGAGAGACTCCATTATTAAGACTATAGTTCCCAACGGTGTACCTCGAACTAAGTCCTTCTCAACCAAGATAATAGGTCCCTGTCCCACTTACCCTATTGCAATGAACTTTCATGGACAACTTAAGGACCTCTCTTCTTAAGTAAGAAAAGAGAAACCAATAGCTCCGATACCAATGTAATGGAAATGGTCTATGAACTTTGATAACAGTGAAATTAAGAGAACTAGAGTGAGCATTTTTGTGAGACTACAACATAGAGGGTGAACTTAATTGATTTTAGCAACATAAACATAGTACTTAATTAACTTGGCATGAACAATACTTATGCAAGAGAGAGAGTATTAGAGAACATGACAATAGTTGAGGACCAGATATACTTGGAGCCGGTCTCCCCTTTAAAGGCATTTGTATTATAGATTCTCCCATCAAGAGAGACTTGATACAATACAATCTTTGTGTTCCATGTGACCTAGGTGATGCAATAAGATGGAAAGCTTCATCCATTACAAGCATACCATAAAATTTGCAAAAAACATTAACTATTACAAGCCTCAGTCCCAAGGCCTCAAATACCTTTGAAGGTGGAGAGAGCTAGCGGGGAATGAGGGTAGGGAAGAGGAAGAAGAATCATTCATAGGAGAAAGAAATAGTTTCTCACTTATCATCACTCTTCTTACTTAGCATACCATAATAGCATAGTAATGAAGATGAAAAAGATGGCAAGATTAAGCATTGAAGCATGGCCCTTGGTTAAATTTGCATTCCATAGCCAAGAGTGTTGGTGTAGGCTCTTCAGTTCTCAACAAGCTTGGAGAAGGAGATGGAGCTCTTGCACTTTGCACTCCACACAATGAGAGAATGTGTGTGTCTATGTGAAAGAGTATACCCCCCTCTCATGCTTGGTCCACCTCTCTCTCTCTCTCTCTCTCTCTCTCTCTCTCTCTCTCTCTCTCTCTCTCGTATTATTTAATATTTTCATTTGGACATGTGTCCTCTTTTTCCTCTTTGGGAGAAAGAACTTAATTATTTATTTTTATCTATCTAAATTCTCATTGGACCCCTTTAAAATCTATTCAATAGGATTCAAGCACATCATGAGGGCCACATGTGGAGGATCATTTGAACATGTGTCTATAGATTCTCCCATCAAGAGAGACTTGATACAATACAATCTTTGTGTTCCTTGTGACCTAGGTGATGCAATGAAGATGGAAAGCTTCATGCATCACAAGCATACCATAAACTTTGCAAAAATCATTAACTATCCCAAGGCCTCAAACACCTTCGAAGGTGGAGAGAGCTAGCGGGGAATGAGGGTAGGGAAGAGGAAGAAGAACCATTTA
This sequence comes from Adiantum capillus-veneris, assembly GCF_014529385.1. Classification (NCBI taxonomy): domain Eukaryota; kingdom Viridiplantae; phylum Streptophyta; class Polypodiopsida; order Polypodiales; family Pteridaceae; genus Adiantum; species Adiantum capillus-veneris. The sequence goes on along the minus strand of NC_140939.1, from coordinate 160,617,681 downwards.
GAGGAGAAAGAAATAGTTCCTCACTTATCATCACTCTTTTTGCTTAGCATAGCATAATAGCATAGTAATGAAGATGAAGAAGATGGCAAGCTTAAGCATTGAAGCATGGCTCTTGGTCGGATTTGCATTCCATAGCCAAGAGTGTTGGTGTAGGCTCTCCACTTCTCAACAAGCGAAGGAGATGGAGCTCTTGCACTTTGCACCACACCATGAGAGAATGTGTGTGTCTGTGTGGGAGAGTATACCCCCACTCATGCTTGGTCCACCTCTCTCTCTCTCTCTCTCTCTCTCTCTCTCTCTCTCTCTCATTATTTAATTATTTCATTTGGACATGTTTTCCCAAACATTGTTGTAGCCAGAATCTACGCATACAGTGCATTGAATCTTTGTGTGTGTGATGTGATGGGTTTATTATATGCAAAATGTCATTTTCCTTGTGTTACCATATACATGTGGTAGTGATGTGTGTGAACACACTAGGACCGCCAGGGCATTTTTTCCCTCTTTAGGAGGTTTTTTCCCCCGAGCATTGTAAATACGCCCATCACTCTAGGGCTATTGATCTTTCCATTGCATACTAAGTAACACACTCTCTATTGTGTGCCTTGAGCTTCCTTTGTCTTCTCCAAGCTGTGTGTGTTTCTCTGCAACCCTAATTCTAACAATTGGTATCAGAGCAGGTTACGTCTTCTCGGGCTTAGTCGCCAGCTACTCCAGCACACGCATGCTCACTTTCTCCGATTACAGTGAGGTTTGGCGATCGTTCGCAGGTCGACAAATAATTTGCGTAAGCTCGTAGAGCACAATCTGCTCAGATTTTTGATTCGGGCTCATTTCGATCTCCGTTTCCAGTACAAGTAGGTCTGCACGGGCAATTTTGTCATTTTGTGCAGAATTTCTTTCAGTGCCGTTTTCTGCATAATAGGTGCCTTTTAGTCTTCTATGGTTTGTGCTATATAGCACGTGTTGTTCCTGCTCCATTTCTCCTATTTTCGGGCACTTTTCACATTAGGTGCAACATTTACCATGGCTGACAACAACACAGATGTCTTCAAGATGTTTGTTGTTGAGGATAGGTTGGATGGGGACAATTACTGTATGTGGGCTTATATGATGCAACACGCTCTTGTGTCAAAGGGAGTCTGTAATATTGTGCAGGGCATTGATGTAGGTCCTGGTTCTGAGGATGCAGGCGATGTTGAGGATGTTGCAGGTCTTGCTACAAGGATTGCTGCTATTAGAGTTGTTTTGCCTACGGCAGAACAATCTCGTTGGGATGTAAAGGATGCGCAGGCTCATGCATTGATTGCGTTTTCTATGAAGCGCACCATTGTTCGCCACATTCGTTCACCAAAATGTGCAAAACATGCTTGGGATATTCTAGCAGGTCTTTATGCAAGCCACAATGAGGCTAAAATTTCTTTGTTGCATAAAGAGCTGGAGTCGAAGATTATGCATGAGAAAGATGATATGGACACTTTCCTTGCTGGTGTCAAGGATATCAATGAGCAACTTATTTCTGCAGGTGAAGTCATTTCACACAGTTTCCTTGTGCAGAATGTTCTTGATGCCTTACCAGATTCCTACCAGACTTTTGCTAGTACTTGGAGACTGATCACCCAAGGAAATCCTGAAGTTGTCAAGTTTGACCATTATGCACATTGCTGTAAGAGTCACTTTCCAGAAAAAATAGAACTAGGCAGCATGCAGTTGAACAGGCTTTTATTGCTTCTCAAAGAAAGGGTGGTAACAACAATGACTTATGTTCCTAATGCTTCTGCTGACAGCAATTCGTTTGGAAATTCTGGTGATAAGGTCAAAAAGAAGATGCCTTGCCATTATTGTAAAGCTAATGATCACTTAATCAAGTCGTGTCCTAAGTTGAACGCCAAAGAGGCTAAGAAGAAAGAGGGTGGTTCCACTGCAAATGCTGGTTCCACTACAAGTGCTCGATGGTTGATTCTTCACTGAAAGGAGACTGTGTTGCTGATGTTGATGTAGGATGGGCTTTTAGCACAGAGTGCACTTACAATCCTGTTGTCCATGATGAATGCTTGTCAGTTGCTACAGATTCACATGTGTGGTATTTCGACAGTGGTGCTACAAAGCACATTACCTGACATCATGAATTGTTCAGCGCCCTCGAGTCTGTCCCTCATGGGAATTCAGTCACTTGTGCCAACAATGCCTCTTATCCGGTTCAGGGAGTTGGAAAGATTGTGCTTACTATTGCAAATGGCAGTTCCTTCACACTTGTTGATGCACTTTATGTACCTGGGATCAAGAATAATTTCTTGTCTGTATCCGCACTTGCTAGACTTGGACTTGTAGTCAAATTTGTGGATGGCAGATGTACAGTTCATGATCTCTGTTTTGGTGATGAAATTGTTGCATCTGGGCTTTTGTGCCGTGGGCTGTATAAGCTCACTTTGTATGACAAGTGTGGAAAAAATTTTGCAAATGCTGTTGCAGATTCAAGGGCTATTTCAGATGCAAAACTTTGGCATGCACGTTTTGGTCATCTGAATTTTTCCAGTTTCCTACGTTTGTAGAAATCTGATATGGTTGCTTCTTTGCCGCCTCTTGAAGCACCTGTCAAACATATTTGTGAAGGCTATATTTTGGGTAAGATGCATCGTTCTAAGTTTCCAAAGGATGGTTCAGTTCGGGCCACATGCAGGTTGCAGCTTGTGCATAGTGATGTTTGTGGGCCCATGAAAACTCCGTCCTTGGGCAAGTACCTTTACTTCGTGACTTTCATTGATGATTACTCTAGGCATGCATAGGTATTTCCGCTTAAAGTGAAGTCCGAAGTTTTTATGTGCTTCAAACAATTTTTGGCTATGGCTAAAATTGTCTCGAAATGTACTATGGGCACCCTCCATTGCGATCGAGGAGGGGAGTATATATGAATTTAATGCATTTTTGGCTGGTCGTGGGATAAAACACCAATGTATAGTGCCTTATACACCTCAGCAAATGGTGTTGTTGAGAGGAAAAAGAGGTCACTGGTGAAAATGGCACAATGTATGGTCAAAAGTCAAGCTTTGCCGCATTCTTTTTGGCTTGAGGCCATCATGTGTGCCACTTATGTACTTAACAGGTGTCCTACGAAAGCTTTGCAGTCTATTACTCCATATGAAGCATGGCATGATAGAACGCCTTCTATTGAGCACATGCGTGTTTTTGGCTGTTTGGGATATGATTTGGTGCCACAAACACGACGTAGAAAATTGGATGATAAGGCTGTCAACTGTATTTTTGTTGGTTATAGTGCTGAAAGCAAAGGTTACAGGTTATATCATCTGCAAACAAAGCGTATTCTGGTTTCACAGAATGTAGTGTTTGTGGAAGATTCTGTTCAGCCCTTGCTATCATGTACTAGAGACAGTAATGTAAGCTCACAGGACATTTATGACACTTTGTTGCCTCTTTTCAGTGGTGGAAATACGAATGTAATTTCCAATGAGGCAAATGTACAGCCTATGGGGGTTTCTGAAAATGTTACAGATCAGCCTATTACTGATGAAGATGTACATGATGTACTTGATGAGGAAAGGGCTGAAAATGAGCAGGCTAGAGGTATGCCAAAATGGCTGGTGCACACTTTGCGTGATAGTAAATTGGATGCAGCTTTGTCTAGTCGTACTCGTTCAGGCTCTCGCCATGCATCTTATGCATCAGATTGTTATGCTTTGGCTATGTCTAGCTTACATGATGTTGAGGAGCCTCTGTCTTTTGATGAAGCACAGAATTCAAAAAAATGGATGGCTGCCATGCATTCAGAATATGATGCACTTATAAACAATGACACATGGACTTTATGTGATTTGCCTCCTGGCAAAAAGGCCATTGGTACAAAGTGGGTTTACAATTTAAAACGCAAGCAGGATGGTGAGATCGATCGCCATAAGGCTCGACTTGTTGCAAAGGGTTATGCACAACAAAAAGGCATAGATTTTGAAGAGGCTTTTGCTCCCACTTGTCGTATGAATACTGTATTTTTTCTATGTGCATTGGCAGCTCATTTTGGTTGGGATGTACATCAATCAAACATTCTTACTGCTTTCTTGAATGGTGACATATTTGAGGAAGTTTATGTAACGCAGCCTCGCGGTTTTGTCATAAAAGGAGAAGAGGACAAAGTGTGCACATGTAAGAAGGCTTTGTATGGGTTGAAGGAATCTCCTTGTGCTTGGTATGAGAAAGCTGACACTCATTTGGTTAAACGAGGCTTTTGTAACAGTCCAACAGAAAGCACATTGTATGTAAAGCATGAGGGTGATGTACTTCTCATTGTGGTTCTTTATGTCGATGATTTGCTGATCACTAGACCAAATGAGAGACATATTGCTGAATTTAAAACTGATTTGAATGCTACTTTCAAGATGAAATATTTGGGGATGTTGCATCATTACTTGGATATACAGTTTAAGCAGTGTGATGGTGGTATTGCCTTGTGTCAAAAAAGTTACATAGAGACATTGCTATGTAAGTTTGAACTTGAGGATTGCAAACCTATTGCCACTCCCATGGAAACAGGTTGCAACTTGAGTCTACATGATACTGGCGATCCTGCTGATGTCACTCTTTACCAAACTGTTGTTGGCTGCCTCATTTATGTATGCAACACAAGGCCAGATATTCAGTTTACAGTCTCACACATCAGCAGATTTATGCATAGCGCAGGGTCTAAGCATTGGCAGGCTGTCAAGAGGATTTTCCGCTACCTTAGTGGAACTTTACATCTTGGCTTGTTTTATCCCAAGGGGGGATCATTGCTGCCAGACTTACATGATTTTTCGAACTCATATTGGGCTGGTTGTTTTGACACGCGAGTGTCCACAAGTGGTTTTTCTTTCATGCTTGGTAGTTCATGTATATCATGGTTGAGCAAGAAGCAACCTACTATGGCCACTTCGAGTTGTGAGGCTGAGTACAAGGCAGTCTTCACAGCTATGGTTGAGTGTGTATGGTTCAGACGCCTTATGGCTGATTTGGGTGTTGGCCAAGACACTGCCAACACTATCTACACTGACAGTCAGAGCGCATTGGCAATTGCGAGGAACCCAGTTTTTCATGCTCACACAAAGCACATTGAGGTGCATTACCACTATGTCAGGGAGAGGCTCTCAGCAGGAGAGATCAGCTTGGCTTATGTGCCAACACAGGACAACCTTGCAGATCTTTGCACAAAGGCATTGTCTCGCGAGAAGCTTGAAGCTTTCCACGAAGCTTTGGGCTTACTCCCCTTTGTGGACTGATCATGTCTTCACGGCATGGAACTTCCCTTTACTCATGTTCCAGCTCTCATTCACCGCATCACTCCAGGGGGGATTTGTTACCATACATGTGGTAGTGATGTGTGTGAACACACTAGGACCGTCGGGGCATTTTTTCCCTCTTTAGGAGGTTTTTTCCCCTGAGCATTGTATACACGCCCATCACTCTAGGGCTATTGATCTTTCCGTTGCCTACTAAGTAACACACTGTCTATTGTGTGCCTTGAGCTTCCTTCGTCTTCTCCAAGCTGTGTGTGTTTCTTTGCAACCCTAATTCCAACACCTTGGTCTAGTTGAAGACATGCTCTAGCTCTCCTATGAGGCTAGCGGTTGTAGCCTATTGAGTCCTATCCTCTCTCCCTCTCTCTCTCTCTCTCTCTCTCTCTCTCTCTCTCTCTCTCTCTCTCTCTCTCTCTCTCTCTCTCTCTCTCTCTCTCTCTCTCTCTCTCTCTCTCTCTCTCTTTGCCCCATCGCAAGCCTCAATCCAAGAGCACCTAAAATTGGGAGGACGATCAACATTGAGCTTGCTCCTGAGTCCTTTCCACCTTCTTGAGTCAAGTGCTCTCTCTCTCTCTCTCTCATGCTCCTCTGGCTATGGTTTAGGGCATGTGCTCCGCCAATTCAAGCCATACCTACGTTTTCTCTGGCCTCCAAGCAAGTATCCTGCATAGGCTAATAGATTGCATGAGGTTGTTTATGTTGGCTATGGAGTACATCGGAGCTTTGGCAATTTATCCTCTTCAGGTTATGTGAGCCCTCTCAGCCAAGGACAATCAAGCAGTAAATTAAATAATTCTCCTTTCAAGAATGTGATAGTATCTGTGTTTTGGGACCTTGACAACAAGCCCCCAACATCATCTCCAATGCGATGCAAGTCTCTACCTTTGACTTGCTGCTTTTCTATTTGGATCTGTTGTTGAGATGGTGGCATATGCAAACCACCATGCTTTCATGCATGTCCCAAATTGAGTCCGCGAATAGAGGTGTAACATAAAAGAGGTAGAGATTTTGAAAAGAAAGGCCTTGTGCAGCCATGGCAACCCTATGTGTGCAATCTTTGTGGTCAAAAATTCAAAAATAACATTCTTCTCAAGAAGCATTTCAAGCAGCTTCACGAGATAGATCATAACAAGAGGATGACAAGGCTGAATTCTCTTAAGGGAAAGAAGAAAGAGAAACACAGAGCGGCGATGCTTCTAAAGATGCAGATGTATAAAGAAGTGGCAAGCCCAATACTGGTTCCAAAGGTTGGCTAGATTTGCCCCGAGTGGGTATCTTTGTAAAGAGAGTGCAGTATAAGGCTCAAGATGTAGACATTGAGCTAAAGAAACAGATGGCAGACACAAGGGCATCAAATGTATTGTATCCAACGACATGGATTTTGCACGGATGCTTGCAGATGCCAGAGCTTTGGATCTCTAGACAATGCTCTCTAGACTATTGTTTTTGGAGATTCTAGGTCATTGAAAAGATATACTAATTTCTAGTTTCCTTGGGAGGACATTGTTAAGGTGTACTGGCACAAGATTTTTAAGAATCTATTCAGGCACGGGTTGTTTATCACGATTCTTCTTAGAAAAGAGAACTTGAAGTATTGGCAGGATTCCGCAATAATGATTTGGACGTGGAACTCAAGGCAAAACGCTAGGCTTTCAGCTTTCTCAGAGGAGGAGGAGCATGATGCACATGGGTTTGCATCAGCTGATGACATGGAGTGGTCTTTTGATGAGGATGATGAATAATTTGATGATGAGTGTGACTTTGATATTGGCAATGATGAGGTGATTTGATTGCCTTGTACTTATGTTTACACAACTCAAGGGTAGAGAAAGGTTATGATTGTTTAGCTGTCTCCGAAGACAAGAGGCAAGTTGGCAGCACATGATTGCAGCTTGATGTTTTGATTGTTGACTACCTTCTTCATGTAGAGTAACTTAAAGTTCATGAGGATTGTTGATTGTCTTCTTCATGCAGAGCTCATGCGGAATCTTGACTGTCTTCTTCATGTGGAGTAAAAGTTCCATGAAGTATAGGGTTGAAAGCAAGTTGTTTGTTGCACATGTCCTTTTCGATGTGCCGATGTTGGACCTTCTTCTGTGCACTTTGTATGAAGGGGTTCAAGATTTGGTGTAGCTTAATACGTGGTTTCACTACGTTCAAGTAAAATTTGAAGCAAACAGATGGCTTTGTTGCAATGGACACAGATAGCACGAGTTGCCTCAGCCTAGGAAAAAGCCTCTGGTTACACTTGTTGTACGGTTATATCTTCACACTGAGCATCTTTGTAATGTATTGCATGTCTAATGGTCTTTACTCTTCAAATGTATGAGCTAGGTCTAACTATGAGGCAGAGAAATTGCACGATTTGATGTTGTGTCTTTACTCTATCTGAGTCATCGAACGCAATTCTATTATATATGTTCTTGTCTTAAATTTTTTATTTCCATTTTGTATGTTGAATGTTTCTTTGACCACGCTATTTTACATGTGCATTTGTAAAGTTGATTCTTAATGAGCAGCAAAGGTCATGCATAGAGTGCTGCAAATGAAGTGACAAGATCTGGTTGAAATCGGATTGCAATACCTCGATGGGAGTTTGTAGGTTGCTTATATGATGGGGTATTGTCCATCCTACTGGATATACTTTACCACAACTTATTACTACCATACTTTGATGGTGTAAGTGCAAGTGCTTTTTCCTCATCACTCCTAAGAAACATATCACTACCATATTGCTTCATTGGTGGAAGTGCTACTAGGGATTTATCCCCATCACTCCTAGAAAGCATATTGTGTTGACCATCTATGCTTGAATGGTGTAGTAAGTGCAAGAAATGTGTCTTCATGGCTCCTAAAAAGCACATTAGTACCATGCTTGAATGGTGTAAGGGCAAGTTCTTTTGCCACATCCTTAATCTCACAAGCCGATGATCATTTTGTGTTGCTCATGTGAAGGCCTTCTTCTATGCATTACTATCAAGGGCACCCCTAGCTTCTCCTCCCAAGAGAAATGCTCCACAGCTCCTCCACTCATATACAACCTCTCCTCAATATACTTATATATGCATGCATCCTATCCATCATACTCACCACATTGAAGACTTTGTTGAGCACGTCTTATCAAAGTAAAGGTGCTAGGGCCCACCACCACTCCGTTCTTGCTTCACATAGTGATGCCTTTACACAAACCAAGCAAGAGTTGTCCTTTCAATTGTGTTATAGCACTACCTTGTACTTTATAGAAAAGAAGAAGAAAGCCACTAAATGGATCTGAGTACCAAATTTGCATTTGTAAAGGGAACATAAGTTCTCTCTCTCTCTCTCTCTCTCTCTCTCTCTCTCTCTCTCTCTCTCTCTGTGTGTGTGTGTGTGTGTGTGTGTGTGTGTGTGTGGAATCAAGCCTGGAGTTCATGCCTGACCGGAGATCGTTAAGGACCAGAGATCGTTAAGGTTTTCAAAATAACCTTTGTATAACCTAAGTGTGGTACATTGGTTATCCTAGTTCCCTTTGCACTATTAGGTCTTGAGTTCAAGACTCATTGGATAGATCTTGGGATTCTTCCTACCATGTAAAAATAGATTCTACAAACACAACTCTCATCTTAGGCAAGCTAGAGCTGAGCTTGAGGTGGGCACTCCACCTAAGGTGCTTGTCATGCTTGATGACTAAGGTACTTGAGGTACTTGTCATACTTAATGAGGAAGGTGCTTGAGAAGCTTCCTATGCATGGGGGGTAAGGTTCTTGAGTCAAAAAGAGACCCTACTAACTTAATGAGGAAGTTTCTTGAGAATCTTCCTATTCATGGGGGGTAAGGTGCTTGAGTCAAAAAGAGACCCTACAAACTTAATGAGGAAGTTGCTTGAGAAGCTTCCTATGCATGAAAGTCCCAAAGTTAGGGGAATCTTTGATGTAACCTTTCACTTACCCGAAGCCCACCCCTTTTCTAAAAGGGCACATGGGACACATGTCAGACTCTCACTAAGCTTAACCACATGGTGTGCTTGAATGCTATTGGTTTGGCTAAAGAGGGGTCCAATGATCTTCTAGTTCCATCCAACAAATATCTAGATATTTTCAAGCTCTCTCTCTCTCTAAGGGGTACGGAGGACACTTGTCAAAAGACTACCCATGTACTTGACTGCATGCTGCATGTGATTGGCTAGGGGGAGAGGGGTCCAATGAGCTTGCAGCATGTGGAAAAGTTGCAACTCGTCCCAAGCAAGCAAGGGGGGTGCTAGGGGGATATACACCACACACACACACTCATTTTGGGGAACCATTCTCACTTGGTGAAATTTTAGAAACTCCACCTCCTTCTCCAAGCTTGTGAGAAGTGAGAGCCTACACCAACACTCTTGGCTATGGAATGCAAATCCAACCAAGAGCCATGCTTCAATGCTTAAGCTTGCCATTTTCTCCATCTTCATTACTATGCTATTATGTATGCTAGCAAGAAGAGTGATGATAAGTGAGGAATTATTTCTTTCTTCTATGGAATGTTTCTTCTTCGTCTTCCCTATCCTCATTCACCGCTAGCTCTCTCCACCTTTGAAGGTGTTTAAGGCCTGGGACTGAGGCTTGGGATAGTTAATGATTTCTACAAGGTTTATGTTATGCTTGTGATGCATGAGGCTTTCCATCTTCATTGCATCACCTAGGTCACAAGGAACACAAAGATTTTATTGTACTAAGTCTCTCTTGAGGGGAGAAACTATAATACAAATGCCTATTGGAGGGGGGACCGGCTCCGTATGAATCCGGTCCTCAACTATTGTCATGTTCTCTAAACTCTCTCTCTTGCAAAAGTATTGTGCATGCCAAGTTCACTAAGTACCATGTTTATGTTGCTACCATCAATTAAGTTCACCCGCTATGCTCACAAAGTAATCCCTCAAAAGTGCTTCACCTAATTTCCTAAATCCGCTACTTTTAAAGTTCATAGGCCATTTACATTACATGTGGCTTGGTTTCCTATCACATGGCATACTCTCTAGTTTGACCCTCGATTCCCACCAATTCACAATAAAAAATTGCAGACAATGTCTCTCAAACTCTCTCTCTCTCTCTCTCTCTCTCTCTCTCTCTCTCTCTCTCTCTCTCTCAATATGATTGTGTTGTGCTCATCAATATGAAGCAATATCTTGTCCAAATACACGACCAACAATGTTGGGTCGTACTCAAGAGGGAACTGGTAATTGTATTATTGAGGTGATGGGTCAGAGAGAGAGAGAGAGAGAGAGAGAGAGAGAGAGAGAGAGAAAGAAAGGTCACAAACATCGATGTCTCTTTTCACTCTTTTTGTTGAAAAAAGGAAAGAAAAAATGGGTTCTCTGAGTTGAATTTGAATTCCCATTTTGAAAAAGAGAGAGAGCAGACACGTCACAAATAATGATGATGTCTCTTTGCATGGTGTACTGATTTTCTTGATTAGGGTAAGGTCAAGGTACATGTGAAAAATGAAGGTTTTTAAAAAGAATCAAATAGTACACCATCCCTTATTTTCATCATTATTTTAGGACATGTGCATGTGCCGGTTAATGCGGTCACCATAGTAGTTATATGGGAGTTATATACACCAGCTCAGCTTTTGCTTTACTTGCCTTGATCATCTCTTCTTCTTCTTCTTCTTCTTCAACTTGTTACTTACATAACACTTATGCAGAAAAATCTCAATTCTAGTGATATGATGAAGATGATGATGGTCAATGTACTGTATGTCCAAAGCTTAGCTTTTCCTTAATTACTTCATGCGACCCTGTCATCATCTCTTCTTCTTCCTCTAATTTAGCTTGTTATATATTGTTTTATGCAAGAAAATGATATGATGCTCAATATTGTTATATATTGAGTTCCAAAGCTCATCATCTTATTCTTGACATCGATCTTTTGCAAGCTTTACTTATTTAAAAGTTGCTCTGACTCCTCTCCCACAATGAAGAAAACTCATGTCATCAAGTGTATTGTCAGATACCTCAATGAGAACATCCTGGAGATTGTATCCCATGTGTTCAATGACATCTTTGCAAACTCGGTGAACCTCAACTCATCAGCGAAGTGGTTGATCCAGGCATGTGCATTTTCTACCCTTTAGCATTCCCCCCCATAGACACAACCACACATTGGATAAGATGCAGAAAAGCAATCACTTTTGTTTGGGCATGCACCTCACAGACACACATAGAGAGATGCATATCCACTCCATTAGCACCAATACGCCTACATGGACAGCATACTCAAACTAAGAATGGCATATTCTATCTACACGCATGTCAGATGTATCCGTTGCGGGTGTGCTGAGATTGGCATCTCTTTAATGTTCCCACCTACATGACAAAATGATTTCACAGTGTAAATAGAGATGAAAATCCACTGCATTTTCACTTATGCATGCGCTTGGACGGCATGCTCAGATTTTGCATGGCATCGTCTATGCACATGCAAGTTTTTCAAGTGTGAAAAATGCATTTCTCACACAATGTGTGCAAATTTTCTTTTTGTTGGGGATAGAAAGAAGTCTAAAACTTGTGGTGGAATATGTCCTAAGCATACATCATGCAATTGCATCTGAGGTTCACATCTAGTTATTTGCACCGACAACATGATCTCATGGAGAATGCACATGTCTTCACATTATTGTTGACATGCTCCTATGAGGGATGATGTTTCTCTTCTGTGAGGTGCAAACACAAGTTCGGGAAAGGTGAGTGCAATGTCGAAACTCAGGTTGTGTGGAAGTAAGGATGACGGTCCTCTTTCCTTATCAAAGTGGGTGAGGACTTTGGGAAGCCTGCCGCCATCCTGCTTGAGAGCTTCTACTCTAGCAAGTTTTATATCAAATCCATCACTTTGACTTTGTTGGACAGCTCTATAACTTATGTTTCGTGCCACAAGTGGATTAATCACACACGCTTCTACTTTGGCAAGCCTCGAGTGTTCTTTTCTAACCAGGTTTAAATATATGCTAGAGCTTAGGATTCTATTTCTTATTGTTGCTTTCTAAATTATGATAAAGTAATTGCTATTGTAAGTATCCGAATGTTGTGCTAGTAAGATTTCATGGTTTCAAGATGCCATGGCTATGCATTAACTTGGTGTCAGAAGTTCAAGCTTTAATACAAGCTAATGCTCATAAATCTACACTTTTGTGATAGTTTGTACACTGATGCTTGATTTATGGTTAACTGGATATACTTTATTTATGCTTTGGAATATATTGTAATTTAATTAGTTCATTGTTACACTTCTCTCCAAATAACATAATATTTTATTGTGTTACCACATGTTTTAAAATACTAGTGTCACTTCCTATTTTTCTCTCTCACAAAGAAGCCTCTAATTATGGAATTCCCCTCAATAGCCTTATGTAGACCATAGTTAATTTTCACCTTGTTTTTTGTGGGGTGAAGTTGGGAGATGATGGCTTGAGGAGCTTCAACCCACCACCTCCATTTGAGAGGTCATTGCTCTACCATCATGTTAGGCATCAGGTGGCATCAGATAGGTCTTGTTCAGAAAGAGTTCACACATAATTTGCACTTAGTCTACGAACGCCACATAGTTGACACATTATGTCTTACAATACACACATGGTTAAGACAATTAAAAAAAGTGTGCTCACACATACTTCAAACCACATTTACAAAATCAATCACACAACAAAAATCATACACACATCAATTGTCGAGTAGGGTGCCATCTATAAAAGGGTTAGTCTTGTGTGATGTGAGACAAAACCACTACATGGTGGGGACGAGTACTTGCATATCCACATTTATAGCTTAAAGTTTTTGAGCTAAGAGATGAAAGCTAAGAGAAGTCAATGTAATAATAAAGCTTTTTTACCCTGCAAAAAGCCATAGGGGAAGGTTGAGAAAATGTGCATCTTTTGAACCGTTGATACAAAGGTTTTTGATGGTGAATAAATGTCCTCTTTGTTTGATTGAAAATGAAGGTAACATATATGTTACTTTCCTTTTATAATGTAAATATTCTTTTACAACTCTCATGTACTTTTTCATCATATTTCCTCAGCATGCCACCTTGATTCTTCACCTGGTTATTCCTTACTTTCATTGAGTCTTTCTTTCTTTCATTGAGTCTTTCTTTCACGTGAACAATTGAAGTTTTCTTCATATTTTAATTTGTCAATGTGACCTTTTCATTGCAAGGCCTTAACACCCAAAGGGTTAAGGTAGTTCAATTTTCTTAGTAAGACAAGTGTTTCCAAAGGGCTCAAAAGTCTTGTGAAAAAAAAGCTATTCTCCATAGCCTCATTTTAGGTTTATGGCATGTTTGAAGAAGACTTTAGAAAACAAATGACTAAACAACACATCCATAGGAATTTGATCCCATGATGTGAGGTGAACATTTGAGAAAGGGGGATTTCCAATCAATGAGAAAAAAAACCAAGAGAAGTCCATTTTAGAGCAAATATGAGCTATATCTTTTGACAAAGTGATACACAAGCAATGTATATTGAAGACAATAATCATGTCATGTGTTAGATTCAACCAACATCTCATCAAAAAAAGGTCGTACATTTAAAATTGTCACAAAGCGATGGAGGCTTCAAAATCTCAAACTTCCTTACATGTTGAGGCCCTAACAAGATCCCAAGTCATAGAAGTACATATAAAGCAGTTAATTATGGATATGTCCAAAACACCAAAAAATGTTAGAACTAGTAAACTTCCAGCAAGTCTATGAGGCCACTCGAGAAGTAGACATAGAATCCTTGTAGAAATGCAAAACCCTCATAATCTATAGCATAAAAATCCTCTCCCATATTATTTTCTTTGTGCTCAAGCTTTACATGCCTTCTTGACAAAGTGAGAGGACCTCACATGTTTAGGTGTGTTCGAAAATGCTCCTCTAGTCTTTGGCCCAATGGAATAGTGCACGTAAATATATAGCTAAGGTCTTCCTCACTATCCCTTTCCTCACCAACGAAAGCTTGGCTGCTCTTAAAATTCTTTCCTTGCATTACATGATGGACCTTTTTCGAATGCTAATGGGCATGTTCGTTTTTATTCGAATATATAGGCCAAGTCCTTTTTCTTACAAGTTGGCGATAATAGTCGATGTCAAGGGAGTATAGACGAGTAGCCAACTTCCTTTACCTCTTTCTGGGCTTGCAAAAATTGAAACTTTAATGTACTTTTGGTACATGTAAGCACACCCATATATATATATATATATATATATATATATATATATATATATATGTGTGTGTGTGTGTGTGTGTGTGTGTGTGTGTGTGTGTGTAGAGAGAGAGAGAGAGAGAGAGAGAGAGAGAGAATTGTATTCCCTTGCTATCACAATGAGACTTATCGTTGATTCTCCTTACTGCCATGCAACAAGCATGCCAAGAGTGCTATAAATCCTCTATTGTGGTGAGGTATCCCAATTTCAAGGCCAGAGTTCTACAGTTGCTCAAACCATGCCTCACTCTTCCATTAAGATATAGGCCCTTCTTGCATGTAGATTTCCTCCTCAACATGCCATGTTGTAGGTGCCAAAGTGATGGTGATGCAACCATCATCAAGGTCTTTTGAGGGAACTTGAGTGTTGCAAAACCTACTACGGATGCTCAGCCTACCCAAGCCATACCCCTTTTAAGAGCTACCCACCCATCATGCCATGCTCTTGCTCATCGGACTCGAACTCGTCGAACTCATGAGGACCGTCAGCCAAGTGTATCTTCTCATAACAAGGAGAGCTAAGATGACAAGCTGCGCAATTCACCTCTCCATAAATTTAAAAAAGAACCTCTTTTGCACATACCAGCTCCGAGGCACTGCCATCACCTTTTGAGACCCTTGCTGCTACTTCGGCGACCCCAAATTGCACTTCCCCTGTGTGTGCGACCCTTACTGCCCTTTCCCCCCTCCTCGTGCATCGTGCAGGCTGATATTGAAGAACGCTATGCAGCTGCAAATGACAAAAGTCTACACTACATGACAAAGGACATATAGTTGAAATTCTTTGTACTCTACACTGCAAATGACAAAACTCTACACTGCATAGCAAAGCAACTATGTGCTCGCAAATGCTTTGCGTTTTCGGTACATGCAATTTTGAAATGGTCACGTAGGGTCTGGTTTTGAGTCAAAGGAGAGCTATCTCTTTGGGGATATTAACATGCAGATAAAGCTAGTGCCAAGGGACTTGGTGGGCACAGTGACGACCTACTACATGAGTACCAATCACTTCTCTATGCACTCAGCTTTTTTCGTGAATGCTGCAGCTTTTATTCTTCTAAGCCCTTAAGAATTTTGTTGGTGTGTGTGTGTGTGCGGGCTGCAAGCATGCAACTTCCCTCTGCTCGACAGCATGGTGAGGTTTCTGGCGGGCAACAGGTGCCTCGTGTTCAACTTGCCTTTGCTAAAATGCACGAACCCAAAATTTTGCAGAGTCTCAGCCATTGGAAACCTATCAAAACCAGTCCACGCCAGCGCGGACTGGTTCCAAGAGGTTTAGCATGATAGTTGACTTAGTTTATCAGCTCCTTGTTTTTGCATTTTTAATAAAATTGGCATTATGTGCGCTAGCCAAAATTAACACACAAACCTAAAATTGTGCGTGTGTGAGCCATTATGGAACTGTTGAAACCACTCCACGCCGATGCGGACTGGTTTCAGCCAGGGCTAGAAAAATATATTCTTCCTAACCAAAGAAAATAAGGGCAAACTTGATATTCTATCGGTTTTTAGGTCAAAATTTGAAGCTTTTGCCGGTATTTACACTAAAACTTGTGTAAATTTTTTGGTTTTCTTCAAGGCAAGCTCCAATATTTTGTCATTAAATCACAAAATTCCCTTCAAATTTTCCAAAATTCCCAAAATAAACCTAGTTGTGAGAGTAATTTCTCCAAAGATAAATTTTTTTTGTAGTTGTTCAAAAGAAGACTAATGTCTATCAATACAAGACACCAAAACTAGAATTTCAGTTGGTTATGTTAGCTTTGGAGATGAATTGCTTCATTATTTTTAGACATAATTGCCTTTTTTGCGAGGTAGCTAGCGACATATTACATGCTAAGCACTCAAAAACTGATCTCAATTGTCAAAAGTTACTAAATATATATTAGAAACTCTTGAACAATCCAACAAAAATAGATAAAAGGGTTTTTGGGAATTTCCACAAATTAGGTGCATTTTGGCAATTTTCTCTCTACTTTATCAGCTTCTTTTTTTTTGCTTTTTTACTAAAATCGGATCCAGCAAGCTATACAAGCATACGGTCTTGGTCGGTGCTAGAAAAACACATTTTTCCTAACCAAAGTAAACTTGAAATCTCCTTTTTTTTAGATCAAAATTTGAAGCTTTCTCCACTAATTACTCTAAAAGTTGTGGAAAATTCCCAGTTTTCTTCAAGGCAAGCTCAAAATCTAACCAAGATTTTAGGGTTTCAACCTATTAGAATACATTGGACCCATGTTTTTTCTAACATTGGCCACCATGAAACTAGTTCAAACCAATCCATGCCAATGCGGGCTAATTTCAAGACGGGGCGAACACCACCGCTAGTGCCATTGTTGGTAGTGGATCTTGGCAGTGTTGCGATGGGACACCAATGGGTGGTGTTGTGGAAGATTGTTTGTGGTTTTTTTTTCAATCCCCTTCTTGGTTAAACTAGATCGCATTTACATGTAAAAAAACCCCTAGGCATGTTGGAGAAGCTGGATAGCTATCAAAACTATGGGTTGCAATAGATTCAAAAAGCCCTCCTATGACCTTGATTTAAAATAATTTAAAAGCTTCCTTGGCCACTCCCTGCTAGAACTTTGGTCCTGAAAGTGAAATCGATGATAATGCATTTGGAGGGAGAGAGTTGCACTACGTTTGCAAAAAATACCCTAGACCTACCTTTGTTCTCCTACTTTGCATTCATGCATTCCAATAGACTACATCCTAGGCATGACACTCTTTGTAAATGCATTAATATTTCATATGGCTTTAATTAGTGGTCTTATTGTAACTAACCTGAGTCACAATTATAACTAATCTGACTCACAATTGGTTCATCCTTTATATGTTTTATGAGCATTTTTCATGTTTCTAAGAAATTCACATAACTTCAAATGTTTCCATTCCATCTAACACTATACAGTAACTTAAGTTTTTAACCATGTTTCCTTCCCTCCCCACTCTCTCTCTTTATTTTTATTTTTTTGTTTGTTGTGTTTGTGTGTGTGTTTTTGTTGGTTTGGAATAGTCCCTCGCTTAGAAATAGTCGTTCTCCTTGCAGTAAGACTCTTGAGAAAGGTGTGTATGAGCTTAGCTTTGAGCCAGTTGAAAATCAAGATCAATTGATTGCAAAGGATGGTAAAGGGGAAAAAACCCAATAAAATATACTACAAGATAGTTCAAACATCTTAGAAGTTTGGAAATTTCTACTAATATTTTCAGTTTGCATCTGTATAAGGAGGAAACTTGCCGCTTAGGCCAAAAGACTTTCCTGAACTTCATTTAAGGATTTTAAAAATTTTCATTTCACTAAATTGTTTTATTATTTTCTTTTCTTATTATCTATCTTTTCTTAAAATATGAAAGCATTAAAATATTGTTTTGTTTTGATTTTGATGTGTCTCTTCATTTTACTTATTTTCTATTTACTTTTTGTATCAAAATGATGATGTGCAATTTACAGCTTTTACATTATTATTTAAGTGAGTCCTTTTGTAATATATAAATCATTTGTGAGTAGGGGATACCGCTGGAAGAAAATCAAAAAATGGCTCATTAGTGTAAATCACAAGAAGATGTCGGAGGAGATTTAGAGATAGAGGAGAGAGAAGGGGAGGCAAGTCACGTGGAAGCCATGCCTCTCAATTAGGGATCTCTCTCTCTCTCTCTCTCTCTCTCTCTCTCTCTCTCTCTCTCGTATAGTGGAGATGACGTGGGGGGACTGCTTTGTAGATGCAAGTCCATGAATGGCGGAGGAATCTTACGTGCAAGCTCGCAAGAGGAAAGACAGATTTGCAAGCTCGCATAGATGCGTCAAGAGGTAGAAAAGGGTCTCACACATGCGAGAGAAGGTTTTGGAAACATGAGCAAATGGTGAGGACTAGGTGATGGTGAGGACTAGGTGATGGTGATGAGGACAAAGGAAATCTTGAAAGCATCTTTCAATCATTCTATTTTACTTTAGGCAAGTCAGTAGAGTCACTTTTTAAAAATAGATAATACAATTTTATACTAAAACACAACAAAAATTCCATACTATTGTAGGCACTTATTTAAACTTATTCTCCCTTGTTCCCCCTTCACTTAGGAGGCCCTACACCTTGTTATTAATGTCTAAGGATGTTGCCAAGGGAATTTCCAAGCCTAAATTCTTACAATTTGAAAAGATTTACAAATTCAACTTTCCATTCCCCAAACACAACGATGATTATAGGACTTTTAATGACAAAAAGGTGTAAATTAGAAGGGTAAAATTCACAATGGTGAGTAGAATAAATTATCAAAAAATTACATCGACAAGCCATGCTCAACCCGAGTCACAACATCATAAGTAGACCATAGATTTAATGAGATCCAAATACTGTCCACAGATACAAAAACCACAAGATAACACTGACTGAGAAGGGAGCCACCCATCACAAGAAGATCGACCACTAGCTTGAGTGCCAGAAGAAGCATATCCTCTGCCATAGGATACACCCTTCCCAAGCACGATCGTCCACAAAATCGAAGAAAATCGGCTACTGTAGGAGCCACCCTCCAAAAAAGAAGATACCATATATAGTCAAAGCATGGGAGAGCCATAAAATCCATCACCTCAAGAAACCACACATATCAGGAAATATGGCCGCGAGCAGAGGAGCAATCCACCGAACAACAGGCTTTTGTGGAGATCATAGCACTTTAAAGAGCCTCAACCAAAGGATGAGCAGGCCAAAGGACAAGGGAGGCCAAGCCCCATCCCTTGGAAAGATCAAATGCCACCAGAGTGGAGGGCCTACCACGCACCACCGCTCTCTCGAACGACTGCAAGGAGAGAAGACCAGAAGGGCAAGGCATGCAGGATTAACCCCCAGATAAAGGAGGGGTTGTTGCCATACCCTATAACAAAAAAAGGTTGTGCGATGACCCGCATATGATGAGACGCAAGGGATGACTAGGCTCCTTTAACCTGGGGAGATCCTCCACACGTCTGTCCCAAAGAGCCTCCCATCGTAGGTAAAGCCACCACAAAACTTGGCATCGCCTAGCACTCTCCGCGGCTCTCGTCCCCTACAATAGCCGCCTCTAGCAATACACCCTACGTAGAGCTAATGCAAGCGACACAAAGTCTAGGGTTCATTGCGGGATTATTAATTAGCTTCATATTCAAAGCAAACTTCTTATGCTATAGTCAATTCCCAATATTCATAGCAAAAATCAATGAGCATTTTTGTTTTTACTAATGGTTTCTCCATAAGTAAACCTAGTGATTTTATTACTTCTTTGTTTTAGTATATGTGTTCAATTTTGATAACTGGTTTATTTGAATAGTATCTACTCAGATGCTCTGGTGGGTTTGAGGTCAAAAAAGGGAGAGGTGACACATGGGGGGGGGGGGGGGGGGGGGGGGGGGGGGGGGGGGGGGGGGGGGGGGGGGGGGGGGGGGGGGGGGGGTGGGGGGGGGGGGGGGGGGGGGGGGGGGGGGGGGGGGGGGGGGGGGTGGGGGGGGGGGGGGGGGGGGGGGGGGGGGAGAGAGAGAGAGAGAGAGAGAGAGAGAGAGAGAGGGGTCATGCATCAAAAAGCACGAGAAGAGAGAGATATATATTTTTGCAATGGGATGTGGAGGGGTAGATTGCAACAGAGAAGAGGAAGTTTGTGGAGGGGGGCCCTTGTTTATATATAACACGGGGTCCAACTCGGGGGTCAACGGCGGGGGCGAGTGGACGGCCGGGCGTGCGATTTGGGCCGTCGGATTGATGCAGTAGGGGGGGCAGGCTTTTGATTACGCAAAGTCGTATGGCTGTCAGCAACATGCGATAGGGCAAGTGGTTAAGGCTGTGGGTGGGTTCGAAGGGGCGGACGCGCAATTGGAACGCTGTTTTTTTATTTAACTAGGCATGCAATCAATGGCTGATCTTGCCCCTACCGTTGATCCTGCGAGTCGTGCCCGTGTCAGTTATCATCGAGGGAGGGGGCCCACGCAGGAGGGAGGGGGTGTGGAGAATGCAGGACACCACACTTGCAAAAAAGGGGAAAGTAGACGGCGACCAAATTTGAAAAGATTCGCGTTAATAAACTGGATATGGAGCCAATGTTAGGAAATAAGACGTAGCTAAATAGATAATTGAGTAGATTACTTAATGGAGAGAGACAGATTTATATACACGAGATTATAGAGTAGAGAGAGAGAGAGAGAGAGAGAGAGAGAGTACACACGATATACGTGGTTCACCCAATGTGGGCTACGTCCACGAGAAAGCAGCCACTCAATGGCTTTAGTACTTCAAAACAAGAAGTAGTTTACAAAGGGATTATACCCTTAATGGAGCTCCCGCCTTGCTTCACTCTCACCACCTCACACTCACCTTGTTGCATCAACTTCACACTCTGAAATGTGTGTAGAAATGGCCTCCTTTTATAGGCCAAAAGGGTTGCCCTCTCTTATGAGAGACAGCCATGTGTAGCCGCCCTTGTGCGAATAAGTCCGAATCGGACCCTCCAATCCGCCCATGTGTGGCCGCCCTTGAGAAGACAAGTCCGCTTTTGAATTCGGCCACCGGCCACCAGCCATTGACTTCCGACCACCGGCCACCGGCCATTGACTTCCGACCACCGGCCATCGGCCATTGACTACAGGCCACCGGCCAACCGACCGGTTGTTTTCCGACCACTTTCCGGCCGCCGTCCGGCCATAGTATTCCGGCGAAAAAGAATATTCCGGCCCCTGATTCTTGTCCGTGAAAATTTTGGTTTTCGGTGAGTGATTTTCCTTCACGCACGATGGCTTCTCCTCATAATGGGGGCCTTACAAATGTGCGCTTTTACCACAGAAAATTACAAGGGTAAATCAGGCTCCATACTTAACAGCCAATACATATATTTGAGGGAGACTAGTAAAACGGCGCCACCTTCGACAACGGCATGGCCCCTCTTACCCTCAAGCTCTTCACTCTAGACAAAGTTGGGAAAGAAGATCAAGAAAATTACTCTCTCTTCTTCTTTTTTTTCTTATCTCCCCAGTGTCCCCCCCGCCCCCCCCCGTCTCTCTCTCTCTCTCTCTCTCTCTCTCTCTCTCTCTCTCTCACACACACACACACACCCAACCATGTCAATCAACTTCAAAATATGTGCTGAGAGCAATTTCGGGAAAAATGTGTCTCAACTTAATATCGTGCCGTTTTCTATTTGCAGCTCTCTCTCTCTAGCTGTCTTTCTTGCTCTCCCTCCTCCTCTCTCTATCTCTATCTCCCCAATGTCAATCAACTTCAAAATCTGCGTTGTGAGCAGTTTCGGAAAAAATGTCTCTCAACTTAATATCGTGCCGTTTTCTCTGCGTCTCTCCGTCTCTCTCTCTCTCTCTCTCTCTCTCTCTCCTCTCTCTCTCTCTCCTCTCTCTCTCTCTGGCTCCCCCTCCTCCTCTCTCTCTCCCTCTCTCTCTCTCTCTCGTGAAGACGTTAATATATCATTTCATTCATCTCTCTCTCTCCCTCTCTCTCTCTCTCTCTCTCCCTCCTCTTCCTCTCTCTCTCTCCCCCTCCTCCTCCTCCCTCTCTCTCTTCTCTCTCTCTCTCTCTCTCTCTCTCTCTCTCTCGCTCTCTCTCGCTCCCCCCTCCTCCTCTCTCTTCTCTCTCCCCTCCCCCCCCCCCCCCCCCCCCCCTCCTCTCTCTCTCTCTCCTCTCTCTCTCTCTCTCTCTCTCTCTCTCTCTCTCTCTCTCTCTCTCTCTCTCAATCACACCCAACCATGTCAATCAACTTCAAAATCTGCGTTGAGATCAATTTCGGGAAAAATGTGTCCCAACTTAATATCATGTCATTTTCTATCTGCAGCTCTCTCTCTCTCTAGCTGTCTTTCTTGCTCTCCCTCCTCTCTCTCTCTCTCTCTCTCCTCTCTCTAGTCCTTGGAATCACTCTAGGAAGATAACAATCCATCTCTCTCTCTCGTAGCCGTTTTTTGACCTAGTAGACAGCAGTCCACTCTTTTGATCATCACTTCTTCATCCGAACTCCGATTTGGGTGATCTATAGGCTCAATCGAAGAGCACGAAGCCCTCTACGCATTGATTTAAAGACAGAAATTTTCTGAGTTATGGAAGACGTTTCTGTAGTAGCATTTCCGAAGTGAACAGGTTCAAGAAAATTGACTCTCATCTCTTATTTTACATACAATGTCTTCCGGCACTTGCAAGGGTTCTTCTTCTTCAACAACGTCCACAACCATAGTGGAAAATGATCCAAAATCTCCTAAGTGTGGAGATAGCAACACAACCGCCCCACCAACGACATCGAAAACCATGATCATGGCGTACTTGGTATCATTGCAAGAAACTGTAAACAAACAAGGCGAAGACTTACGAGCACTTGCAATGGAGAATGGCACACTAAGGGTACTTGTGGTTGAGAATGAGAATCTCAAGAGGACACTTGAGATGCAAACAACACGTTTGACGCAACTTGAAGAGGAAGTCAAGGAATGTAAACGCTCTCTTATGGACTTGAATGCTTTGAAGGAGCGGATGAGCAAAGTAGAGCATGACCATGTATTGAAAGAGGAGAAATTTGACACTATGAGCCGGGATGTATGCGGCATGAAAAATGCATGCACAAACAAGTATTGGGCTGATGTATGTGGTAGCAATGTGGTTTCTAATTTCTCACTCATGCAAGCTATGGTTCAAACAAAGAATGTTGAGGATGTGGATGTGGAGGAGTTGAAGAAATGGGAGCGACATTCCAAGAACATTGTTATTCGTGGAATTCTCGAAGAAAAGTTAGAGACACCTCCTTCTCTTGCCATTGTTATTGAAGATTTCTTCAAAACCCACTTTGGCATGTCCAGAGTTATGGTCTATGGAGCACATAGAGAGGGAAAGCAAGGAGCTCCTCGCTCGGGAGAACGGCCAATTGTATGCACCATGCCGGATGAGACCAAGCGAAAGATTATCCTTGATAATAGTTGCATCTATTTGAGGGATACAAAATGTTTTGTATGTGAAGATCGCACTATTTAGCAACAAAATATGCGTCGCAAGGCATATGAGGAAAAGAATAATAAAAACAAGGAGATCTCTCATGAAGAAAATGTGCCCAAAGAGGAGACAAGTCCCTCAAGCAAATAGGGATGCGTGACCTATGAGACCGAGTTACAATTGAAAATATGATTTTGGAATTGTAATGGATACCCATGGAATGCGGGGGTTGGCATTGATGAACTAACAAGCAAAGCCGATGTTGTACTTCTTGTTGAAACTTGGAAGCATGATACACAAAGGATTAACGGCTTGGAGGATTACAATGTACATTCATTGATGTGGTCAAAGAATCTCAAGCAACGAAGAGGACAAGGAGGGGTAGCATGTATGGTTAAGAAAGGATTGGAAGATTTTGTATCAATTGTGAAAGATGACAAGTACAAACGTTATGTATGGCTGAAAATTATGACACCAAAAAGAGCACCTATTTTTGTAGCCGGTTGCTACATTCCTCATCATGACTCTCCCTTTTATGCTTGCATGGATAGAGATCGGCCATTTTCTGATTTAGAAAAAGACATTGCTTATTTCAAAGGTGAAGGTGATGTTATTGTATTTGGGGATATGAATGCTCGCACAAAAACATCGCAACATGATACTCAACAATTTGATATGCCATACATGTCAAGGGAGTTGGAGGAAGTTCACTTGTATGATCGTATTTCAATGGATGAGAAAGAGCCGGATCACTATGGAAAGTTACTTTTACACATGTGTAATAGCACGGGTATGCTCATTGCCAATAGTGTATCTTTGTGGAGTGGAACCAATGGATTTACATGTAGGAGACATAATGGGGATAGTGTGATTGACTATATGCTACTCTCTGAAGCCATCATGTACCGCATAAAGAGTTTTATGTTTGGTCAATGGACCCCGGAATCCGACCATCGCACCTTATGTATTGACCTTTCATGTGGAGAAGCAACTAAGCATGATAATTTCAGCCAAAGGAAAGAGAAGTTATCACTATGTATGGATTTCAAACGGGCACCAATGTACATTGAAATGGTTGAGCAAAAATTATGGATGACAAAGCTTCAATGTGATACACCATTGGAAACTAAAAGGGAAGCTTTCAAGAAAGCTACTTGTTCTTGTACGGAAGAATGCTTTGCCATAAAGCATCTCCATGGTATCAACAAAGATAGATC